>NC_058081.1:672731010-673331010 GCF_014858855.1 Bufo gargarizans
CTACAGCACTAACGAGAGATTTAGCAGGATATAAATTTGAGGCCTAGTATTTAGGCGCTGGGTGACAGGTATGGGTTTAGTGACAGAATTAGACTTGGAAATACACAGTAGCGGGTGTGTGTGAAGTTATTCTGAATGTCCCTATGTGCACCTTCAATATGATCTACCCTTTTAGGGATAGATTTCAAATAGCTCTGATATAGCAGAAACCACTAAATTATGAAATTGCTAAATTGGGAATTGTATTTCAACCCAGAACAAGAAATGTGCTTGAACGGACACTAAATAACTCGCCCAGCTACAGCACTAACGAGAGATTAGCAGGATATAAATTTGAGGCCTAGTATTTAGGCGCTGGGTGACAGGTATGGGTTTAGTGACAGAATTAGACTTGGAAATACACAGTAGCGGGTGTGTGTGAAGTTATTCTGAATGTCCCTATGTGCACCTTCAATATGATCTACCCTTTTAGGGATAGATTTCAAATAGCTCTGATATAGCAGAAACCACTAAATTATGAAATTGCTAAATTGGGAATTGTATTTCAACCCAGAACAAGAAATGTGCTTGAACGGACACTAAATAACTCGCCCAGCTACAGCACTAACGAGAGATTTAGCAGGATATAAATTTGAGGCCTAGTATTTAGGCGCTGGGTGACAGGTATGGGTTTAGTGACAGAATTAGACTTGGAAATACACAGTAGCGGGTGTGTGTGAAGTTATTCTGAATGACCCAATGTGCACCTTGAATATTATATACCCTTTTAGGGATAGATTTCAAATAGCTCTGATATAGCAGAAACCACTAAATTATGAAATTGCTAAATTGGGAATTGTATTTCAACCCAGAACAAGAATTGTGCTTGAACGGACACTAAATAACTCGCCCAGCTACAGCACTAACGAGAGATTTAGCAGGATATAAATTTGAGGCCTAGTATTTAGGCGCTGGGTGACAGGTATGGGTTTAGTGACAGAATTAGACTTGGAAATACACAGTAGCGGGTGTGTGTGAAGTTATTCTGAATGTCCCTATGTGCACCTTCAATATGATCTACCCTTTTAGGGATAGATTTCAAATAGCTCTGATATAGCAGAAACCACTAAATTATGAAATTGCTAAATTGGGAATTGTATTTCAACCCAGAACAAGAAATGTGCTTGAACGGACACTAAATAACTCGCCCAGCTACAGCACTAACGAGAGATTTAGCAGGATATAAATTTGAGGCCTAGTATTTAGGCGCTGGGTGACAGGTATGGGTTTAGTGACAGAATTAGACTTGGAAATACACAGTAGCGGGTGTGTGTGAAGTTATTCTGAATGACCCAATGTGCACCTTGAATATTATATACCCTTTTAGGGATAGATTTCAAATAGCTCTGATATAGCAGAAACCACTAAATTATGAAATTGCTAAATTGGGAATTGTATTTCAACCCAGAACAAGAAATGTGCTTGAACGGACACTAAATAACTCGCCCAGCTACAGCACTAACGAGAGATTTAGCAGGATATAAATTTGAGGCCTAGTATTTAGGCGCTGGGTGACAGGTATGGGTTTAGTGACAGAATTAGACTTGGAAATACACAGTAGCGGGTGTGTGTGAAGTTATTCTGAATGTCCCTATGTGCACCTTCAATATGATCTACCCTTTTAGGGATAGATTTCAAATAGCTCTGATATAGCAGAAACCACTAAATTATGAAATTGCTAAATTGGGAATTGTATTTCAACCCAGAACAAGAAATGTGCTTGAACGGACACTAAATAACTCGCCCAGCTACAGCACTAACGAGAGATTTAGCAGGATATAAATTTGAGGCCTAGTATTTAGGCGCTGGGTGACAGGTATGGGTTTAGTGACAGAATTAGACTTGGAAATACACAGTAGCGGGTGTGTGTGAAGTTATTCTGAATGACCCAATGTGCACCTTGAATATTATATACCCTTTTAGGGATAGATTTCAAATAGCTCTGATATAGCAGAAACCACTAAATTATGAAATTGCTAAATTGGGAATTGTATTTCAACCCAGAACAAGAAATGTGCTTGAACGGACACTAAATAACTCGCCCAGCTACAGCACTAACGAGAGATTTAGCAGGATATAAATTTGAGGCCTAGTATTTAGGCGCTGGGTGACAGGTATGGGTTTAGTGACAGAATTAGACTTGGAAATACACAGTAGCGGGTGTGTGTGAAGTTATTCTGAATGACCCAATGTGCACCTTGAATATTATATACCCTTTTAGGGATAGATTTCAAATAGCTCTGATATAGCAGAAACCACTAAATTATGAAATTGCTAAATTGGGAATTGTATTTCAACCCAGAACAAGAAATGTGCTTGAACGGACACTAAATAACTCGCCCAGCTACAGCACTAACGAGAGATTTAGCAGGATATAAATTTGAGGCCTAGTATTTAGGCGCTGGGTGACAGGTATGGGTTTAGTGACAGAATTAGACTTGGAAATACACAGTAGCGGGTGTGTGTGAAGTTATTCTGAATGACCCAATGTGCACCTTGAATATTATATACCCTTTTAGGGATAGATTTCAAATAGCTCTGATATAGCAGAAACCACTAAATTATGAAATTGCTAAATTGGGAATTGTATTTCAACCCAGAACAAGAAATGTGCTTGAACGGACACTAAATAACTCGCCCAGCTACAGCACTAAGGACAGATTTAGCTGGATATAAATTTGAGGCCTAGTATTTAGGCGCTGGGTGACAGGTATGGGTTTAGTGACAGAATTAGACTTGGAAATACACAGTAGCGGGTGTGTGTGAAGTTATTCTGAATGTCCCTATGTGCACCTTCAATATGATCTACCCTTTTAGGGATAGATTTCAAATAGCTCTGATATAGCAGAAACCACTAAATTATGAAATTGCTAAATTGGGAATTGTATTTCAACCCAGAACAAGAAATGTGCTTGAACGGACACTAAATAACTCGCCCAGCTACAGCACTAACGAGAGATTTAGCAGGATATAAATTTGAGGCCTAGTATTTAGGCGCTGGGTGACAGGTATGGGTTTAGTGACAGAATTAGACTTGGAAATACACAGTAGCGGGTGTGTGTGAAGTTATTCTGAATGACCCAATGTGCACCTTAATATTATATACCCTTTTAGGGATAGATTTCAAATAGCTCTGATATAGCAGAAACCACTAAATTATGAAATTGCTAAATTGGGAATTGTATTTCAACCCAGAACAAGAAATGTGCTTGAACGGACACTAAATAACTCGCCCAGCTACAGCACTAAGGACAGATTTAGCTGGATATAAATTTGAGGCCTAGTATTTAGGCGCTGGGTGACAGGTATGGGTTTAGTGACAGAATTAGACTTGGAAATACACAGTAGCGGGTGTGTGTGAAGTTATTCTGAATGTCCCTATGTGCACCTTCAATATGATCTACCCTTTTAGGGATAGATTTCAAATAGCTCTGATATAGCAGAAACCACTAAATTATGAAATTGCTAAATTGGGAATTGTATTTCAACCCAGAACAAGAAATGTGCTTGAACGGACACTAAATAACTCGCCCAGCTACAGCACTAACGAGAGATTTAGCAGGATATAAATTTGAGGCCTAGTATTTAGGCGCTGGGTGACAGGTATGGGTTTAGTGACAGAATTAGACTTGGAAATACACAGTAGCGGGTGTGTGTGAAGTTATTCTGAATGACCCAATGTGCACCTTGAATATTATATACCCTTTTAGGGATAGATTTCAAATAGCTCTGATATAGCAGAAACCACTAAATTATGAAATTGCTAAATTGGGAATTGTATTTCAACCCAGAACAAGAAATGTGCTTGAACGGACACTAAATAACTCGACCAGCTACAGCACTAACGAGAGATTTAGCAGGATATAAATTTGAGGCCTAGTATTTAGGCGCTGGGTGACAGGTATGGGTTTAGTGACAGAATTAGACTTGGAAATACACAGTAGCGGGTGTGTGTGAAGTTATTCTGAATGTCCCTATGTGCACCTTCAATATGATCTACCCTTTTAGGGATAGATTTCAAATAGCTCTGATATAGCAGAAACCACTAAATTATGAAATTGCTAAATTGGGAATTGTATTTCAACCCAGAACAAGAAATGTGCTTGAACGGACACTAAATAACTCGCCCAGCTACAGCACTAACGAGAGATTTAGCAGGATATAAATTTGAGGCCTAGTATTTAGGCGCTGGGTGACAGGTATGGGTTTAGTGACAGAATTAGACTTGGAAATACACAGTAGCGGGTGTGTGAAGTTATTCTGAATGACCCAATGTGCACCTTGAATATTATATACCCTTTTAGGGATAGATTTCAAATAGCTCTGATATAGCAGAAACCACTAAATTATGAAATTGCTAAATTGGGAATTGTATTTCAACCCAGAACAAGAAATGTGCTTGAACGGACACTAAATAACTCGCCCAGCTACAGCACTAACGAGAGATTTAGCAGGATATAAATTTGAGGCCTAGTATTTAGGCGCTGGGTGACAGGTATGGGTTTAGTGACAGAATTAGACTTGGAAATACACAGTAGCGGGTGTGTGTGAAGTTATTCTGAATGACCCAATGTGCACCTTGAATATTATATACCCTTTTAGGGATAGATTTCAAATAGCTCTGATATAGCAGAAACCACTAAATTATGAAATTGCTAAATTGGGAATTGTATTTCAACCCAGAACAAGAAATGTGCTTGAACGGACACTAAATAACTCGCCCAGCTACAGCACTAACGAGAGATTTAGCAGGATATAAATTTGAGGCCTAGTATTTAGGCGCTGGGTGACAGGTATGGGTTTAGTGACAGAATTAGACTTGGAAATACACAGTAGCGGGTGTGTGTGAAGTTATTCTGAATGACCCAATGTGCACCTTGAATATTATATACCCTTTTAGGGATAGATTTCAAATAGCTCTGATATAGCAAAAACCACTAAATTATGAAATTGCTAAATTGGGAATTGTATTTCAACCCAGAACAAGAAATGTGCTTGAACGGACACTAAATAACTCGCCCAGCTACAGCACTAAGGACAGATTTAGCTGGATATAAATTTGAGGCCTAGTATTTAGGCGCTGGGTGACAGGTATGGGTTTAGTGACAGAATTAGACTTGGAAATACACAGTAGCGGGTGTGTGTGAAGTTATTCTGAATGTCCCTATGTGCACCTTCAATATGATCTACCCTTTTAGGGATAGATTTCAAATAGCTCTGATATAGCAGAAACCACTAAATTATGAAATTGCTAAATTGGGAATTGTATTTCAACCCAGAACAAGAAATGTGCTTGAACGGACACTAAATAACTCGCCCAGCTACAGCACTAACGAGAGATTTAGCAGGATATAAATTTGAGGCCTAGTATTTAGGCGCTGGGTGACAGGTATGGGTTTAGTGACAGAATTAGACTTGGAAATACACAGTAGCGGGTGTGTGTGAAGTTATTCTGAATGTCCCTATGTGCACCTTCAATATGATCTACCCTTTTAGGGATAGATTTCAAATAGCTCTGATATAGCAGAAACCACTAAATTATGAAATTGCTAAATTGGGAATTGTATTTCAACCCAGAACAAGAAATGTGCTTGAACGGACACTAAATAACTCGCCCAGCTACAGCACTAACGAGAGATTTAGCAGGATATAAATTTGAGGCCTAGTATTTAGGCGCTGGGTGACAGGTATGGGTTTAGTGACAGAATTAGACTTGGAAATACACAGTAGCGGGTGTGTGTGAAGTTATTCTGAATGACCCAATGTGCACCTTGAATATTATATACCCTTTTAGGGATAGATTTCAAATAGCTCTGATATAGCAGAAACCACTAAATTATGAAATTGCTAAATTGGGAATTGTATTTCAACCCAGAACAAGAAATGTGCTTGAACGGACACTAAATAACTCGCCCAGCTACAGCACTAACGAGAGATTTAGCAGGATATAAATTTGAGGCCTAGTATTTAGGCGCTGGGTGACAGGTATGGGTTTAGTGACAGAATTAGACTTGGAAATACACAGTAGCGGGTGTGTGTGAAGTTATTCTGAATGACCCAATGTGCACCTTGAATATTATATACCCTTTTAGGGATAGATTTCAAATAGCTCTGATATAGCAGAAACCACTAAATTATGAAATTGCTAAATTGGGAATTGTATTTCAACCCAGAACAAGAAATGTGCTTGAACGGACACTAAATAACTCGCCCAGCTACAGCACTAAGGACAGATTTAGCTGGATATAAATTTGAGGCCTAGTATTTAGGCGCTGGGTGACAGGTATGGGTTTAGTGACAGAATTAGACTTGGAAATACACAGTAGCGGGTGTGTGTGAAGTTATTCTGAATGTCCCTATGTGCACCTTCAATATGATCTACCCTTTTAGGGATAGATTTCAAATAGCTCTGATATAGCAGAAACCACTAAATTATGAAATTGCTAAATTGGGAATTGTATTTCAACCCAGAACAAGAAATGTGCTTGAACGGACACTAAATAACTCGCCCAGCTACAGCACTAACGAGAGATTTAGCAGGATATAAATTTGAGGCCTAGTATTTAGGCGCTGGGTGACAGGTATGGGTTTAGTGACAGAATTAGACTTGGAAATACACAGTAGCGGGTGTGTGTGAAGTTATTCTGAATGACCCAATGTGCACCTTAAATATTATATACCCTTTTAGGGATAGATTTCAAATAGCTCTGATATAGCAGAAACCACTAAATTATGAAATTGCTAAATTGGGAATTGTATTTCAACCCAGAACAAGAAATGTGCTTGAACGGACACTAAATAACTCGCCCAGCTACAGCACTAAGGACAGATTTAGCTGGATATAAATTTGAGGCCTAGTATTTAGGCGCTGGGTGACAGGTATGGGTTTAGTGACAGAATTAGACTTGGAAATACACAGTAGCGGGTGTGTGTGAAGTTATTCTGAATGTCCCTATGTGCACCTTCAATATGATCTACCCTTTTAGGGATAGATTTCAAATAGCTCTGATATAGCAGAAACCACTAAATTATGAAATTGCTAAATTGGGAATTGTATTTCAACCCAGAACAAGAAATGTGCTTGAACGGACACTAAATAACTCGCCCAGCTACAGCACTAACGAGAGATTTAGCAGGATATAAATTTGAGGCCTAGTATTTAGGCGCTGGGTGACAGGTATGGGTTTAGTGACAGAATTAGACTTGGAAATACACAGTAGCGGGTGTGTGTGAAGTTATTCTGAATGACCCAATGTGCACCTTGAATATTATATACCCTTTTAGGGATAGATTTCAAATAGCTCTGATATAGCAGAAACCACTAAATTATGAAATTGCTAAATTGGGAATTGTATTTCAACCCAGAACAAGAAATGTGCTTGAACGGACACTAAATAACTCGCCCAGCTACAGCACTAAGGACAGATTTAGCTGGATATAAATTTGAGGCCTAGTATTTAGGCGCTGGGTGACAGGTATGGGTTTAGTGACAGAATTAGACTTGGAAATACACAGTAGCGGGTGTGTGTGAAGTTATTCTGAATGTCCCTATGTGCACCTTCAATATGATCTACCCTTTTAGGGATAGATTTCAAATAGCTCTGATATAGCAGAAACCACTAAATTATGAAATTGCTAAATTGGGAATTGTATTTCAACCCAGAACAAGAAATGTGCTTGAACGGACACTAAATAACTCGCCCAGCTACAGCACTAAGGACAGATTTAGCTGGATATAAATTTGAGGCCTAGTATTTAGGCGCTGGGTGACAGGTATGGGTTTAGTGACAGAAATAGACTTGGAAATACACAGTAGCGGGTGTGTGTGAAGTTATTCTGAATGACCCAATGTGCACCTTGAATATTATATACCCTTTTAGGGATAGATTTCAAATAGCTCTGATATAGCAGAAACCACTAAATTATGAAATTGCTAAATTGGGAATTGTATTTCAACCCAGAACAAGAAATGTGCTTGAACGGACACTAAATAACTCGCCCAGCTACAGCACTAAGGACAGATTTAGCTGGATATAAATTTGAGGCCTAGTATTTAGGCGCTGGGTGACAGGTATGGGTTTAGTGACAGAATTAGACTTGGAAATACACAGTAGCGGGTGTGTGTGAAGTTATTCTGAATGACCCAATGTGCACCTTGAATATTATATACCCTTTTAGGGATAGATTTCAAATAGCTCTGATATAGCAGAAACCACTAAATTATGAAATTGCTAAATTGGGAATTGTATTTCAACCCAGAACAAGAAATGTGCTTGAACGGACACTAAATAACTCGCCCAGCTACAGCACTAAGGACAGATTTAGCTGGATATAAATTTGAGGCCTAGTATTTAGGCGCTGGGTGACAGGTATGGGTTTAGTGACAGAATTAGACTTGGAAATACACAGTAGCGGGTGTGTGTGAAGTTATTCTGAATGTCCCTATGTGCACCTTCAATATGATCTACCCTTTTAGGGATAGATTTCAAATAGCTCTGATATAGCAGAAACCACTAAATTATGAAATTGCTAAATTGGGAATTGTATTTCAACCCAGAACAAGAAATGTGCTTGAACGGACACTAAATAACTCGCCCAGCTACAGCACTAAGGACAGATTTAGCTGGATATAAATTTGAGGCCTAGTATTTAGGCGCTGGGTGACAGGTATGGGTTTAGTGACAGAATTAGACTTGGAAATACACAGTAGCGGGTGTGTGTGAAGTTATTCTGAATGACCCAATGTGCACCTTGAATATTATATACCCTTTTAGGGATAGATTTCAAATAGCTCTGATATAGCAGAAACCACTAAATTATGAAATTGCTAAATTGGGAATTGTATTTCAACCCAGAACAAGAAATGTGCTTGAACGGACACTAAATAACTCGCCCAGCTACAGCACTAAGGACAGATTTAGCTGGATATAAATTTGAGGCCTAGTATTTAGGCGCTGGGTGACAGGTATGGGTTTAGTGACAGAATTAGACTTGGAAATGCACAGTAGCGGGTGTGTGAAGTTATTCTGAATGTCCCTATGTGCACCTTCAATATGATCTACCCTTTTAGGGATAGATTTCAAATAGCTCTGATATAGCAGAAACCACTAAATTATGAAATTGCTAAATTGGGAATTGTATTTCAACCCAGAACAAGAAATGTGCTTGAACGGACACTAAATAACTCGCCCAGCTACAGCACTAAGGACAGATTTAGCTGGATATAAATTTGAGGCCTAGTATTTAGGCGCTGGGTGACAGGTATGGGTTTAGTGACAGAATTAGACTTGGAAATGCACAGTAGCGGGTGTGTGAAGTTATTCTGAATGACCCTATGTGCACCTTGAATATTATATACCCTTTTAGGGATAGATTTCAAATAGCTCTGATACAGCAGAAACCACTAAATTTTTAAATTGCTAAATTGGGAATTGTATTTCAACCCAGAACAAAAAATGTGCTTTGACGGACACTAAATAACTTTCCCAGCCACAACAGGACAGCGGTAACGAGAGATTTAGCGGGATATAAATTTGAGGCCTAGTATTTAGGCGCTGGGTGACCGGTATGGATTTAGTGACAGAATTAGACTGGGATATGGCCAAAAAATAACCACACTATTGCTGGTTAAATGCACTTGGTGATGGGCGCAGCTTGCCCCTGATGTAGTATATGGCCAAAAAATGAACAGACTATTGCTGGTTAAATGCACTTGGTGTCACAGCTTGACCAACCACACTACTGAGGGTTAAATGCACTTGGTGACGGGCGCAGCTTGCCCCTGATTTAGTATATGGCCAAAAAATGAACAGACTATTGCTGGTTAAATGCACTTGGTGTGATAGCTTGACCAACCACACTACTGAGGGTTAAATGCACTTGGTGTGACAGCTTCACCCTGATGTAGGCTTTAGCCAAAAAACAACCACACCATTGAGGGTTAAATGCACTTGGTCGCAGCTTGTGCTGGCGCACCACAAGACACAAAATGGCCGCCGATCACCCCAGAAAAATGTGACTGACAAACGGTCTGGGCAGCCTAAAAACAGTGAGCAATTGAGGATCAGCAGCTCAATGATCCACAGCTGCAGATCGATCAGTTAATCAAGTCCTTTGGAGGAGTTAATCTGCCTAATCTCGCCCTACTGTCGCAGCCGCAACCTCTCCCTACGCTAATCAGAGCAGAGTGACGGGCGGCGCTATGTGACTCCAGCTTAAATAGAGGCTGGGTCACATGGTGCTCTGGCCAATCACAGCCATGCCAATAGTAGGCATGGCTGTGATGGCCTCTTGGGGCAAGTAGTATGACGCTTGTTGATTGGCTGCTTTGCAGCCTTTCAAAAAGCGCCAAGAAAGCGTCACAAAAGCGCGAAGAAAGCGACGAACACCGAACCCGAACCCGGACTTTTACGAAAATGTCCGGGTTCGGGTCCGTGTCACGGACACCCCAAAATTCGGTACGAACCCGAACTATACAGTTCGAGTTCGCTCATCCCTACTGATGACTAGTGATGAGCGGCAGGGGTCATATTCGAATTTGCAATATTTTGCGAATATTTTTTAGAATATAGAATAGAATATAGTGCTATATACGGTATTCCTTTTTTAGAATATTCATCATTTTTTTCCATCTTAAGTCATGATTCCTCTCTGCTTAAATTTCTTGACAAGCAACTTAAGCATGGAGGAATCATTACTTCAGATGGAAAAAAATGACGATTGACGAATATTCTAAAAAACTAATATGCAGCACTATATCGAATATAGTGCTATATATTCCTTTTTGACCCACGCCTGTATTGATCGCGTAATATTTACATATTATGCGATCATTACATTGCAGATTTTTTGAGTAAAAAAAAAAGACAAATATTCCAAAAACAAATATATATTCGCAAATTCTCGAAATTGCTATATTCGCAATTCGAATATTCGCGCTCAACACTACTGATGACCTATCCTCTGTATAGGTCAGCAGTATCTAATTGGTGAGAGTCCGACATCCCGTGCCCCAGCCAATCAGCGGCGGCACTCCTGTGAGCTCCACTGCCTTCTTCTCACAGCTCACCAAGCACAGCGCCGTACATTGTATAGTGGCTTTGCTTGGTATTGCAGCTCAGTCTCTTTCACTTGAATGGGGCTGATCTGCTCCTAGGCCACGTGACCGATGAATGTGTCATCACTGGTCTAGGGAAAGCTGGAGAAGGCTGCAGTGCTCACAGGTGTGCCACTGCCTTCTCAAACAGCTGATCGGCTGGGGTCCAGGGTGTCGGACCTCCACCGGTTATATACCGAGAACCTATCCTGAGGATAGGTCATCAGTAAGAACATTTCAGAAAACCCCTTTAAGTGACCAATTCTGCCCTGCTATATCTATTCATAATGACACATCTGTGAGATATAGATGTGCTTTGTATCAGACTGTAGGACACTCTAGTGTGAATGTGTGAATGGTTGTTCTCAGCTGACGGGAGATGATGAGGAGATGGACCTCTTCTTCTGCATTTTCTACCCATTCCTCTCATCACAAAGGGAATATGTCATCAGAAAATGACCTATTGTTTAACCCCTTCAAGACACAGCCTTATTTCACCTTAAGGACCAGGTCATTTTGTGCAAATCTGACCAGTGTCATTTTAAGAGATTATAACTTTAAAACGCTTTGACTTATCCAGGCCGTTCTGAGATAGTTTTTTCGTCACATATTGTACATCATGACACTGGAAAAATGAAGTCCCAAAATTATTATTTTTTGCATAAAAAATACCAAATTTACCCAAAATTTGGAAAAATTTGCAAATTTCAAAGTTTCAGTTTCTGTACTTCTGTAATACATATACATAATACCCCCCAAAATTGTGATGACTTTACATTCCCCATATGTGTACTTCATGTTTAAATTATTTTGGGAATGATATTTTATTTTTTGGGGATGTTACAAGGCTTAGAAGTTTAGAAGCAAATCTTTACATTTTTCAGAAATCCAATTTTTAGGGACCACTACAGGTCTGAAGTCACTTTGCGAGGCTTACATAATAGAAACCACACAAAAATGACCCGATTCTATAAACTACACCCCTCAAGGTATTCAAAACTGATTTTACAAACTTTGTTAACCCTTTAGGTGTTGCACAAGAGTTATTGGCAAATGGGGATGAAATTTGAGAATTTCATTTTTTTGCCTAATTTTCCATTTTAACCAATTTTTTCCACTAACAAAGCAAGGGTTAACAGCCAAACAAGACTGTATCTTTATTGCCCTGACTCTGCCGTTTACAGAAACAGCTCCATATGTGGCCGTAAACTACTGTACGGCCACACAGCGGGGCGTAGAGTGAAAGGTGCGCCATATGGTTTTTGGAAGGCAGGTTTTGCTGGACTGGTTTATTTACACCATGTGCCATTTTAAGTCCCCTGATGCACCCCTAGAGTAGAAACTCCCTAAAAGTGACCCCATCTAAGAAAGTACACCCCTCAAGGTATTCAAAACTGATTTTACAAACTTCGTTAACCCTTTAGGTGTTGCACAAGAGTTATTGGCAAATGGGGATGAAATTTGAGAATTTCATTTTTTTGCCTAATTTTCCATTTTAACCAATTTTTTTCACTAACAAAGCAAGGGTTAACAGCCAAACAAGACTGTATCTTTATTGCCCTGACTCTGCAGTTTACAGAAACACCCTATATGTGGCCGTAAACTACTGTACGGCCACACAGCGGGGCGTAGAGTGAAAGGTGCGCCGTATGGTTTTTGGAAGGCAGATTTTGCTGGACTGGTTTTTTGACACCATGTCCCATTTGAAGCCCCCCTGATGTACCCCTAGAGTAGAAACTCCAAAAAAGTGACCCCATTTTAGAAACTACGGGATAGAGTGGCAGTTTTGTTGGTACTAGTTTAGGGTACATATGATTTTTGGTTGCTCTATATTACACTTTTTGTGCGGCAAGGTAACAAGAAATAGCTTTTTTGGCATCGTTTTTTTTAATTGTTATTTACAACATTCATCTGACAGGTTAGATCATGTGATAATTTTATAGAGCAGGTTGTCACGGACGCAGCGATACCTAATATGTATACAATTTTTTTTATTTATGTAAGTTTTACACAATGATTTCATTTTTAAAACAAAAAAAATGTTTTAGTTTCTCCATAGTCTAAGAGCCATAGTTTTTACAGTTTTGGGGCGATTATCTTAAGTATGGTCTCATTTTTTGCGAGATGAGATGACGGTTTGATTGTCACTATGTTGGGGTGCATATGACTTTTTGATCGCTTGCTATTACACTTTTTGTGACGTAAGATGACAAAAAAATACTTTTTCTACACCGTTTTTATTTTTAATCAGTGATAAATGTGTTTTTTGATTTTTACTTTTTTTTTCACTTTTTTTACTTTTTTTTTTACCCAGACCCACTTGGTTCTTGAAGATCCAGTGGGTCTGATGTCTGTATAATACAGTACAGTACAATATATATTGCACTGTACTATATTTTACTTACACTGAACAGATCTATGCTTTCAGCACAGATCTGTTCAGCACCATGGACAGCAGGATGCCTGAGAAGGCGTCCTGTTGCCATGGGAACCGTCCCCGTCTACTCAGTTATGGTCAGAACTGCGCAGACGGGGAAGGGTAAGGACGGGGCTCTCGGGGGGCTGTCTGGGGGCTCTCTCCCTCCCCATCGGGGGGCTGCAAAGGTACAGCAGCCCTCCGATGGGAGAGGGAGGGAGCTCCCTGAGCTGTTAACCTTTTCCATACCGCGGTCCGTACGGACAGCGGTATGGAAAGGGTTAAACGTCTGACATCGCATCACCGATGTCAGTTGTTTATACCAGGGTGTCAGCAATGTGCTGGCACCCTGGTATACCCACTATACACCAACGCTTATTATAATGGGAGGCGGGCGGGGGATCGCGATCCCGCCTGCCGCACCGCCCGCCTCCCGCAACTGCCGCACCGCCCCGCACCGCCCACAAACTGCCATTTTTTTTTGGCAATTTTTAGGTTTCTGATCCCTGCGGACAGGGACCTCAGGGATCAGAAACTACATTAAGCGCTGCAAACCGCAGGTCTAAATTGACCTGCGGTTTGCAGCGATCGCCGATACGGGGGGGTCACAGGACCCCCCTCGGCATTGACCCAAGGTGCCTGGCTGTGTGTAACAGCCGGCACTCAGCGCTGTCACCATGTCTGCAGAGTATACAGTGTAGCAGTGCTCCATGACTAGTATACTCGTCATAGGTCGGGAAGGTACATCAGCTTTTCACACTATCTCCTTCTCTGATCGCTTCCCTGACAGGAATTGGGACGATCAGAGAAGGAGAAGCACACAGTCCCTCCCTAACCCCCCCTTACCTGCCCCGATGCGCTGCGATTAGTCCCTCTGCAGTATTGGACCAATCACAGAGATCGTGGGCGGGTCAGGGGTCCAATACAGCTCCTTCCGGCTTCTCTGGTTGCCTAGCAACTCTAGCATGCCGGCTTCACTGAACCTTCAGCGCTTCGGTCCCTGCGCTGACAATGAAAGCCTATCATGTACATGCACATGGGGATGCGGTGAGGCACCACATTCCCCCACGTACATGTACGTGATGTTGCGTGAAGGGGTTAAATCACGTTTTTATGTTTAACATATTTTTAGAGATTTTTTTTTCTATGTCAATATCTATATATAAACAAAAATCATAAAATCCTGCAAATCAAATCTGATTATCTGTCATTCTAATCCTGCCTGTAATGATATCACCTCTGTGTATGGATAAGACAGGATCCACCATTCACGATAGGTGATTATCAAAGCTTATCTGTAGAGTTGAGCGAACACCTGGATGTTCGGGTTCGAGAAGTTCGGCCGAACATCCCGGAAATGTTCGGGTTCGGGATCCGAACCCGATCCGAACTTCGTCCCGAACCCGAACCCCATTGAAGTCAATGGGGACCCGAACTTTTCGGCACTAAAACGGCTGTAAAACAGCCCAGGAAAGGGCTAGAGGGCTGCAAAAGGCAGCAACATGTAGGTAAATCCCCTGCAAACAAATGTGGATAGGGAAATTAATTAAAATAAAAATTAAATAAATAAAAATTAACCAAAATCAATTGGAGAGAGGTTCCATAGCAGAGAATCTGGCTTCCCGTCACCCACCACTGGAACAGTCCATTCTCAGATATTTAGGCCCCGGCACCCAGGCAGAGGAGAGAGGTCCCGTAACAGACAATCTGGCTTCATGTCAGCAGAGAATCAGTCTTCATGTCATAGCAGAGAATCAGGCTTCACGTCACCCACCACTGTAAGAGTCCATTTTCATAAATTTAGGCCCAGCACCCAGGCAGAGGAGAGAGGTCCCGTAACAGAGGATCTGGCTTCATGTCAGCAGAGAATCAGTCTGCATGTCATAGCAGAGAATCAGGCTTCACGTCAGCCACCACTGCAACAGTCCATTGTCATAAATTTAGGCCCAGCACCCAGGCAGAGGAGAGAGGTCCCGTAACAGAGGATCTGGCTTCATGTCAGCAGAGAATCAGTCTGCATGTCATAGCAGAGAATCAGGCTTCACGTCAGCCACCACTGCAACAGTCCATTGTCATAAATTTAGGCCCAGCACCCAGGCAGAGGAGAGAGGTCCCGTAACAGACAATCTGGCTTCATGTCAGCAGAGAATTAGTCTGCATGTCATAGCAGAGAATGAGGCTTCACGTCAGCCACCACTGCAACAGTCCATTGGCATATATTTAGGCCTAGCACACAGGCAGAGGAGAGAGGTCCCGTAACAGACAATCTGGCTTCATGTCAGCAGAGAATCAGTCTGCATGTCATAGCAGAGAATGAGGCTTCACATCACCCACCACTGCAACAGTCCATTGGCATATATTTAGGCCTAGCACACAGGCAGAGCAGAGAGGTCCCGTAACAGACAATCTGGCTTCATGACAGCAGAGAATCAGTCTGCATGTCATAGCAGAGAATGAGGCTTCACGTCACCCACCACTGCAACAGTCCATTGGCATATATTTAGGCCTAGCACACAGGCAGAGCAGAGAGGTCCCGTAACAGACAATCTGGCTTCATGTCAGCAGAGAATCAGTCTGCATGTCATAGCAGAGAATGAGGCTTCACGTCACCCACCACTGCAACAGTCCATTGGCATATATTTAGGCCTAGCACACAGGCAGAGCAGAGAGGTCCCGTAACAGACGATCTGGCTTCATGTCAGCAGAGAATCAGTCTGCATGTCATAGCAGAGAATGAGGCTTCACGTCACCCACCACTGCAACAGTCCATTGGCATATATTTAGGCCTAGCACACAGGCAGAGCAGAGAGGTCCCGTAACAGACAATCTGGCTTCATGTCAGCAGAGAATCAGTCTGCATGTCATAGCAGAGAATGAGGCTTCACGTCACCCACCACTGCAACAGTCCATTGGCATATATTTAGGCCTAGCACACAGGCAGAGCAGAGAGGTCCCGTAACAGACGATCTGGCTTCATGTCAGCAGAGAATCAGTCTGCATGTCATAGCAGAGAATGAGGCTTCACGTCACCCACCACTGCAACAGTCCATTGGCATATATTTAGGCCTAGCACACAGGCAGAGCAGAGAGGTCCCGTAACAGATGATCTGGCTTCATGTCAGCAGAGAATCAGTCTGCATGTCATAGCAGAGAATGAGGCTTCACGTCACCCACCACTGCAACAGTCCATTGGCATATATTTAGGCCTAGCACACAGGCAGAGCAGAGAGGTCCCATAACAGACAATCTGGCTTCATGACAGCAGAGAATCAGTCTGCATGTCATAGCAGAGAATGAGGCTTCACGTCACCCACCACTGCAACAGTCCATTGGCATATATTTAGGCCTAGCACACAGGCAGAGCAGAGAGGTCCCGTAACAGACAATCTGGCTTCATGTCAGCAGAGAATCAGTCTGCATGTCATAGCAGAGAATGAGGCTTCACGTCACCCACCACTGCAACAGTCCATTGGCATATATTTAGGCCTAGCACACAGGCAGAGCAGAGAGGTCCCGTAACAGACAATCTGGCTTCATGACAGCAGAGAATCAGTCTGCATGTCATAGCAGAGAATGAGGCTTCACGTCACCCACCACTGCAACAGTCCATTGGCATATATTTAGGCCTAGCACACAGGCAGAGCAGAGAGGTCCCGTAACAGACAATCTGGCTTCATGTCAGCAGAGAATCAGTCTGCATGTCATAGCAGAGAATGAGGCTTCACGTCACCCACCACTGCAACAGTCCATTGGCATATATTTAGGCCTAGCACACAGGTAGAGCAGAGAGGTCCCGTAACAGACGATCTGGCTTCATGTCAGCAGAGAATCAGTCTGCATGTCATAGCAGAGAATGAGGCTTCACGTCACCCACCACTGCAACAGTCCATTGGCATATATTTAGGCCTAGCACACAGGCAGAGCAGAGAGGTCCCGTAACAGACGATCTGGCTTCATGTCAGCAGAGAATCAGTCTGCATGTCATAGCAGAGAATGAGGCTTCACGTCACCCACCACTGCAACAGTCCATTGGCATATATTTAGGCCTAGCACACAGGCAGAGGAGAGGTTTATTCAACTTTGGGTAGCCTCGCAATATAATGGTAAAATGAAAATAAAAATAGGATTGAATGAGGAAGTGCCCTGGAGTCCAATAATATATGGTTATGGGGAGGTAGTTAATGTCTAATCTGGACAAGGGACGGACAGGTCCTGTGGGATCTATGCCTGGTTCATTTTTATGAACGTCAGCTTGTCCACATTGGCTGTAGACAGGCGGCTGCGTTTGTCTGTAATGACGCCCCCTGCCGTGCTGAATACACGTTCAGACAAAACGCTGGCTGCCGGGCAGGCCAGCACCTCCAAGGCATAAAAGGCTAGCTCTGGCCACGTGGACAATTTAGAGACCCAGAAGTTGAATGGGGCCGAACCATCAGTCAGTACGTGGAGGGGTGTGCACACGTACTGTTCCACCATGTTAGTGAAATGTTGCCTCCTGCTAACACGTTGCGTATCAGGTGGTGGTGCAGTTAGCTGTGGCGTGTTGACAAAAGTTTTCCACATCTCTGCCATGCTAACCCTGCCCTCAGAGGAGCTGGCCGTGACACAGCTGCCTTGGCGACCTCTTGCTCCTCCTCTGCCTTGGCCTTGGGCTTCCACTTGTTCCCCTGTGACATTTGGGAATGCTCTCAGTAGCGCGTCTACCAACGTGCGCTTGTACTCGCGCATCTTCCTATCACGCTCCAGTGCAGGAAGTAAGGTGGGCACATTGTCTTTGTAGCGTGGATCCAGCAGGGTGGCAACCCAGTAGTCCGCACAGGTTAAAATGTGGGCAACTCTGCTGTCGTTGCGCAGGCACTGCAGCATGTAGTCGCTCATGTGTGCCAGGCTGCCCAGGGGTAAGGACAAGCTGTCCTCTGTGGGAGGCGTATCGTCATCGTCCTGCCTTTCCCCCCAGCCACGCACCAGTGATGGACCCGAGCTGCGTTGGGTGCCACCCCGCTGTGACCATGCTTCATCCTCATCCTCCTCCACCTCCTCCTCATCCTCGTCCTCCTCGTCCTCCAGTAGTGGGCCCTGGCTGGCCACATTTGTACCTGGCCTCTGCTGTTGCCAAAAACCTCCCTCTGAGTCACTTCGAAGAGACTGGCCTGAAAGTGCTAAAAATGACCCCTCTTCCTCCTCCTCCTCCTCCTCCTCCTGGGCCACCTCCTCTTCCATCATCGCCCTAAGTGTTTTCTCAAGGAGACATAGAAGTGGTATTGTAACGCTGATAACGGTGTCATCGCCACTGGCCATGTTGGTGGAGTACTCGAAACAGCGCAACAGGGCACACAGGTCTCGCATGGAGGCCCAGTCATTGGTGGTGAAGTGGTGCTGTTCTGTAGTGCGACTGACCCGTGCGTGCTGCAGCTGAAACTCCACTATGGCCTGCTGCTGCTCGCACAGTCTGTCCAGCATGTGCAAGGTGGAGTTCCACCTGGTGGGCACGTCGCATATGAGGCGGTGAGCGGGAAGGCCGAAGTTACGCTGTAGCGCAGACAGGCGAGCAGCAGCAGGATGTGAACGCCGGAAGCGCGAACAGACGGCCCGCACTTTATGCAGCAGCTCTGACATGTCGGGGTAGTTGTGAATGAACTTCTGCACCACCAAATTCAGCACATGCGCCAAGCAAGGGATGTGCGTCAAATTGGCTAGTCCCAGAGCTGCAACGAGATTTCGCCCATTATCACACACCACCAGGCCGGGCTTGAGGCTCACCGGCAGCAACCACTCGTCGGTCTGTTGTTCAATACCCCGCCACAACTCCTGTGCGGTGTGGGGCCTGTCCCCCAAACATATGAGTTTCAGAATGGCCTGCTGACGTTTACCCCGGGCTGTGCTGAAGTTGGTGGTGAAGGTGTGTGGCTGACTGGATGAGCAGGTGGAAGAAGAGGAGGAGGAAGCCGAGAAGGAGGAGGTGGCAACAGGAGGCAAAGAATGTTGCCCTGCGATCCTTGGCGGCGGAAGGACGTGCGCCAAACAGCTCTCCGCCTGGGGCCCAGCTGCCACTACATTTACCCAGTGTGCAGTTAGGGAGATATAGCGTCCCTGGCCGTGCTTACTGGTCCACGTATCTGTGGTTAGGTGGACCTTGCTACAGATGGCGTTGCGCAGTGCACACTTGATTTTATCGGATACTTGGTTGTGCAGGGAAGGCACGGCTCTCTTGGAGAAGTAGTGCCGGCTGGGAACAACATACTGTGGGACAGCAAGCGACATGAGCTGTTTGAAGCTGTCTGTGTCCACCAGCCTAAATGACAGCATTTCATAGGCCAGTAGTTTAGAAATGCTGGCATTCAGGGCCAGGGATCGAGGGTGGCTAGGTGGGAATTTACGCTTTCTATCAAATGTTTGTGAGATGGAGAGCTGAACGCTGGCGTGTGACATGGTTGAGACGCTTGGTGACGGAGGTGGTGGTGGTGGTGTTGGTGGTACATCCCCTGTTTGCTGGGCGGCAGGTGCCAACGTTCCTCCAGAGGCGGAGGAAGAGGCCGAGGCGGCAGCAGCAGAATAGGCCGAGGCGGCAGCAGCAGAAGAGGTAGCAGGGGGAGCCTGAGTGACTTCCTTGGTTTTAAGGTGTTTACTCCACTGCAGTTCATGCTTTGCATGCAGGTGCCTGGTCATGCAGGTTGTGCTCAGGTTCAGAACGTTAATGCCTCGCTTCAGGCTCTGATGGCACAGCGTGCAAACCACTCGGGTCTTGTCGTCAGCACATTGTTTGAAGAAGTGCCATGCCAGGGAACTCCTTGAAGCTGCCTTTGGGGTGCTCGGTCCCAGATGGCGGCGGTCAGTAGCAGGCGGAGTCTCTTGGCGGCGGGTGTTCTGCTTTTGCCCACTGCTCCCTCTTTTGCTACGCTGTTGGCTCGGTCTCACCACTGCCTCTTCCTCCGAACTGTGAAAGTCAGTGGCACGACCTTCATTCCATGTGGGGTCTAGGACCTCATCGTCCCCTGCATCGTCTTCCACCCAGTCTTGATCCCTGACCTCCTGTTCAGTCTGCACACTGCAGAAAGACGCAGCAGTTGGCACCTGTGTTTCGTCATCATCAGAGACATGCTGAGGTGGTATTCCCATGTCCTCATCATCAGGAAACATAAGTGGTTGTGCGTCAGTGCATTCTATGTCTTTCACCGCTGGGGAAGGGCTAGGTGGATGCCCTTGGGAAACCCTGCCAGCGGAGTCTTCAAACAGCATAAGAGACTGCTGCATAACTTGAGGCTGAGACAGTTTCCCTGGTATGCATGGGGGTGATGTGACAGACTGATGGGGTTGGTTTTCAGGCGCCATCTGTGCGCTTTCTGCAGAAGACTGGGTGGGAGATAATGTGAACGTGCTGGATCCACTGTCGGCCACCCAATTGACTAATGCCTGTACCTGCTCAGGCCTTACCATCCTTAGAACGGCATTGGGCCCCACCATATATCGCTGTAAATTCTGGCGGCTACTGGGACCTGAGGTAGTTGGTACACTAGGACGTGTGGATGTGGCAGAACGGCCACGTCCTCTCCCAGCACCAGAGGGTCCACTAACACCACCACGACCATGTCCACGTCCGCGTCCCTTACTAGATGTTTTTCTCATTGTTATGGTTCACCACAACAACAAATATATTATTTGGCCCAATGTATTGTATTCAAATTCAGCGGGATATAAATTTGAGGCCTAGTATTTAGGCGCTGGGTGACCGGTATGGATTTAGTGACAGAATTAGACTTGGAAATGCACAGAAGCGTGTGTGTGTGAAGTTATTCTGAATGACCCAATGTGCACCTTGAATATTATATACCCTTTTAGGGATAGATTTCAAATAGCTCTGATATAGCAGAAACCACTAAATTATGAAATTGCTAAATTGGGAATTGTATTTCAACCCAGAACAAAAAATGTGCTTTGACGGACACTAAATAACTTTCCCAGCCACAACAGGACAGCGTTAACGAGAGATTTAGCAGGATATAAATTTGAGGCCTAGTATTTAGGCGCTGGGTGACAGGTATGGGTTTAGTGACAGAATTAGACTTGGAAATACACAGTAGCGGGTGTGTGTGAAGTTATTCTGAATGACCCAATGTGCACCTTGAATATTATATACCCTTTTAGGGATAGATTTCAAATAGCTCTGATATAGCAGAAACCACTAAATTATGAAATTGCTAAATTGGGAATTGTATTTCAACCCAGAACAAAAAATGTGCTTGAACGGACACTAAATAACTTTCCCAGCCACAACAGGACAGCGTTAACGAGAGATTTAGCAGGATATAAATTTGAGGCCTAGTATTTAGGCGCTGGGTGACAGGTATGGGTTTAGTGACAGAATTAGACTTGGAAATACACAGTAGCGGGTGTGTGTGAAGTTATTCTGAATGACCCAATGTGCACCTTGAATATTATATACCCTTTTAGGGATAGATTTCAAATAGCTCTGATATAGCAGAAACCACTAAATTATGAAATTGCTAAATTGGGAATTGTATTTCAACCCAGAACAAAAAATGTGCTTTGACGGACACTAAATAACTTTCCCAGCCACAACAGGACAGCGTTAACGAGAGATTTAGCAGGATATAAATTTGAGGCCTAGTATTTAGGCGCTGGGTGACAGGTATGGGTTTAGTGACAGAATTAGACTTGGAAATACACAGTAGCGGGTGTGTGTGAAGTTATTCTGAATGACCCAATGTGCACCTTGAATATTATATACCCTTTTAGGGATAGATTTCAAATAGCTCTGATATAGCAGAAACCACTAAATTATGAAATTGCTAAATTGGGAATTGTATTTCAACCCAGAACAAAAAATGTGCTTTGACGGACACTAAATAACTTTCCCAGCCACAACAGGACAGCGTTAACGAGAGATTTAGCAGGATATAAATTTGAGGCCTAGTATTTAGGCGCTGGGTGACAGGTATGGGTTTAGTGACAGAATTAGACTTGGAAATACACAGTAGCGGGTGTGTGTGAAGTTATTCTGAATGACCCAATGTGCACCTTGAATATTATATACCCTTTTAGGGATAGATTTCAAATAGCTCTGATATAGCAGAAACCACTAAATTATGAAATTGTTAAATTGGGAATTGTATTTAAACCCAGAACAAAAAATGTGCTTTGACGGACACTAAATAACTTTCCCAGCCACAACAGGACAGCGTTAACGAGAGATTTAGCAGGATATAAATTTGAGGCCTAGTATTTAGGCGCTGGGTGACAGGTATGGGTTTAGTGACAGAATTAGACTTGGAAATACACAGTAGCGGGTGTGTGTGAAGTTATTCTGAATGACCCAATGTGCACCTTGAATATTATATACCCTTTTAGGGATAGATTTCAAATAGCTCTGATATAGCAGGAACCACTAAATTATGAAATTGCTAAATTGGGAATTGTACTTCAACCCAGAACAAAAAATGTGCTTTGACGGACACTAAATAACTTTCCCAGCCACAACAGGACAGCGGTAACGAGAGATTTAGCGGGATATAAATTTGAGGCCTAGTATTTAGGCGCTGGGTGACCGGTATGGATTTAGTGACAGAATTAGACTGGGATATGGCCAAAAAATAACCACACTATTGCTGGTTAAATGCACTTGGTGACGGGCGCAGCTTGCCCCTGATTTAGTATATGGCCAAAAAATGAACAGACTATTGCTGGTTAAATGCACTTGGTGTCACAGCTTGACGCACCACACTACTGAGGGTTAAATGCACTTGGTGACGGGCGCAGCTTGCCCCTGATGTAGTATATGGCCAAAAAATGAACAGACTATTGCTGGTTAAATGCACTTGGTGTGACAGCTTCACCCTGATGTAGGCTTTAGCCAAAAAACAACCACACCATTGAGGGTAAAATGCACTTGGTGACAGGCGCAGCTTGCCCCTGATTTAGTATATGGCCAAAAAAATGAACAGACTATTGCTGGTTAAATGCACTTGGTGTGACAGCTTCACCCTGATGTAGGCTTTAGCCAAAAAACAACCACACCATTGAGGGTTAAATGCACTTGGTCGCAGCTTGGATGCACTTGGTCGCAGCACCGCACAAGACACAAAATGGCCGCCGATCACCCCAGAAAAAAGTGACTGACAAACGGTCTGGGCAGCCTAAAAACAGTGAGTGAGCATTTGAATTTCAGCAGCTCAATGATGCACAGCTGCAGATCGATCGATTAATCAAGTGAAGTCCTTTGGAGGAGTTAATCTGCCTAATCTCGCCCTACTGTCGCATCCGCAACCTCTCCCTACGCTAATCAGAGCAGAGTGACGGGCGGCGTTATGTGACTCCAGCTTAAATAGAGGCTGGGTCACATGGTGCTCTGGCCAA
This sequence comes from Bufo gargarizans, assembly GCF_014858855.1. Classification (NCBI taxonomy): domain Eukaryota; kingdom Metazoa; phylum Chordata; class Amphibia; order Anura; family Bufonidae; genus Bufo; species Bufo gargarizans. The sequence continues at coordinate 672,754,932 of NC_058081.1, forward strand.
TCACAGCCATGCCAATAGTAGGCATGGCTGTGACGGCCTCTTGGGGCAAGTAGTATGACGCTTGTTGATTGGCTGCTTTGCAGCCTTTCAAAAAGCGCCAAGAAAGCGTCACAAAAGCGCCAAGAAAGCGACGAACACCGAACCCGAACCCGGACTTTTACGAAAATGTCCGGGTTCGGGTCCGTGTCACGGACACCCCAAAATTCGGTACGAACCCGAACTATACAGTTCGAGTTCGCTCATCCCTACTTATCTGTTCTTTCAGGTTACAGAGCATGCCTAGAAAACTCTCCCATAGAAGTAAATATGGACAGCTACAGACAATCTGTCGATCATGGGGCTGCCATAAAGCAATTTTTTAATGCTGTGTAAATGCTGTTAAGAGCAGCTCAGATGAGATGGTCATTCCCATCATTATATTCAGGAAACAGAATAAAAATATCTGAAAAATCAGAAAATAAAAACAAATAAGATAAAAAGAATAACTATCTGGTCTTAACTGGCAGACAAATGTTCTGATGACATATTTCCTTTAAGGAGGACCTATCAACTCTCATGTCTGTTCTAGTAACGACCTGCATTCCTCATAAAATAGCAATTCATTCCTCTGTTATGCCAACTAGAAGTGGATAAATGTATGGCCAGTGCTTTGGATCGAAACATAACAAAAGTATATAAATGTGGTATCACTGTAATGGTACTGGCTCACAACATGACCTCAACATGCCATTTTTACAGTGCATGCAACCTGTGAAACTATGACACTATGTCATTGTCCCCACCCCCTTATACTGTTATGTGAATAAAAAAAAAAAGTTATGACTTGGTAAGCAGAAAGTAAATATGGAAAAGGCAAAAACGGAAAGTGGCAGGAACAGGTTAAAGTTGGCAGTGAAATGTATTTTAGGAAAATATGATAATTCATCTCTTGAAATTTACATTTCTTCCAGCAACTAATGATTCGATTTGTTATTATGCTCTCGTGGTAAATGGACAAAGTAATGAAGAACATCACAACCCAAGAAACACAGTAGAAAACTGTAGCAGCATTTTAGGAAATGATGCTTATTAGAAATAGGAAAATGTGATATATTATTACATATTACAGAGAATATTCATGAAGCATGCAGGGGTGCACCTAGCCCAGTGATGGCTAACCTCCAGCACTCCAGCCGTGGTGAAACTACGACTCCCAACATGCTCCATTCATTTCTATGGAGTTCTAAGAACAGCCAAGCAAGTCTACATCTTGGGAATTGTAGTTTTACCACAGCTGGAGTGCTGGAGGTTAGCCATCACTAACCTAGCCTTTCTGCTGCCTGAGGCGAAAAACTGGGCCACCCCCCCATGCCAATTTTTTAACCTAACCCCTTTGCCACAATGACAGCGCTCATTGCCCATGGACCTTCCGCTGCCCCCTCTTGCCCCTACCTGGTGCTGCCTGAGGCGATTGCCTCACCTGGCCTCATTGGTGGTGCACCCCTGGATGCATGTTATACAAACATTACTGCATACAGAATGAGATATACCCACCTTAAATGGGTTCTCCGGGATGTAATACAGATGGTCTAGTGAGAGGCTATCAATATTTTTAGCAATGTTGTCTAGTTTAATCCTGAATATGAAACAGGACAACCAATGCCCCTGAAGAGACCAGTGGTTGGCTGCAGTGGTCACATGTTGTCAATGTGACATCACCCCCGCAGCTGGGTAAATAGAGCCTTGCTAGGAGTACAGAAGCAGTAGGTAAGTACTTGCCTTATGCTGAATAATAACAAATATAGATGTTTCAGATCACCACAGCCCTGTATGTGGTTCCACCAGGTTCCCCTTGCATCAGATCTGTGCTTTAGATCTCCATCTCGGCTCGAGTTCCTCAATTTGTGAGTAATACACTCATCTCAATAAAAACAGATGCATTTATTCATTCATATTAAAAATATCATCCACAGTTACAAAGGTGATGATTAAAACAGACCTATATCCGTATTGTCCCTGCACTATTGTATTTTGTCTCATTATTTTTTCTCTTTTTTCTGTCTACATTTCCTTTCTCTTTTTTCTACTCTATATCATCTTCTTCCTCACAATTGAACTGTGTTAGCAGAGCATAGCGATTTTGAGTGGGAACATCATTATGTGTTGTTCTTTTCTGTATTATAATGGTTGGGGATAATGGAATAATTGGGCTTTGATGAAGGATAGCGTTCTATCCGAAACGAGTTGGAAGTTTTTTTGGCACAGTAAGCCACCCGTAGGTCATACTGTGACGTCACTAGGTGCTCCAGTGGATCGCGAGCTTTGGATAGGGAATGGAGTTGAGCCACCGGCAGAGGCACACTCCTAAATAGAAACACTGACCTACTATATACTGGAGTGGTTAGCTGCATATGAAGTAACAGTACTCTGTGGAAACTGAAGTCTGCAATAAGGCAAATAACCTTGATTAAAGCGATCTGGGCCCATAGTGAGTCTTCAATAGCTACACCAGCAGTAGTGGGTCTGGTTGATGTGCGGTATCATATGGTCTGTTTATTCAGTGATGTTTATATGTTGAGTGGTGCTTTGGATCTCTGTGTGAGCTCTGCTTCATACCATCCACATGTATGGGATAACCACAACCATATCCTTACCATAATTAAGAACATGTTGGTCGCTGTCTAAATCATGCAAGTCAACAGTAAGGCAATATTTTTTTCAGGACCAAAGAAAAGGAAACACAAAAGGGGATATAGTGGGGGGGTGGGGGGGATTCACCAAAAAGAAAAAACAAGTAAAAAACCCCGAAAGAGGGGAAGATCTAGGACAAAAAATACGTAATCTAAGTCGTCACCCACTCACCGAAGGAAAACAACAGATCCTGAAAAAGGGATTAAAATTAGCCCCAACTGCACCTTTCAATAAATTTGAAGCATTCATAGGAAAGAGGAAATTCATGAGGAGACTAATGCTGAAAAAATATTTCCTAAAGAAAAAAGAAATAGAAAGTAGGGAGGGAAAAAGAAGATGAAAATGAAAATATGGATAATTTTATACACACTTAGTTAAAACCTAAATCTAGATATCATCTGTAACGGATCACCTGGCAGTCCGAGGACTCCAAGCACTCCACTTGACACCGTACGCACTGCAGACCCCACGAACCGCCGCAGCTTGGTTGGGGTCTCACCGTCCTCCACCCATGCTGGACCCAAGACCGGGCTTCAGCTTCCAGTGGGTGAACCTCTCCTACATCCAGAGAGCAGGAACCATGAACAAGCTCTTACAAGAGCTTATACTCAGGGGAGTATTGTGATATAGCAATCCGCAAGAGTGTAGTTATCGCATTCCCCAAACATGAGCCAAAACTTCATGAAGGTATAAAGCAGGAACTCTTTATTGAGGGCTACACGCCCATATTTATGCAGGTCCCCATTTGGTGGACACGCCCCTAGGGGACCAGAAGAAAGACTGTGACACAGGACAGATATGCAGCAATTCAGGATACACAGACACAATACATCCCCACAATGCATCATGGTTTCCTCCTCTCTGCCCTGGAGACACCCGAGGAGCAATTCAATTATCTCTCAGGTCAAAGGGAAATCGCCAATACACATGTGGAGACAACAGGACAGAAATCACCATTTAAACATACAATGTCACAACCCTTACAGTAAGCACAGACATTTAAAATATCCCCAGATAGCTGAAGTGTCACCACCAGACATCTGAGAAGCTCTGACAGATGCCTTTCAGAACCTCCTCCTTGAGCTTCCTTTGTTTTGCTTTCTGTTCCTCATCTCGTTAGCCTCTCTCAGCTGTCATGTAGTTGTACTGATTGCATCCCTTTAAATTCCTCCCCATAGTGCATCAGTGTGCGGTTTATATTACTTCCTGGAGTGTGTGTGCATGCTGATCCTACTTCTCAGTCTTCTACAAGATAAGTGTTGTGCATTCATTTGTGTTTTTCTGTTTGCTGGATCCCAGGTGACCCTGACTCCCTCCGTATCTAGTGTAGGGAGCCGGTGGTCGTGTCCCCTCACTATTATAGGGTGTTCAGGTGTTATACAGTCGAGGTACGAGGATATGCAATCATCTACCATTGGGATTTTCGCATAGGCTGAGCAGTAAGGGAGAGAGCCAGGTCTGATGCAGGGGTCTCCCTTTTGTTCCTTAGTTTTGGATCCAGTGAGTTGTATATTCATTTTGTGTTGTCTTGTTTCCTATACACCTTCCGTGACATTATAAACCGCCAAAACCGTCTCAAGCATGGATCCGGTTTCACTTTTGACTGAACGCTTCCAGGGTCTTTCATTGGAGGTAGCAGATCTTGCGTTCATGGAGTTTGTTCTGAGCCTAAGATCTCGCTCCCGGATACGTTCTCCGGGGGTAGTGAGAATTTTGTGCGTTTTAGAGAGGCTTGCAAACTCTATTTTCGCCTTCTTCCCCATTCCTCTGGTGATGAGGAACAGAGGGTGGGGATCATTATATCGCTGCTCAGGGGTAACGCTCAGTCCTGGGCCTTTTCGCTGCCGGTGAGGGCACGGCCCCTCCGTTCAGTGGATGAATTCTTTTTAGCCCTGGGTCAGATATATGATGATCCGGATCGTATTGTTTTGGCTGAGTCTAGACTATGTCTGTTATGCCAGGGTAAAAAATCTGCAGAGATATACTGCTCAGAATTTCGGAGATGGGCAGCTGATACTGGTTGGAATGATGCTGCACTCCGAAGTCAATTTTGCCATGGTCTTTCAGAGGGATTGAAAGATGCATTTGTCTTTCATGAGAGGCCTACCTCCTTGGACTCTGCCATGTCTCGGGCCCTTCGTATTGACAGGCGTCTTAGAGAGAGAGGAGAGATCACTCCTTCCTGTCATACTCAATCCCAGGACAGTGCAGCGGTCTCATTTAGTGCACAGGGGTCTCAGTCGCTGTCAACCCCTTCTGAGCAGGAGCCCATGCAGCTGGGGTTGATTGCCTCTGACAATAGAAGATTCAGCCCGCATGGGAAGGTTTGTTTTTGTTGTGGAGGTATAAATCATTTGGCAAATGTTTGTCCCTCTAGGAGATTCAGGCAGTTTTTTGGGATTAATAAAGAAGCAAAAAGGAAAAAATCCTTAAATTTTTTTCCATCTGTTAACATTGGCAGGGTTGAGGCGGAAATTGTAGAGTTTTCCGTTTGCTTGTAGTTCCCGTTTTGTCATGCCTGCCAGGGTGGCGCTAGAGAGCAAGAACATTTTTGGGGAGATTTTTGTAGATAGTGGAGCAGCTGTCGATCTCATTGATAATCAATTTGCGATAACTCATGGTTTCCAGGTATGCACTTTGGGAAAGGATATTCCTGTTTTTGCTATTGATTACGCTCCACTTTCTCAGAAATCATTAAAGGGCATAGTTCACAATATCCGTTTAATTGTGAGTGATGCTCATGTTGAGGATGTGTCATGTTTCGTCCTTAGCGGATTGCCTACTCCGCTAGTGTTGGGGCCACCCTGGCTCACTAAACATAACCCCACCATTGATTGGCAAGCGAGGCAAATAAATGGTTGGAGTGACTTTTGCAGAGAGAATTGCCTCACAACATCTTTATCTGAGGTTTCCTCTAAGACTGTACCACCTTTTCTCTCTGAATTTTCGGATGTCTTCTCTGAGAGTGGAGTTCAGGATTAGCCCCCGCACAGGGAGTACGATTGCCTTATTAATCTCATCCCAGACGCTAAGCTGCCTAAATCCCGTTTATACAATCTCTCCCAACCTGAAAGGGTCGCTATGCGTGCTTATATCTTTGAGAGTCTGAGAAAAGGACACATACGACCCTCGAATTCACCTGTTGCCTCTGGTTTTTTCTTTGTTAAGAAAAAAGATGGTTCTTTAAGACCTTGTCTGGATTTCAGGGAGCTGAACAGTATCACAATTCGTGACCCTTATCCGCTTCCTCTGATCCCGGACCTGTTTAACCAGATTGTTGGGGCTAAAGTTTTTTCCAAATTAGATCTAAGAGGGGCATACAACCTGGTCAGGGTCAGAGAAGGAGACGAATGGAAGACGGCCTTCAATACCCCTGAGGGCCATTTTGAGAATTTGGTTATGCCTTTTGGTTTGATGAATGCTCCAGCCGTTTATCGGCATTTTGTGAACAGCATTTTTTATCATTTAATGGGGAAATTTGTATTAGTGTGTTTTGATGACATTTAGATTTTTTTCTCCTGATTTCAAAACTCATAAGGAACACTTACGTCAGGTCTTGCTCATCCTGCGGGAGAATAAATTGTACGCGAAACTGGAAAAATGTGTGTTTGCGGTTCCAGAAATTCAATTTCTGGGGTTTCTTCTCTCCGCTTCTGGTTTTTGCATGGACCCCGAGAAGGTCCGCGCTGTGCTTGAGTGGGAGCTTCCTGAGAATCAGAAGGCGCTGATGCATTTTTTGGGCTTTGCCAATTATTACAGGAAGTTTATTTTGAATTATTCCTCTGTTGTTAAACCACTCACTGATATGACTAGAAAGGGGGTAGATTTTTCTTCCTGGTCGGTAGAGGCGTGTAAGGCCTTTTCTAATATCAAGGAGAGTTTTGCTTCCGCTCCCATCTTGGTACAACCTGATATTTTTCTACCTTTCATAGTTGAGGTTGATGCTTCTGAGGTGGGTGTGGGTGCGGTCTTGTCTCAGGTTTCCTCTCCTGCCAAATGGTGACCGTGTGCCTTTTTCTCGAAGAAACTCTCCTCCGCAGAGAGAAATTACGATGTGGGAGATAGGGAGTTGTTGGCTATCAAGTTGGCTTTTGAGGAATGGCGCCATTGGCTAGAGGGAGTCAGACACCCTATTACCGTGTTTACTGACCATAAAATTCTGGCCTACTTGGAGTCAGACAAGCGTCTGAACCCGAGACAGGCCAGATGGTCTTTGTTCTTTTCAAGGTTTAATTTTGTTGTCACGTTCTGCCCTGGGGTTAAGAATGTGAAGGCAGATGCCCTGTCACGTTGTTTTCCGGAAGGTGGGAATTTTGAAGACCCGGGTCCCATTTTGGCTGAAGGTGTGGTGGTCTCTGCTCTTTATCCTGAATTGGAGGCAGAGGTGCAGGAAGCCCAGTCAGAGGCTCCTGATCTTTGTCCTCCTGGGAGGTTGTTTGTGCCTCTCGCTTTAAGACACAAGATTTTTAAGGAACACCACGATACGGTCCTTGCTGGGCACCCGGGGGCAAGAGCCACAGTGGATCTCATCGCTCGGAGATTCTGGTGGCCAGCGCTTCGTAAGTCGGTTGAGGGTTTTGTGGCAGCCTGCGAGACCTGCGCTTGTGCCAAAGTCCCTCATTCACGGCCATCAGGTCCTCTCCTTCCCTTACCCATTCCTTGCCGTCCTTGGACACATCTGTCCATGGACTTCATAACGGACCTGCCTCGTTCCTCGGGGAAGACTGTGATTCTGGTGGTGGTGGACCGTTTTAGCAAAATGGTGCATTTCATCCATTTTCCTGGCTTGCCCAATGCTAAGACGCTGACGCAGGCATTTATTGATCACATTGTCAAATTGCATGGTATTCCTTTAGACATAGTCTCTGATAGGGGCACACAGTTTGTTTCCAGATTCTGGAAGGCTTTCTGTTCTCGCTTGGGGGTTCGGTTGTCATTCTCTTCTGCTTTCCACCCGCAGTCGAATGGCCAGACAGAGCACGTCAATCAGAATCTGGAGACATATCTGCGCTGTTTTGTGCGGAGAATCAGGAGGATTGGTGTTCTATTTTGTCCCTTGCTGAGTTTGCTTTAAATAACCGTCGTCAGGAGTCCTCTGATAAGTCACCATTTTTTGGTGCATATGGGTTTCATCCGCAGTTTGGGACATTCTCGGGAGAGGGGTCTTCTGGTTTACCTGATGAGGACAGATTCTCCTCGTCTTTGTCATCTATTTGGCAAAAGATTCAGGATAATCTAAAGAGCATGAGTGAGAGATATAAGCGTGCGGCGGATAAGAGACGTGTGCCTGGTCCGGACCTGAATGTTGGTGATCTGGTGTGGTTGTCTACTAAGAATAGACAAGGTTCCCTCCTGGAAGTTGGGTCCTAAGTTTATTGGGCCTTACAAAATCTTGTCTGTCATCAATCCTGTTGCCTACCGTCTTGATCTTCCTCAGACTTGGAAGATCCATAATGTTTTTCATAAGTCCTTATTAAAACCTTATGTCCAACCCATTGCCTCCTCCTCCGATTATGGTTGATGGTAATCTTGAATTTCAGGTCTCTAGGATTGTGGATTCTCGCGTTGTCCGCGGTTCTCTCCAGTACCTCGTTCATTGGGAGGGTTATGGTCCTGAGGAGAGGATGTGGGTCCCAGTGACGGACATTAAGGCCACTCGTCTCATCAGGGCTTTCCATAGGTCCCATCCTGAGAAGGTGGGCTCTGAGTGTCCGGAATCCACTCGTAGAGGGAGGGGTACTGTCACCACCAGACATCTGAGAAGCTCTGACAGATGCCTTTCAGAACCTCCTCCTTGAGCTTCCTTTGTTTTGCTTTCAGTGCCTCATCTCGTTAGCCTCTCTCAGCTGTCATGTAGTTGTACTGATTGCATCCCTTTAAATTCCTCCCCATAGTGCATCAGTGTGCGGTTTATATTACTTCCTGGAGTGTGTGTGCATGCTGATCCTACTTCTCAGTCTTCTACAAGATAAGTGTTGTGCATTCATTTGTGTTTTTCTGTTTGCTGGATCCCAGGTGACCCTGACTCCCTCCGTATCTAGTGTAGGGAGCCGGTGGTCGTGTCCCCTCACTATTATAGGGTGTTCAGGTGTTATACAGTCGAGGTACGAGGATATACGATCATCTACCATTGGGATTTTCGCATAGGCTGAGCAGTAAGGGAGAGAGCTAGGTCTGATGCAGGGGTCTCCCTTTTGTTCCTTAGTTTTGGATCCAGTGAGTCGTATATTCATTTTGTGTTGTCTTGTTTCCTGTACACCTTCCGTGACATGAAGTCTGAGTGCATATTATTAGTAGTGATGTCCCGAACTATTCGCCGGCGAATAGTTCCTGGCGAACATAGCTTGTTCGCGTTCGCCGCTGCGGGCGAACATATGCGATGTTCGGTCCGCCCCCTATACATCATCATTGAGTAAACTTTGACCCTCCACCTCACAGTCAGCAGACACATTCCAGCCAATCAGCAGCAGACCCTCCCTCCCAGACCCTCCCACCTCCAGGACAGCATCCATTTTAGATTCATTCGGAATCTGCATTCACAGAGAGAGGAGGAAGAGTGTAGCTGCTGCTGATTCAATATGGAAAGCGTTAGCTAGGGCATTGCTCTGTGTCCACAGACTCATCTGCTGTAAGGACAGCATCCAGACAGCACCCCAAAAAGCCCTTTTCAGGGCTGGTACATCAGTCTGCTTTTTTTTTCTCCATATATATATATATATATATATATAATCCAGAAAAGTAGGCGGCACTCCGAGAAAGATGACAAGTGAACTTTATTCACCCAGGTGGTCAGGCTGGGTGAATAAAGTTCACTTGTCATCTTTCTCGGAGTGCCGCCTACTTTTCTGGATTATACATTGGGGTAAGAAGCCTATTCCCCTGGAGACGTGCACCCTCTTTTTCTTTGATTGTGTTCCAGTGCCGCCATTTTTCCTGTGTATATATATATATATATATATATATATATATTGCAGTTGCCTGGCTGCCTGTGTGTGAGAGGCTGCAGGTTCAGTCATAGACAGCACTGTGTGCACAGTGCACACCATTCATACAGGGTGTGACAGAAAATACCTTGCAGATAAAAAAAATTATATTTAAATTTTTTCTGTGATCTAATCACATTTGCAAGCCCATGTGTGTCAGGCGCCCACACATACTGTATTGTGGCCACTGGCTAGTGGCTGGCTAGGCCTGCACTCATACCGTTACAGGGTGTCATTCAGTCAAATACCTTACAGAAAAAAAAAATCTATTTAAGATTTAACTGTGATCTAATCACATTTGCAAGCCCGTGTGTGTCAGGCGCCCACACATACTGTATTGTGTCCACTGGCTAGTGGCTGGCTAGGCCTGCACTCATATCGTTACAGGTGTCATTCACCCAAATACATTTTAGAAAAATAAAATTCTATTTAAAATTTAACTGTGATTTAATCACATTTGCAAGCCCGTGTGTGTCAGGCCCACACAGACTGTACTGTGCCCACTGCCCACCACTTATATAGAGTGGCACAGTACCTTGCACACATAGTAACACTTATGTAATAAAAAATGACAGGCAGAGGCAGGCCACAGGGGCCGTCGTGTTCGTGGTGCTGTGATTTCCACTGGCCCTGGAATAATGCCCAGTGTTCAAGGCCACGTACCCTGAACCCAAAAAATTCTGAGAAAATAGTTGACTGGCTTACACAGGACACCCAATCTTCAACAGCTTCCACTAAGAACCTTGACGCACCATCCTCCTCCAGCTCAGCTTTGGTCACCACTCTCCCGCCCGCCGCCACCACCGCCACTACCACCACAGCCACCACAGCCACTTCACTTGATCCCTCAGAGGAGTTATTTACGCATCAGTTGGATGAAATTAGTGATGCGCAACCATTATTGCCAGGGGATGTAGATAACAGGAATATGTCTCAGTCAGGCAGCATTACACACATGGACGTACAGTGTGATAATGATGATGATGTTGTACCCGCTGCTGCTTCCTTTGCTGAGGTGTCAGATACAAGTGAAGCGGTTGATGATGACGATGTGTCCGTGGATGCCACGTGGGTGCCTGCTCGAAGAGAAGAAGAAGAGGGGGAAAGTTTAGAAGGGGAGACAGAGAGAAGGAGGAGACGAGTTGGAAGCAGGGGGAGGTCGTCGCAAGGAGCTAGTGGCACAGTCAGACAGCATGTATCGGCACCCGGGGTCAGCCAGACAGCACGCCAATCAACGCATGCTGTTGCCACCACCAGAATGCCGTCATTGCAAAGCTCAGCAGTGTGGCATTTTTTTTGTGTGTCTGCCTCTGAGAACAGCTATGCCATTTGCAACCTGTGCCAAAAGAAACTGAGTCATGGGAAATCCAACACCCACCTAGGTACAACTGCTTTGCGAAGGCACATGATCGCACATCACAAACGCCTATGGGATCAACACATGATGACGAGTAGAAGCAGCACACAAGCTCAAAGCCACCATCCTCCTCCTGGTCCAGCATCTTCAGCCACGTCAACCACTGCTGTCCTCCTTGCCCCCTCTCAACCACCCGCCACTCCGCCTCTCACCTTGAGCAGTTCCATCTCATCTGCCCACAGTCAGGTGTCTGTTAAGGAAATGTTTGAGCGTAAGAAGCCAATGTCACAGAGTCACCCCCTTGCCCGGCATCTTACAGCTGGCTTGACGGAACTCTTAGCCCGCCAGCTTTTACCATACCAGCTGGTTGAGTCTGAGGCCTTCAAAAAATTTGTCGCTATTGGGACACCACAGTGGAAGGTACCCGGACAATTTTTTTTTTCTAATAAGGCAATCCCAAACCTCTGCTCGGTGATTGAAAAGAAAGTCATGGCATCTCTGGCATACAGTGTTGGGGCAAGGGTCCATCTGACCACTGATACCTGGTCTGCAAAGCACGGTCAGGGCAGGTATATCACCTACACTGCGCATTTGGTCAACCTGCTGACGGCTGCCAAGCATGGAATGTGTGGCTCTGCAGCGGAGTTGGTGACACCGCCACGACTTGCAGGCAGGCCTACTGCCACCTCCTCTACTCCTCCTACTCCATCCTCTTCCATAATCTCCTCGGCTGAGTCCTCTTCTGCTGCATCGTCTGGCTGCACATCAACTGAACCCCCCAGCTCCCCAGGGGTTATTCCACATCCCGGAAACGACAGTGTCACTCTGTCTTGGGGTTGACTTGCCTGAAAGCAGAGTGCCACACCGGACCAGCACTCCTGTCCGCCCTGAATGCACAGGTGGATCAGTGGCTGACCCCGCACCAACTGGAGATCGGCAAAGTGGTGTGTGACAATGGAAGCAATATGTTGGCGGCATTGAATTTGTGCAGGTTGTCACATGTGCCGTGCATGGCACATGTGTTGAATCTCATCGTACAACGCTTTGTGTCTAAGTACCCAGGCTTACAGGACGTCCTCAAGCAGGCCAGGAAGGTGTGTGGCCATTTCAGGCATTCCTACACGGCCATGGCGCACTTTGCAGACATTCAGTGCCAAAACAATATGCCAGTGAGGCGCTTGATTTGCGACAGCCCAACACGTTGGAATTCAACACTCCTAATGTTCGACCGTCTGCTCCAACAAGAAAAAGCCATCATTGAGTATTTGTATGACCGGGGTGCTAGGACAGCCTCTGCAGAGCTGGGAATTTTTTTGCCTTGTTACTGGACGCTCATGCGCAATGCCTGTAGGCTCATGCGTACTTTTGAGGAGGTGACAAACCTAGTCAGTCGCACGGAAGGCACCATCAGCGACCTCATCCTATTTGTTTTCTTCCTGGAGCGTGCCCTGCGAAGAGTGCTGGATCAGGCTGTAGATGAGCGTGAAGAGGAAGAGGAAGAGTTGTGGTCAACATCACCACCAGAAACAGCCTTGTCATCATCGCTTGCCGGAACTGCGGCAACGCTGCAAGAGGAGTATGAGTCGGAGGAGGAATGTGGCTTTGAGGAGGAGAAAGACCAACCACAGCGGGCATCCCAGGGTGCTCGTTGTTGTCATCTATCTGGGACCCTTGGTCTTGTACGTGGCTGGGGGGAAGAACAGACCGTCAATGACATCAGTGAGGCGGAGGAACGGGAAATGAGTAGCTCGGCATCCAACCTTGTGCAAATGGGGTCTTTCATGCTGTCATGTCTGTTGAGGGACCCTCGTATAAAAAGGATGAAGGAGAACAACCTGTACTGGGTGGCCATGCTACTAGACCCAAGCAGAAAGTGGCAGAAATGTTACCAAATTACCAGAAGTCAGAAAGGATGCAGCAGTTCAAAACCAAACTAAAAAATATGCTTTACACAGCTTATAAGGGGGGTGTCACAGCACAACGGGAATCTAACAGGGGAAGAGGTGAAAGTAATCCTCCTCCTACCACGATCACGGCGGCAAGGACAGGATGCTTTACAGATGTGTTGTTGATGGAGGACATGCAGAGCTTTTTCAGTCCTACACATCGCCACAGCCCTTCGGGATCCAGCCTTAGAGAACGACTCGACCGACAGGTGGCAGACTACCTCACCTTAACTGCAGATATCGACACTCTGAGGAGTGATGAACCCCTTGACTACTGGGTGTGCAGGCTTGACCTGTGGCCTGATGTCAGTATGGGATCTGCCTCTCTACGGCAGGGTGGCAGATCGCTGTCTACACATTGCAGCACTATGGGTCCCAGTACTGGATTACCTTGTAGGAGACGCAGGTGCCCACCAGCATACCGCCGCATCCGTCCTCTTTGCCAGGTGTCATCTGATGAGCTATAGCTCTCGCGCGCGCACCTCTCCCTTTCTTATAGGAGTAGGCAGCTGGTTCCTGATTACCATCCCCACCCGGAGGCGGGACTATTTTGTATTTAAGGCAGCTTCACTCATCATGAAGTACCCAAGCGTGGTTGTTGTACCTCTTGACTCCCGCTGAAGAATTCCACTGTGTCTGTTTATTGGATTTCCTGGATTCTGTCCTCTGCTTCATTTGACTACGCATCTGCCTGCTGTCTGTTTATTGGATCACCTGGATTATAGACCTCTGAACTGCCTGACTACGAGTCTGCCCATCTCCTCCTGTAAGTCTGCCTGGATCCAGACCCTGCGCTGCCTATGAGACTGCTTATATCTGCATGCTATATTGCTCTGAACTTTGTGTTGCCTGTATCTGTCAAGTGACTTTTGAATACTGTCTGACCATCTGTTCCTTTATTCTGCCTTTGTTGGACTCTGTTCACACTACTGCAGGTAGCTGCCTTCAAGGTAACAGGTGCAGACACCAGGGTCCTGTCTCTGAGAGTCAGAAGTCAGCAATATTGGACTAATTCCCAGTCCTCTATCAGCTGACACAGAGGATCCACATCCTCTAGTCGTAACACCTGAGCTATCCCAGTTTGCGATAGAACTTCTGGCCTGCCCCGCTTCAAGTGTCCTGTCAGAAAGTACCTTCAGTGCAGCAGGAGGCATTGTCACTGACAAAAGAAGTCGCCTCGGTCAAAAAAGTGTTGATCACCTCACCTTCATTAAGATGAATGAGGCATGGATCCCGAAGGGACTGACAGTAGGCGATACGTTTAACTAACAAAATGCCTGATGACATGCCTTGAGAAGAAATTCGTGGCACACCAGAGTAAATTTGATGCAATTTAATTCATTGATGTTTTACATCATTTTCAATGAATTAAATTGCATCAAATTTACTCTGGTGTGCCACGAATTTCTTCTCTGTGCTACGTGACGTTTTATCGTCCTCCGTGGGCACCCACCACTAAAACAGGGTGTGCGGGTCTCATCATCCCCTACTATGATGACATGCCTTGGCCTCAAAATGGTCCCCACGCTGCTGTATTTAATGTCTGCATACCGGATGACTTTTGTGAATTCTCCGCCACCAACTAGGGTTCAAGCCGCAATGTTTTAGTCACCTTTCTGCCTTGAAAACATCAATTTTTCCGGTCGCTGCTACAACAGCGGCTGCAACAATAACATTGTTTTTCAGGCATGTGTACATGCCTAATTTTTCTGGCCTCTGGTGCTGCACTGTGGCTGCAAAAACAAAACAAAAAAAAAGGCACATATAAGTGTCAATTCCCCTTTCGTGATCGTTACCTTGTTGTGGTGAAGGGGCTTGCGTATCACAGTGAAGCGATCATCACCTCTATGAGTGTGTTGGCAATGTTGCCACACCCCAGATGATAAGGCCGTTGCTTCATTATGATCAGACCAAAAGCGATCGGGACGGCTGGATGTTTTTTCATATAAAAAACTTACATTATTTTATTTATCTTTTTTTAAGTTGTATGGGTGGGTTTTTAATACATAAAATAAAAAAATCATAATAAAGTCTCTTAATAGTTTATTAGAAATAATGCAGACAATTTAAAAAATCCCCAACAATTCCAATACAAATCAAGTACAGAGCTCAGAACTAAATTATTCCAGGATGTCGTAATGGTTTGTTAATTCGACAATGGCTAATCAATTCAACACACGTCCCGTATAGGGGACGTAACAGGGATTAAACTGATAGGAATAGGACTAGCTAAGACACCACTCATATAGGGTGTCACAGCACATTGCTCCGTGCACGCGCAGTGCCCCAACTTGGGAGTAAGAGGACCGACCAAGCTGCTTTTTCCATCTCCCTGTTCCTAAAATCAATTCAGTTTGGTGTATCAGAGTTTAGTCTGTCACTGTGAAGGCAGTCGAAGATACCTGGCCTAAATTTTTTTTCACAAAAGGCAATCCCACCCTGATATGGGACGTAACAGGGATTAAACTGATGAGAATAGTACTACAGAAAATACCACTCATATCGGGTGTGACAGTAAATTGCACGGCGCAGACGCAGTGACCGTGGCGTGGATTCAAACAAAGGAAAGGGAGCCAGCGATTTTTTAACCATTTCCCCGTTCGAAAAATCTATTTAATTTAAATGGACCCCAGATTGGGGACGTAACAGGGATTAAACTGATGAGAATAGTACTACAGAAAATAGCACTCATATCCGGTGTGACAGTAAATTGCATGGCGCAGACGCAGTGACCGTGGCGTGGATTCAAACAAAGGAAAGGAAGCCAGCAATTTTTTAACCATTTCCCCGTTCGAAAAATCTATTTAATTTAAATGGACCCCAGATTGGGGACGTAACAGGGATTAAACTGATGAGAAGAGAGAACTATAGAAAATAGCACTCATATCCGGTGTGACAGTAAATTGCATGGCGCAGACGCAGTGACCGTGGCGTGGATTCAAACAAAGGAAAGGGAGCCAGCAATTTTTTAACCATTTCCCCGTTCGAAAAATCTATTTAATTTAAATGGACCCCAGATTGGGGATGTAACAGGGATTAAACTGATGAGAAGAGAGAACTATAGAAAATAGCACTCATATCGGGTGGGACAGTAAATTGCACAGCACAGACGCAGTGACTGTGGATTCAAACAAAGGGGAGGGAGCCAGCGTTTTTTTAACCATCTCCCCATTCGAAAAATCAATTCAATTCACCTTGCGGGGACCCTTGATGTTGTACGTGGCTGAGTGGAGGAAGAAACCTTCAATGACATCAACGGGACAAGGCTAGCTTGGTATCCAACCTTGTGCAAATGGGAAGTTTGTGGTTGGGCAAATGGACTGTTAAAAGGGGAGTTTGGTCTGTCAATGTCTGTGAAGCGGGTGCAACCCTTACGTACCTGATCGATACAACATCATACCTGATCGTATACACAAACTGGATGTTTTAAACCACGTTTAAAAAAAAATAAATTTGGATTGTTAGGTGATTTATGCCCTTTATAGATTAAAATCAAACTCTGCGTCAACTATGTAATTTTCCATGGGAGTTTTGCCATGGATCCCCCTCCGGCATGCCACAGTGCAGGTGTTAGTCCCCTTGAAACAACTTTTCCATCACAATTGTGGCCAGAAAGAGTCACTGTGGGTTCTTAAATTCGCCTGCCCATTGAAGTCAATGGCGGTTCGCCCGGTTCGCCCGTTCACGAACATTTGCGAAAATTCACGTTCGCTGCTCGCGAACGGAAAATTTTATGTTCGCAACATTTCTAATTATTAGGTGAATGGCACTCAGACTACACGAATACACTAAAATTAGCTATCTGGGTACCCTCACATAACATACAATACAATTCCAAAGACAGAAAAATACATGAACTTATATAACTATGCCGCTATTGCATAAAACTGGTGCATACAACATGGGGCCATAATCACATGGTAAGAGGCTGGCCAATAGTCCTCTCCAAGCACTCGTGGCAACCTCAAAAGAGGGGAGTTTGTCACATACATCCATTACAAGAATATTCTCTGGCTTTGAATGCCTTTATGAGTCAGGTGACAAAGGAAATAAGGGAAATAAAACCCCCAAAAAACGTAAAATATATGAGTAATATTATTAAAACGAAAAGAAGGCAAAGATATCAATGCAAGAGAATAATTATATCACTATCCACCCTGCGGACAAGGACGGAGGAATAGTCATTTTGAATAAGGAGGATTATGAAAATAAAGCAAAGAACTTGCTGGGAGATATAAAAACATATAAAAAATTAAAGAGAGATCCCGCTGAGTGTTTTAATAAAAAGCTTAAGGAATTGGTCCAAAAAGGCAAAAAATTAGGTATTTTGTTTAGGAAGGAGGCTGCCTTTATTTATAATAGACATCAAAGGATAGCTGCTTTTTTATCAAAACCTGAAGATACACAAAAACGCTGATAAACCCCCAGGGAAACCAATAGTGTCTAGGATTGATTGCCTGACGAGCAACCTTTCCAGATATGTGGATCAACACCTTCAACCTTGTGCACAAAACCTATCCACCTAAATAAAAGACACAAAACACACATTACAGATCATAAATGAGATAAAATGTGAAGCAAATTACATAATCAGCACATTGGATGTAAAAGTCACCGTGATTACAAATGATAAAGGCTGTGAAGCAGCAAAATGTTTCCTTGAAAAAAGGGGTGAGATGCCTAAAGAACAACTCAATTATATAGAGGATTGCATTCTATTTATTCTACAGTGGAATAATTTTTTATATCAAGAAGACTTTTAACTGCAGAAGTGGGGGACAGCGATAGGGATCAGGTTCGCACCATGGTTCGCTAATTTATGTGGGATGGTGGGATATCTCTGTATCCACCCTAAAGGCGAACTCCGGATGGGCCTTGTCCTATGGCGGCGTTTTATAGATGGTATAATTATTATATGGAAGAAAAATGAAGAAGCTTTTTGATTTTTTTAAAGATATTAATAAAAAAAATTGCCTAAAATTTACACGTAGCTTAAGTAGGAAATCAATATTTTTTTTTCAATTTAATTATTTATATTAAAGAGGGAAAAATTTGCACAAAAACATTTAATAAACCTACAGACGCAAACAGCTTTATTTCAAGAGAAAGCTGCCACTAATTAAGGTGGCTAGATAATATACCCAGAAGCCAGTTCTTACAGATTAAAAGAAATTGCACAAAAATAGCAGAATGCAAAAAAGAAAGGGTTAAGATTAGAGTTGAGCGAACACCTAAATGTTCGGGTTCGAGAAGTTCGGCCGAACTTCCCGGAAATGTTCGGGTTCGGGATCCGAACCCGACCCGAACTTCGTCCCGAACCCGAACCCCATTGAAGTCAATGGGGACCCGAACTTTTCGGCACTAAAAAGGCAGTAAAACAGCCCAGGAAAGGGCTAGAGGGCTGCAAAAGGCAGCAAAATGTAGTTAAATCCCCTGCAAACAAATGTGGATAGGGAAATGAATAAAAATAAAAATAAAATAAATAAAAATTAACCAATATAAATTGGAGAGAGGTCCCATAGCAGAGATTCAGGCTTCATGTCATAGCAGAGAATCATGCTTCATGTCACCCAACACTGGAACAGGCCACTGTCAGATATTTTTAGGCCCGGGCACCGAGACAGAGGAGAGAGGTCCCATAGCAGAGATTCAGGCTTCATGTCATAGCAGAGAATCAGGCTTCACGTCACCCAAAACTGGAACAGTCCATTGTCAGATATTTAGGTCCCGGCACCCAGACAGTGGAGAGAGGTCCCATAGCAGAGATTCAGGCTTCATGTCAGCAGAGAATCAGGCTTCATGTCATAGCAGAGAATCAGGCTTCACGTCAGCCAAAACTGGAACAGTCCATTGTCAGATATTTAGGCCCCAGCACCCAGACAGAGGAGAGAGGTCCCATAGCAGAGAATCAAGCTTCATGTCATAGCAGAGAATCAGGCTTCACGTCACCCACCACTGGAACAGGCCATTGTCAGATATTTTGGCCCTGGCACCCAGACAGAGGAGAGAGGTCCCATAGCAGAGAATCAGGCTTCACGTCAGTCAAAACTGGAACAGTCCATTGTCAGATATTTAGGCCCCGGCACCCAGACAGAGAGACAGAGGAGAGAGGTCCCATAGCAGAGATTCAGGCTTCATGTCAGCAGAGAATCAGGCTTCATGTCATAGCAGAGAATCAGGCTTCATGTCAGCCAACAGGTCTGTGTGGCACATTGCTTAATGATCTGTCACTTACCAGTAGGAGGAGCTCCTGGCCGGTCACAGACATCGCAGCTCGCAGGTAAGTATAATGCTTCTACAAATTGCTAAGTAACCATGGCAACCGGGACTGCAGTAGCGTCCTGGTTGCCATGGTTACCGATCAGAGCCCCAGCGATTAAACTGGGACTCCGATCGGTACTCTCTGCTGCCACCAATGATAGGGGGGGGGATTTTAATTAGGAGGGGGAGGGAGGGGGGAGGGCCCACTGGCCACCAACGAGTTATCTACAGGGGAGGGAGGGGGGTCCGGCAGCACTGGACAACAAAGAGTTAACTACAGGGGAGGGAGGGGGGCCCACTGGCCACCAACGAGTTAACTACAGGGGAGGGAGGGGGGCTGGCCGCACTGGACAACAAAGAGTCAACTACAGGGGAGGGAGGGGGGCCCACTGGCCACCAACGAGTTAACTACAGGGGAGGGAGGGGGGGCCGTCTGCACTGGACAACAAAGAGTTAACTACAGGGGAGGAAGGGGGCCCACTGGCCACCAATGAGTTAACTACAGAGGGGAAGACGTCATGTACACAGTTCTTTTAGTATATTTTAACTAGAAGCGTCCCCATCACTATGGGAACGCCTCTGTGTCAGAATATACTGTCGGATCTGAGTTTTCACGAAGTGAAAACTCAGCTCTGAAAAAGCTTTTATGCAGACAGATCTTCGGATCCGTCTGTATGAAAGTAACCTACGGCAAAGGATCATGGACTCGGATGCCAATCTTGTGTGCATCCGCGTTCTTTCACGGACCCATTGACTTGAATGGGTCCGTGAACCGTTGTCCGTCAAAAAAATAGGACAGGTCTTATTTTTTTGACGGACAGGATACACGGATCACGGTCTCAGCTGCAAAACGGTGCATTTTTCCACGGACCCATTGAAAGTCAATGGGTCCGCGAAAAAAAAACGGAAAACGGCACAACGGCCACGGATGCACACAACGGTCGTGTGAATGAGGCCTAATCTTGAGGACCACGCGACTAGATCCATCGCACCAAGCCAAGGACACAACATGGTTTGCGGGTCCTGCATTCCTGTACCGTTCAACGTCTTGCAGCACCGGATGCAACATGTTTGAATTGGTAGACCCAGATGCTGATGAAGAAATCCAACCTGAAGTATCTGTTCTACCCACAGTGACTTCGGACCACCAACTCAAATTCCATCTTTTTGACAGATTCTCCACCTGGACGTTACTAGTTTGTGCTATAGCCTATGTACAAACCGGATTCCAAAACAGTTGGGACACTATACAAATCGTGAATAAAAACTGAATTCAATGATGTGGAGGTGCCAACTTCTAATATTTTATTCAGAATAGAACATAAATCACGAAACAAAAGTTTAAACTGAGAAAATTTACCATTTTAAGGGAAAAATATGTTGAATCAGAATTTCATGGTGTCAACAAATCCCCAAAAAGTTGGGACAAGGCAATTTTCACCACTGTGTGGCATCTCCCCTTCTTCTTACAACACTCAACCGAGGAGACCAGTTTCTTAAGTTTAGAAATAGGAATGCTCTCCCATTCTTGTCTAATACAGGCCTCTAAATGTTCAATCGTCTTGGGCCTTCTTTGTTGCACCTTCCTCTTTATGATGCGCCAAATGTTCTCTGTAGGTGAAAGATCTGGACTGCAGACTGGCCATTTCAGTACCCGGAACCTTCTCCTACGCAGCCATGATGTTGTGATTGATGCAGAATGTGGTCTGGCATTATCTTGTTGAAAAATGCAGGGTCCTCCCTTAAAGAGATGACATCTGGATGGGAGCATATGTTGTTCTAGAACCTGAATATATTTTTCTGCATTGATGGTGCCTTTCCAGACATGCAAGCTGCCCATGCCACACGCACTCATGCAACCCCATACCATCAGAGATGCAGGCTTCTGAACTGAGCGTTGTATAACAACTTAGGTTGTCCTTGTCCTCTTTGGTCCGGGTGACATGGCGTCCCAGATTTCCAAAAATAAATTCGAATTGTGACTTGTCTGACCACAGAACAGTCTTCCATTTTGCCACACTCCATTTTAAATGATCCCTGGCCCAGTGAAAACGCCTGAGCTTGTAGATCTTGCTTAGAAATGGCTTCTTCTTTGCACTGTAGAGTTTCAGCTGGCAACAGCGGATGGCACGGTGGATTGTGTTCACTGACAATGGTTTCTGGAAGTAGCATTCCTTTACAGTAGCATTCCTGTTTGTGGTGCAGTGTCATATAAGGGCCCAGAGATCACGGGCATCCAGTATGGTTTTACGGCCTTGACCCTTACGCACAAAGATTGTTCCAGATTCTCTGAATCTTCGGATGATGTTATGCACAGTTGATGATGATAGATGCAAAGTCTTTGCAATTTTTCGCTGGGTAACACCTTTCTGATATTGTTCCACTATTTTTCTGCGCAACATTGTGGGAATTGGTGATCCTCTACCCATCTTGGCTTCTGAGAGACACTGCCACTCTGAGAAGCTCTTTTTATACCCAATCATGTTGCCAATTGACCTAATTAGTGTTAATTGGTCTTCCAGCTCTTCGTTATGCTCAAATTTACTTTTTCCAGACTCTTATTGCTACTTGTCCCAACTTTTTTGGGATTTGTTGACACTGTGAAAATTTGATCAAACGTATTTTTCCTTTAAAATGATACATTTACTCGGATTAAACGTTTGAGCTGTCATCTATGTTCTATTACAAATAAAATATTGACATTTGCCATCTCCACATCATTGCATTCAGTTTTTATTCACAATTTGTTTAGTGTCCCAACTTTTTTGGAATCCGGTTTGTAGTTCATATAGCTCAGTCTTACAAGCTGACATTACCTGTGAGCCAGAAGCCCTGAAAATGTTGGCATCACTGCAAACACGCCTTTACCGCTTCTAATCTGGAAAGGTCCAAGAACATAATAATTCACACCATGCAACACAAATGTTATGCTAAAGAAATAGACTACCTCTGCAAAGGCCCAGAAATGTTGCCATTTCAACTCAACTCTACCTTTGAGCTTTTCATGGACCATTGTTCTTATCAAATAGTTGAGAATGTAATGAGATAGATCATGCCTTGCATTATACAATTAATGAAATCATGACCCTCATAGGCTAACTGTATGCTAGCACTCACAAAAAATAAATAAAAAAAATGCCTTTCTAAATAAAACTACAGTGCAATTCCCACATTTGTAGATGCCAGATACTTTCCTGTCAAGACAGGTGTCCTTTCCTTCTTATTGGATTCACTCATGTTTTTGTATATAAAAAAACACACACAAAACTACCACAAAAATTGAATTTAACATTTCTGCCTCAATTTGAACATTGGCCACAGGAAGGTTAGTAAGGACATTTTACTTTAAAGAGGACCTTTCACTACAGCATAAACTAAAAACTAACTAGATCAGTGGGCAGAGCGGCGCCCAGGGGTCCCCCTGCACTTACTAGTATGCCTGGGCACCGCTCCATTTGCCCGATATAGGCTCCGGTGTCTGCGCTCCCTCTGACTGATTTCTTGTAGGAGGCGTGTCCCTTGCTGCAGTGCTGGCCAATCGCAGCGCACAGCTCATAGCCAGGCTATGAGCTGTGCGCTGCGATTGGCCAGTACTGCAGCAAGGGACACGCCTCCTACAAAAAATCAGTCAGAGGGAGCGCAGACACCGGAGCCTATACCGGGCAAACGGAGCGGCGCCCAGGCATACTAGTAAGTGCAGGGGGACCCCTGGGCGCCGCTCTGCCCACTGATCTAGTTAGTTTTTAGTTTATGCTGTAGTGAAAGGTCCTCTTTAAGTTTAAAGTGGCTGTCCCACAAAGGACTTTTATCACCTATTCCCAGGATTCTCACTGTCTTATTGCCCCAACAATTTGACCCCCACTGATTAATATCAGGGGGGCTCATACCACCTGGTTCCTCATCATGCTTGTGCTCTCGACTATTTCTTTTAGCCCCGTAATCATTGAATGGAACAGCCAGACACATGGATGACCACCACTCAATTCAAATTCCTCTTTGTTCTTCATGTCTAATACAGTAAGGCCCATTGGCATTCAATTATGATCGACTGATCAGAGAGATGCAGAGAGATGATGTCTGAGGCATCATAAACTATATGGTGTTTATGCATAAATATTACATACCTGTAAATGTTAGCATATGACATCATGTGTTGTCTATAATATTACTTAGTAGCTTGAGCACAATAGATTACTCTAAATTTGTTAGTGCAAATAGTGTTATTTTTTTCTTACATTTTCCAGGACCCAGATGTTTTAGCACTTTCATATCAAGATAACACAAACTATGCTAAATTTAACGAGTGATTCCTGTATTTATTGCCCTGTGAATAAATGATTCATCATTAACAGTGATTTTCTCACACGTAGAGTTGGGGGGGGGGGGGAGTTGAAAACAAATCTATTTTCTGTGTCCTGATTATAGAACCAATTACTAGCATGATGAATTGATGAATTTAAATCTAACCTTGACTCCTACAGGACATATAAACCATCAAAAAAATAATCTCCTGACCTGTGATAGTGCCGTAAAACGTGTGGATCTGTATGCTTAGACCTCATCGGCTCTCAAATGCATTGAGCTTAGTGGTTAACTATTCTAGTGTCATTGTGTAACTATCAGATATTAGACACAAGCCTCTAACATAGAAAAAAATAATAATGATGATTGTACAACTCAAGATATATACGATGTCTATAATTCATAGAGAAGTTAACAACTAAGCAAGACTTGGTAGATTGCCTAAACAGCCACAATCATATAATCAGTATGTCTTCTTTGAGACATACTCGTAGGAGACTTTTAATCGGAACTTCTCAAGTCTCAACCAAAAAGTGGTCAGTTTTTAATAAGTGGTGCATTTGAATTTGACCAACAAGGTCATCAGAGATGGGTGAATTTTTCCAAAAATGTGTTGAAAAAATTTAGTTCAATACGAATTTATTCATGGTGAATATTGTTAAAAAAAATGGCTATTTCCTGCCTGAAGAGAGCTTTGATAGTGGCGTAGAACACTGTGCCTTCCAGTAACACACATAGGGAATCTGCTGTGGTAGTGAAATATTACTGTGAGTCAGTATGACATGCAGATGACAGGCATTGCTCTTAGAATCACTGCACACTTCACTTATTTGAGCAGTCACAGGGCCAAAACTGACCAAATAACTCAAGTATGAACTCAGTCTTACAGGCTGATGTTAGCGCCAAGAAGACGCGCACTCCTTTTACATCATTGTTAGCTGATTCCACATAGATGTCTACAGACCCTGTTCTATTAAACGCTTATATGTGCTGTCTCCATTTTTTTATTTTTCTGGATACCTACGAGTTGCTTTACTAGGGGCTTTTTACCACCCCTCCTGGAGACGAGCATGCAAAACATTATTACTAAGGGATGCTGTCCACCCGTATTTTCGAGAGTGTAGAGGGTGTCAGAAGTAAGATTGTGCTGATGTCACTGATTATTTTGCCCTTTTTCTGATCCATCAGAACAATAACCCCCCAAAAACATATCCTGTCTGTTGAGCATCTGCCTTCACTGAGTCTGGAGGTGGCGGCAGCATCAGGAGACCACAGAGTGGCAAGGTGACATAGTGTGGAGGTGGCAACAGAATGAGGAGACCACGGAGTGACCCGGTGACAGAGTGGGGAGGTGGGTGGCAATACCATTACCAGTTGAAGATGGTGGGTGAAAGAAGGAGCACTTGGCATCAGATGTGTGACATCAGGGCCGGCGCAATAATAAGGCAGACCAAGCAGCTGCCTGAGGGTGCAGAGAAGGGAGGCGTAGGGGCAGAAAAAAATAAATAACTTGCAAACTTGCGCCGCAGCGCCGCCGGCCACCTGCCCCAGCCTGCCTGTGTGCTGTGCGGCCCTGGCCCTCACTCGCAGAGCAGCACGCAACACTGTCATGGGGTCAGGATGAGGTGACTGGCGAGTGGCGCCATGGCGGCGGGCGGCAGCAACTGGTGCGGAGGTCTGGAGCAGAGCTTTTAGTGACTGTGAGTCTGTGACAGTGACTCACACAGCCAGGCCCAGACCAGACTGACTGCCGTAGGTAGAACTGGTAGGTGATGAGCGCAGAGCAGAGCGCATAATGTTTTTACATACCAGAACATTAATAGGGGGGGGTGAACGATGAGAGGGGGCACGGGACAAGACAATTGGACAAATGTCTGTAGTCTGTGCAGCCCACGGGGAGAAATGTGACATGGGTGTGTGTGGTGAAATGGACATGATGGAGGGGGAGACATGGAGGGGGGAGAAATGTGACATGGGGTGATGTGACATGGGGGGTGATGTGACATGGAGCGGGAGAAATATGACATGGGGGGTGATGTGACACGATAGGGTAGAAATCTGACATGAAGGGGGAGAAATATGACATGGGGGAGAAATATGTCATAGGGGGTGATGTGACAGAGGGGATTATGTAAAAAGGAGGGAGAGAAATGTGACATTGAGGGGGTGAAATGTGACATAGATGGGGAAGAAATGTGGCATGGATGAAGGGGGGAGAAATGTGACATGGGGGGTGATGTAACATGGGTGGAGGGGGGAGAAATGTGACATTGAGAGGGTAAAATCTGACATGGGGAGGTGATGTGACAGAGGGGGTGGGGGTGGGGCGCCAAAATGTAGCTTCGCTTGTGTTGGCAGAAATCCTCACACCAGCCCTGTGTGGCAACAGGTGGGTGGAAGAATCAGAATAGTAGCTGAGGCAGGTAGCTAGAAGAAACCGATCGCTGTTGTCAAAGTGTTGGTGTGGCACCATGGATGATTTAGTCTGATGCATCAGGCATTGGTGGGTGGAAATCCTGGCTAATCCATGCGTGATTCACCTTGACAAAGGTCAGTCTCTCCACATTTTGGGTGGACACTGGACAGGCAAGTTCTTCTTGGGGTAACTATGGCCCCCGCTGCACTAAACACCCGCTCTGATGCCACACTACTGGCTGGGCAGGACAGCTTTTCCAGGGCAAACTCTGCCAGTTGTGGTCACAAATCCAGTTTGTCTGCCCAGTCCAGCATATCTTCAATGACGGCTGGCAGGGTGCACTCCAAGTATGCCACCACCTGCTGGTTCAGGTTCTGCTCTATGTCTAGCTGCTGGTGAGTAGTTTCTTCACTAGGCGGGTGAAGAAAGCTGCTTATCTGCAACTCTAGACTCAAGCTGCTGCTGATGGAGCTAGTACTGCTCCTGCCACCCCACCACTACCCAGAAGCCATGGCAGTGGAACGTCAATGCAGAGGGCCCCCCGGTCAGACCTGCAAGAGGATGGACGATGGCGCAGATAGTGTCACGAATACCGGGGAGGGGAGGGACACTGAACTAGGCCTCAAAGCTTGGGAGGGGGAAAAGGTCAATTCCTAGGCAGTCCCTAAACCTGGCCCTGACTCCTGTCAGTATGTAAAGACCCTGAAGGTGAGAAAATACATATGCTGTAACCTAGACCCTAGGAGCCCTGAAATGACCTAGGTAGTGGCAGGGAAGGAGACTACTGGTTCCTTCCCACGTGAACAAACCAGCGTCTCCCTGAGGGCTAGTAACAACAAGAACAAGGGAACAACCAAATACAAGAGCAGTACAACTTATCTTATAGAAAATGGATGAGCAGGAACACAGGTAAGCTCCACACACCAACTCTTCCAATTCCAAGCAGAGAATATCAACCACATGGTATGCAGTGTGAGACCAAACTAAATAGGGAATGCAGTAATGACCACGGGCTTCACCTGACAAGAGGTGTGGTCATTACCAAACCACAACACTGAGAATCAAGAGACTGTCAGTTAACCTCACGTGCAGTAAGTCTCACCGATTTTCTAACCTCTGTCACAGAAGGTACCGTGACAGATAGGCAGTGGCCAACTGACTACAAAGGATGTCTCTATAGTAGTTCAGTTTGTCCTCACTCGCAGTGGGTGTAAAAAATGCCCCCATTTTGGCCCAGTAGCAAGGTGGAGAGCCATAAGTCATCCCTTTGCCGAATGGCAAGTGAGCATGCATTGTGACATTTGTGCAATTGACTTGGAGGGACTACCTGCCTCCATTTCCACTACATACTTCCATAGTGTGTCTAGGTCCTCTGACTCATCTTCTTCATTGGCCTGTAGCTCCTCTGGCTGCACCTGCTCCTCCTCTCCTGTCACCTGTGTAGAAAAACCACACATTTCACTATACATTGCTTGTGCTCCAATGTTCTCCTCCTCCTCTTCATCCAGTTCAGCCACCACAGTGCTCATGTGGCCGTGAGATGTAGGCGCCACGTCTCCAGTCCCATTACCAGCCTCTGTTCCAGGACATGAAGCAGTGGAATTACATTGTTCATGGTGTAGTCCAGGTGACTGAAAAATAACGTGGCCTAATCAAAGGGCCTGAGCAAATGGCAGGGGTCACGCATGAGCTAACACTGGCGGACATCAAAGTTACACAGGGGAGTACTCCTGTTCGCTAGTATCATCAAGAAATCATTTATCGCTATCTCTGTTCATATAGTCGGTCCAACATATGGAGGGTGGAATTCCAACGGGTGAAAACATTGCATATCATCCTATGTTGGGGGAATCCATTCTGCAGTTGCAGTTCAAGGAGGGTGTGCTTTGTGGTGTATGAGTGGCTGAAGTGCATGCAAAGTTTCTTGGCCATTTTTAGGATGTCTTGCAGATGGGTGGAAGACGTCAGGAACTGCTTGACAACCAGATTGAACACCTGTGTCATGCAGGGTGCCTGGCTCAACCCTCTTTGATTCAGCGCCTACACCATATTCTTCTCATTGATGGTCACCATGGTTCAAATTTTCAGTTCTCGAGGAGAAAGGAGGGATAATTTTTTTTTATGAAGGACACGGAGCAGTTCCTCCCCTGTGTGACTCCGTTTGCCAAGTCAAATGAGGTGCAGAACAGCAAGACACCACAGCGCCCTGCACATGTGGTATGCTGGAGGGGAACTGTGAATTGTCCCTGCAGTGGAGGCTGAGGACACGGTGGAGAATTAGAAGGCAGAAGCAGACATTGTCGCAGGACCAACTTAATGAGAATGTGGAGACGGAAGCAGTGTCACCTGGCCAAGTTGCTGGTGTGGCTGTGCAGGAACCACATTCACCCAGTGGGCCGTAAAGGACATATATTGTCCCTGACTGTAGTTGCAACTCCACGGTCAGCGTTGCTGTGCACTTTTGTAAACACCGACAGGCTCAAGGACTTGACTGTTTTAATAAAATAGCAATAAATTACAAAATTATTTACAAAGAACGTTTCAAGTTACTAGAACTTTTCAACTTACAGAACTAGAACACCATCCCGACCAGTCTCCCACCCTAAACCCCCATCAACATTCACACATTAACTCATTCATACTTACCACAATATTTATATATTTACATGCCTACATTACAGTAAAACCATATATACCAAATATTTACAAAAACTATACAATATAAGAAACAACAAAAAACAAAACAAAAAATACAAAAGATAAAACACACAAATAAAATATACAGAAACTTAACTTAAATACTAACTACTAAACCCTTCACCAGCCCACACTGCAAACACACAAACTCCTCTCCCGCCAATGTTCAAAGGGTAACCCCGAGCTTTATCAGTCCAAAGTTCATCCCCAGTCGGACTGGGGTCGACCAGTTTGCACACACGATAGAAAAAAACATTTATTTTTCATCTAAAAATAATAGCTAAAAGGAAAATAAAAAAATATATATACACACCCAACCTAACTAAACCCCACTACACCCTTTCTACTAGCTCAAAATCAATGATATAATACAATAATACAATACAATACAATGCAATATAATACAATACATATGTTACATATAATAATCATAATATAGTACAACTTTATAATATCCAATATACAAGCCACTTCCCACAACTTATCAGCTATGGTTCAGTAGCCTGTAAACCTTCTCATACCTAGTTTACAAAACAAAACAATAATCTAACTGTGCCTTTTAAATCAGCCCACCACTAGGGGAAGAGTACTATTCAGTCAAGGTATCCCAAAACAGAAGCCCCTCCACAAACAAGTGGCCTGGGGGTCCCCCCACCTTTTGTACTCAAGAGAACGCACCTTCACCAAGTTACCCATAATGTTCCTATATACAGTACCGTATCCATTGGGAGGATTCGACTCATCGACACTAAGCTCCTTGTGCACCAGATGTGATGCCTGATTACTGCACTGACTAGAAATAAGGTCTTTGAATGCACCAAAAGCCCACTCCGCATAGGACAGGGCGGCCAGCCTAGGCTAACCAATGGAAGTCCCCACCCTTCTGTATACCTCTATATTAAATAAACAGTGAAGCAGGAAGTGGTCCATGCTTTCCAGCATGCCCCCACACTCCTCCCGGGGACAACCCCTTTCCTCGGACTTTCTATACTTCATATTGTCCCTAACATATAGCTTACCATGAAAGCAGCGCCAACATCCCAAACCTTCTTAGGGAACCTTTCTGAATTGAGCAAAAGTAACCCACCCTCTAGATCCTGACTTGGACAATCCTTCAAGGCCAATGGAGCCTGGAAGAGAGAGGACAGGACTCTCCTGTCAAGGGAAACCCTCGACATAGTTTCCACCTCTGCCCTCCCCAGACTCCACCATCTTATGATCTTCAGAACGGGGCAACGTAAGCTGGGAGATATCCGTGTGACTCACGCAGGTCTTTCACATGCCCTCCTGTCTCCCATTCCTGGAAGAAAGGCCTAAACCACTCCCTACAGGAAATTTCCCACAAAGGAGCCCTCTCTTACCAGAGGTTTGTAATATTTATTTTCAAGAAGGTATTTGTTAAAAATCTAGAAAAAACTGGGCACTCTCAGGATGCTGGAACCATCTTGTAATTTAATAGATAATTGAAATAAATAATAAAATAGACAACAAGTACAATAAATAATCAACCTAAAATGTATATAATGATGGCTAAAAAGTCCAGAGTAATGTAGCAGCAATCAATCAAATGGCAACATATGAATACCAATATTAAAATTAGTTTAGTGGATGATCACTTGACCCCTAAAGAAACTTCAAACATAATCCAGTCCATACATCGATATTACTGCTAGTGCGACTATAGCAATAATATAACTGCGTCAAGGTAATGAGATCCCAAAAAGATAAAATTCAAAAGTTGTAGGGTAATCACACTCACTTATTGCTGACTTGATGATGTATTATGATAATGTATTATTGCAGTTTTCTTGATCTTATGTCCCACAACAATGTAGTTGTCATGGGTGAAGTTGCAGATAGCTGAAACAACCGACTGGCTTGATCCCAAACTAAGGAGCATATAGGTGAGCCCTATAAAACCCTAAGAGCTCTCTCTGACTGCTATGCACATGCAAGGGTCTCAATGGTAGACGATTGCATGCCCACATACTTAAGACTGTGTGACACCAGAAAACCCTATAATAGTGAGGGGACACAACCACCGGCTCCCTGCACTTAATACAGACGGAGTCACGGTCACCTAGAATCAAGCCAGCAAGGAAACACATTAAAGGAAAAGACTTATCTGAGCAAACAGCAGCCTCCAGCAGTGAACACTTCATCCAGGAAGTAATGTAAACAGCAAAGTGAGGCAGTATGGGAGGGAATATAAAGGAAGCCGATTAGTCTAAATTAATGACAACTGGCAGAAGGAAAGGAGATGACAAAGTGAAACCAAAATAAAGAACGTCATACCAGAGGTAGAGAAGAACGTCTGTCAGACCTTCTCACAGAACTGGCGGTGACAGTAGTGCTGGAACTAATATCAGCTTGAAGCGGTATCCCGCTCTATCAGAGTAGCAGCGCCGTCCCGCTGAGCTACTCTGCTGTAGGTTTAATTGTTGTAAGTATATGCCGGAATAAACTTGGAGTAGTCCTACCGTATGCCTCGATTCCACCCCTATATCGCTCTGGACGGAGGTCCGGTATTGATGTGGACCGATGTCCTACAGGCAAAGTCCGTCTAATCTCCCACATTGGCAGTGTTGTTTGACACGTGTGGCCCTTCGTTATGGTGTTGGGTCATGCGTTATAATTTTCCACTCTCCACTCATGCAGTGGACGGTCCTGCAATGGGGATTTGGCACAGGATTTTTGTATGGCTTCTTGAATAATCACAAGTATGGGGTCCTCTCTCACACTATGGTTGACCATATCCAACCCGCCTCTCCTTGTGCGATAAGTCACATCTCTCCTGAATAGGTTTAGCCTGTTTACCCACAACATTTGGATAAAGAGGCTGTAGACCGTCGCCCAGATCCTGGCATGATACAGACACTGCTCAAGTACAATAGTACAGGAATCAAGTAGGCCTTGTACAAGTCAACCCTTTCCCTAAGGGTCAAAAATCAACCCTTCCAGCTGTCCACTTTTTGGCCGACATCTTTTAGTCTGCTGTCCCAATTTTTCTAATGATAATCCTCATCTTGGCCTAAATTGATGCAGAGAACTTTTACTGTTTTCTAATGCTCTGGAATAGTGTCCTAGACATCAAAAGCAGGATCTCAGTCCCCCAAACATAGAGTTTCACATTTTTCCAGGTTGACTTGAGACCCAGAAACCTCTGAATAATGGTCCACTTCAGACATCACCCACCCCACCTCCTCTTCCAAAGAGGCAAAGATAGTGACATCATCCATGTACGCTAGCTCCTTCAGATATGGTCCCCTCGCCGCCAGTTTCATCACCACCCCCGCCAACGGTCCATGATCTACCCTTCTAATGAAGGGATCAATTGCAAACACGTACAGCAAGGGGCTTAAAGGACATCCCTGATGGACACCGGAAGCCACCTCAAAAGGACAACCCAACCAACCATTAACTAGCCGGAAACTCTCCGCCCCTTGTAAAAAGTCTTCAGCCAATCTACAAACCTCCCTGCCAGACCATACCACAAAAGGACAGACCACAGGTACTCATGGTTCACTCGGTCAAAGGCCTTGGCCTGATCCAAAGATTATAGAAA
Organism: Bufo gargarizans; assembly: GCF_014858855.1. Classification (NCBI taxonomy): domain Eukaryota; kingdom Metazoa; phylum Chordata; class Amphibia; order Anura; family Bufonidae; genus Bufo; species Bufo gargarizans. The sequence continues at coordinate 672,787,129 of NC_058081.1, forward strand.
ACCTTTCCAAAGGCCCGCCCTGTCTTGCTCCACGGCCTCTCAGACATTGAGGATGGCACTAAAAGCGCCCTGACTGGGAACTGAACAGTGCAGGGCCTTCGCAAGAAGTCCTGGTAAAAACTTCACCAACTTACAAAAAATAATCTTCGCCAGGAACTTTCTGTCCCTATTGAGAAGCGATATGCGTCTCCAGTTCTCAATACGGGATGGGTCTTTACCCTTTGACAGAATAATCAGGGCTGACTTACCCATTGACTTCAGTAGAGTACCCGAGGAAAGACACTCATTAAACACCTCGGTCAAGAGAGGACCCAACTGTTCCTTAAAAGTCTTATACCACTCGGACATTAAGCCATCCGGACCTGGAGATTTCTTGGGCCTAAGCCCATCAATTGCCAGTCTCACTTCCTCTTCCCTGATACGTTCTGACAAAACATCAAGAGAGTGGTCCTTTCCTGCCCTGGGAAGAGCCTCAGCCAAGAAATCAGAAAAACTGTATTGAACTAGTTCCTTCCTACGCAAGAGATGAGAGTAGAAAGACCTGACAATCTCCAGGATTCATGACTTCGACCTATTCAGGGAGTCCATACTATCAACCAGGCCTACCACAAGCTCACTTCTTATTGTCATCTTACAGTTCCCAAAAGGGTCGGGCGAGCGGTATTTCCAGAAATCCCTCTTGGCAACCAAAGAGGCATACCTATCATACTGACATTTTTTAAGTAAGGATTTCACACGATTATTTGCTGGCTGGTAAAAAGAAAAGGCTTAATCCTCATAAGAAGACATTTGCAGTCCCACTTATTTTGTGGACCATAGATATTATTTCATCTTAATTCCTGTCTCCCTATGTGGACATCTAGAATCAGGCACTTTCCCATTTCCAACTCAATAATCCTCCTGCATTCCACTCTTTTGATGGTTTTAAAAAGCACCGCCACCCAGCTACGTGTCTCGGCCCGGCTGAAAGAGACCAGAATGACGGACTAAATCGCCATTCCCGCTTGGCTTTCTACAACAACGGAACATGTGTTAACCAGGTCTCTTGCAAAAAATAAAATATCAGCATTAATACGGCTGAAAAAATCAAAGGCCACAAAATGAGCTGAATTTGACTTGATGCTAGCAACATTGAAACTTGCAAGCGTCAACGGGGGGAGTTCCGCCATCATAGATGATCGGGTTGGATGGCTTTCTTCTTCCCGCCCCCACCACCATCAACCTCATTATCACCAGAACCCTCACTCTCTTTCTGCCTTTTCAAGCATACTGACACATCCATACCACACGGATTGCCTGAGGAAATAGGATTAGCCCCCCTTTCAGAGGGTGAAGAGTAGGGCCCAGCAACCTGCGGGGAGGCCTTCATGCCCTCCGGCACCACTCCCTCCTCCTCCCCAGTTGGAGCAACTGGAGGATCCTTGCTAAGGACCGGATACCAGTTTGAGAAATCCAAAATATGGGCCCCAGTTGATCATTCCTTTGGCACCTAGTCAATGGTGAGTGGGACATATGAATCCAACTCCAGAGAATGCTTACGACCCTCTACTTTATTTTTTCTCCTGCTCCATTTGTTCCTCTTCCTCTCCAACCACTCCCTATATCTCTGCGGTGTTGTTCCCGCCATCTAATCTTGGATGGCCTTAGCTTTTTAACCAGATCTTGTCTGCTTCCTCCAAAGCTAGTATCTCCAGCTCCAACACTCGTCCCCTCACCAACCGGCTCAGTCCAAGCAGCAGGCCCCTCCTCAACCACAGACCCAGCCACACAGCTAGCATCCACACGAGTTTGAGCCCTGCCCTGAGCCTTATTGGCGGAGGCAAGCCGACAACTACTGAAGGGATGACCCAGGTCTCCGCACAGGTTACATCGGATCCGTCTACAAGACCCGGGAAAGTGTCCAACATCCGTACACTTCGAGGACTTACAAACATCGAATTATTTTTTTTCTATGGAGGCTTTTCTATCCTCCAAGACTGCAAACACTTCCTCCAGCTTTTCCAGCCTGGAGGAGAGCATTGCCTTTTTACCTCTTGTCAGCATACTGTCCCATGCCTTCAAATTGCTAGTGTATATTCCATTTTAAGCTTTTTTAAGTCTTTTCTATAGAGTTAAGCAGACACCTGAATGTTCAGGTTCGACGCGTTCGGCCGAACTTGAGAAAAAAGTTCGGGTTCGGGATCTGAACTTTACCCGAACTTGACCATGAATCCCATTGAAATCAATTTAGACCCGAACTTTTGAGCACTAAAATGGCTGTAAAAATGTCATGGAAAGGGCTAGAGGGCTGCAAATGTCGTCAAAATGTAGTTAAGAGCATGGCAAGTGCTCTGAAAACAAATGTGGATAGGGAAATGACTTAAAATAACATAAAATATGTAAATATAAAAAATAATAATCTAGATCTAGGAGGAACAGGTCCATATGAAGTAGGAGGTGGAAGTGGCGGTGGAGGAGGAGGAGGTAGCCTACACTGCTTTTTGGTTTAAAATTTCTTTTTGGTTTATAAATTAGGGTACAATTTTTGGGAAATATAACCTGTGATAACCCTCTCCAGTCGTGCTAAACACATGTTCAGACAATACACCGGCTGCAGGGCAGGTCAGCACCTCCAAGGCGTAAAGGGCAAGCTCAGGCCATGTGAAGTTGCAGGGGCTGACCCCTGTCAGTTAGTTCATGTTGGCGTGTGCAGACTTACTGCTCCACCATGTTGCATGTCCCCGTGATGTTTACGATCCAATTTGATATCTGCTCTATCAACTTTCGATGTTCTTTTATGCGCCTACCATGGTGATCATGGGTGGCTGGGAATCAGGGTTCCAGGCCGGAGAGGGAGCGTAAGAAAAAGAGACCAAATTTAAGGGAGATAAATTTATTTAAAAAGTTGGGGATCGAGCAGAAATGTGGGAAAAGCTATTGAGGCGCAAATGTGGGACAAATTACAAAAGCCCAAATGTGGGCCAAAAGAGTCAAGCGGAATTGTGGGAAAAGCTATTGAGGCGCAAATGTTGGCCAAAAGAGTTTAGCGGAAATGCGGGACAAAGCATTGAAGCTTAAATGTGGTACAACTTGTTTAAGATTAAGCATTGAATCAAAGGAGGTGGCGCGCATCAATTAAAGTAGTATTTCAGAAATTTTATTCCCTGTCACTTATGCAGAGCAGGGGTTTATTCACGTCTAAAATTGCATAATGTCAACCCAAGAATGTAACAGAAAAATTGCTGAAATTAATTAACCTATCTACTTGGTAGAGCAGGGGTCTATGACAGAAAACAAATGTTTATTGTCACCCGAAAAAGTAAAATAAAAATTGAAATTTATTAAGCTGTCAACTAGGTAGAGGAGGGGTACATCACACCAAAAAATTGCTGAATTTCACCAGAAAATGTAACTGACAAATGTATTTTTTTTGTTAACCGGCCTACTAGGTATAGCAGTGGTACTATACACCCAAAAATTGGTTAATTTCTGACAAAAATGTAAATGACAAATAAGTGAAATGATATAAAATAAAACATGTACAAAAAAAATAATTTGACTTATGAGGTGGAGTTCCATATGGAGAAGGAGTTTGAGGAGGCGGTGGACTTAGCGGAGTAGGTGGAAGCGGTGGTGGAGGAGGACGAGATAGCCAACACAGGTTTTTGGTTTTAATTTAATTTATTAAAATTAAGGTACACTCCAAAAGAGTATGAAATATCCAAAATACAAACATGAGCAATTGCGCTGCAGTAAAACAATGGCTGGCTAGTGCCGTTATACATGTCTATTCTGGACAAGGTACGGACAAGTCCTGAAGGATCCATGCCTGGTTCATTTTAATGAACGTGAGCTTGTCCACATTGGCTGTGGACAGGCGGCTGCGCTTGTCTGTGATGACGCCTCCTGCCGTGCTAAACACACGTTCAGATAATACACTGGCTGCAGGGCAGGCCAGCACCTCCAAGGTTTAAAGGGCAAGCTCAGGCCATGTGCCCAATTTGGAGACCCAGAAGTTAAAGGGGGCAGACCCATCATTCAGTACGTGTAGGCGTGTGCACACATGCTGCTCCACCATGTTGCTGAAATGCTGCCTCCTGCTTAGATATTCCATATCAGCTGGTGGTGCTGGTTGTTGTGACGTGCTAACAAAGCTTTTCCACATTTCGGCCATGCTAACCCTGCCTTCTGAGGTGCTGGCGGTGCCCCAGCTGCGTTGGCGACCTCTTCCTCTGCCTTCGCCTTGTGCTTCCACTGTGCCCCCACTGTCAGGAAAGAATGGCACCAGCAGCGCATCTCCCAGCGTGCAATTTTACTCGTGCATCTTACGATCACACTCCAGTGACGGAATTAAGGACGCTACGTTGTCCTTGTAACGGGGATCCAGCAGTGTGGCCACCCAGTAATCAGCACAAGTTAGAATGTGGGCAACTCGGCGGTTGTTGCGGAGACACTGCAGAATGTAATAGCTCATGTGTGCCAGGCTACCCAGAGGCAACGAAAAGCTGTCATCTGTGAGAGGTGTATCGTCTGTTTCCTCTGTATCCCCCCATCCACACACCAGTGTTGGCCATGAGCTGGTCTGGGTGCCACCCTGCTGTGAACATGGTTCCTCCTCCTCCATCTCCTCCTCCTCATCCTCCTCATCCTCCAGAGCTGTTCCCTGGCTGGACAATTGTGCACTTTGGGTTTGTGGGTGCAGGAACCCACCATCGGAAGCACTTGTGAATGACTAACCGGAAACTCTACGAAATGATCCCTCTTCCTCCTGTGCCACATCCTCTTCCATCATTGCCAGGAGCATTTTTTTTAAAAGGCATAGAAGTGGGATAGTAACGCTGAGAATGGCGTTATCGGTACTGGCCATGTTGGTGGAGTACTCAAAACAGCGCAACAAGGAACACAGGTATCGCAGGGAGGCCCAGTCATTGGTGGTGAAGTGGTGCTGTTCTGCCGAGCGACTAACCCGTGCGTGCTGCAGCTGAAACTCCACTATCGCCTGCTGCTGCTCGCACAGTCTGGCCAGCATGTGCAAGGTAAAGTTCCACCTTGTGGGCACGTCGCATATGAGGCGGTAAGCAGGAAGTTAAGCTGTAGCGCTGACTAGCGAGCAGGATAAGAACGCCAAAAGCGTGCACAGATGGCCCGCACTTTATGCAGCAGCTCTGACATATCGGGGCAATTTTTAAGGAATCTCTCCACCACCAAATTCAGCACATGCGGCAGGCAAGGGATGTGTGTCAAACTGGCTAGTCCCAGAGCTGCTATGAGATTTCACCCATTATCGCACACTACCAGGCCGGGCTTGAGGCTGACTGGCACAAACCACTCATCAGTCTGTTGTTCAAGGCCCATCTACATCTCCTCCGCGGTGTGGGGTTTGTCCCCCAAACAGATAAGTTTTAAAACTGCCTGCTGTCGCTTACCCCTGGCTGTGCTGAAGTTGGTGGTGAAGGTGTTACGCTCACCGGATGAGGAAGCAGAGTAGGAGGAGGAAGCAACAGGTGGGTAGGGGGGTACTTCCTCTTCCTCTTCAGCATTTAAGAGATGGAAAGCTGAACGCTTCCGTGGGACATTGTGGCGATCCTTGGTAACCCAGGTGTTGGTTTTGCTGGCAGATCCTATGTTTGCACGGAGGCAGGTGGCACTGTCAATCCAGAGGTGGATGAAGAGGCCAAGACTGCAGCAGAAGAACAAGCAGGAGGAGCCAGAGACCTTTCTTGGTTTTTGAGGTGTCTACTCCACTGCAGCTCGTGCTTTGCACTTAAATGCCTGGTCATGCAGGTTGTGCGCAGGTTGAGAACATTTATGCCTCGCTTCAGGCTCTGATTGCACAGCATGCAAACCACTTGTGTCTTGTCGTCAGCACATTTTCTGAAGAACTGCCACGCCAGGGAACTAATTGGAGCTGGCTTTGGTGTGCTTGGTACCTTGCTATGGTGGGCAGTAGGAGGCATACTGTCTAGAGGACTGCTGCTCTGCATTTGCACCCTGCTTTCTCTTATGCTGTGCTACTGGCTCTGTGCGACCACCGCATCTTCCTCCGAATTACATAGGACACTAGCATGACCTTGATTCCATTTGGGGTCGAGGACCTCATCGTCCACCATATCATCTTCCACCCAGTCTTCACCCCTGCCTTCCTTGTCGGTCTGCACACTTTCAAAAGCCCCAGCAGTCGGCACCTGTGTTTCGTCATTTTCCGAAACGTGCTGCAATGGTCCTCCCATGTACTCATCTTGAAAAATAAGTGGTTGGGCATTGGTGCACTCAATCTCTTTCACTTCTGGGGCAGGGCTAGGTGGATGGCCCTTGGAAACCCTGCTAACAGAGTCATCAAAAAGCAGAAGAGACTGCTGCATGACTTGGGTCTCAGAATGCTTGGCTGATTTGCAAGGGGGTGAGGTGAAAGACTGATGGACATCGGCTGCAGCTGCCAACTGTGGTCTTTCAGCAGGTGACTGGGTGGGAGACAATGTAAAGGAACTAGATCCACTGTCAGCAACCCAATCTACTATCGACTGTACTTGTTCAGGCCTCACCATTCGTAGAGCAGCATTAGGCCCGACCAAATACCTCTGCAGGTTCTGTCGCCTACTCGCACCTGGGGAAGGGGTTTCACTTGTGCGTGTAGCTGGCACAGATCCACCACGTCCTCTCCCTGCAACAGGAGCTCCACCAGCAGCACCACGACCTGGGCCACGTCCCTTATTTGACTCTCTCCTTATATTTTTCGAATTTAGGATCTTGCCCTAAATGGGTGTTTGAATAATAGTAGAATAGATCGACAGTATGTAAAGGGTGTATCTTACACGGTCTGACCCACTGTAGACCTGAATTAAAGATTTCTTTGCCCAAAATGGCTGTATTTCAAATGCCTGAATCAAACCCCAGTATATAGAGAGTGTACAACAGAGGGCCTGAACCAGTGTAGGCCTAAATTAAATATTTCTTTGCACAAAATGGCTGTATTTCAAATGGCTGTATTTCAAATGCCTGAATCAAACCCCTGTATGTAGAGGGTGTATCTCACAGGGCCTGAAGCAGTGTAGGCCTAAATTAATTATTTATTAGACCAAAATGGGTGTATTTCAAATGGCTGTATTTCAAATGCCTGAATCGAACCCATGTATGTAGATAGTGTATCTCACAGGGCCTGAACCAGTGTAGGCCTAAATTAAATATCTCTTTGCTCAACATGGCTGTATTTCAAATTTCAGAATCAAACCCCTGTATGTAGAGGGTGTATCTCACACGGTCTGAACCAGTGTAGGCCGGAATTAAATATTTTTTTGCCCAAAATGGCTGTATTTCAAATGGCTTTATTTCAAATGCCTGAATCAAACCCCTGTATATAGGGGGTGTAGCTCACATGGTCTGAACCAGTGTAGGCCTGAATTAAATATTTATTTGTCCAACAAGGCTGTATTTCAAATGGCTGTATTTCAAATGCCTGAATCACATCCCTGTATTTAGAGGGTGTATCTCACAGGGCCTGTACCAGTGAGTGTAGGTCTAAATTAAATATTTCTTTGCCCAAAATGGCTGTATTTCAAATGCCTGAATCAAACCCCTGTATGTAGAGGGTGCATCTCACACGGTCTGAACCAGTGTAGGCCTAAATTAAATACTTCTTTGCACAAAGAGGCTGTATTTCAAATCGCTGTATTTCAAATGCCTGAATCAAACCCCTGTATGTAGAGGGTGTATCTCACATGGTCTGAACCAGTGTAGGCCTGAATAAAAAATTTCTTTGCCCAAAATGGCTGTATTTCAAATGGTTTTATTTCAAATGCCTGAATCAAACCCCTGTATGTAGAGGGTGTATTTCATATGGTCTGAACCACTGTAGGCCTGAATTAAATATTTATTTGCTCAACAAGGCTAAATTTAAAATGGCCGTATTTCAAATGCCTGAATTAGACCCCTGTTTGTAGAGGGTGTATCTCACAGGGCCTGAACCAGTGTAGGCCTAAATTAGATATTTCTTTGCCCAGAATGGCTGTATTTCAAATGGCTGTATTTCAAATGCCTTAATCAAACCCCTGTATAAAGAGGGTGTATCTCGCAGGCCCTGAACCAGTGTAGGCCTAAATTAAATACTTATTTGCACAAAATGGCTGCATTTCAAATGGCTGTATTTTAAATGCCTGAATCAAACCCCTGTATGTAGAGGGTGTATCTCACACGGCCTGAACCAGTGTAGGCCAGAATTAAAGATTTATTTGCACAAAATGGCTGTATTTCAAATCCCTAAATCAAACCCGTGTGTAGAGGGTGTGTCTCACAGGCCTGAACCAGTGTTGGCCTGAATTAAATATTTCTTTGCCCAAAATGACTGTATTTCAAATGGCTTTATTTCAAATGCCTGAATCAAACCCCTGTATGTAAAGGGTGTATTTCACACGGTCTGAACCACTGTAGGCCTGAATTAAATATTTCTTTGCCCAACAAGACTATATTCAAAATGGCTGTATTTCAAATGCTTGAATCACACCCCTGTTTGTAGAAGGTGTATCTCACAGGGCCTGAACCAGTGTATGCCTAAATTAAATATTTCTTTGCCCAAAATGGCTGTATTTCAAATGGCTGTATTTCAAATGCCTTAATCACACCCCTGTATTTAGAGCATGTATCTTACAGGGCCTGAACCAGTGAGTGTAGGCCTAAATTAAATATTTATTTGCCCAAAATGGCTGTATTTCAAATGCCTGCATCAAACCCCTATATGTACAGGGTGTATCTCACAGGGTCTGAACCAGTGTAGGCCTAAATTAAATACTTCTTTGCACAAAATGGCTGTATTTCAAATCACTGTATTTCAAATGCCTGAATCAAAACCCTATATGTAGAGGGTGTATATCACACGGTCTGAACCAGTGTAGGCCTGAATTAAATATTTCTTTGCCTAAAATGGCTGTATTTCAAATGGCTTTATTTCAAATGCCCGAATCAAACCCCTGTATGTAGAGGGTGTATCTCACAGGGCCTGAACCACTGTAGGCCTGAATTAAATATTTCTTTTCCCAACAAGGCTGTATTTAAAATTGCTGTATTTCAAATGCCTGAATCACACCCCTGTTTGTAGAGGGTGTATCTCACATGGCCTGAACCAGTGTAGGCCTAAATTAAATATTTATTTGCCCAAAATGGCTGTATTTCAAATGGCTGTATTTTAAATGCCTTAATCAAACCCCTGTATAAGGAGGGTATCTCACAGGCCCTGAACCAGTGTAGGCTTACATTAAATACTTCTTTGCACAAAATGACTGTATTTCAAATGGCTGTATTTCAAATGCCTTAATCAAACCCATGTATGTAGAGGGTGTATCTCACACGGTCTGAACCAGTGTAGGCCTGAATTAAATATTTCTTTGCCCAAAATGGCTGTATTTCAAATGCCTGAATCAAACCCCTGTATGTACAGGGTGTATCTCACAGGGTCTGAACCAGTGTAGGCCTAAATTAAATACTTCTTTGCACAAAATGGCTGTATTTCAAATCACTGTATTTCAAATGCCTGAATCAAAACCCTATATGTAGAGGGTGTATATCACACGGTCTGAACCAGTGTAGGCCTGAATTAAATATTTCTTTGCCTAAAATGGCTGTATTTCAAATGGCTTTATTTCAAATGCCCGAATCAAACCCCTGTATGTAGAGGGTGTATCTCACAGGGCCTGAACCACTGTAGGCCTGAATTAAATATTTCTTTTCCCAACAAGGCTGTATTTAAAATTGCTGTATTTCAAATGCCTGAATCACACCCCTGTTTGTAGAGGGTGTATCTTACATGGCCTGAACCAGTGTAGGCCTAAATTAAATATTTATTTGCCCAAAATGGCTGTATTTCAAATGGCTGTATTTTAAATGCCTTAATCAAACCCCTGTATAAGGAGGGTATCTCACAGGCCCTGAACCAGTGTAGGCTTACATTAAATACTTCTTTGCACAAAATGACTGTATTTCAAATGGCTGTATTTCAAATGCCTTAATCAAACCCATGTATGTAGAGGGTGTATCTCACACGGTCTGAACCAGTGTAGGCCTGAATTAAATATTTCTTTGCCCAAAATGGCTGTATTTCAAATGCCTGAATCAAACCCCTGTATGTACAGGGTGTATCTCACAGGGCCTGAACCAGTGTAGGCCTAAATTAAATACTTCTTTGCACAAAATGGCTGCATTTCAAATCGCTGTATTTCAAATGCCTGAATCAAACCCCTGTATGTAGAGCGTGTATATCACACGGTCTGAACCAGTGTAGGCCTGAATTAAATATTTATTTGCCTAAAATGGCTATATTTCAAATGGCTTTATTTCAAATGCCTGAATCAAACCCCTGTATGTAGAGGGTGTGTCTCACACGGTCTGAACCAGTGTAGGCCTGAATTAAATATTTCTTTGCCCAACAAGGCTGTATTTAAAATGGCTGTATTTCAAAAGCCTGAATCACACCCCTGTTTGTAGAAGATGTATCTCACAGGGCCTGAACCAGTGTAGGCCTAAATTAAATATTTCTTTGCCCAAAATGGCTATATTTCAAATGGCTGTATTTCAAGTGCCTGAATCAAACCCCTGTATGTACAGGGTGTATCTCACAGGGCCTGAACCAGTGTAGGCCTAAATTAAATACTTCTTTGCACAAAATGGCTGTATTTCAAATGGCTGTATTTTAAATGCCTGAATCAAACCCCTCTATTTTGAGGGTGTATCTCACGCGGCCTGAACCAGTGTAGGCCTAAATCAAATACTTCTTTGCACAAAATGGCTGTATTTCAAATGACTGTATTTTAAATGCCTGAATCAAACCCCTCTATTTTGAGGGTGTATCTCACGCGGCCTGAACCAGTGTAGGCCTAAATTAAAGATTTCTTTGCACAAAATGGCTGCATTTCAAATCCCTAATTCAAATCCCTGTATGTAGAGGGTGTATCTCACAGGCCTGAACCAGTGTAGGCCTGAATTAAATATTTATTTGCCCAAAATGGCTGTATTTTAAATGGCTTTATTTCAAATGCCTGAATCAAACTCCTGTATGTAGAGGGTGCATTTCACACGGTCTGAACCACTGTAGGCCTGAATTAAATATTTCTTTGCCCAACAAGGCTGTATTTAAAATGGCGGTATTTCAAATGTCTGAATCAAACCCCTGTATGTAGAGCAGGGATGTCAAACTCGTGGCCCTCCAGCTGTTGCAAAACTACAACTCCCATCATGCCTGGGCATACTACAGCTATCAGGGAATGATGGGAGTTGTAGTTTTGCAACATCTGGAGGGCCATGAGTTTGACATCCATGATGTAGAGGGTGTATATCACACGGTCTGAACCAGTGTAGGCCTGAATTAAATATTTCTTTGCCTAAAATGGCTGTATTTCAAATGGCTTTATTTCAAATGCCTGAATCAAACCCCTATATGTAGAGGGTGTATTTCACACGGTCTGAACCAGTGTAGGCCTAAATTAAATATTTCTTTGCCCAAAATGGCTATATTTCAAATGGCTGTATTTCAAGTGCCTGAATCAAACCCCTGTATGTACAGGGTGTATCTCACAGGGCCTGAACCAGTGTAGGCCTAAATTAAATACTTCTTTGCACAAAATGGCTGTATTTCAAATGGCTGTATTTTAAATGCCTTAATCAAACCCCTGTATGAAGAGGTTGTATCTCACAGGCCCTGAACCAGTGTAGGCCTAAATTAAATATTTCTTTGCCCAAAATGGCTGTATTTCAAATGCCTGAATCAAACCCCTGTATGTAGAGGGTGTATCTCACAGGCCTGAACCAATGTAGGCCTGATCTAAAGATTTCTTTGCACAAAATGGCTGTATTTCAAATGCCTAAATCAAACCCCTGTATATAGAGAGTGTATCTCACAGGGCCTGAACCAGTGTAGGCCTAAATTAAATATTTCTTTGCACAATTTAAAATCTCTGAATATAACCAAAATGTATTAAGGGTGTATCTCACAATGACATCTGCATCAAAGGCTGCCAACACATTTTTTTGCGCCCAAACGAGTGTTTGTTTAACAACTGAATTTGACAGCAGTATATAAGCCTTTTTTTCACACATGCTGATGCTGCAAGGCCTGAAAATAGTGTTTTTTTTTGTCAAAAAAGGTGTGTTTTTCAAACCCCAGAAAATGATGGGTGTATTTCTAGCTTAAGTTGCACACTGACTAAACCAGATTGTAGATTGTCAAAAAAGTGTTTTTTTGAGTAACAGAATATGAAAGCTGTATATATTAAACTTGAATTTAACACTTGCAGATCAGGGAAATACTGTTTTCTGACAAAAAAAGTGTTTTTCAAACCCCAGTAAATGATGGGTGTATTTCTTTGCATACTGACTAATCCAGATGTTGTAGATAGCCCCCAAAGTTTTTTTTTTATGTAACAGAATATGAAAGCTGCATATATTAAACTTGAATTTAATATTTGCGGATCAGGAAATGTTTTTTTTTTGGACAGCAGTGGCTTCCTTTGTGGTATCCTCCCATGAAATCCATTCTTGTTTAGTGTTCTATGTATCGTAGATTTGCTAACAGGGATGTTAGCATATGCCAGATACTTTTGTAAGTCTTTAGCTGACACTCTAGGATTCTTTTTCACCTCATTGAGCAGTCTGCGCTGTGCTCTTGCAGTCATCTTTACAGGACGGCCACTCCTAGGGAGAGTAGCAGCAGTGCTGAACTTTCTCCATTTATAGACAATTTGTCTTACCGTGGACTGATGAACAGCAAGTTAGAGCACAGTAGTAAATGTTTCAGATATTAGACATGTAGTAATTAAATTTGCATAAGTGAAAAAGAGGAATATACGTGCTTCTAAAATTAACTTTCTTATTAAATTATGGGTAATAGGACGAACCTATTGATAAAAAATTGCTCTCACCTAACAATAACAATGCAATAGATTATCAGATTAGCAGGGATAGTGCAGGTATAGGCATAACCTCTGGAAAAGGCTGGGTAGATACGAAAACGATCCCTAACCGACCCTGAGGTAGTCTCTGCCCAGAGATGCACCCTAATGGTGGAGACATCCTGTCCCTGTGCATAGGCCCTAAACCACACCCTATTACAGCCCTACATACATATATATATATATATATATATATATATATATACCCAGCATGTGTATATAAACTGCTGGAAGCATAAAGATGATCTGAAATATTGCGAACCTGACACGTTTCCTCCGCAACTTGCAGCTCATCAGGGGGTGATCACTGAAGGGATAATATAGTAGGGATAATTCAATAGATAAAAAAGAGGTTACTTAGCTCTCAGAGGTCATTTGTGGAGTAGGGTTGAAGCAAAACATGCCAGTCAATATAAACAGCTGGAAAAAATATATTTTGAGAGAATGTGTCATAATCAGATTGTACAACCTAATAGTAGGATAATATCAAACAGAACTATACTTACTGGCATGAAGAAGCCCACAAGACCTAACCATCGATATTCAGGGGAGCTATACTAGCTAGTGACAGACGCTGGCGCTTAAAAATTTAAACGCAGGAGCCACTCAGGGTCGGTTAGGGATAGTTTTCATATCTACCCAGCCTTTTCATATCTGCTATCCATAGAATATGCCTATACCTGCACCATCCCTGCTAATCTATCTATTGTATTGTTATTGTTAGTTGAGCGCAATTTTTTATTAATAGGTTCATCCTATTACCCAAAATTTAATAATAAAGGTCATTTTAGAAGCACGTATATTCCTCTTTTTCACTTATGCTGATGAACAGCAAGGCTTTTGGAGATACTTTTATAACCCTTTCCAACTTTATGCCAGTCAACAATTCTTAATTGTAGGTCTTCTGAGAGCTCTTTTGTGCAAGGCATCATTTACATCAGGCAATGCTTCTTGTGAAAAGCAAACCCAGAACTGGTGTGTGTTTTTTATAGGGCAGGGCAGCTGTAACCAACACCTCCAATCTTATCTAATTGATTGGACTCCAGTTGGCTGACACCTCACTCCAATTAGCTCTTGGAGATATGATTAGTCTAGGGCAGCAACCTTCGGCACTCCAGCTGTTTGCGAAACTACAACTCCCAGCATGCTCCATTTATTTATATGTGAGTTCTTAGAAGAGCAGAGCAAGTATGCATGCTGGGAGTCGTAGTTTCACAACAGCTGCAGTGCCGGAGGTTGCCTACCCCTGGTCTAGGGGTTCACATACTTTTTCCACCTGCACTGTGAATGTTTACATGGTGTGTTCAATAAAAACATGGTAACATTTAATTATTTGTGTGTTATTAGTTTAAGCAGACTGTGATTGTCTATTGTTGTGACTTAGAAGAAGATCAGATCACATTGTATGACCAATTTGTGCAAAAATCCATATCATTCCAAAGGGTTCACATACTTTTTCTTACAACTGTATATATACGGTAGGACAGAATGTTTCCTAACAATTTTTCCTCTAAAATCGATTTTATCTTCAGTTTTGTGCTTATTATTGTCAGTCTGTAAAAATGGCGTACTACTCGGACAACATCGTTCCCAGCAGCGACCAGGGAGTCCAAGATGTATCCAGACATCCTCCCCATGCTATTCCCGACCCATTTTGATGGTGTTTCCATATATTTCTGACCTTTTCCTATGAACTAGACACCCCTCTCTTCAGAGCCTGGTTTAATGCTCGGGTTCTCCCATTGACTTCCATCCCGAGGTGTTCGACACGAGCACCCGAACTTCCGAGCACTTTGGCGCTCAATCAACACTAGTGTTCAGAAGGTGGGAGGATGATGGAAAAGTAGGAAAGTAAGATGTCTGTTTTTTAAACTCTGCAGAGATGAGGCCATGGTTACCTGGTCTATCAGGAGAAGAATAGGAAAGAGAATATCTACATCAGAGAAGAGAAGTCACTGTATGTAAGAGGTGTATGGAGCTGTATGACCCTATATGTTCTGTAGCGCTGATTGTAATGTTTCTTTATAGGGGTTATCCACTTTTTTTTTGTATGAGCGCTGCCTTCTCTGCTCTGTTTACCAGCTCACCACTGCAAATGCTACGGCGAGCAGGTGAACAGAACAGAGAAAGCAGCTCTCATATGAGCGCTGCCCTCTCTTCAAACAGCTGGGGGCTGGGGCACAGAGGGCATTAGTACTATGGAGGGGACGCAGAGGGCCTTACTATTATGAAGAGGGCACAATGGGCATTTCTACTATGGAGGGGGCACAGAGCCTGAGGGCATTACTACAATGAATGGGGCACAGTGGGCATTATTACTGTGAAAAAGGCACAATGGGTATTTCTACTATGGAGGGGGCACAGAGGGCATTACTAGCACAGTGGGCATTACTACTATTAAGGGGGCACAATGGGCATTATTACTGTGAATGAGGCAAAATGGGCATTATTACAGTGGGCATTATTACTATAAAGGGGGCACAATGAGGATTATAACTGTGAGGGGGGCACAATGTGGGCATAACTACTATGAGAGGGCACAATGTAAGCATAACTAATGTGAGAGGGCAAAATGTAAGCATAACTACTGTGAGGGGGCACACATCTGTACAAAACTACTGTGAAGGTTGTACAATGAGGGCAATACTACTGTGAGGCGCAGGGTTGTCTTTAACGCGGCGCAAAAAAGGCAGCTGCCCCGGGCCCAGCTGCTCTTGGGGGGGCCCAAGGCAGCTGCATCTTGAGCCCCACTGGCCACTGGAGGAACTTTCATGGGTCCATACTTTATTAACTAAGTAGCAGGGCATATAGTGCATAGATGGGGGATCTCCCTGCACTTACTATTATTTCTGGGTGCCGCTCCGTTGCACTGCTGTGGCCCCCATTACATTCGCCCGTGCTGTATGCTATGTAACAGCATCGGAGCACCAGGGAGGAGACATCAGCTTTTCTCCATGGGCATTTTTTCTCCCTGGCTGTAGCGCTGTCCAATTGGAAAGCCCACAGAGAAAAGCTGATGTCTTCTCCCTGGTGTTCCGATGCTTTTACTTAGCATACAGCGCAGGAGAATGTAACAGGGGCCACTTTGTCGCAACGGAGCAGCGCCCAGAAATAATAGTAAGTGCAGGGAGATCCCCCATGTATGCCCTACATTTCCTGCTACTTAGTTAATAAAGTATGGACCCATGAATGCGGCAGCGGCACTTGTGTTCTCCCTCTTGCCCAGGGTCCAATCAATATTAAAGACGGCCCTGGTGAGGGGTACAATTTTTTTTTAAGTATGGGGGGGGGGGGGGTGCAGAGAAAGGTGAGCCTTGTCAAAACCGCTGTTAAAGTTCTCCACAGGGCTATTATGTCCCTGAATGTCTTCACCACATATATCCATTGGTTTCTTGGCTGTGTTTTAGTGGTTGCTCCATATATGGTGGGTCTGCCCTGTGGTGAGCACCTTATGGTCTTTTGTGTGTTGTATTCTCACTGAAGTATTGGGCATTAAAGTAAGAATGGATACAATGGCCATTTTTGAAAAAAATGGCTGCCATTGAAGTCGATAGAGTAGAGATGGTCACGAGACTGGCAGCCATGGACAGCCTCCTCTCATTCCTCCCACTCCCCTTGATTAATGTCTTTGTAGAGGCAGGTGATCTCTGGGATGTCCTATTAGCAATCAGGCAAGCCCCGACTCCATGCACCTCAATCCACATAGTGACTCAGCACTTTAGTTGCTGTAGATCAATTGTTGTATGTTATTTTTCACTCTGTGTGTCCTACTACTCTGGTTGTATACACTATTGTCAGCACGACCTCCTGCGTGAGGTCTTTCTTTGTCAAACAGGCTGTATGTCTATGTATTATTTGAAACTATTTCATAATAAAGTCTTTTGAAACATAAAAAAGTATATAGTTAGGTGTAGTTGGCATAGAGATGGTACTGGAGACCAAATCTGCTGTTAGCCTTTACAATAGGGCCTGTGTATAGAGAAAGGAGGAAAGAACCTAGGACTAAACCCTGATTAAATATTTCAAAACTTGTACCCTGCTTTATAGATTAAGCTCATGAAGTAATATCAAAATTGATCCAAAATTAATTATTTTGAAAGTTTAACCCCTTGAACCCCGGGCCTGTTTTCACCTTCCTGCCCAGGCATTTTTTTGCAAAAATGACGTCACTTTATGTGGTGATAACTAGGGATGAGCGAACTGGAACTGTATAGTTCGGGTTCGTACCGAATTTTGGGGTGTCCGTGACACGGACCCGAACCCGGACATTTTCGTAAAAGTCCGGGTTCGGGTTCGGTGTTCGTCGCTTTCTTGGCGCATTTGTGACGCTTTCTTGGCGCTTTTTGAAAGGCTGCAAAGCAGCCAATCAACAAGCGTCATACTACTTGCCCCAAGAGGCCTTCACAGCCATGCCTACTATTGGCATGGCTGTGATTGGCCAGAGCACCATGTGACCCAGCCTCTATTTAAGCTGGAGTCACATAGCGCCGCCCGTCACACTGCTCTGATTAGCGTAGGGAGAGGTTGCGGCTGCGACAGTAGGGCGAGATTAGGCTGATTAACTCCTCCAAAGCACTTGATTAATTGATAGATCTGCAGCTGTGGATCATTGAGCTGCTGATACTCAATTGCTCACTGTTTTTAGGCTGCCCAGACCGTTTGTCAGTCACTTTTTTCTGGGGTGATCGGCGGCCATTTTGTGTCTTGTGCGGTGCTGCGACCAAGTGCATCCAAGCTGCGACCAAGTGCATTTAACCCTCAATGGTGTGGTTGTTTTTTGGCTAAAGCCTACATCAGGGTGAAGCTGTCACACCAAGTGCATTTAACCAGCAATAGTCTGTTTATTTTTTGGCCATATACTACATCAGGGGCAAGCTGCGCCCGTCACCAAGTGCATTTAACCATCAGTAGTGTGGTTGGTCAAGCTATCACACCAAGTGCATTTAACCAGCAATAGTCTGTTCATTTTTTGGCCATATACTAAATCAGGGGCAAGCTGCGCCCGTCACCAAGTGCATTTAACCAGCAATAGTCTGTTCATTTTTTGGCCATATACTAAATCAGGGGCAAGCTGCGCCCGTCACCAAGTGCATTTAACCCTCAGTAGTGTGGTTGGTCAAGCTGTGACACCAAGTGCATTTAACCAGCAATAGTCTGTTCATTTTTTGGCCATATACTACATCAGGGGCAAGCTGCGCCCGTCACCAAGTGCATTTAACCCTCAGTAGTGTGGTTGGTCAAGCTGTCACACCAAGTGCATTTAACCAGCAATAGTCTGTTCATTTTTTGGCCATATACTAAATCAGGGGCAAGCTGCGCCTGTCACCAAGTGCATTTAACCCTCAATGGTGTGGTTGTTTTTTGGCTAAAGCCTACATCAGGGTGAAGCTGTCACACCAAGTGCATTTAACCAGCAATAGTCTGTTCATTTTTTGGCCATATACTAAATCAGGGGCAAGCTGCGCCCGTCACCAAGTGCATTTAACCAGCAATAGTCTGTTCATTTTTTGGCCATATACTACATCAGGGGCAAGCTGCGCCTGTCACCAAGTGCATTTAACCCTCAATGGTGTGGTTGTTTTTTGGCTATAGCCTACATCAGGGTGAAGCTGTCACACCAAGTGCATTTAACCAGCAATTGTCTGTTCATTTTTTGGCCATATATATACTACATCAGGGGCAAGCTGCGCCCGTCACCAAGTGCATTTAACCCTCAATAGTGTGGTTGGTCAAGCTGTCACACCAAGTGCATTTAACCAGCAATAGTGTGGTTATTTTTTGGTCATATCCCAGTCTAATTCTGTCACTAAATCCATACCGGTCACCCAGCGCCTAAATACTAGGCCTCAAATTTATATCCCGCTAAATCTGTCGTTACCGCTGTACTGTTGTGGCTGGGCAAGTTATTTAGTGTCCGTCAAAGCACATTTTTTGTTCAGGGTTGAAATACAATTCCCAATTTAGCAATTTCATAATTTAGTGGTTTCTGCTATATCAGAGCTATTTGAAATCTATCCCTAAAAGGGTATATAATATTCAAGGTGCACATAGGGTCATTCAGAATAACTTCACACACACGCTACTGTGCATTTCCAAGTCCAATTCTGTTAGTAAATCCATACCGGTCACCCAGCACCTAAATACTAGGCCTCAAATTTATATCCCGCTAAATCTCTCGTTACCGCTGTACTGTTGTGGCTGGGAAAGTTATTTAGTGTCCGTCAAAGCACATTTTTTGTTCTGGGTTGAAATACAATTCCCAATTTAGCAATTTCATAATTTAGTGGTTTCTGCTATATCAGAGCTATTTGAAATCTATCCCTAAAAGGGTATATAATATTCAAGGTGCACATAGGGTCATTCAGAATAACTTCACACACACGCTACTGTGCATTTCCAAGTCTAATTCTGTTAGTAAATCCATACCGGTCACCCAGCGCCTAAATACTAGGCCTCAAATTTATATCCCGCTAAATCTCTCGTTACCGCTGTCCTGTTGTGGCTGGGAAAGTTATTTAGTGTCCGTCAAAGCACATTTTTTGTTCTGGGTTGAAATACAATTCCCAATTTAGCAATTTCAGAATTTAGTGGTTTCTGCTATATCAGAGCTATTTGAAATCTATCCCTAAAAGGGTATATAATATTCAAGGTGCACATAGGGTCATTCAGAATAACTTCACACACACGCTACTGTGCATTTCCAAGTCTAATTCTGTTAGTAAATCCATACCGGTCACCCAGCGCCTAAATACTAGGCCTCAAATTTATATCCCGCTAAATCTCTCGTTACCGCTGTACTGTTGTGGCTGGGCAAGTTATTTAGTGTCCGTCAAAGCACATTTTTTGTTCAGGGTTGAAATACAATTCCCAATTTAGTAATTTCATAATTTAGTGGTTTCTGCTATATCAGAGCTATTTGAAATCTATCCCTAAAAGGGTATATAATATTCAAGGTGCACATAGGGTCATTCAGAATAACTTCACACACACGCTACTGTGCATTTCCAAGTCTAATTCTGTTAGTAAATCCATACCGGTCACCCAGCGCCTAAATACTAGGCCTCAAATTTATATCCCGCTAAATCTCTCGTTACCGCTGTCTTGTTGTGGATGGGAAAGTTATTTATTGTCCGTCAAAGCACATTTTTTGTTCTGGGTTGAAATACAATTCCCAATTTAGCAATTTCATAATTTAGTGGTTTCTGCTATATCAGAGCTATTTGAAATCTATCCCTAAAAGGGTATATAATATTCAAGGTGCACATAGGGTCATTCAGAATAACTTCACACACACGCTACTGTGCATTTCCAAGTCTAATTCTGTCACTAAATCCATACCGGTCACCCAGCGCCTAAATACAAGGCCTCAAATTTATATCCCGCTGAATTTGAATACAATACATTGGGCCAAATAATATTTTTGTTGTTGTGGTGAACCATAACAATGAGGAAAACATCTAGTAAGGGACGCGGATGTGGACATGGTCGTGGTGGTGTTAGTGGACCCTCTGGTGCTGGGAGAGGACGTGGCCGTTCTGCCACATCCACACGTCCTAGTGTACCAACTACCTCAGGTCCCAGTAGCCGCCAGAATTTACAGCGATATATGGTGGGGCCCAATGCCGTTCTAAGGATGGTAAGGCCTGAGCAGGTACAGGCATTAGTCAATTGGGTGGCCGACAGTGGATCCAGCACGTTCACATTATCTCCCACCCAGTCTTCTGCAGAAAGCGCACAGATGGCGCCTGAAAACCAAGCCCATCAGTCTGTCACATCACCCCCATGCATACCAGGGAAACTGTCTCAGCCTCAAGGTATGCAGCAGTCTCTTATGCTGTTTGAAGACTCCGCTGGCAGGGTTTCCCAAGGGTATCCACCTAGCCCTTCCCCAGCGGTGAAAGACATAGAATGCACTGACGCACAACCACTTATGTTTCCTGATGATGAGGACATGGGAATACCACCTCAGCATGTCTCTGATGATGACGAAACACAGGTGCCAACTGCTGCGTCTTTCTGCAGTGTGCAGACTGAACAGGAGGTCAGGGATCAAGACTGGGTGGAAGACGATGCAGGGGACGATGAGGTCCTAGACCCCACATGGAATGAAGGTCGTGCCACTGACTTTCACAGTTCGGAGGAAGAGGCAGTGGTGAGACCGAGCCAACAGCATAGCAAAAGAGGGAGCAGTGGGCAAAAGCAGAACACCCGCCGCCAAGAGACTCCGCCTGCTACTGACCGCCGCCATCTGGGACCGAGCACCCCAAAGGCAGCTTCAAGGAGTTCCCTGGCATGGCACTTCTTCAAACAATGTGCTGACGACAAGACCCGAGTGGTTTGCACGCTGTGCCATCAGAGCCTGAAGCGAGGCATTAACGTTCTGAACCTGAGCACAACCTGCATGACCAGGCACCTGCATGCAAAGCATGAACTGCAGTGGAGTAAACACCTTTAAAACCAAGGAAGTCACTCAGGCTCCCCCTGCTACCTCTTCTGCTGCTGCCGCCTCGGCCTCTTCCTCCGCCTCTGGAGGAACGTTGGCACCTGCCGCCCAGCAAACAGGGGATGTACCACCAACACCACCACCACCTCCGTCACCAAGCGTCTCAACCATGTCACACGCCAGCGTTCAGCTCTCCGTCTCACAAACATTTGAGAGAAAGCGTAAATTCCCACCTAGCCACCCTCGATCCCTGGCCCTGAATGCCAGCATTTCTAAACTACTGGCCTATGAAATGCTGTCATTTAGGCTGGTGGACACAGACAGCTTCAAACAGCTCATGTCGCTTGCTGTCCCACAGTATGTTGTTCCCAGCCGGCACTACTTCTCCAAGAGAGCCGTGCCTTCCCTGCACAACCAAGTATCCGATAAAATCAAGTGTGCACTGCGCAACGCCATCTGTAGCAAGGTCCACCTAACCACAGATACGTGGACCAGTAAGCACGGCCAGGGACGCTATATCTCCCTAACTGCACACTGGGTAAATGTAGTGGCAGCTGGGCCCCAGGCGGAGAGCTGTTTGGCGCACGTCCTTCCGCCGCCAAGGATCGCAAGGCAACATTCTTTGCCTCCTGTTGCCACCTCCTCCTTCTCGGCTTCCTCCTCCTCTTCTTCCACCTGCTCATCCAGTCAGCCACACACCTTCACCACCAACTTCAGCACAGCCCGGGGTAAACGTCAGCAGGCCATTCTGAAACTCATATGTTTGGGGGACAGGAGTTGTGGCGGGGTATAGAACAACAGACCGACGAGTGGTTGCTGCCGGTGAGCCTCAAGCCCGGCCTGGTGGTGTGTGATAATGGGCGAAATCTCGTTGCAGCTCTGGGACTAGCCAATTTGACGCACATCCCTTGCTTGGCGCATGTGCTGAATTTGGTGGTGCAGAAGTTCATTCACAACTACCCCGACATGTCAGAGCTGCTGCATAAAGTGCGGGCCGTCTGTTCGCGCTTCCGGCGTTCACATCCTGCTGCTGCTCGCCTGTCTGCGCTACAGCGTAACTTCGGCCTTCCCGCTCACCGCCTCATATGCGACGTGCCCACCAGGTGGAACTCCACCTTGCACATGCTGGACAGACTGTGCGAGCAGCAGCAGGCCATAGTGGAGTTTCTGCTGCAGCACGCACGGGTCAGTCGCACTACAGAACAGCACCACTTCACCACCAATGACTGGGCCTCCATGCGAGACCTGTGTGCCCTGTTGCGCTGTTTCGAGTACTCCACCAACATGGCCAGTGGCGATGACGCCGTTATCAGCGTAACAATACCACTTCTATGTCTCCTAGAGAAAACACTTAGGGCGATGTCGGAAAAGGAGGTGGCCCAGGAGGAGGAGGAGGAGGAGGAGGAGGAAGAGGGGTCATTTTTAGCACTTTCAGGCCAGTCTCTTCGAAGTGACTCAAAGGAAGGTTTTTGGCATTAGCAGAGGCCAGGTACAAATGTGGCCAGCCAGGGCCCACCACTGGAGGACGAGGATGAGAAGGAGGTGGAGGAGGATGAGGATGAAGCATGGTCACAGCGGGGTGGCACCCAACGCAGCTCGGGTCCATCACTGGTGCGTGGCTGGGGGGAAAGGCAGGACGATGACGATACGCCTCCCACAGAGGACAGCTTGTCCTTACCCCTGGGCAGCCTGGCACACATGAGCGGCTACATGCTGCAGTGCCTGCGCAACGACGGCAGAGTTGCCCACATTTTAACCTGTGTGGACTACTGGGTTGCCACCCTGCTGGATCCACGCTACAAAGACAATGTGCCCACCTTACTTCCTGCACTGGAGCGTGATAGGAAGATGCGCGAGTACAAGCGCACGTTGGTAGATGCGCTACTGAGAGCATTCCCAAATGTC
Organism: Bufo gargarizans; assembly: GCF_014858855.1. Lineage (NCBI taxonomy): Eukaryota > Metazoa > Chordata > Amphibia > Anura > Bufonidae > Bufo > Bufo gargarizans. The sequence continues at coordinate 672,810,385 of NC_058081.1, forward strand.
ACAGGGGAACAAGTGGAAGCCCAAGGCCAAGGCAGAGGAGGAACAAGAGGTCGCCAAGGCAGCTGTGTCACGGCCAGCTCCTCTGAGGGCAGGGTTAGCATGGCAGAGATGTGGAAAACTTTTGTCAACACGCCACAGCTAACTGCACCACCACCTGATACGCAACGTGTTAGCAGGAGGCAACATTTCACTAACATGGTGGAACAGTACGTGTTCACACCCCTCCACGTACTGACTGATGGTTCGGCCCCATTCAACTTCTGGGTCTCTAAATTGTCCACGTGGCCAGAGCTAGCCTTTTATGCCTTGGAGGTGCTGGCCTGCCCGGCGGCCAGCGTTTTGTCTGAACGTGTATTCAGCACGGCAGGGGGCGTCATTACAGACAAACGCAGCCGCCTGTCTACAGCCAATGTGGACAAGCTGACGTTCATAAAAATGAACCAGGCATGGATCCCACAGTACCTGTCCGTCCCTTGTCCAGATTAGACATTAACTACCTCCCCTTAACCATATATTATTGGACTCCAGGGCACTTCCTCATTTAATCCTATTTTTATTTTCATTTTACCATTATATTGCGAGGCTACCCAAAGTTGAATGAACCTCTCCTCTGTCTGGGTGCCAGGGCCTAAATATATGCCAATGGACTGTTCCAATGTTGGGTGACGTGAAGCCTGATTCTCTGCTATGACATGCAGACTGATTCTCTGGTGACATGAAGCCAGATTCTGTGTTATGGGACCTCTCTCCTCTGCCTGTGTGCTGGGCCTAAATATATGCCAATGGACTGTTGCACTGGTGGCTGACGTGAAGCCTGATTCTCTGCTATGATATGAAGACTGATTCTCTGCTGACATGAAGCCAGATTGTCTGTTACGGGACCTCTCTCCTCTGCCTGGGTGCTGGGCCTAAATATATGCCAATGGACTGTTGCAGTGGTGGCTGACGTGAAGCCTCATTCTCTGCTATGACATGCAGACTAATTCTCTGCTGACATGAAGCCAGATCCTCTGTTACGGGACCTCTCTCCTCTGCCTGTGTGCTGGGCCTAAATATATGCCAATGGACTGTTGCAGTGGTGGCTGACGTGAAGCCTGGTTACTCTGCTATGACATGCAGACTAATTCTCTGCTGACATGAAGCCAGATTGTCTGTTTCGGGACCTCTCTCCTCTGCCTGGGTGCTGGGCCTAAATATATGCCAATGGACTGTTGCAGTGGTGGCTGACGTGAAGCCTCATTCTCTGCTATGACATGCAGACTAATTCTCTGCTGACATGAAGCCAGATCCTCTGTTACGGGACCTCTCTCCTCTGCCTGTGTGCTGGGCCTAAATATATGCCAATGAACTGTTGCAGTGGTGGCTGACGTGAAGCCTCATTCTCTGCTATGACATGCAGACTAATTCTCTGCTGACATGAAGCCAGATTGTCTGTTACGGGACCTCTCTCCTCTGCCTGGGTGCTGGGCCTAAATTTATGACAATGGACTGTTGCAGTGGTGGCTGACGTGAAGCCTGATTCTCTGCTATGACATGCAGACTGATTCTCTGCTGACATGAAGCCAGATCCTCTGTTACGGAACCTCTCTCCTCTGCCTGGGTGCTGGGCCTAAATTTATGAAAATGGACTGTTGCAGTGGTGGGTGACGTGAAGCCTGATTCTCTGCTATGACATGAAGACTGATTCTCTGCTGACATGAAGCCAGATTGTCTGTTACGGGACCTCTCTTCTCTGCCTGGGTGCTGGGCCTAAATTTATGAAAATGGACTGTTGCAGTGGTGGGTGACGTGAAGCCTGATTCTCTGCTATGATATGAAGACTGATTCTCTGCTGACATGAAGCCAGATCCTCTGTTACGGAACCTCTCTCCTCTGCCTGGGTGTTGGGCCTAAATATCTGACAATGGACTGTTGCATTGGTGGCTGACGTGAAGCCTGATTCTCTGCTATGACATGCAGACTAATTCTCTGCTGACATGAAGCCAGATTGTCTGTTACGGGACCTCTCTCCTCTGCCTGGGTGCTGGGCCTAAATTTATGACAATGGACTGTTGCAGTGGTGGCTGACATGAAGCCTGATTCTCTGCTATGACATGCAAACTGATTCTCTGCTGACATGAAGCCAGATCCTCTGTTACGGAACCTCTCTCCTCTGCCTGTGTGCTGGGCCTAAATATATGCCAATGGACTGTTGCAGTGGTGGCTGACGTGAAGCCTGGTTACTCTGCTATGACATGCAGACTAATTCTCTGCTGACATGAAGCCAGATTGTCTGTTTCGGGACCTCTCTCCTCTGCCTGGGTGCTGGGCCTAAATATATGCCAATGGACTGTTGCAGTGGTGGCTGACGTGAAGCCTCATTCTCTGCTATGACATGCAGACTAATTCTCTGCTGACATGAAGCCAGATCCTCTGTTACGGGACCTCTCTCCTCTGCCTGTGTGCTGGGCCTAAATATATGCCAATGAACTGTTGCAGTGGTGGCTGACGTGAAGCCTCATTCTCTGCTATGACATGCAGACTAATTCTCTGCTGACATGAAGCCAGATTGTCTGTTACGGGACCTCTCTCCTCTGCCTGGGTGCTGGGCCTAAATTTATGACAATGGACTGTTGCAGTGGTGGCTGACGTGAAGCCTGATTCTCTGCTATGACATGCAGACTGATTCTCTGCTGACATGAAGCCAGATCCTCTGTTACGGAACCTCTCTCCTCTGCCTGGGTGCTGGGCCTAAATTTATGAAAATGGACTGTTGCAGTGGTGGGTGACGTGAAGCCTGATTCTCTGCTATGACATGAAGACTGATTCTCTGCTGACATGAAGCCAGATTGTCTGTTACGGGACCTCTCTTCTCTGCCTGGGTGCTGGGCCTAAATTTATGAAAATGGACTGTTGCAGTGGTGGGTGACGTGAAGCCTGATTCTCTGCTATGATATGAAGACTGATTCTCTGCTGACATGAAGCCAGATCCTCTGTTACGGAACCTCTCTCCTCTGCCTGGGTGTTGGGCCTAAATATCTGACAATGGACTGTTGCATTGGTGGCTGACGTGAAGCCTGATTCTCTGCTATGACATGCAGACTAATTCTCTGCTGACATGAAGCCAGATTGTCTGTTACGGGACCTCTCTCCTCTGCCTGGGTGCTGGGCCTAAATTTATGACAATGGACTGTTGCAGTGGTGGCTGACATGAAGCCTGATTCTCTGCTATGACATGCAAACTGATTCTCTGCTGACATGAAGCCAGATCCTCTGTTACGGAACCTCTCTCCTCTGCCTGGGTGCTGGGCCGAAATTTATGAAAATGGACTGTTGCAGTGGTGGGTGACGTGAAGCCTGATTCTCTGCTATGATATGAAGACTGATTCTCTGCTGACATGAAGCCAGATTCTCTGTTACGGGACCTCTCTCCTCTGCCTGGGTGCCGGGGCCTAAATATCTGAGAATGGACTGTTCCAGTGGTGGGTGACGGGAAGCCAGATTCTCTGCTATGGGACCTCTCTCCAATTGATTTTGGTTAATTTTTATTTATTTAATTTTTATTTTAATTCATTTCCCTATCCACATTTGTTTGCAGGGGATTTACCTACATGTTGCTGCCTTTTGCAGCCCTCTAGCCCTTTCCTGGGCTGTTTTACAGCCGTTTTAGTGCCGAAAAGTTCGGGTCCCCATTGACTTCAATGGGGTTCGGGTTCGGGACGAAGTTCGGATCGGGTTCGGATCCCGAACCCGAACATTTGCGGGAAGTTCGGCCGAACTTCTCGAACCCGAACATCCAGGTGTTCGCTCAACTCTAGTGATAACTTTTAAACTCTTTTACTTATACAGGCAATTCTGAGATTGTTTTATCAACACATATCGTACTTAATGACAGTGGTAAAAATTAGTTTAAAAAAAATCATTTTTATTCATAAAAAAATACCAAATTTACCTAAAATTTAGAAAAATGTCCACATTTTTATTTCTTTACTTTTATAATAGCTAGTAATACCTTCAAAAATAGTAATTACTTCACATTCCCCATATGTCTACTTCATGTTTGTATCATTTTGAAAATTACATTTTATTTTTGGGGGCGTTAGAAGGCTTAGGCTACTTTCACACTGGCATTTTGAATTTCGTTTGTGAGATCCGTTTCAGGGATCTCACAAACGGTTCAAAACGGATCAGTTCCGCCTCAATGCATTCTGAATGAATAAGGATCCGTTCAGAATGCATCAATTTGGCTCCGTTCCGCCTCCATTCCCCTCTGGATGCGGACACCAAAACGCAGCTTGCAGCGTTTTGGTGTCCGCCTGGCGTTGTGGAGCCAAACGGATCCGTCCTGACTTACAATGTAAGTCAATGGGGACGGATCCGTTTTCACTGACACAATATGGTGCAATTGAAATTGGATCCATCCCCCATTGACTTTCAATGTAAGTCAGGACGGATCTGTTTTGACTTAGACTTTTTTTTTTAAAGAATGATGCAAACGGATCTGTTCCGAACGGATACAAGCGTTTGCATTATAGGTGCGGATCCGTCTGTGCAGATAGCAGACGGATCCGCACCTAACGCAGGTGTGAAAGTAGCCTTAGAAGTTTGGAAGAAAATCTTTTTTCGGAACATTTCCAAAACCCACTTTATTAGGACCAGTTCAGGTCTGAAGTCACTTTGTAAGGCTTACATAATAGAAACCACCCAAAAATGACCCCATTTTATTAACTACACCCCTGAAGGTATACGAAACTGATTTTACAAACTTCTTTAAGCCTTTAGGTGTTCCACAAGAATTAATGGAAAATAGAGATGAAATTTCAGAATTTAACTTTTTGGGCAGATTTTACATTGTAATCCGTTTTTTTTTTTTTCCAGTAGCAAAGCAAGGGTTAACAGCCAAATAAAACTCAATATTTATTACCCTGATTCTGCGGTTTACAGAAACACCCCACATGTAATCGTAAACTGCTGTACGGGCACAAGCAAGGGCGCAGTAGGAAAGGAACGCCATATGGTTTTTGGAAGGCAAATTTAGCTCAACTGGTTTTTATGTTCAAACTATTTTTATTGTTCATTTTGTCTCAGAAATGCAAGTTTATGACAAATAAATTTGCAATTGTCAATGGAAGCTTAAATGACATCTTGAATATTAAGAAACATAATTTTACACTTGCAATCAAAAGTGAAGAAGCGTTATTACAGCACAATACAGGAAAATAAAGGGGGAAGGTCAGGGAAAGAAAAACAAAAGGGGGGGTTGGAGAGGATGTTTGCAGCACATGTTTCAGCATTTCATTAAGAGTAGTTCATTTAACCTCCTAGGCCATAGAAGAAGAAGATGGAGAAATTCCCTTATGTGGGTTGAAAACCTCTATAGGTTACCCAAGGGCCCCATACTTTTTGGAACAAGGGGTGGATCTATTCTCCCAGCATGCTATTTGTTCCATCCTATATATATCGTCACACTTGAGTTCCCAATTTCCCATTGAAGGAGGAAAAGTATCCCGTCATTAAACTGCAACTAATACCCGAGCAGCTGCAAGTAATTGCGAGATGAGACGCTTGGTGGTAGCTAAGCATCTTATCTGGTCTAGTAAATTTAAAAGACAAATCTGTGGAGAAGGTTGTACTTGAATCTTACAGACCTTTGTGATGGCTGAGCAGATCTGTTCCCAGAATTTTTTAATTCTCTCACACTGCCACCAAATGTGAAGAAAGGTGCCTGTTTCCCTTTTGCATCTCCAGCATCCCTCACTGACCTCGGGGTACATCTTATGCAAAACATCTGGTGTGTAATACCATCTGGTTAATATTTTAAAGTAGTTTTCTTGTAATCTCACGCAGGTCGAAATCTTTGGGGTCAGTGAAAGACACTTGAGCAGGGAGTTTTGATCTCTATCTAAACGTAAATCCGATTCTCATTTTGCTAAATATGGGTTAATTTCTGGGCTTGTAAGTGTAAGTATCATAGAGTACAGTATAGAGATATTTTTAACAGGTTCCTGTTTCTGGAGAGCTATCTTTTCAAAACTTGTTGAGTCTGTTTTATCTATTGGTGTAATTGATCTTAAATCGTCCCTTATATACGATCTCTGTAGAAAAGTCAAAGAGGAAATATTGTCCCCCTTATCCCACTCATTTTTCAGTGTGCCCCACGAGTCTAATAAGTCCACCACTGGTGTAGTAAATGCTTTAGCCTTTTTGGGTAGAGTTTGTATAAATTGTAGGGGTGCGTCTTGTAGAATATCTCTCAGTTGAGTCAAAGGGGAAATTGTAGTAGTGAGAAAGTGAGTATTCAATTTTTGTTTCCATAGTCGCATCATATTTTTAGTAATGGGGTTTCCAATACATGTTTTGGTGACATACTTTCCATGCAAAAGTAAAGGTCGCATTGCGAATTGACTAATGGAAAACTCGGACTGAATATCAAGTCTATCTGCCTGATAGCGTAGCCATTCTAAACATCTCATCCCGCGAACCGCTAAGTAATATCCACAGAAGTCCGGTACCCCCATACCTCCTTGCTTGACAGGTAAAGTAGTGTATTGTTTAGTAAGTCTAGGTCTCTTCTTATTCCATAGAAATTTAGAGAGAGTTGACTCTAATTTGTCAAAAAAAGAACGGGGTAGAGGAATGGGGAGAGTTTGGAGAAGATACAAAACTTTGGGTAATATAATGGTTTTGATTAATGAACGTCTGCCGAACCAGGATGTGAATGGTATTTCCCAAGAGTCCAATGTACGTCTAATGTCATCAGATAGGCCTCGATAATTTTTATCATATATCCGGGTAGGATCAGATGTAAGCTTAATGCCCAAAAACTTCAGGCTTGAAGCCGACCACTGATACAGGGTGTTGAGCTCCAGTCTTTTCTGCCACTGGGTGTCCAATGTCACATTTAAAACTTGAGACTTTGTGGGGTTAATCAAGAAGTTAGATAGGTCCCCAAAAAGATCAAATAAGGATTGTATAGCTATAAAGGCTACATCTGGGTTTGTAATTAATACCAATAGGTCATCAGCAAACGCTGCCAATTGGTGGTGAACCCCCTGCAGCTCAACACCCCGTTTTCAGTCATCTTGTCTCACAGCCTGAAATAGACACTCAACTGTCAAGACAAATAGCAAGAGTGACAAAGGACAACCCTGTCGTGTTCCATTGGAAATCTGCAGATGGGGAGAGAGTGTGCCATTGACCACCACTTTCGCAGAGGGCTTGGAATACATAGCCATGATAGCATTAACAAAATCTACAGGAATTCTGAATCTCGTCAAGGCTTTTTGCATAAACAGCCAATCAATGCAATCAAACGCTTTTTTGGCATCTGTCCCCACCAGTACTAAAGGTACAGAATGGCTACGTACGTATTGAATGATGTTTATAAGACGAGTGGTGTTTATTCTACCTTCTCTTCCCGCTACAAACCCAACTTGTTCACTATTTATAAGGTTTGGCAATAGTGGTTTTAGCCTAAGCGCCAAGAGTTTGGCAAACATTTTTAAATCATTAAGAGAGAGATGGGCCTATAACTGGAACAGATCGTTTCATCTTTCCCTTCTTTAGGGATAATAGTGATGTGAGCCATCAGCATCTGTTTCGGCAGAGGTTTCCCTTTGAACGTGTCATTACATAATGCTAAGAATCGGGGAAGAAGAACTGTTTGAAATTTACAGTAATAAACCATGGTGAGGCCATCAGGGCCCGGACTTTTATGCATCGGGATTGATTTAACCACTTCTATTAATTCCTGTAATGTAAATGGTTTCAGTAGAGAAGCGGCCTGTTGGTCTCAAGTGTGGGAAGATTCAGAGATGCTAACCATTCATCGATCCTTTTAGATCTTTTTTCTCTATCTTGTGGTGTATCGTTTGAACGGATATTATATACAGAATTCTTTGAACTGCACCGCTATCTCTTCCATATTTCTAGCTAGTGAGGATGTTTTTTCAATGAATTTCGAAGCTTGCGCATAATCTCCATGCGCATAATATTTAAAGCGCGCAGAAAGAAAAAGCTTCGCTGTTCTTGGGTTCAGGATATTTTTGAAGGAGGAGCGTGTTTGATTCAATTGTATCAGAACATCCTCAGATCAGGTTTTTTGTAGGAAGTTTCTAAAGCTTGTATTTTCTTCGTTAGGGGTGTCACCTGTTCTTCCATTTTTTATTTTAAGGAAGTAACCTAAGCTGATAAAATGACCTCTTATCACAGCTTTATGAGCTTCCCAAACCATGCCTTGAGCTACATCTGGGGTTGCATTAAGCTGAAAATATTCTTCTAGCGTTTCTGCAGCTTTCTGAACATGTTCCGCTGAGTCTAGCAATGTTTCATTGAGCCTCCAACTCAACATAGGCTTAGGCACTGACCTAAAACCCATCTCTACAAATACCGGAGCATGGTCTGACAGCAACAACGTACCAATAGAGGCATAAGTACATGAGGTCCGTTTATGAGTAGGTACAAACAAATAGTCAAGTCTCTGATATGACCTGTGGGCTACTGAGTAGTGAGAGTAGTCTTTAACAGTGGGATTTAGTGTCCTCCAGACATCTACCAGTCCCAGAGAGCTGATAGCTGAATGAACCCGTTTCAAGGCTATTCGCGAGGTAGATGAGATGCCCGACGAAGAGTCTAGTGATGGGAGTAATGTGATATTTAGGTCTCCGCCCAGAATCAAAGTACCTTCAGTAAAATCTCTCAGAAGGTCTAAAGTAGTACATATCCACTTGGTTTGCGCAGTATTTGGTGCGTACAGATGTATAGGTACAGTTCCCTATCGTTCCTTTAATGAAAAGGAATCTACCCTCTGGATCTGCTAATGTGGAGATCACATTTAAAGGGAAGTTTTTGTGTAGGGCAATTAAAGCCCCTTTTGAGGCTGAGGAGGGCCATGTACTGTGGTACCACCTATTATAAGTAAGATGGCTCAACCATGGTACGTGGTCCTTCTTAAAATGTGTTTCTTGTAGCATCAAGACACTCACCTGTTGCTTACGCATAAGCTGAATTATCTGACTTCTTTTGGCAGGTGAGTTTAACCCTCTGGCATTGAAGGAACATATTTTTATGGTAGCCATTTCTTCTCTTCTGGTAGGTCCAGTGAACAGCCTTTATGAGATAGGAGGGAAGAATGTCGAAACATCTGCTGCAGGGAATAGAATAGGATGGGGAGGGGGAGTTGGAAAATGCAATCCCAAAAAACTAAGAGAATAACATTAGTAAGTACGTCCAATGACATCTCTAGACATGTAACACTTATGGTTGGTAATAGTAAGTTAACCATATTGAAAACAAAGTCTCCTCGTAAAAAGAGGTATTCTGGGGGGAGAGAATTGGTCAGAGAACACGGTAGGCATGTCTAGTACGCCTAATGTATCTATAAAGGAACCTGAGCTTAACAACTCATTAAAGAGGATCATTAAGTATAAGTAACTGAATAAAGAATAGGTAATTCTTGATCTGCAGAGCTATCTAGACTGTCATATATCTCAATAAAATGGAGGAATGGGGGAGGGGGATAATGGTAAAGGATAGGGAAAAGGGGAAGAGGGGGTATGAGGTAGAAAATTGGGAGAGTGCGGAGAGAGGTGGGGGGGGAGAGAAGGGGAAAGGTATACGATTCCTATGATTCCTACGTTTCAGTGAGACATCTAGAAAAACATCTTTAGCATAGAGAACCTAGCATAGAGAACAGATGCAAAAACATAAAAACAGCATGAGAACTTTTTTTCCTAGCTAAGCTCAAGATCTGCTTAAAACTCCTCGTTGCACCTTTGCATAGATGGTGAACGCAGTATCAGAAATAAACATAAAGTCTCACCTCTTTGGTGTCATCCTAGGTAAATTCCTCTTGTGGCGTTGAGGTCTGTAGGACAAGGCAGGGGTCCAAGCAGCCAACGCCGGAACAGCAGGAAGATCTGTAAGATTCCTTACGGTGGTCCAGTCTTGGATATCTATCGGCTCTACAGGGAGTGCAGAATTATTAGGCAAATGAGTATTTTGACCACATCATCCTCTTTATGCATGTTGTCTTACTCCAAGCTGTATAGGCTCGAAAGCCTACTACCAATTAAGCATATTAGGTGATGTGCATCTCTGTAATGAGAAGGGGTGTGGTCTAATTACATCAACACCCTATATCAGGTGTGCATAATTATTAGGCAACTTCCTTTCCTTTGGCAAAATGGGTCAAAAGAAGGACTTGACAGGCTCAGAAAAGTCAAAAATAGTGAGATATCTTGCAGAGGGATGCAGCACTCTTAAAATTGCAAAGCTTCTGAAGCGTGATCATCAAACAATCAAGCGTTTCATTCAAAATAGTCAACAGGGTCGCAAGAAGCGTGTGGAAAAACCAAGGCGCAAAATAACTGCCCACGAACTGAGAAAAGTCAAGCGTGCAGCTGCCAAGATGCCACTTGCCACCAGTTTGGCCATATTTCAGAGCTGCAACATCACTGGAGTGCCCAAAAATACTCAGAGACATGGCCAAGGTAAGAAAGGCTGAAAGACGACCACCACTGAACAAGACACACAAGCTGAAACGTCAAGACTGGGCCAAGAAATATCTCAAGACTGATTTTTCTAAGGTTTTATGGACTGATGAAATGAGAGTGAGTCTTGATGGGCCAGATGGATGGGCCCGTGGCTGGATTGGTAAAGGGCAGAGAGCTCCAGTCCGACTCAGACGCCAGCAAGGTGGAGGTGGAGAACTGGTTTGGGCTGGTATCATCAAAGATGAGCTTGTGGGGCCTTTTCGGGTTGAGGATGGAGTCAAGCTCAACTCCCAGTCCTACTGCCAGTTTCTGGAAGACACCTTCTTCAAGCAGTGGTACAGAAAGAAGTCTGCATCCTTCAAGAAAAACATGATTTTCATGCAGGACAATGCTCCATCACACACGTCCAAGTACTTCACAGCGTGGCTGGCAAGAAAGGGTATAAAAGAAGAAAATCTAATGACATGGCCTCCTTGTTCACCTGATCTGAACCCCATTGAGAACCTGTGGTCCATCATCAAATGTGAGATTTACAAGGAGGGAAAACAGTACACCTCTCTGAACAGTGTCTGGGAGGCTGTGGTTGCTGCTGCACGCAATGTTGATGGTGAACAGATCAAAACACTGACAGTATCAATGGATGGCAGGCTTTTGAGTGTCTTTGCAAAGAAAGGTGGCTATATTGGTCACTGATTTGTTTTTGTTTTGTTTTTGAATGTCAGAAATGTATATTTGTGAATGTTGAGATGTTATATTGGTTTCACTGGTAAAAATAAATAATTGAAATGGGTATATATTTGTTTTTTGTTAAGTTGCCTAATAATTATGCACAGTAATAGTCACCTGCATACACAGATATCCCCCTAAAATAGCTAAAACTAAAAACAAACTAAAAACTACTTCCAAAAATATTCAGCTTTGATATTGAGTTTTTTGGGTTCATTGAGAACATGGTTGTTGTTCAATAATAAAATTAATCCTCAAAAATACAACTTGCCTAATAATTCTGCACTCCCTGTATTTCCAGGGTGTTGTAGATCTGGATAAGGTCTGCAGGAGATCTGATCAACGCTTTTCGTCCTGGGGCATTCACTAGCAGCCCGAATGGATGGAGCATCGGTAAGTAATGTTCCTACTTTGTAGGATTTCCAGGAGCGGCTTCAAAGCTCACCGCTTTTGCAATGTCATAGGTGACAGATCTTGAAATAAGGTGATTGTGGAACCAAAAAAGGCTACTGGGTGTTTGTCCCTTGCCGCTTTGAGCAGCTTTTCTTTAGTACTAAAGCTGGTAAGTCGGCATATTATATCCCTCGGTGGTTCTTGAGGCTTTGGGAGAGGGCGTAGTGCTCTGTGGGCCCTATCCATTGTAAAATAATCAGTGGCGTCTTAGCCTAATATTTTGTTGAACAATTCCACCATTGAGGCCATGATGGTGTCTGAGGGCAGAGTCTCCGGTACACCCTTAATGCGCAAGTTGTTTCTGCGCCCACGATTGTCTTGATTTTCTATAAGATTATACAGCTGATTAATATGGGCTTCAGTATGATCAAAGCTGTTGGTAACCGCTGAGTTAAAGGCTATAGTCCCTTCCCAGCCAACTTCAAGGGATTCAACCCTGTGTCCAACCTGCTTCAGGTCGGATTTAATATCCTGCAGGTCTTGTCTCAGCGGAGCTAGCGCAGCCCCTAAGGCTTGTGTAATAAAGTCCCTGGATACTGGGAGGTTGTCTCTGGGACGTCTGGCACAGGTTTCACTGTCCCTACCTCCATCAGAGTCGACCGAGGCATCCGTGTGCTCTCCTTGTTCAGATGCATCTCTTTCCGGCGCCATCTTGGATTCAGCTCTAGTTGGCCCGACTCCTCTCCTCAGGAATTTCTCAATTTCTCCGTGGGTAGGGTGAGTCCCACACGTGCCTGGAGTGTCTTTGGCTTTGTCTCTGCCAATTTTCCCCATCTCTGGGCTCTGGTTTTTAGATGCCATGTCCCATTTGAAGCCCCCCTGATGCACCCCTACAGTAGAAACTCCAAAAAGTGACCACATTTTGGAAACTATGGGATAAGGTGCCAGTTTTATTGGTACTATTTTGGGGTACATATGATTTTTAATTGCTCTATATTACTTTTTTGTGAGGCAAGGTAACAAAAAAATTTATGTTTTGGCACCGTTTTAATTTTTTTATTCTTACAGAGTTTACCTGAGAGATTAGGTCATGTGACTTTTTTATAGAGCAGATCGTTATGCACGTGGAAATACCTAATGTGTCTACTTTTTCTTATTTATTTAAGTTTTACACAATAATAGCAATTTTGAAACCGAAATAATGATATTTTATTGTCTCCATAGTCTGAGAGCCATAGCTTTTTTATTTTTTGACCGATTCTCTTAGGTCTGATTGGTACTATTCTGAGGGGCATACGCCTTTTTGATCACTTTCTGTTCCAATTTTTGTGATATAATGTGACAAAAATATCATTTTTTTTTGTTTTTTTACGGTGTTCACCTGAGGGATTAGGTCATGTGATATTTTTATATAGCTGGTTGTTACGGACGTGGCGATACCTTATATGTATATTTTTTTATGTATTTCACTTTAGCACAATAATAGCAGTTTTGAAACAAAAAAATGATGTTTTAGTGTCTCCATAATCTGAGAGCTATAGTTTATTTTTTGGGGGCGATTGTCTTAGGTAGGGGCTCATTTTTTGCGGGATTATTGATACCATTTTGTGGGACATATGCCTTTTTGATCACTTGGTGTTTATTGGGTAGGGTGGATCATGTGAATTATTTATATAGTCGGTCATTACGGACAATGCAATACCTAATATGTGTGGGTTTTGTTTAGTTTTTTTCTGTTTTTTATTATAAAATAAGAGGAAAGGGGCATTTTTTTTTCTTTTTTACTTTATTAATTGTATTACTAAATTTTATTAAAAACACTTTTTTTTCTTTACTTTATGACATTGACTTTTGAGGGTCTGATCCCCTCTGCAATGCATTACAATTAGAGTTGAGCGAACACCTGGATGTTCGGGTTCGAGAAGTTCGGCCGAACATCCCGGAAATGTTCGGGTTCGGGATCCGAACCCGATCCGAACTTCGTCCCGAACCCGAACCCCATTGAAGTCAATGGGGACCCGAACTTTTCGGCACTAAAAAGGCTGTAAAACAGCCCAGGAAAGAGCTAGAGGGCTGCAAAAGGCAGCAACATGTAGGTAAATCCCCTGCAAACAAATGTGGATAGGGAAATGAATAAAAATAAAAATTAAATAAATAAAAATTAACCAAAATCAATTGGAGAGAGGTTCCATAGCAGAGAATCTGGCTTCCCGTCACCCACCACTGGAACAGTCCATTCTCAGATATTTAGGCCCCGGCACCCAGGCAGAGGAGAGAGGTCCCGTAACAGAGAATCTGTCTTCATGTCAGCAGAGAATTAGTCTGCATGTCATAGCAGAGAATGAGGCTTCACGTCAGCCACCACTGCAACAGTCCATTGGCATATATTTAGGCCCAGCACCCAGGCAGAGGAGAGAGGTCCCGTAACAGACAATCTGGCTTCATGTCAGCAGAGAATCAGTCTGCATGTCATAGCAGAGAATCAGGCTTCACGTCACCCACCACTGCAACAGTCCATTGTCATAAATTTAGGCCCAGCACTAGTGTTGAGCGGCATGTCCCATATTCGAATTCGCGAAATTTTGTGAATATTCGAAAGAATATTCGTAAAATATTCGCGATTATTCAAATTCGTTATTATTTCGCATATGCGATAATTCGAATTTTCGCATCGCATAATACATATGCTATGCAAAATTCACATGTGCGCTAATGAAATCGCCTTACGAAGATTCGCAACTCAATTCAATCACTAATGTATGAATGCAATGCCCTTTGCCTCTGTTCTGGGACAAGTGTAGATATTCGCATGTGCGCTAATAAAATCGCCTTACGAAGATTCGCACCTCAATCACTTTCTAGGGAATGTGAGACTTTTGGGAATCAATCGAGATACAGTGGGGGGTGATGACAGTAGTTGACAGAGTACAGATCAATGTAATCTGTAAGGTGGAAAGTAAAATAAAAAATACGAATTTTCGTTAATCAAATTTTACGAAGTTCTACGTATTCGCGAATATGGTGCTATACTATATGAATGCACAGGCCTTTGCCTCTCTGTTCTGGGGACAAGTGTAGATATTTGCATTTGCGTTAATAAAATCGCCTTACGAAGATTCGCAGCTCAATTCAATCACTAATGTATGAATGCAAAGCCCTTTGCCTCTGTTCTGGGACAAGTGTAGATATTCGCATGTGCGCTAATAAAATCGCCTTACGAAGATTCGCAACTCAATCACTTTCTAGGGAATGTGAGACTTTTGGGAATCAATCGAGATACAGTGGGGGGTGATGACAGTAGTTGACAGAGTACAGATCAATGTAATCTGTAAGGTGGAAAGTAAAATAAAAAATACGAATATTCGTAAATCGAATTTTACGAAGTTCTACGTATTCGCGAATATGGTGCTATACTATATGAATGCACAGGCCTTTGCCTCTCTGTTCTGGGGACAAGTGTAGATATTTGCATTTGCGTTAATAAAATCGCCTTACGAAGATTCGCAGCTCAATTCAATCACTAATGTATGAATGCAAAGCCCTTTGCCTCTGTTCTGGGACAAGTGTAGATATTCGCATGTGCGCTAATAAAATCGCCTTACGAAGATTCGCAACTCAATTCACTAATGTATGAATGCAAAGCCCTTTGCCTCTGTTCTGGGACGTGCCGATATTCGCATGTGCGCTAATAAAATCGCCTTACGAAGATTCGCAACTCAATTCACTAATGTATGAATGCAAAGCCCTTTGCCTCTGTTCTGGGACGTGCCGATATTCGCATGTGCGCTAATAAAATCGCCTTACGAAGATTCGCAACTCAATTCACTAATGTATGAATGCAAAGCCCTTTGCCTCTGTTCTGGGACGTGCCGATATTCGCATGTGCGCTAATAAAATCGCCTTACGAAGATTCGCGCCTCAATCACTTTCTAGGCAATGTGAGTAAGATCTGAGCTGTTGGACCTTTGGGAAACAATCAATTATATGTGTACTGTAATTTTGTGGGGGGGGGAAAAAACAAAAAACGAATATTCGTTTTTACGAATATATAGCACTATATTCGAAATATTCGCGAAATCGCGAAGTTGCGATATTCGCGAAAAAAATTTGCTTTTCGAATATTCGCGCTCAACACTACCCAGCACCCAGGCAGAGGAGAGAGGTCCCGTAACAGACAATCTGGCTTCATGTCAGCAGAGAATCAGTCTGCATGTCATAGCAGAGAATGAGGCTTCACGTCAGCCACCACTGCAACAGTCCATTGGCATATATTTAGGCCCAGCACCCAGGCAGAGGAGAGAGGTCCCGTAACAGACAATCTGGCTTCATGTCAGCAGAGAATCAGTCTTCATATCATAGCAGAGAATCAGGCTTCACGTCACCCACCACTGTAAGAGTCCATTTTCATAAATTTAGGCCCAGCACACAGGCAGAGGAGAGAGGTCCCGTAACAGAGGATCTGGCTTCATGTCAGCAGAGAATCAGTCTGCATGTCATAGCAGAGAATCAGGCTTCACATCACCCAACATTGGAACAGTCCATTGGCATATATTTAGGCCCCGGCACCCAGACAGAGGAGAGGTTCATTCAACTTTGGGTAGCCTCGCAATATAATGGTAAAATGAAAATAAAAATAGGATTGAATGAGGAAGTGCCCTGGAGTCCAATAATATATGGTTAAGGGGAGGTAGTTAATGTCTAATCTGGACAAGGGACGGACAGATCCTGTGGGATCCATGCCTGGTTCATTTTTATGAACGTCAGCTTGTCCACATTGGCTGTAGACAGGCGGCTGCGTTTGAGGCCTAGTATTTAGGCGCTGGGTGACCGGTATGGATTTAGTGACAGAATTAGACTTGGAAATGCACAGAAGCGTGTGTGTGTGAAGTTATTCTGAATGACCCAATGTGCACCTTGAATATTATATACCCTTTTAGGGATAGATTTCAAATAGCTCTGATATAGCAGAAACCACTAAATTATGAAATTGCTAAATTGGGAATTGTACTTCAACCCAGAACAAAAAATGTGCTTTGACGGACACTAAATATCTTGCCCAGCAACAACAGTACAGCGGTGGGTAACGAGAGATTTAGAGGGAATTAAATTTGAGGCCTAGTATTTAGGCGCTGGGTCACCGGTATGGATTTAGTGACAGAATTAGACTTGGAAATGCACAGAAGCGTGTGTGTGAAGTTATTCTGAATGACCCAATGTGCACCTTCAATATTATATACCCTTTTTGGGATAGATTTCAAATAGCTCTGATATAGCAGAAACCACTAAATTATGAAATTGCTAAATTGGGAATTGTACTTCAACCCAGAACAAAAAATGTGCTTTGACGGACACTAAATATCTTGCCCAGCAACAACAGTACAGCGGTGGGTAACGAGAGATTTAGAGGGAATTAAATTTGAGGCCTAGTATTTAGGCGCTGGGTCACCGGTATGGATTTAGTGACAGAATTAGACTTGGAAATGCACAGAAGCGTGTGTGTGAAGTTATTCTGAATGACCCAATGTGCACCTTCAATATTATATACCCTTTTTGGGATAGATTTCAAATAGCTCTGATATAGCAGAAACCACTAAATTATGAAATTGCTAAATTGGGAATTGTACTTCAACCCAGAACAAAAAATGTGCTTTGACGGACACTAAATATCTTGCCCAGCAACAACAGTACACCGGTGGGTAACGAGAGATTTAGAGGGAATTAAATTTGAGGCCTAGTATTTAGGCGCTGGGTCACCGGTATGGATTTAGTGACAGAATTAGACTTGGAAATACACAGTAGCGGGTGTGTGTGAAGTTATTCTGAATGACCCTATGTGCACCTTCAATATTATATACCCTTTTAGGGATAGATTTCAAATAGCTCTGATATAGCAGAAACCACTAAATTATGAAATTGCTAAATTGGGAATTGTACTTCAACCCAGAACAAAAAATGTGCTTTGACGGACACTAAATATCTTGCCCAGCAACAACAGTACAGCGGTGGGTAACGAGAGATTTAGAGGGAATTAAATTTGAGGCCTAGTATTTAGGCGCTGGGTCACCGGTATGGATTTAGTGACAGAATTAGACTTGGAAATGCACAGAAGCGTGTGTGTGAAGTTATTCTGAATGACCCTATGTGCACCTTCAATATTATATACCCTTTTTGGGATAGATTTCAAATAGCTCTGATATAGCAGGAACCACTAAATTATGAAATTGCTAAATTGGGAATTGTACTTCAACCCAGAACAAAAAATGTGCTTTGACGGGCACTAAATAACTTTCCCAGCTACAACAGGACAACGGTAACGAGAGATTTAGAGGGATTTAAATTTGAGGCCTAGTATTTAGGCGCTGGGTGACAGGTATGGGTTTAGTGACAGAATTAGACTTGGAAATACACAGTAGCGGGTGTGTGTGAAGTTATTCTGAATGACCCTATGTGCACCTTCAATATTATATACCCTTTTTGGGATAGATTTCAAATAGCTCTGATATAGCAGAAACCACTAAATTATGAAATTGCTAAATTGGGAATTGTACTTCAACCCAGAACAAAAAATGTGCTTTGACGGACACTAAATATCTTGCCCAGCAACAACAGTACAGCGGTGGGTAACGAGAGATTTAGAGGGAATTAAATTTGAGGCCTAGTATTTAGGCGCTGGGTCACCGGTATGGATTTAGTGACAGAATTAGACTTGGAAATACACAGTAGCGGGTGTGTGTGAAGTTACTCTGAATGACCCTATGTGCACCTTCAATATTATATACCCTTTTTGGGATAGATTTCAAAGAGCTCTGATATAGCAGGAACCACTAAATTATGAAATTGCTAAATTGGGAATTGTATTTCAACCCAGAACAAGAAATGTGCTTGAACGGACACTAAATAACTCGCCCAGCTACAGCACTAGGGACAGATTTAGCTGGATATAAATTTGAGGCCTAGTATTTAGGCGCTGGGTCACCGGTATGGATTTAGTGACAGAATTAGACTTGGAAATGCACAGAAGCGTGTGTGTGAAGTTATTCTGAATGACCCTATGTGCACCTTCAATATTATATACCCTTTTGGGATAGATTTCAAATAGCTCTGATATAGCAGGAACCACTAAATTATGAAATTGCTAAATTGGGAATTGTACTTCAACCCAGAACAAAAAATGTGCTTTGACGGGCACTAAATAACTTTCCCAGCTACAACAGGACAACGGTAACGAGAGATTTAGAGGGATTTAAATTTGAGGCCTAGTATTTAGGCGCTGGGTGACAGGTATGGGTTTAGTGACAGAATTAGACTTGGAAATACACAGTAGCGGGTGTGTGTGAAGTTATTCTGAATGACCCTATGTGCACCTTCAATATTATATACCCTTTTTGGGATAGATTTCAAATAGCTCTGATATAGCAGAAACCACTAAATTATGAAATTGCTAAATTGGGAATTGTACTTCAACCCAGAACAAAAAATGTGCTTTGACGGACACTAAATATCTTGCCCAGCAACAACAGTACAGCGGTGGGTAACGAGAGATTTAGAGGGAATTAAATTTGAGGCCTAGTATTTAGGCGCTGGGTCACCGGTATGGATTTAGTGACAGAATTAGACTTGGAAATACACAGTAGCGGGTGTGTGTGAAGTTACTCTGAATGACCCTATGTGCACCTTCAATATTATATACCCTTTTTGGGATAGATTTCAAAGAGCTCTGATATAGCAGGAACCACTAAATTATGAAATTGCTAAATTGGGAATTGTATTTCAACCCAGAACAAGAAATGTGCTTGAACGGACACTAAATAACTCGCCCAGCTACAGCACTAGGGACAGATTTAGCTGGATATAAATTTGAGGCCTAGTATTTAGGCGCTGGGTGACCGGTATGGATTTAGTGACAGAATTAGACTGGGATATGGCCAAAAAATGAACAGACTATTGCTGGTTAAATGCACTTGGTGTGACAGCTTCACCCTGATGTAGGCTTTAGCCAAAAAACAACCACACCATTGAGGGTTAAATGCACTTGGTGACAGGCGCAGCTTGCCCCTGATTTTGTATATGGCCAAAAAATGAACAGACTATTGCTGGTTAAATGCACTTGGTGTGACAGCTTCACCCTGATGTAGGCTTTAGCCAAAAAACAACCACACCATTGAGGGTTAAATGCACTTGGTGACAGGCGCAGCTTGCCCCTGATTTTGTATATGGCCAAAAAATGAACAGACTATTGCTGGTTAAATGCACTTGGTGTGACAGCTTCACCCTGATGTAGGCTTTAGCCAAAAAACAACCACACCATTGAGGGTTAAATGCACTTGGTCGCAGCTTGTGCTGGCGCACCACAAGACACAAAATGGCCGCCGATCACCCCAGAAAAATGAGACTGACAAACGGTCTGTGCAGCCTAAAAACAGTGAGCAATTGAGGATCAGCAGCTCAATGATCCACAGCTGCAGATCGATCAGTTAATCAAGTCCTTTGGAGGAGTTAATCTGCCTAATCTCGCCCTACTGTCGCAGCCGCAACCTCTCCCTACGCTAATCAGAGCAGAGTGACGGGCGGCGCTATGTGACTCCAGCTTAAATAGAGGCTGGGTCACATGGTGCTCTGGCCAATCACAGCCATGCCAATAGTAGGCATGGCTGTGATGGCCTCTTGGGGCAAGTAGTATGACGCTTGTTGATTGGCTGCTTTGCAGCCTTTCAAAAAGCGCCAAGAAAGCGTCACAAAAGCGCGAAGAAAGCGACGAACACCGAACCCGAACCCGGACTTTTACGAAAATGTCCGGGTTCGGGTCCGTGTCACGGACACCCCAAAATTCGGTACGAACCCGAACTATACAGTTCGAGTTCGCTCATCCCTAATTACAATACATCTATATTGTAATGCATTGCCTGTTAGTGTACGACACTGAGTCATACACTAACAGGTTGCCTAGGAGACCCAGCCTGAGGTTTGATCTCCCTGCCACCCGTAGAAGGCAGTTCCCGATGCCATGCAAGGCATTGGGCAGCCTCTGCATGGCCTTGGGCTGCCTTGTGTCGCATCGGGTGGCAGCCACAGCAGCGCGGGGACTCAATGCGATCACTCACACGACACAGACCCCTACTATGTTGCAGTCAGCGCGGACCGCGGCATAGAAGGGGTTAACCCGCCGGCATCAACTTTAACAGCGATGCCGGAGGATACAGCAGGGGCCTGACTTCCACGGGCTGCCAGGCCCCTGCAGTGATCGCGCGTGCATCGCTCCTGTGCCCGTGCGATCACTATGATGTACTATTACGCTCAATTTCGGGAACGCAGTGGTTCCCATTATGTAGTATTACGTCATAGGTCGGGAAGGGGTTAAATAATCAGAAATTGTTTGCACATACTGAATAAGGGCTCATGTTGTTTTGCGGTCCGTTGTTCCGTATCTGAGTTTTTTTTTCTCTGATTTAAGTCCTCTTCCATTCCGTTATTCCACGAAACATATCCGGATGTGATTCGTTTTTTGCAAATCGGAAACTGAAACAGTAACTTATTAATCACCAAACACATGAGCAATATGGGCTGGGCATAGCATTTCTAAAGTATGGATCTGCAAAACACGGATGAAATACGGATGACATACGGATGTGCTCTGTGTGTGTTTCGTATTTTGTGCGGACCCATTGACTTGAATGGGACCTCGGACCGTGATTTGCAGACAATAATAGGACATGCACTACTTTTTTGCGGAACGGAAATACGGAAATGGAATGTTTTTACGGACCCATTGAAGTGAATGGTTCCGGATATGGTCCGCAAAATAAATGGAACGGAAGCAGAAAGAAAATACATTTGTGTGCATGAGCCCTAAAGGTTATGGATTTCTAAAGAGCAATTGACTTTTAAGTCGTGGACAGATTTAATTGCTCCCTAGTCTATTTCGGCACCTCCACCTCATGACTCATTTCTTTGGAAAACATAATAAAGACACAAAAGATCTGTCAGAGCATACACGCCATTTCATATTGCACATGTAATTTTCGCTGGTGACAACACCATCGTTAGTCTTAAATCTTTGTTATGGATTTGAACTGCAATTATAGAAAAAAAAATGTGTTATTTTGTGCCCATTTTATAAACTAAATTGCACTTTATATTTCAAATTACTTGCTCTAAATTCATGTCTCTGAGGAATAGACACAGGCACATTATAGCAGCCCAAATTATTTTTTGTGGTCTCAAACCTTCAGCCCTATTATCACAGGCCACAATCTATCTTAAGCTGACCGTCACCATGTCAGGTCTGCAAACTATGTGGATTGCAGATTACAATGTGGATTGCAGATTATATCGATTACTCAAAAAAAATAATGCAGGATTTTTTTTTGTTTTATATATATATATATATATATATATATATACAGTGGATATAAAAAGTCTACACACCCGGTAAAATGTCAGGTTTCTGTGTAAAAAAATGAGACAAAGATAAATCATTTCAGAACTTTTTTCCACCTTTAGGCCTTATGAACACGACCGTTGTTCGGGTCCGCATCCGAGCCGCAGTTTTTGCGGGTCGGATGCGGACCCATTCACTTCAATGAGCCCGCAAAAGATGCGGACGGCACTCAGTGTGCCGTCCGCATCCGTTGCACCGTTCCGTGGCCCCGCCAAAAAATATAGCATGTCCTATTCTTGTCCGTTTTGTGGACAAGAATAGGCATTTCTACAATGGGACTCTCCTTTCCGCTCTGCAAATTGCGGAAGGCAAACAGGCGGCTTCTGTTTTTTACTGATCCGTGGTTTGCGGTTGTGTGCATGTAGCCTTATTGTGACCTATAAACTCTACAACTCAATTGAAAAACAAACTGAAATCTTTTAGGTAGAGGGAAGACAAAATATAAAAATAAAATAATATGGTTGCATAAGTGTGCACACCCTTAAACTAATACTTTGTTGAAGCACCTTTTGATTTTATTACCGCACTCAGTCTTTTTGGGTATGAGTCTATCAGCATGGCACATTTTGACTTGGCAAGATTTGCCCACTCTTTGCAAAAACACTCCAAATCTGTCAGATTGCGAGGGCATCTCCTGTGCACAGCCCTCTTCAGATCACCCCACAGATTTTCAATCAGATCCAGGTCTGGGCTCTGGCTGGGCCATTCCAAAATTGTAATCTTCTTCTGGTGAAGCCATTCCTTTGTTGATTTGAATGTATGCTTTGGGTCGTTGTCATGCTGAAAGATGAAGTTCCTCTTCATGTTCAGCTTTCGAGCAGAAGCCTGAAGGTTTTGTGTCAATATTGACTGGTATTTGGAACTGTTCATAATTCCCTCTATCTTAACTAAGGCCCCAGTTCCAGCTGAAGAAAAACAGCCCCAAAGCATGATGCTGCCACCACCATGCTTCACTGTGGGTATGGTGTTCTTTTGGTCATGTGCAGTGTTGTTTTTGTGCCAAACATATCTTTTGTAATTATGGCCAAAAAGTTCAACCTTGTTTCATAAGACACATTAATAACACATTTTCCCACATGCTTATGGGAGACCTCAGATGTGTTTTTGCAAAATGTAGCCTGGCTTGGGTGTTTTTCTTCGTAATAAAAGGTTTTTGTCTTGCCACTCTACCCCAAAGCCCAGACATTTGAAGAATACGGGAGATTGTTGTCACATGTACCACACAGCCAGTACTTGCCATATATTCCTGCAGCTCCTTTAATGTTGCTGTAGGCCTCTTGGTAACCTCCCAGACCAGTTTTCTTCAAATTGTCACTGTTGTCCCATATTTTTCCCACTTGATGATGACTGTCTTCACTGTGTTCCATGGTATATCTAATGCCTTGGAAATTATTTTGTACCCTTCTCCTGACTGACACCTTTTAACAATGAGATCCCTCTGATGCTTTGGAAGCTCTCTGTGGACCATAGTTTTTGCTGTGGGATGCGATTAAGAAAATTTCAGGAAAGACCAACTAGAGCAGCTGAACTTTATTTGGGGATAATCAGAGGCACTTTAAATGATGACAGGTGTATGCGGACACCTTTTTTTAACATGATTTTGAATGTGATTGCTTAATTCTGAACACAGCTGCATCCCCAGTTATAGGAGGATATGCACACTTATGCAACCACATTATTTTTATTTTTTTGTTTTCTTCCCTCCACCTAAAAGATTTCAGTTTGTTTTTCAATTGAGTGTACAGTTTATAAGTCACATTAAAGGTGGAAAAAGTTCTGAAATGATTTATCTTTGACTCTTTGTCTCATTTTTTTACATCACAGAAATCTAACATTTTAACAGGGGTGTGTAGACTTTTTATATCCTCTGTATATTAGGGTTGAGCAAACCCGAACTGTAAAGTTCGAGTTCGTACCGAACTTTAGGATTTTTGGACCCCGGCCCCGAACCTGAACATTTCAGTAAAAATTTGGGTTCTGTGTTCGGTGAGTTAATGGCGCTTTTTGAAAGGCTGCAGAGCAGTCAATCAACAAGCGTTTAACTCGTGTGCCCTTAGAAGCCATCACAGCCATGCCTACTAATGGCGTGGCTGTGATTGGCCAGTGCAGCATGTGACCCAGCCTCTATATAAGCTGGAGTCACGTAGCGCTGCACGTCAATCTGCTCTGATTAGTGTAAGGATAGGATGCTGCTGCTGCTGTGAGGGAGAGAATAGGACAGAATCTTTAATCAGAAGTGCTTGTTAACTCAGTGATGTAGCTAGATTTTGTTTTATGGGTGCAGTGTACAATCTTTTTACCCTGCCTTGAGCCCAGTGACCCAGAAAAAAACTTTTATCCGTCTGTTAGTCAGGTGGGCGGCAGCGGCCATTTTATGCAAGTTCTGTGCACCAGCACAGCATACGTGCATTTGTGACAGTCAAATAGAAGCTTGAAATACTGCAATTATATTCTGGGTTTAAAAAATCACCAATTTTTGGCAAGACCCTACATCTGTGGCCTTTGCAGCATTTATCTGTGTGCAATTTAAAATTGAAATACTGCAATCATTTTCTGGGTTTTAACCTTTTCAGGACACATGACGTACCAGTACGGCATGTTTTCTTGGTACTTAAGGACACATGATGCACTGGTACGTCATGTGTATTTCTGATCACCGCCGCCCGGCGGGTGGCGATCGAAACAAGGTGCCTGCTCAAATTATTGAGCAGGCACCTTGGCTAAATGCACGGGGGGGTCCCGTGACCTCCCTGTGTTGGCGATCGCTGGAAACCGCAGGTCAATTCAGACCTGCGGCTTTTAACTGCGGTTTGCGGCAGCGGGTGGTGCCATAGGGTCCCCATGCGGCTGTAGGGGGGACCCAATGGCAAGGAAGGCAGCACGATGCCTAAGAAAGGCATTGCGCTGCCTTCCAGTGACGAGCCTGTGAGATCCAGCCCCCTGGATCTCACAGGCCGGAAGCTGTATGAGTAATACTCACTGTATTACTCATACAGCCAATGCTTCCAATACTGAAGTATTGGAATGCATTGTAAAGGAATTAGACCCCAAAAGTTCAAGTCCCAAAGTGGGAAAAAAAATTAAGTGAAAAAAAAGTTGATAAAATAAAGTTTTCACCCAAACATTAGAAGTTTCAAGCAAAAATATTTTTCCCCAAATAAAGTTAATTTTTCTTAAAAAAGAATAGGGGGAAAAAAGTATACATATTAGGTATCGCTGCGTCCGTATAGACCGGCTCTATAAACATATCACAGATGAACATCCAAAAAATAAAAACTGTGCTAAATAAACCATTTTTTGTCACCTTATATCCCAAAAAGTACAACAGCAAGCGATCAAAAAGGCGTATGCCCACCAAAATAGTACCAATCTAACCGTCACCTCATTCTGCAAAAAAATAGCCCCTACCTGAGACAATCACCCAAACAATAAAAAGACTATAGCTCAGAATATGGAGACACTAAAACATGATTTTTTATTTTTTTCAAAAATATTATTGTGTAAAACTTACATAAATAAAAAAAAAGTATACATATTAGGTATCGCCGCATCCGTATCGACTGGCTCTATAAAAATATCACATGACCTAACCCCTCAGATGAACACCGTAAAAAATAAAAAATTAAAACTGTGCTAAATAAACCATTTTTTGTTACCTTACATCACAAAAAGTGTAATAGCAAGCGATCAAAAAGTCACACGCACCCCAAAGTGCCAATAAAACCATCATCTCATCCCGCAAAAATCATACCCTACCCAAGGTAATTGCCCAAAAACTGAAAAAATTATGGCTCTCAGACTATGAAAACATTAAAACATGACATTTTTTTGCTTCAAAAATGAAATCATTGTGTAAAACTTACATAAATAAAAAAAAGTATACATATTAGGTATTGCAGCATCCGTAATAACTTGCTCTATAAAAACATCACATGACCTAACCTGTCAGATGAATGTTGCAAATAACAAAAAATAAAAACGGTACCAAAACAGCTATTTCTTGTTACCTTACCTCACAAAAAGTGTAATATAGAGCAACCAAAAATCATATGTACCCTAAACTAGTACCAACAATACTGCCACTCTATCCCGTAGTTTCTAAAATGGGGTCACTTTTTTGGAGTTTCTACTCTAGGGGTGCATCAGGGGGGCTTCAAATGGGACATGGTGTCAAAAAACCAGTCCAGCAAAATCTGCCTTCCAAAAAACGTACGGCATTCCTTTCCTTCTGCGCCCTGCAATGTGCCCGTACAGCAGTTTACGACCACATATGGGGTGTTTCTGTAAACTACAGAATCAGGGCCATAAATGTTGAGTTTGTTTTGGCTGTTAACCCTTGCTTTGTAACTGGAAAAAAATAATTAAAATGGAAAATCTGCCCAAAAAGTAAAATTTAGAAATTGTATCTCTATTTCCCATTAATTATTGTGGAACACCGAAAGGGTTAACGACGTTTGTAAAATTAGTTTTGAATATTTGAATTAGTTTGAGGGGTGTAGTTCCTTAGATGGGGTCACTGTTATGGAGTTTCTACTCTAGGGGTGCATCAGGGGGGCTTCAAATGGGACATGGTGTTAAAAAAATAAACAGTCCAGCAAAACCTGCCTTCCAAAAACGGTATGGCATTCTTTTCTTTCTGCGCCCTGCCGTGTGCCCATACAGCAGTTTACGGCCACATATGGAGTGTTTCTGTAAACTACAGAATCAAGGCCATAAATATTGAGTTTGGTTTGGCTGCTAACCCTTGCTTTGAAACTAGAAAAAAATGATTAAAATGGAAAATCTGCCAAAAAAGTGAAATTTTTTAATTGTATCTCTATATTCCATTAATTCTTG
Organism: Bufo gargarizans; assembly: GCF_014858855.1. Classification (NCBI taxonomy): domain Eukaryota; kingdom Metazoa; phylum Chordata; class Amphibia; order Anura; family Bufonidae; genus Bufo; species Bufo gargarizans. The sequence goes on from NC_058081.1 coordinate 672,837,250, forward strand.
TGGAACACCTATAGGGTTAACAAACTTTGTAAAATCAGTTTTGAATACCTTGAGGGGTGTAGTTTCTAGAATGGGGTCATTTTTGGGTGGTATCTATTATGTAAGCCTCGCAAAGTGACTTCAGACCTGAACTGGTCCCTAAAAATTTGGTTTTTGAAAATGTCTCTTCTAAGCCTTGTAACACCCCCCCCCCCCCAAAAAAAAATATCATTCCCAAAATGATCCAAACATAAAGTAGACATATGAAGAATGTAAAGTAATAACTATTTTTGGAGGTATTACTATGTAATATAGAAGTAGAGAAATTGAAACTTGGAAATTTGCTTTTTTTGTACAACTTTTTGGTAAATTTGTTTTTTTTATGAATAAAAATTAATTTTTTTGGACTTTATGTTGCCAGTGTCATGAAGTACAATATGTGACGAAAAAACAGTTTCAGAATGGCCTGGATAAGTTAAAGCGTTTTAAAGTTATCACCACTTAAATTGACACTGGTCAGATTTGCAAAAAATGGCCTGGTCCTTAAGGTGAAAATTATCCCGGTCCCTAAGGGGTTAAAATACCTTCAATCTGGGGCCTATGCCACATTAGTCAGTGTGCAATTTAAGCTTGAAATACAGCAATACTTTTCTGGGTTTTAAAAAACACAGTTTTTTGGCAAAATACTAAATTTTTCAGCCCTTGCTGCATCTGTCAGTGTGAAATTCAAGCTTTATATACTGGTGTCATATTCTGTTATTAAAGAAAACACCCTTTTTGGGCAAAATACTAAATTTGCGGCCTTGTCTGCATCTGTCATTGTGAGATACAACCTTGAAATACAGCAATAATATTCTGGGTTTAAAAAACCACCCATTTTGGGCAAAATGCTAAATTTTACAGCCCTTGCTGCATCTGTCAGTGTGAATTTCAAGCGTTACATACTGCTGTCATATTCTGCTATTAAAAAAACACCCTTTTTGGGCAAAATACTAAATTTGCGGCCTTGTCTGCATCTGTCATTGTGAGATACAACCTTGAAATACAGCAATAATATTCTGGGTTTAAAAACACCCATTTTGGGCAAAGTACTTAATATTGCAGATTTTGCTGCATCTGTTAGTGTGAGATACACATGTTAGATACTGGTGTTCAATTTTGTTATTAAAAAAAAACAGCCATTTTGGGCAAGATCTTAAATTTGAGAAATATGAGGAGAGCGTCAAATAAGGGACATGGCCCTGGTCGTGGTGCTGTTGGTGGAGCTCCTGTTGCAGGGTGAAGACGTGGTCGATCTGTGCCAGCTACACGCACAAGTGAAACACCTTCCTCAGTTGCGAGTAGGCAACAGAACCTGCAGTGGTATTTGGTCAGGCCTTATGCGGCTCTATGAATGGTGAAGCCAGAACAAGTACAGGCGATAGTAGATTGGGTTGCTGACAGTGCCTCCAGTTCCTTTACATTGTCTCCCACCCAGTCTCCTTCTGAAGGATCAGAGTTGGCACCTGCAGCCGATGTCCATCAGTCTTTCACCTAACCCCCTTGCAAATCAGCCAAGTCTAAGCCCCAAGTCATGCAGCAGTCTTATCTGCTTTTTGATGACTCTGCTGGCAGGGTTTACCAGGGTCATCCACCTAGCCCTGCCGCAGAAGTGGAAGATATTGAGTGCACCAATGCCCAACCACCTATGTTTCAAGATGAGTACATGGGAGGACCACCGCAGCACGTCTCGGATGATGACGAAACACAGGTACAAACTGCTGTGGCTTTCGACGGTGTGCAGACTGACAAGGAGGGCAAGGGTGAAGACTGGGTGGAAGATGATGTGGAGGATGATGAGGTCCTCGACCCCACATGGAATCAAGGTCATACGAGTGACCTGTGTAGTTCAGAGGAAGAAGCGGTGGTCACACAGAGCCACCAGCACAGCAGAAAAGGGAGCGGGATGCAAAAGCAGAGCGGCCGTCCCCTAGACAGTACGCCTGCTACTGCCCACCACAGCAAGGGACCGAGCACACCAAAGCCAGCTCCAAGGAGTTCCCTGGCATGGCAGTTCTTCAAACAATGTGCTGACGACAAGACACGAGTGGTTTGCACAAAGGATCTGCCAGCAACACCACCACCTGAGTCACCAAGCATCTCAATTGAAGCGTTTTGTTCTCCATTTACCAAACACTGGAGCAGAAGAGGGAGTATACCCCTATCCACCCACGATCCCTGGCCCTGAATGGCAGCATTTCAAAATGACTGTCCTTTGAAATGCTGTCATTCCGTCTGGTGGAGAAGGAGAGTTTTAAAAGCCTTATGGCGGTGGCTGTCCCACAGTACGTCATGCCCAGCCACCGCTACTTTTCCAGGTGTGCCATCCCTTCCCTGCACAACCAAGTGGGGCACAAAATCAGGTGTGCACTGCGCAACGCCATCTGTGGCAAAGTCCACCTAACTATTGATATGTGGACCAGTAAGCACAGTCAGGGACATTATTTCTCCCTAACAGCACACTGGGTAAATACGGTGGTCGGCTGGGCCCGAGGCGGATAGCAGTTTGGTGCATGTTGTTTCACCACCGAAGATTGCTGGGCGATACTCTTTGCCTCCTGTTGCTTCCTCCTCCTACTCCTCTTCTTCATCCTCTACCGCCTCTTTATCCAGTCAGCGTAACACCTTCACCACCAACTTCAGCACAGCCAGGGGTAAATGTCAGCAGGCAGTTTTAAAGCTTATCTGTTTGGGGGACAAACCGCACACTGCGCGGGAGCTGTGGACGGGCCTTGAACAACAGACCGATGAGTGGTTGGTGCCAGTGAGCCTCAAGCCCGGCCTTTTGGTGTGCGATAATGGGTGAAATCTCATAGCAGCAATGGGACTAAGTTTGACGCACATCCCTTGCCTGTCGCATGTGCTGAATTTAGTAGTGCAGAGGTTCCTTAAAAATTTCCCCGATATGTTAGAACTGCTGCATAAAGTGCAGGCCATCTATGCGCGCTTTCGGCGTTCTCACCCTGCTGCTGCTTGCCTGTCAGCTCTGCAGCATAACTTCGGCCTTCCCGCTCACCACCTCATATGCAACGTGCCCACAAGGTTGAACTCCACCTTGCACATGCTGGCCAGACTGTGCAAGCAGCAGCAGGCGATAGTGGAGTTTCAGCTGCAGCACGCACGGGTGAGTTGCTCTGTAGAACAGCACAACTTCACCACAAATGACTGGGCCTCCATGCTAGACCTGTGTTCATCGTTGTGCTGTTTTGAGTACTCCACCAACATGGCCAGTGCCGAAAACGCCGTTCTCAGAGTTACTATCCCACTTCTATGCCTCCTTGAAAAACCGCTGCTGGCGATGATGGAAGAGGATGTGGCACAGGAGGAGGAGGAGCAAGAGGGATCATTTTGTAGGGTTTCCGGCCAGTCATTCACAAGTGGCTCCGAGGGTGCGTTCCTGCACCCACAAATGCCAGGTACACAATTGTCCATTAGGGCACAGTTCTGGAGGATGACGAGGTGGAGGATGAGGAGGAGGAGATGGAGGAGGAGGAACCATGTTCTCAGCAGGGTGGCAACCAGACCAGTTCATGGCCATCACTGGTGCATGGCTGGGGGGATACAGAAGACACAGACGATACACCTCTCACAGAGGACAGCTTTTCGTTGCCTCTGGGCAGCCTGGCACACATGAGCGATTACATGCTGCAGTGTCTCCGCAACGACCGAGTTGCCCACATTCTAACTTGTGCTGATTACTGGGTGGCCACGCTGCTGGATCCCCGTTAAAAGGACAATGTAGCGTCCTCCTGGAGCGTGATCGTAAGATGCGCAAGTACAAGCACAAGCTGGTGTACGCACTGCTAGTGGCATTCCCACTTGACAGAGGGGTGCACAGTGGAAGCACAAGGCAAAGGCAGAGGAAGAGGTCGCCAACGCAGCTGGGGCACCGCCAGCACCTCAGAAAGCAGGGTTAGCATGGCCGAAATGTGGAAATGCTTTGTCAGCATGCCACAACAACCAGCACCACCAGCTGATATAAAACGTCTAAGCAGGAGGCAGCATTTCAGAAACATGGTGGAGCAGTATGTGTGCACATGCCTACACATACTGAATGACAGGTCTGCCCCCTTCAAATTCTGGGTCTCCAAACTAGGCACATGGCCTGAGCTTGCCCTTTATGCCTTGTAGGTGCTGGCCTGCAGCCAGTGTATTATCTGAATGTGTGTTTAGCACGTCAGGGGGCGTCATCACAGACAAGCGAAGCCACCTGTCCACAGCCAATGTGGACAAGCTCACGTTTAATAAAATGAACCATGCATGGATCCCACAGGACTTGTCCATACCTTGTGCATAATAGACATGTATACCTGTTTTAACCAGCCATTGTTATACTACAGCGCATTGCTCATTCTTGTATTTTGGATATCTCACACTCTTTTGGAGTGTGCCCTAATAAAAAAAAATATTAAAACCAGTGTTGGCTAGTGATGAGCGCCAGGTGCCATATTCGATTTCGCCGAAATTCGCGAATATTCAATAGAATATTCGTTTTATATTCGTCGAAATCGAATATTCGTCATTATTCTTGTTATCGCGATTAATATGCGATTTAAATAATCGCGTATTGCGATTGTAACTTAAAGGCTACTCTCCTATTGAAATAGCAATGCGATTAATTCAAGTTATAATAATCATATTTCGATTTTAACTTAGCACTGCTATATTCCATTTTTGTTAATTCTAGCCTAATATGGAATATAGCAGTGCTAAGTTAAAATCAAAATTTGATCATTATAACTTGAATTAATCGAATTGCGATTTCAACTTGGACCTGGTTTACTATGGTTGGCTTGGTAAAATTAGCGAATATGACGAATGTATTCGTCATATTCCACAAAACGAATATAACAAATGTATTCGTCATATTCCACAAAACGAAGATAACGAAGTATTCTGCATCTTCGTTTTAGCTACCTATTCATCAACTTCGTTAATTCTAGCAATCATATAGGAAAGTTTACTATAGAGACAGCTAAGTTTAATTTGCTACGTGATTATATTACTTTGCTTTTTTTTTATAATAAGAATAATTATAATAATTATCAGGTATTATAATTATTCATTTTTTTTTAAAGCAGTCATATAATCGCATAGCGAATTAAACTTAGATGTCTCTATAGTAAACTTTCCTATATGATTGCTAGAATTAGCAAAGTTGATGAATAGGTAGCTAAAACGAAGATGCAGAATACTTAGTTATCTTCGTTTTGTGGAATATGACGAATACATTCGTTATATTTGTTTTGTGGAATATGACGAATACATTCGTCATATTCGCTAATTCTACCAAGCCAACCATAGTAAACCAGGTCCAAGTTGAAATCGCAATTTGATTAATTCAAGTTATAATAATCGAATTTCGATTTTTAACTTAGCACTGCTATATTCCATATTAGGCTAGAATTGAATTAACGAATATGGAATATAGCAGTGCTAAGTTAAAATCGAAATTCTATTATTATAACTTGAATTAATCGCATTGCTATTTCAATAGGAGAGTAGCCTTTAAGTTAAAATCGAAATTCGATTATTATAACTTGAAATAATCGAATTGCGATTTCAATGTAATACTCAAATCCGACAGTACATTCTAGTATATGGAGACGTTCCCATGGTGATGGGGACGCTCCATGAGCACGGAAGTCGGCAGAAGCGGCAACGGGCACTGACCAATATTCAAAAAAAAATAAACAATATTCGAAATATCGAATTTATATCACTATATTCGAAATATTCGCGAATTAGCGAAGTGCCGATATTCGCGAGAAAAAATTAAAATTCGAATATTCGCGCTCAACACTAGTATTGGCTACCTCGTCCTCCTCCAACGCTGCTTCCACCTACAACACTACGTCCACCGCCTCCCCAAACTCCTACTCCATATGGACCTCCACCTCATAAATGAAATATTTTTTTATTTATTTAAACGTATTTTATTTTATGTCATTTCACTACTTTGTCTAATACATTTTCAGGTAAAATTCACCAATTTTTGATTGTGATGTACCACTGCTATACCTAGTAGACAGGTTAAAAAAATTCACAAATTTGTCTGTTACATTTTGGGCGACATTCACCAATTTTTGGGTGTGATGTACCACTGCTATACCTAGTAGACAGGTTAAACAAATTCACAAATTTGTCTGTTACATTTTCGGGTGAAATTCACCAATTTTTGGTTGTGATGTACCACTGCTATACCTAATAGACAGGTTAAAAAAATTCACAAATTTGCCTTACATTTTCGGATGAAATTTATAAATTTTTGGTTGTGATGTACCACTGCTATACCTAGTAGACAGGTTAAAAAAAAACACTAATTTGTCTATTACATTTTCAGGTGAAATTCACCAATTTTGGGGTGTAATATCCCCCACCTCGTCCTAGTTGACAGATTAATAAATTTCACTAATTTTTCTTTTACATTTTCTGGTGACAATAAAAAAAAAAATTCTGTCATAGACCCCTGCTCTACAAACTAGACGGGTTATACATTTCTGTAATTTTTCTTTTACCTTCTTGGGTCGACATTTTACAATTTTGGACGTGAATAAACCCATGCTGTGCATAGGTGACAGGGAATAAAATTTCTGAAATTCTTCTTTAACCTCTTAAGGACATAGGGCGTACAGGTACGCCCTTGTGCCCTGGTACTTAAGGACACAGGGCGTACATGTACGCCCTGTGCATTTTCGATCACCGCCGCACGGCGGGCGGTGATCGGAACCCCGTGCCTGCTCAAATCATTGAGCAGGCACTTGGAGCAAATGCGCCGGGGGGTCCGGTGACCCCCCCATGTATGCGATCGCAGAAAACCGCAGGTCAATTCAGACCTGCGGTTTTCTGCGTTTCCGGGTTATTCGGGTCTTTGAAGTCCCGATAACCCGGAACAGGATGGTGATGGTGGTGTGATTTCACCCCACCAATCACCATCCAGCGATCCTGAGTGGTGATGGTGACATCACCACTCAGGATCGCTTTCTGATTGGTCTGTGGGCGGTCCGGCGGCAGATTCAAAAGAGGCAGGCGCTCCTCTCCTCCTCCTTTTGTGTTCCGGAGCCGGAGGAGAGAGGAGCTGCCTGCACGTGTCTGCCACCGCTGCCTGCACCCCGATCTGTGCCCCCCAGGACCCGATCTGTGCCCCCCAGGACCCGATCTGTGCCCCCCAGGACCCCATCAGGTACATAGGGACAGCTAGGGAAAGTTTGGTTTAGGCAGGGAAAAAAAAGGGAAAGTTAGTTTTTGAACTTTGATTGCATCACCCTAAGTTAGGGTGTCTGGGGTCCACAGCACAGCTGTGTGACCCTAGACCCCCCAGGGGTGCTGCCACTTGCCCCCCCCCCCTGCCCCCCCCCCCCCCACCTTTTTTGGGGTGCATTTTTTTTTTTTTTCGTGTACGCTGACTGTGGCCGGCACTTAGTGTCCGGCCACTGTTAGCGCATCGCACACCCCACCGCTGATCAACTTCGGACGGTTGATCAGCGGTTTTGAATTTTTTTCCCCACATTTTTTGCCCTTTTTTTTAGTTAGTTTATTTTTATTTTTTTCTGTTAGTTTTAGGGTGAGTTCGTGAACACCCGTGCCCCCACACACACGCACACAAAATAAAGAGTTACACACACGCACATATACACGCAGACACACACTCCCCTATGGCCCGCCGGACGTTCTCGGCCGAGGAGGCATACGCCCAGATTGCCTCTGACTCTGAGAGTCCCAGTGAGGATGAGGATGACCCCACATTCCTGTTGTCATCCGCATCCTCCTCACCATCTAGCGATGATGATGAGCCCCCAAGGCGGCGGAGACGCCGCCAGGCGGAGCAAGGGGACCGCCATGTTAGGGACCCTGTGGCCCACACTAGTACGAGCAGCTCTGGGGCTCGTACTGGTTTCCCGGCCCACCAGTTAAATCCACCGGAGCCCCCTGCCGGTGAACTTGTCTGGTGTAGCCCAGAGCGATACGAGCCTGTGATTCCTGATTTTGTAGGCCAATCAGGAATCCAGATTTCCACAGTGGGCTACACTGAATATGACTTTTTTTGTCATTTTTTCAGTGACCCACTGGTAAATCTGATGGTGGAGCAGACGAATCTGTACGCCCAACAGTTCGTCGCTCAACACCCGGGCTCCTTTTTGGCCAGGCCCGGTGGCTGGACGCCGGTCAGTGCAGCCGAAATGAGGACATTTTGGGGCCTCGTGCTGCATATGGGCCTGGTCAAAAAACCCAGTGTCAGGCTGTACTGGAGTGGGGACGTCCTATACCAGGCCCCACTTTACAGTACAGCCATGACACGCTCCCGGTTTGAGGCCATCCGGAAATGTCTGCATTATTCCGATAATGCAGCATGTCCCCCCCGAGGTGATCCTGCCCATGACCGTCTGTACAAGATACGGCCGGTCATCGATCACTTTGGGGCCAAATTCATGGAGGCCTATGTACCTGGAAGAGAGGTCGCGGTTGATGAGTCTCTCATTGCGTTCAAGGGGAGACTCATTTTCCGCCAGTATGTGCCCTCCAAGCGGGCGAGGTATGGCGTGAAGCTATACAAAATTTGTGAGAGTACCTCAGGGTACACTTACAAATTTCGTGTGTACGAGGGGCGAGATTCCCGGATTCAACCCCCAGAATGTCCCCCCACTCTGGGTGTTACCGGGAAACTTGTGTGGGACCTTATGTACCCACTGCTGGATAAGGGTTACCACCTTTTTTTTTTTTTTAATCAGATAATTTTTTATTATCAAATTTTCCTTTTTCATCATCAAATGACAGTCAAATCAAATAACTGGTCATCAAGAGACATCATGTACAAAAGGTAAAAGTACAAAATATTACATATGCACATTTTACATAATATACATCCTATGACCATAAGACATAGTAGGAATATACACATTAGATCTAGATCTTTATTTATCTAGTTGTTTTCTTCCTCAACAAACATCCCTATAAACATCCCCCCCCTCCCCTCCCAAACTTTCCAAGAGCAGGACATCACTGCAATAAGAGCATAACTACCTCCAAATTCCTTGTCTCCTCATTCTATCGGCACCAGTTCGATTGAACTCAATAGACAATACAGGCTATGAGCCCCAAGTAAGTAAACTCCCATACAGACATGGCACTCAGTCCACAGTCACACATCACACATCAGACACCAACAATCATACACCACACATTCCACCTATCACCAGGATGTACACAGTCACTTCCCCAGATCAGCCTTACCGGGCAATCAAAGCACTCCTCGTCAATGCTAGCCAAGGACTACAGCACCCCGACCTATCTATCCAGCTACCCCAAATAGCCTCAAATTTAGTCAAGCATTTTCTCTTCTGGTATACACCCCTCTCAAGACGCACTACCACATTCATTCTAGCAACATACTCCGGTACTTCCGGGGGTATCCCCTGTATCCATTTTGCTGCGACAGTCTTCCTCGCCTGATAAAGCATCCTTTCTATTCCCGTAGCTACTGTAGACTGTAAATTTTCCTCTGGCAGTATTCCCAGAATACAAATTTTTGGATCCATTTTAAATTTAGTACTATGTACCTTATTAACAAGATGTAGTATTGCTCTCCAATAAGAGGTCAATGAAGGGCATGACCATAACATATGCAGAAGATCAGCTTCGGCGCTGCCACATTTCGGACAATTGGGACTATCCCTGCAACCCACTTTGTGCAGAAATACCGGAGTCCTATATACTCTGTGCACTAGATACAGCTGGGAGAGACGTGCCGCCTCACTAAGAGATAGACTGGGAGTAAGCGCCACTATCTCTGACCATTGCGCATCTGTAAGCCCACCCAAATCTTTTTCCCATTGCTGCCTACATTTTAGCGGGTATCCCTTAAGAAAATCTTCTAGCAACTTTTATACCAGTATCCCCTTGTTCCAGTCCCTTGCCGCCAGATCCACGTCCGCTTGTGGGACCGTGCGGAAAAATCAACGCGGCCTCCCTGCCCACCCCCTCCAGGTACCTATCCCCAGGGGTGAGACCCGTGCCCTTACCACTGGAAACCTGTTGCTGGTCAGGTATAAGGACAAGAGGGATGTCCTTATGCTGTCCACAATTCATGGTAACGGCATCACCCCTGTCCCTGTGCGAGGTACCGCGGCAACGGTCCTCAAGCCCGATTGTATCGTCGCTTACAATCGGTATATGGGAGGAGTTGATCTCTCTGATCAAGTCCTCAAGCCATATAACGCCATGCGCAAAACCCGGGCATGGTACAAAAAAGTTGCGGTCTACTTGGTGCAGGTTGCCATGTACAACTCTTTTGTACTATCCCGAAGCGCTGGCAGCACAGGGACATTCCTCCAGTTCTATGAGGCAGTCCTCAAGGACCTGATCTTTTCGGACCGGGAAAGAGCAGGCCGGAGTACCTCGGGAACTGTAGGTGCCCGGATCGTCCCTGGCCAACACTTTCCAGGTGTGGTCCCCCATACTGGAAAGAAGGGACGAACCCAAAAAAAGTGCAGAGTGTGTCGCAGGAGGGGGATACGGAAGGACACAACTACTCAGTGCGACACTTGCCCCGATCATCCGGGCCTCTGCATTGACGGTTGCTTCAGGGAGTATCACACTTCCATGGAGTACTAAATTTATATCCCAATTTAGCACTGACATCGGATAAAAAAAACTGGTTCTCAGACTTGAGACACCCAAAAAAAACTAAAATAATTTATTAAAAGTAGACATATTAGGTATCGCCGCGTTGGTAATAATCTCCTCTATAAAACTACCCCATGACCTAACCCCCCAGATTAACACGGTCAAGGAAAAAAAAAAAAAAAGGTGCAAAAAAAGGTTTTTTTTGTCACCTTACATAATAAAAAGTTTAATAGCAAGCGATCAAAAAGTCATATAGCCCCCCAAAAAGTGCCAATAAAGCCGTCCACTCATCCCACAAAAAATGAGCCCCCACATGAGATAATTGGATAAATTTTTTTTTTACAAAAATGACCCTTAGACTTTAGAGATACCCCCAAAAAAATTTGAATCAAAAAAGATAATATAGTCTAAAACCAAAATAATTGTAAAAAAAGTTGACTTATCAGGTATTGCCGCGTCCGTAAGAATCTCCTCTATAAAAATACCCCATGACCCAACCCCCCAGATTAACACGGTCAAAAAAAAAAAAAATAGGTGCAAAAAAATAATTTTTTTGTCACCTTACATAACAAAAAGTTTAATAGCAAGCGATAAAAAAGTCATATAGCCCCCAAAATAGTGCCAATAAAACCGTCCGCTCATCCCGCAAAAAATGAGTCCCCACATGAGATAATTGGATAAAAAAAAAAAAAAAAATGACCCTTAGACTTTAGAGATACCCAAAAAAAGATTTGTATCAAAAAAGATAATATAGTCAAAAACCTAAATAATTGTAAAAAAAAAAGTAGACTTATTAGGTATTGCCGCGTCCGTAAAAATCTCCTCTATAAAAATATCCCATTACCTAACCCCCCAGATTAACACAGTAAAAAAAAAAAAAAAAAAACAGTGCCAAAACCGCTATTTTTGGCACTTTTCCATTTCAATCAGTTTTTTCCGGTAATAAAACAAGGGTTAACAACCAAACAAAACTTAATATTTATTACCCTGATACTGCAGTTCACAGAAACACCACATTTGTGGTCGTAAACTGCTGTATCAGTAAAAGGGAGGCCGCAAAAGGAAAGGACCGACATGGTTTCTGGAAGGCCGATTTTGATGGCCTTTTTTATTGACACCATGTCCCTTTTGAAGCCCCCCTGATGTACCCTAGAGTAAAAACTCCCCAAAACTGACCCCATCTAAGAAACTACACCCCTCAAGGTATTCAAAACTGATTATACAAACTTCATTAACCCTTTAGGTGTTCCTCAACAGTTAATGGCAAATGGAGATGAAATTTCAGAATTTCAATTTTTGGTAACCTTGCGTCACAAAAATGTAATATAGAGCAACCAAAAATCATATTTACCCTAAAAATAGTCCCCAAAAAAATGCCACCTTATCCCGTAGTTTCCAAAATGGGGTCACTTTTAGGGAGTTTCTACTCTAGGGGTGCATCAGGGGGCTTCAAATGGGACATGGTGTAAATAAACCAGTCCATAAAAATCAGCCCTCCAAAAACCAAACGGCGCACCTTTCCCTCTACGCCCCGCTGTGTGGCCGTACAGTAGTTTACGGCCACATATTGGGTGTTTCTGTAAACGGCAGAGTCAGGGCAATAAAGATACAGTCTTGTTTGGCTGTTAACCCTTGATTTGTTAGTGGAAAAAATGGGTTAAAATGGAAAATTAGACAAAAAAATGAAATTTGCAAATTTCATCCCCATTTGCCAATAACTCTTGCGCAACACCTAAAGGGTTAACGACGTATGTAAAATCAGTTTTGAATACCTTGAGGGGTGTAGTTTCTTAGATGGGGTCACTTTTAGGGAGTTTCTACTCTAGGGGTGCATCAGGGGTCTTCAAATGGGACATGGTGTAAATAAACCAGTCCATAAAAATCAGCCTGCCAAAAACCAAACGGCGCACCTTTCCCTCTACGCCCCGCTGTGTGGCCGTACAGTAGTTTACGGCCACATATTGGGTGTTTCTGTAAACGGCAGAGTCAGGGCAATAAAGATACAGTCTTGTTTGGCTGTTAACCCTTGATTTGTTAGTGGAAAAAATGGGTTAAAATGGAAAATTAGACAAAAAAATGAAATTTGCAAATTTCATCCCCATTTGCCAATAACTCTTGCGCAACACCTAAAGGGTTAACGACGAATGTAAAATCAGTTTTGAATACCTTGAGGGGTGTAGTTTCTTAGATGGGGTCACTTTTAGGGAGTTTCTACTCTAGGGGTGCATCAGGGGTCTTCAAATGGGACATGGTGTAAATAAACCAGTCCATAAAAATCAGCCCGCCAAAAACCAAACGGCGCACCTTTCCCTCTACGCCCCGCTGTGTGGCCGTACAGTAGTTTACGGCCACATATTGGGTGTTTCTGTAAACGGCAGAGTCAGGGCAATAAAGATACAGTCTTGTTTGGCTGTTAACCCTTGATTTGTTAGTGGAAAAAATGGGTTAAAATGGAAAATTAGACAAAAAAATGAAATTTGCAAATTTCATCCCCATTTGCCAATAACTCTTGCGCAACACCTAAAGGGTTAACGACGAATGTAAAATCAGTTTTGAATACCTTGAGGGGTGTAGTTTCTTAGATGGGGTCACTTTTAGGGAGTTTCTACTCTAGGGGTGCATCAGGGGTCTTCAAATGGGACATGGTGTAAATAAACCAGTCCATAAAAATCAGCCCTCCAAAAACCAAACGGCGCACCTTTCCCTCTACGCCCCGCTGTGTGGCCGTACAGTAGTTTACGGCCACATATTGGGTGTTTCTATAAACGGCAGAGTCAGGGCAATAAAGATACAGTCTTGTTTGGCTGTTAACCCTTGATTTGTTAGTGGAAAAAATGGGTTAAAATGGAAAATTAGACAAAAAAATGAAATTTGCTAATTTCATCCCCATTTGCCAATAACTCTTGTGCAACACCTAAAGGGTTAACGACGTAAGTAAAATCAGTTTTGAATACCTTGAGGGGTGTATTTTCTTAGATGGGGTCACTTTTAGGGAGTTTCTACTCTAGGGGTGCATCAGGGGTCTTCAAATGGGACATGGTGTAAATAAACCAGTCCATAAAAATCAGCCCTCCAAAAACCAAACGGCGCACCTTTCACTCTATGCCCCGCTGTGTGGCCGTACAGTAGTTTACGGCCACATATTGGGTGTTTCTGTAAACGGCAGAGTCAGGGTAATAAAGATACAGTCTTGTTTGGCTGTTAACCCTTGCTTTGTTAGTGGAAAAAATGGGTTAAAATAAAAAATTTGACAAAAAAAAGAAATTCTCAAATTTCATCCCCATTTGCCAATAACTCTTGTGCAACACCTAAAGGGTTAACAACGTATGTAAAATCAGTTTTGAATACCTTGAGGGGTGTAGTTTCTTAGATGGGGTCATTTTTGGGTGGTTTCTATTATGTAAGCCTCGCAAAGTGACTTCAGACCTGAACTGGTCCCTAAAAATGTCGTTTTTGTAAATTGCTGAAAAATTTCAAGATTTGCTTCTAAACTTCTAAGCCTTATAACATCCCCAAAAAATAAAATATCATTCCCAAAACAATTCAAACATAAAGTAGACATATGGGGAATGTAAAGTCATCACAATTTTTGGGGGTATTACTATGTATTACAGAAGTAGAGAAACTGAAACTTTGAAATTTGCTAATTTTTCCCAAAATGTGTTAAATTAGGTATTTTTTGGTGCAAAAAAAAAAATTTTTTTGACTTAATTTCACCAGTGTCATGAAGTACAATATGTGACGAAAAAACAATCTCAGAACGGCCTGGATAAGTCAAAGCGTTTTAAAGTTATCAGCACTTAAAGTGACACTGGTCAGATTTGCAAAAAATGGCCTGGTCCTAAGGTGTAAAAAGGCTGTGTCCTTAAGGGGTTAATTCATGCGCGAAATCTCATTGCATTCAATGCTTCAACTTTAACAAGTTGTCCCACATTTGCGCATCAATAATTTGTCCCATATTTGCACTTTAATAATTTGTCCCTCATTTGCACTTCAATAATGTGTCCCACATTTGCGCTTCAATATCTTTTCCAATATTTCTGCCCGATCAAAAAATGTTTTTATCCATTTATCTCCCTTGGAGGTGGTCTCTTTTTCTCACGCTCCCTCTCCGGCGTCGAACCCTGATTCGCCGATAACCGTGATCCAGATGGTAGGCTCAGAAAAGAACATCGAAAGTTGATAGAGAAGATATCCAAATGGATGGTGGACGTCACAGGGACGTGCGATCAGGCAGAAGTTATCTAGAGTCAACAAAGCGACAGCAGGGCCTCTCCGGGCTAACGATTCCAAATCAAAAATACCACGGTGACATGCCCTATAATTTTTTATTAATCAGTCCAATAACAGGGCATCTTAAGAGTACTGTATTGTTATTTATCGTCACTACCTCACCGAGTCGGGAGTGGGTAATTGCCGCGCGCCCCCTCCTTTCCTTCAATTCTTCAGTTTTAACAGCTTTTCCCACATTTCATGCATTGATCTCCCTTGGATGTGGTCTCTCTTTCTCACGCTCCCTCTCCGGCGTGGAACCCTGATTCGCTGCTAACCGTGTTCAACATGGTAGGCGCAGAAAAGAACATCGAAAGTTGATAGAGAAGATATCCAATTGGATCGTGAACATCAAGTGGACATGCGACATGGTGGGGCAGTATGTTTGCACACGCCTACACGAACTGACTGATGGTTGTGCCCCCTGCAACTTCTGGGTCTCAAAATTGGGCACATGGCCTGTGCTTGCCCTTTATGCCTTGGAGGTGCTTGCCTGCCCTGCAGCCAGTGTATTGTCTGAACATGTGTTTAGCACGACTGGAGGGGGTTATTACAGGTTATATTTCCCAATGTTTTGGGGTGTACCCAAATTTAAATAAATAAATATCAAGTTAAAACAAAAAATCAGTGTAGGCTACCTCCTCCTGCTCCACCGCTGCTTCCACCTACACCGCCACATCCACCGCCTCCTCAACCTCCTACTCCATATGGACCTCTTCCTCCTAGATCAAGATTATTCGTTTTCATTTTTGCTTATTTTATGTTATTTGATGGCATTTGCAGCCCTCTAGCCCTTTCCGTGACATTTTTAGAGCCATTTTAGTGCTCAAAAGTTCCGGTCCCCATTGACTTCAATGGAGTTCAGGGTCAAGTTTGTGTCAAGTTCCCTTAAAAGTGTGTAGTTTGTATTGGTGAATTATTTTAAGGATAAACAAATAAATGTTACATTTTAGACACCTTCACAACACGTGTCAACCTAGAGACAATTAATGGTCCCAGTGACCAACTGTAAATATTATTAAGTTCCCTTCCCAAACTTTAATTTTTTTATGAAGTTTGGCCGATTCAGTCGATTCTGTCGAACCCGAACATCCAGGTGTCCGCTCAACTCTATTTATATGGAAAAAAATGACGAATATTCTAAAAAACTAATAGTATATAGCACTATACCGAATATAGTGCTACAGTATATTTTAGTTTTTTAGAATATTCGTCATTGACGAATATTTATAAAAAACTAATATATAGCACTATACCGAATATAGTGCTATACAGTCAGGTCCATAAATATTGGGACATCGACACAATTCTAAAATTTTTGGCTCTATACACCACCACAATGGATTTGAAATGAAACAAACAAGATGTGCTTTAACTGCAGACTGTCAGTTTTAATTTGAGGGTATTTACATCCAAATCAGGTAAACGCTGTAGGAATTACAACAGTTTGCATATGTGCCTCCCACTTGTTAAGGAACCAAAAATAATAGGACAATTGGCATCTCAGCTGTTCCATGGCCAGGTGTGTGTTATTCCCTCATTATCCCAATTACAATGAGCAGATAAAAGGTCCAGAGTTTATTTCAAGTGTGCGATTTGCATTTGGAATCTATTGCTGTCAACTCTCAAGATGAGATTCAAAGAGCTGTCACTAGTAGTGAAGCAAGCCATTATTAAGCTGAAAAAAATATAAAAAACATCAGGGAGATAGCAAAAACATTAGGCGCGGCCAAAACAACTGTTTGAAACATTCTTAAAAAGGAATGCACCGGTGAGCTCAGCAACACCAAAAGATCCGGTAGACCACGGAAAACAACTGTGGTGGATGACCGAAGAATTCTTTCCCTGGTGAAGAAAACACCCTTCAAAACTGTTGGCCAGCTCAAGAACACTCTCCAGGAGATAGGTGTATGTGTGTCAAAGTCAACAATCAAGAGAAGACTTCACCAGAGGAAATACAGAGGGTTCACCACAAGATATAAACCATTGGTGAGCCTCAAAAACTGGAAGGCCAGATTAGAGTTTGCCAAACAACATCTAAAAAAGCCTTCACAGTTCTGGAACAACATCCTATGGACAGATGAGACCAAGATCAACTTGTACCAGAGTGATGGGAAGAGAAGAGAATGGAGAAGGAAAGGAACTTCTCATGATCCTAAGCATACCACCTCATCAGTAAAGCATGGTGGTGGTAGTGTCATGGCGTGGGCATGTATGGCTGCCAATGGAACTGGTTCTCTTGTATGTATTGATAATGTGACTGCTGAAAAAAGCAGCAGGATAAATTCTGAAGTGTTTCGGGCAATATTATCTGCTCATATTCAGCTAAATGCTTCAGAACTCATTGGATGGCACTTCACAGTGCAGATGGACAATGACCCAAAGCATACTGCAAAAGCAACCAAAGATTTTTCTAAGGGAAAAAAGTGGAATGTTATGCAATGGCCAAGTCAATCACCTGACCTGAATCCAATTAAGCATGCATTTCACTTGCTGAAGACAAAACTGAAGGGAAAATGGTCCAAGAACAAACAGGAACTGAAGACAGTTGCAGTAGAGGCCTGGCAGAGGATTACCTTGGGATGTAACCCAGCGTCTGGTGATGTTTATGCGTTCCAGACTTCAGGCTGTAATTGACTGCAAAGGATTTGCAACCAAGTATTAAAAAGTGAAAGTTTTGCAAACTGTTGTAATTCCTACACCGTTCACCTGATTTGGATGTAAATACCCTCAAATTAAAGCTTACAGTCTACAGTTAAAGCACATATTGTTTGTTTCATTTCAAATCCATTGTGGTGGTGTATAGAGCCAAAATTGTTACAATTCGGTCGATGTCCCAATATTTATGGACCTGACTGTATATTTATTTTTTAGAATATTCGTAGTTGACGAATATTCTAAAAAACAAATATATAGCACTATACCAAATATAGTGCTATATATTTGTTTTTTAGAATATTCATCATTGACGAATATTCAAAAAAACAAATATATAGCACTATATCGAATATATTTATTTTTTAGAATATTGTTTTTTTCAATTGTTCCACTTCGACATACTCCTCCCCGACTAGCGTCCCCGTCACCATGGGAATGCCTAGGGGTTAGACTATACCAATCGAATCAGAGTGAGATCGTGAAAACTCAGATCCGATGGTATATTCTGACCCACAGGTGTTCCCATGGTGATGTGGGCGCTTGTCGGGAGGAGTATGCCAAAGTGGAACAACTGTACAGATTGAAAAAAAAAAGATGAATATTCTAAAAACGAATATATTCGATATAGTGCTATGTATTTGTTTTTTAGAATATTCGTCATTTTTTCCATCTAAAGTCATGATTCCTCCCTGCTTAAGTTGCTCGTGGGCCAATGACTTATTGGCCCAGAAGCAAGAAGCAGGGAGGAATCATGTGTTCAGAAGAGAAAAATTCTCGAAGTTTCGATATTCAAGATAAAAATTCGCTATTCGAATATTTGCACTCAACACTAGTCAGAACCCAAGGCTGCCCAAGAAACAGGAGGCAAATTGAAGCGCCCTGCAATCCTCGGTGGTGGAAGGACATGCGCCAAACTGCTATCCGCCTCAGGCCCAGCTGCCACTGCATTTACCCAGTGTGCTGTTATGGAGATATAACGGCCCTGACCGTGCTTACTGGTCCACAAATCTGTAGTGAGATGCATCTTGCCACAGATGGCATTGCGCAGTGCACACCTGATTTTGCCCCCTATTTAGTTGTGCGGGGAAGAGATGGCTCGCCTGGAAAAGTAGTGGCGGCTGGGCACGACGCACTGTGGGACAGCCACTGCCATAAAGCCTTTAAAACTATCCATATCCACCAGACGGAATGACAGCATTTCAAAGTCCAGTAATTTATAAATGCTGGCATTCAGGGCCAGGGATCGCGGGTGGGTAGGGGGGGACTTCCTCTCCAGTGTTTGGGAGATCGAGAGCTGAACGCTTACGTGGGACATTGTGGAGATGCTTGGTGACCCAGGTGGTGGTGCTGCTGGAAGATCCTCTGTTTGTGGGGTGGCAGGTGGCACTGTCACTCCAGAGGTGGATGAAGAGGCCGAGACTGCAGCAGAAGAGTAAGCAGGAGGAGCCAGAAAACTTTCTTGGTTTTTGACGTGTCTACTCCACTGCAGCTCGTGCTCAGCACTTACCGTATTGTTCTCCGTATAAGACGCACTTTTTCTCCCCCCAAAATGGGGGGAAAATGCCCCTGCGTCTTATACGGCGAATGCTGTCAGTTTTACATCGCAAGCTGCGATGTAAAGCAAGCGGGGACTCGGGGAGGGACTGGGAGGAGGAGCTGGGGCCGGCAATAGCGGCGGGTATACTAATATAATATGTCATATTCAATTAATGGTTATTAAATATGCCCCTTTATAGCTATACTGGAGCGGCGGAGGATCTGTGGATGGCACAGTTATGGGCTGGGAGGGTCTGTGGATGACACATGTATAACAGTGCCATCCACAGATCCCCCCTGTAACAGTGCCAGCCACAGATCCCCCTGTCACAGTGCAAGCCACAGATCCCCCATAACAGTATCCGTCATCCACAGATCCCCCATAACAGTGTATGTCATCCACAGATCCCCCCTTAACAGTGTCCGTCATCCACAGTTCCCCCATAACAGTGTCCGTCATCCACAGTTCCCCCCATAACAGTGTCCGTCATCCACAGATCCCCCCATAACAGTGTCCGTCATCCACAGATCCCCCCATAACAGTGTCCGTCATCCACAGATCCCCCCATAACAGTGTCCGTCATCCACATATCCCCCCATAACAGTGTCTGTCATCCACAGATCCCCCCATAACAGTGTCCGTCATCCACAGATCCCCCCATAACAGTGTCCGTCATCCACAGATCCCCAGTAATAGTGCCATCAACAGACCACCATTAGTTCCAAACCCACCAAACACACAGCACACCTTTTGGTTAAAAATATTTTTTTTCTTATTTTTCTCCCCAAAAACCTAGGTGCGTCTTATACGCCGGTGCGTCTTATACGGCGAAAAATACGGTAAATGCCTGGTCATGCAGGTTGTTCTCAGGTTGAGAACGTTTATGCCTTTCTTGAGGCTCTGATTGCACAGCGTGCAAACCACTCGTGTCTTGTCGTCAGCACATTGTCTGAAGAACTGCCACGCCAGGAAACTCATTGAAGCTGGCTTTGGTGTGCTCGGTCCCTTGCTGCGGTGGGCAGTAGCAGGCGTACTGTTTATAAAGGATGGCCGCTCCGCATTTGCACCCTGCTTCCTCTTCTGCTGTGCTGGTGGCTTTGTGCGACCACCGCCTCTTCATCCGAATTACATAGGTCACTCGCATGACCTTGATTCCATGTGGGGTTGAGGACCTCATCGTCCTCCACATCATCTTCCACCCAGTCTTCACCCCTGCCCTCCTTGTGTGCACACTTTCGAAAGCCCCAGCAGTTGGCACCTGTGTTTCATCATCATCCGAGACGTGCTGCGATGGTCCTCCCATGTACTCATCTTGAAAGATAAGTGGTTGGGAATTGGTGCACTCAATCTCTTCCACTTCTGGGGCAGGGCTAGGTGGATGGTCCTGGGAAACCCCTGCTAACAGAGTCACCAAAAAGCAGACGAGACTGTTGCATGACTAGGGGCTCAGACTGCTTGGCTGATTTGCAAGAGGGTGAGGTGAAAGACTGATGGACATGGGCTGCAGGTGCCAACTCTGATCTTTCAGCAGGAGACTGGGTAGGAGACAATGTGAAGGAACTGGAGGCACTGTCAGCAACCCAATCTAGTATTGCCTGTACTCGTTCAGGCCTCACCATTCGTAGAGCCGCATTAGGCCCGACCAAATAACGCAGCAGGTTCTGTCGCCTTCTCGCACTTGAGAAAGGGGTTTCACTTGTGCGTGTAGCTGGCACAGATCGACCACGTTCTCTCCCTGCAACAGGAGCACCACAAGCAGCACCATGACCTGGGCCACATCCCTTATTTGATGTTCTCATATTTCTTGAATTTAGGATCTTGCCCTAAATGGGTGTTTAATTTATAGTAGAATAGAACGACAGTATGTACAGGGTATATCTCACACGCCCTGAACCAGACTAGGCCTCAGTTAAATTTGTTTGCCCAAAATGGCTGTATTTCAAATACCTGAATAGAACCCCTGTATATAAAGGGTCTATCTCACACACCCTGATCCAGACTAGGCCGCAATTAAAGATTTGTGCCCAAAATGGCTGTATTTCAAACAACTGAATATAACACCTGTATATAAAGGGTGTATCTCACAATGACATCTGCAGCAAAGGCTGCCAAATATTATTTTCTTGCCCAAACAGGTTTTTGTTTAACCCTGGAATTTCAAACGTCCTGATGCTGCAATAGAGAATGTTGAATAAGCCACGGCACTCCAGAGGGATTCCAATCAATTTCTTTATTACACCTTGTGTAGCAACGTTTCAACCTGATGGTCTTTGTCAAGCTCCCATTACACAAATGGCACAGTGAACATTAAATACAGTCCCCTGGCTCCGCATTGGTTACTGCTGAGCCCTACCCATTAACCCCCTCATTACTTCTTACAAACATTTACATATTACATATTGCCCACTCCATGATCCCTAATAACATACTTTCATCCTCTGCTCCCTTACTTTACCATGCTGCAGGAGACTCCGTCCCATCCTCCTCACTACTGGTGCATATCGATGTTCTCACATTACAACACGAGGCTTCCGCGTCTCTGTGTATAATCTGCGCATGCGCGAAAATTCTGCGCATGCGCGAAAATTCTGCGCATGCGCGAAAATTCTTCCGCCCTTTTCTGCGCATTTCCATCAGATAATGCCCCACTTCCTGGTCATGTGATCTCGTCGCTCCGTTGGCGCACTATCACAAGATCATACTCCGTTCCATTCAAACTCTAATCTAAATGCCATCAGGTGCCAAAGATCCATGTTACTATATATTTTTAACACAGTCATATAAGATTATTAATGAGACCCCCAATTACACGGTGTGTGCTGTCTGGTATCCACCACACTCTAATCGACATTCAGTCTAGACATTAATTATGCCATTCTAATTCTTTACTTATCTTATGGAGGCTGCCACTATCTGGACCACCAATACATTTATTTAATTACTATTATTTTGCCCTATCTTCAGAGTGACTATCATGGTGTTTCAGAGGCTGTACATGTAGGTTTGCCACCATTCATTCAGTGACTGGTGTATAGGGTAAGCGTTCATGGGGTGATTAACCCTCAGTACGCCAGCCCATCCAGTCTCATACTATCATTCATTCTATAAGGGAGTTTCAGCGGGGGACTGTAGGGATACCCCCCATTTGAGGAGCCGCCCACATTCCCTCACATTCTCCCGTAAAAGATTTTTTATGGCGAAAACCTATTCTTTCTAGATTTACCTCCAGTACCATTTCACTCAATTATTTATTAGAAAGGAGTTCTCAAACTATGTGAAATATCACACAAGTGGACCCTTTTAGTAGCAGTCTCCATATACTATAGATTTTACTCAAAGGTTATATCATATATGGTGCAAACCTTGACAGCCCCACATCGTCATTAGAGGGTCTATATGACTGGTTCCCCTTTTAGCCTATCTGTCATGGGTCCTTCACACACAAGGGCATCGTGAAGATAAGAAGACGGTTCTCCCACAGCATGTATATCCAAGCAGAATCTAAGACAAAAGGAAAAAAAAGGGGGATTTCTTTAGATAAACTATCATCATAAAAATGGAGATATGGGCACACACAGGAGTTTAGATATATTCATATATACATATGTATTAAAAGCTGGCTTCTTAGCCTGGTATATGAAACACATTTACACACAACCCGATCGGGAGTCAGAAAAGGGAACCCACCTTAAATTCCCTATTAAGGCCCTTAGGCTCCAATGTCTCCAACTCGTGGATCCATCTTAACTCTTTTTGTTTTAACAGCTTCTCCCTATCTCCACCTCTCCTTAAAGTCGGGACATTATCAATAATCCTAAATCTCAATTGAGAGACATTATGCCTATATTTCCAAAAGTGTTCAGGCACTGGTAATTCTGCTTCATCATCACTTCCTTGATTTTGCTGATTTCTTTCTTTTTCTTTTTTAGCTAATAGCTTGCGTATCGTGTACCGATGTTGGTTAATTCTGTTTTTACAGGGTTGTGTCGTCTCTCCTATATATAGAAGACCACACGGGCATTGCAGGCTATAGATAGCAAAATCTGTATTGCATGTATAGTGCCCTTTAATATCATATTTCTTCCCCGTTTGAGGGTGGCAGAAGGAGTCACCCTTGATTAGGCTGCCGCAATTGCAGCAACCTAAGCAAGGGTAACAGCCCCTTCTACCAGCCTCCTTTTTCTTGATTTTAACATCAGCTGATGTCAGGCTATCCTTAAGGTTTCTGGGCCTCTTATATGACATCAGTGGGGGGGATTGAAATTCAATGACCTTAGGAAAGGAATGCGTCAGTATGTGCCAGTTATGTCTCAGTATGCCTGAGATGCGATTGCTCATTTTACTATAGGTGGATACAAATGGGATCCTATTTATTTTTGGCTCTTCCTTTTTTATTATGTTGGTTAATAGTTGCTGTCGGTTACTGTTCCTGGCTTTTTCTAAGTGTCTATCTATTAATTTTTTGGGGTATTTCCTATCCCTAAATCTTTGTCCCATTTTTTTCAATCTATCATCTACCAGACTCTCTTCTGACACTATTCTTCTTGCTCGTAAGAACTGGCTAAACGGTAAAGATTCTACTGACTTCCTAGGATGAGCACTATCATAGCAATACATGCTATTCCTGTCCGTTGGCTTGATAAAGAGATCGGTTTCCAATTTACCATCCCTTACATAAACCAACGTATCCAGGAATTGTAATGATTCCGCCGAGTACACCTTTGTAAATCTCAATTGGTCGTGAACCTGATTAATACAATCGTGAAATTCCTGTAACTTTTCTTCCGTACCATTCCATATAAGGAAAATGTCGTCTATATACCGCATCCACCCCCTCACATTACTGTAGAGGGTGGATGGGTATATAGACGTTTCCTCTATTTTTGACATGTATATATTCGCATATGTCGGGGCCACGTTGGACTTTTTACAACAAGAACTGTTAAAAATACAAGTAAGAATAATAGAGCATGAACGACAACTACAATCTCTACAAACCGAACAGGAATATCAAACAGTAAAAGAACGGATGGAACAAGATCTAAGGAAGTACCGAGATAATATTGAGACAACAAAGAGACAAAAGTGGAGTAGGGACCAAGACGACTATAGTAAAGGAAGTATCTATAAAACAATAATAACAAATAGGAACAGAAATCCAAGGTCTCAAAGAAAATTCAAGACACAAATATCAAGACCTAATCGTGGGAACTTGACAGATACAGAGTCTTCAGGAGAACAAAGTGAAGCTTTTTTAGGAGAAAGAACAAGAGAAGCACACGGAGAGGGGGACGAAAATGCCGGCGCCGGGGACAAGGGAGAGGAAGGAGTGAGAGTCACACGATCGAAAAGGCCACCGACGGGCTCCAGATTCACCAGGAAATGAATGAAGAAGTTGATAATACTCTAGTGGTAAATATCTCCTCTTGTGAACTATCTAGAGATGAAATGTTGCTTTTGAATAGGGGACTAACCTTCAGTCCAGAGATAGAGATTGACTGGTTCCAAGTTGAAATGGACCTGCATAATTTCTTCAGGCGTATCAAACTGAGGGTGTACTTCAGTGAAATGGCGCCTACAGGTGATAAAGAAATACAGAAGGAGGTCCTGTCGTTGAAGAGTGTGGGCCTTTTCCTTAAAAGCGACTTTCAACCGCCTGTATATAATAAAGCTATTGAGACCTTTGTCTCCCTTATCAGACTGGAGATAGAAAAACTAAAGAGATCAAAGGTATATCCAAATATCACCAATCTGACAAGGGGAGAGAAAGCAGCATTAAAATCCCTAAAAAATAGGAGGGAAATTACAATTAAAAGGGCGGATAAGGGAGGAGCCACCGTGGTGATGGACACGGATAAGTATAAAATGGAGGTGATGAGACAAGTTAATGACAAAGAGGTATACAAACCTCTAAATAGTGATCCAAAATGGATCATTATACGCAAGATCAGGCTATTGGCAGATAGTGCTTTTGCGAATGACCTGATCGATACCAATTTGCATACTTATCTCGTGCCACAGAACCCGGTGACTCCTCTCTTATATATCCTCCCTAAGATACACAAAGGGTTAAAAGACCCGCCAGGACGCCCCATTGTGTCCGGCATGGGGTCAGTCTTCTCCAATGCTGCAACTTTTTTAGATAAAATCTTAAGATGTTATGCAATGGAAGCCAAATCCTACGTGAAGGATACTACGGATTTTCTGTTAAAAATTGATGCACTAGAATTTCAAGAGGGAGACTTTTTGGTTTCATTCGATGTAACCAGCCTCTACACCAGTATCGATCATGAACTGGGATTGGAGGCAGTTAAATGGGCCCTGGAGAGGTCAGATTATGGGTCTGACACCAAATCATTTTTAATCTCCCTACTTGAAATTCTACTGTATCATAATTATTTTTTGTTTGATGATATGTTTTATGAGCAATGTCGGGGCACCGCGATGGGGTCCAACGTGGCCCCGACATATGCGAATATATACATGTCAAAAATAGAGGAAACGTCTATATACCCATCCACCCTCTACAGTAATGTGAGGGGGTGGATGCGGTATATAGACGACATTTTCCTTATATGGAATGGTACGGAAGAAAAGTTACAGGAATTTCACGATTGTATTAATCAGGTTCACGACCAATTGAGATTTACAAAGGTGTACTCGGCGGAATCATTACAATTCCTGGATACGTTGGTTTATGTAAGGGATGGTAAATTGGAAACCGATCTCTTTATCAAGCCAACGGACAGGAATAGCATGTTATGCTATGATAGTGCTCATCCTAGGAAGTCAGTAGAATCTTTACCGTTTAGCCAGTTCTTACGAGCAAGAAGAATAGTGTCAGAAGAGAGTCTGGTAGATGATAGATTGAAAAAAATGGGACAAAGATTTAGGGATAGGAAATACCCCAAAAAATTAATAGATAGACACTTAGAAAAAGCCAGGAACAGTAACCGACAGCAACTATTAACCAACATAATAAAAAAGGAAGAGCCAAAAATAAATAGGATCCCATTTGTATCCACCTATAGTAAAATGAGCAATCGCATCTCAGGCATACTGAGACATAACTGGCACATACTGACGCATTCCTTTCCTAAGGTCATTGAATTTCAATCCCCCCCACTGATGTCATATAAGAGGCCCAGAAACCTTAAGGATAGCCTGACATCAGCTGATGTTAAAATCAAGAAAAAGGAGGCTGGTAGAAGGGGCTGTTACCCTTGCTTAGGTTGCTGCAATTGCGGCAGCCTAATCAAGGGTGACTCCTTCTGCCACCCTCAAACGGGGAAGAAATATGATATTAAAGGGCACTATACATGCAATACAGATTTTGCTATCTATAGCCTGCAATGCCCGTGTGGTCTTCTATATATAGGAGAGACGACACAACCCTGTAAAAACAGAATTAACCAACATCGGTACACGATACGCAAGCTATTAGCTAAAAAAGAAAAAGAAAGAAATCAGCAAAATCAAGGAAGTGATGATGAAGCAGAATTACCAGTGCCTGAACACTTTTGGAAATATAGGCATAATGTCTCTCAATTGAGATTTAGGATTATTGATAATGTCCCGACTTTAAGGAGAGGTGGAGATAGGGAGAAGCTGTTAAAACAAAAAGAGTTAAGATGGATCCACGAGTTGGAGACATTGGAGCCTAAGGGCCTTAATAGGGAATTTAAGGTGGGTTCCCTTTTCTGACTCCCGATCGGGTTGTGTGTAAATGTGTTTCATATACCAGGCTAAGAAGCCAGCTTTTAATACATATGTATATATGAATATATCTAAACTCCTGTGTGTGCCCATATCTCCATTTTTATGATGATAGTTTATCTAAAGAAATCCCCCTTTTTTTTCCTTTTGTCTTAGATTCTGCTTGGATATACATGCTGTGGGAGAACCGTCTTCTTATCTTCACGATGCCCTTGTGTGTGAAGGACCCATGACAGATAGGCTAAAAGGGGAACCAGTCATATAGACCCTCTAATGACGATGTGGGGCTGTCAAGGTTTGCACCATATATGATATAACCTTTGAGTAAAATCTATAGTATATGGAGACTGCTACTAAAAGGGTCCACTTGTGTGATATTTCACATAGTTTGAGAACTCCTTTCTAATAAATAATTGAGTGAAATGGTACTGGAGGTAAATCTAGAAAGAATAGGTTTTCGCCATAAAAAATCTTTTACGGGAGAATGTGAGGGAATGTGGGCGGCTCCTCAAATGGGGGGTATCCCTACAGTCCCCCGCTGAAACTCCCTTATAGAATGAATGATAGTATGAGACTGGATGGGCTGGCGTACTGAGGGTTAATCACCCCATGAACGCTTACCCTATACACCAGTCACTGAATGAATGGTGGCAAACCTACATGTACAGCCTCTGAAACACCATGATAGTCACTCTGAAGATAGGGCAAAATAATAGTAATTAAATAAAT
Source organism: Bufo gargarizans (assembly GCF_014858855.1). Classification (NCBI taxonomy): domain Eukaryota; kingdom Metazoa; phylum Chordata; class Amphibia; order Anura; family Bufonidae; genus Bufo; species Bufo gargarizans. Next base: position 672,864,803 of record NC_058081.1, read on the forward strand.
GTATTGGTGGTCCAGATAGTGGCAGCCTCCATAAGATAAGTAAAGAATTAGAATGGCATAATTAATGTCTAGACTGAATGTCGATTAGAGTGTGGTGGATACCAGACAGCACACACCGTGTAATTGGGGGTCTCATTAATAATCTTATATGACTGTGTTAAAAATATATAGTAACATGGATCTTTGGCACCTGATGGCATTTAGATTAGAGTTTGAATGGAACGGAGTATGATCTTGTGATAGTGCGCCAACGGAGCGACGAGATCACATGACCAGGAAGTGGGGCATTATCTGATGGAAATGCGCAGAAAAGGGCGGAAGAATTTTCGCGCATGCGCAGAATTTTCGCGCATGCGCAGATTATACACAGAGACGCGGAAGCCTCGTGTTGTAATGTGAGAACATCGATATGCACCAGTAGTGAGGAGGATGGGACGGAGTCTCCTGCAGCATGGTAAAGTAAGGGAGCAGAGGATGAAAGTATGTTATTAGGGATCATGGAGTGGGCAATATGTAATATGTAAATTTTTGTAAGAAGTAATGAGGGGGTTAATGGGTAGGGCTCAGCAGTAACCAATGCGGAGCCAGGGGACTGTATTTAATGTTCACTGTGCCATTTGTGTAATGGGAGCTTGACAAAGACCATCAGGTTGAAACGTTGCTACACAAGGTGTAATAAAGAAATTGATTGGAATCCCTCTGGAGTGCCGTGGCTTATTCAACATTCTCTACTACGGAAATCCCAGGACCAGGATTTAATGCTACAGGCACCACCACGTATTGGATCCGCTATAATAATAGTGAGTAGTGCTGGCCTATTTTTCTATTTGTGCTGATGCTGCAATGGCGGAAAAATTGTGTATTTTGCCCAAGAAAGGGTGTTTTATTAATAGAGAAATATAACCCCTGTATATAAAGGGTGTATCTCACACGCCCTGAACCACACTAGGCCGCAATTAAAGATTTGTGCCCAAAATGGCTGTATTTCAAATAACTGAATATTACACTAGAGATGTCGCGAACATAAAATTTTCCGTTCGCGAACGGGAAAAGCGAATTTCGACAAATGTTCGCGAACAGGCGAACCGGGCGAACCGCCATTGACTTCTATAGGCAGGCGAAATGTAAAACCCACAGGGACTCTTTCTGGCCACAATAGTGATGGAAAAGTTGTTTCAAGGGGACTAACACCTGGACTGTGGCATGCCGGAGGGGGATCCATGGCAAAACTCCCATGGAAAATTACATAGTTGACGCAGAGTTGGATTTTAATCCATAAAGGGCATAAATCCTCAAACAATCCAATTTTTTTTTTTACAACGTGGTTTAAAACATCCAGTGTGTGTATACGATCAGGTATGATGTTGTATCGATCAGGTAGTGTAAGGGTTGCGCCCGCTTCACAGACATTGACAGACCAAACTCCCCTTTTAATGCACCGCAAACAACCGCAAGCAGTCCATTTGCCCAACCGCAAACTTCCCATTTGCACAAGGTTGGATACCAAGCTAGCCATGTCCCGTTGATGTCATTGAAGGTTTCTTCCTCCACCCAGCCACGTACAACACCAAGGGTCCCGGAAAGGTGAATTGAATTGATTTTTCTAATGGGGAGATGGTTAAAAAAACGCTGGCCCCCTCCCCTTTGTTTGAATCCACGGTCACTGCGTCTGTGCCGTGCAATTTACTGTCCCACCCGATATGAGTGCTATTTTCTATAGTTCTCTCTTCTCATCAGTTTAATCCCTGTTACGTCCCCAATCTGGGGTCCATTTATTAAATGGATTTTTTGATCGGGGAGATGGTTAAAAAAACGCTGGCTCCCTCCCCTTTGTTTGAATCCACGCCACAGTCACTGCGTCTGCGCCGTGCAATTTACTGTCACACCCGATATGAGTGGTATTTTCTGTAATACTATTCTCATCAGTTTAATCCCTGTTACGTGACGTCCCCAATCTGGGGTCCATTTATTAAATAGATTTTTCGAACGGGGAGATGGTTAAAAAATTGCTGGCTCCCTCCCCTTTGTTTGAATCCACGCCACAGTCACTGCGTCTGCGCCGTGCAATTTACTGTCACACCCGATATGAGTGGTATTTTCTGTAATACTATTCTCATCAGTTTAATCCCTGTTACGTGACGTCCCCAATCTGGGGTCCATTTATTAAATTGATTTTTCGAACGGGGAGATGGTTAAAAAATTGCTGGCTCCCTCCCCTTTGTTTAAATCCAAGCCACGGTCACTGCCTCTGCGCCGTGCAATTTACTGTCACACCCGATATGAGTGCTATTTTCTGTAGTACTATTCTCATCAGTTTAATCCCTGTTACGTGACGTCCCCAGTCTGGGGTCCATTTATTAAATTGATTTTTCGAACGGGGAGATGGTTAAAAAACGCTGGCTCCCTCCCCTTTGTTTGAATCCACGCTACGGTCACTGCGTCTGCGCCGTGCAATTTACTGTCACACCTGATATGCGTGCAATTTTCTGTAGTACTTTTCTCATCAGTTTAATCCCTGTTATGTCCCATATCAGGGTGGGATTGCCTTTTGTGAAAAAAAAATTTAGGCCGGGTACCTTCGACTGCCTTCACAGTGACAGACCAAACTATGATACACCAAACTGAATTGATTTTAGGAACCGGAAGATGAAAAAAATAAAAAAAGAATTTACGTTTTTTCTATGAAAAAACATCCAGCCGATCGCATTTGATTATAATGAAACAACGTTTTATCATCTGGGGTGTGGCAACATTGCCAACACACTCATAGAGATGATGATCGCTTCATTGTGATACGCAAGCCCCTTCACCACAACAAGGTAACGATCACAAAAGGGGAATTGACACTTGTATGTGCCTTTTTTTTTTGTTTTGTTTTTGCAGCCACAGTGCAGCACCAGAGGCCAGAAAAATTAGGCATGTAAACATGCCGAAAAATAATGTTATTGTTGCAGCCGCTGTTGTAGCGGCGGCCGGAAAAATTGATGTTTTCAAGGCAGAAAGGTGACTAAAACATTGCGGCTTGAACCCTAGTTGGTGGCGGAGAATTCACGAAAGTCATCCGGTATGCAGACATTAAATATAGCAGCGTGGGGACCATTTTGAGGCTAAGGCATGCCATCAGGCCTTTTGTTAGTTAAACATATCCCCTACTGTCAGTCCCTTTGGGATCCATGCCTCATTCATCTTAATAAAGGTGAGGTCATCAACACTTTTTTGACCGAGGCGACTTCTTTTGTCAGTGACAATGCCTCCTGCTGCACTGAAGGTCCTTTCTGACAGGACACTTGAAGCAGGGCAGGTCAGAAGTTCTATCGCAAACTGGGATAGCTCAGGCCACAGGTCAAGCCTGCACACCCAGTAGTCAAGGGGTTCATCGCTCTTCAGAGTGTCGATATCTGCAGTTAAGGCGAGGTAGTCTGCCACCTGTCGGTCGAGTCATTCTCTAAGGATGGATCCCGAAGGGCTGTGGCGATGTGTAGGACTGAAAAAGCTCTGCATGTCCTCCATCAACAACACATCTGTAAAGCGTCCTGTCCTTGCCACAGTGGTTGTGGTAGGAGGAGGATTACTTTCACCTCTTCCCCAGTTAGATTCCCGTTGTGCTGTGACATCCCCCTTATAAGCTGTGTAAAGCATATTTTTTAGTTTGGTTTTGAACTGCTGCATCCTTTCTGACTTCCGGTAATTTGGTAACATTTCCGCCACTTTATGCTTATACCAGGGGTCTAGTAGCGTGGCCACCCAGTACAGGTCGTTCTCCTTCATCCTTTTTATACGAGGGTCCCTCAACAGGCATGACAGCATGAAAGACCCCATTTGCACAAGGTTTGATGCCGAGCTACTCATTTCCCGTTCCTCCTCCTCACTGATGTCATTGACGGTCTGTTCTTCCCCCCAGCCACGTACAACACCACGGGTCCCAGATAGGTGACAACAACGAGCACCCTGGGATGCCCGCTGTGGTTGGTCTTCCTCCTCCTCAAAGCCACATTCCTCCTCTGACTCCTCTTCCTCATACTCCTCTTGCAGCGTTGCCGCAGGTCCGGCAAGCGATGATGACAAGGCTGTTTCTGGTGGTGATGGTGACCACAACTCTTCCTCTTCACGCTCATCTACAGCCTGATCCAGCACTCTTCGCAGGGCACGCTCCAGGAAGAAAACAAATGGGATGAGGTCGCTGATGGTGCCTTCGGTGCGACTGACTAGGTTTGTCACCTCCTCAAAAGGGCGCATGAGCCTACAGGCATTGCGCATGAGCGTCCAGTAACGTGGCAAAAAAATCCCCAGCTCCGCAGAGGCTGTCCTAGAACCCCGGTCATACAAATACTCGTTGACGGCTTTTTCTTGTTGGAACAGGCGGTCGAACATTAGGAGTGTTGAATTCCAATGTGTCGGGCTGTCGCAAATCAAGCGCCTCACCGGCATGTTGTTTCGGCGCTGAATGTCTGAAAAGTGTGCCATGGCCGTGTAGGAACGCCTGAAATGGCCACACACCTTCCTGGCCTGCTTGAGGACGTCCTGTAAGCCTGGGTACTTAGACACAAAGCGTTGTATGATGAGATTCAACACATGTGCCATGCACGGCACATGTGACAACTTGCCCAAATTCAATGACACCAACAAATTGCTTCCATTGTCACACACCACTTTGCCGATCTCCAGTTGGTGCGGGGTCAGCCACTGATCCACCTGTGCGTTCAGGACGGACAGAAGTGCTGGTCCGGTGTGGCTCTCTGCTTTCAGGCAAGTCAACCCCAAGACAGCGTGACACTGTCGTATCCGGGATGTGGAATAGCCCCTGGGGAGCTGGGGGGATTCAGTTGATGCAGCCGAGGAGGTTATAGAAGCGTATGGAGTAGGAGGAGTAGAGGAGGTGGCAGTAGGCCTGCCTGCAAGTCGTGGCGGTGTCACCAACTCCACTGCAGAGCCAGGCATTCAATGCTTGGCAGCCGTCAGCAGGTTGACCCAATGCGCAGTGTACGTGATATACCTGCCCTGACCGTGATTTGCAGACCAGGTATCAATGGTCTGATGGACCCTTGCCCCGACACTGTATGCCAAAGATGCCATGACTTCCTTTTCAGTCACTGAGTAGAGGTTTGGGATTGCCTTAATAGAAAAAAGAAAATTGTCCGGGTACCTTCCACTGTGGTGTCTCAATAGCGACACATTTTTTGAAGGCCTCAGACTCCACCAGCTGGTATGGTAAAAGCTGGCGGGCTAAGAGTTCTGTCAAGCCAGCTGTCAGACGTCGGGCAAGGGGGTGACTCTGTGACATTGGCTTCTTATGCTCAAACATTTCCTTTACAGACACCTGACTGTGGGCAGTTGAGATGGAACTGCTGAAGGTGAGAGGCGGAGTGGCGGGTGGTTGAGAGGGGGCAAGGAGGACAGCAGTGGTTGACGTGGCTGAAGATGCTGGACCAGGAGGAGGATGGTGGCTTTGAGTTTGAGTGCTGCTTCTACTCGTCATCATGTGTTGATCCCATAGGCGTTTGTGATGTGCGATCATGTGCCTTCGCAAAGCAGTTGTACCTAGGTGGGTGTTGGATTTCCCACAACTCAGTTTCTTTTGGCACAGGTTGCAAATGGCATCGCTGTTGTCAGAGGCAGACACTCAAAAAAAATGCCACACTGCTGAGCTTTGCAATGACCGCATTCTGGTGGTGGCAACAGCATGCGTTGATTGGAGTGCTGTCTGGCTGACCCCGGGTGCCGATACATGCTGTCTGACTGTGCCACTAGCTCCTTGCGACGACCTCCCCCTGCTTCCAACTCGTATCCTCCTTCTCTCTGTCTCTCCTTCTGAACTTTCCCCCTCTTCTTCTTCTCTTCGAGCAGGCACCCACGTGGCATCCACGGACACATCGTCATCATCAACCACTTCACTTGTATCTGACACCTCATAAAAGCAAGCAGCAGTGGGTACAACATCATCATCACACTGTACGTCCATGTGTGTAATGCTGCCTGACTGAGACATATCCCTGTTATCTACATCCTCTGGCAATAATAGTTGCGCATCACTAATTTCATCCAACTGATGTGCAAATAACTCCTCTGAGGGATCAAGTGAAGCGAATGTGGTGGCTGTGGTGGTGGTGGTGGCGGTGGCGACGGGCGGGAGAGTGTAACTTGAGAGCAGGTGACCAAAGCTGAGCTGGAGGAGGATGGTGCATCAAGGTTCTTAGCGGAAGCTGTTGAAGATTGGGTGTCCTGTGTAAGCCAGTCAACTATTTTCTCCGAATTTTTTGGGTTCAGGGTATGTGGCCTCTGAACACTGAGCATTATTCCAGGGCCAGTGGAAATCACAGCACCACGAACACGACAGCCCCTGCGGCGTGGCCTGCCTCTGCCTGTCATTTTTTATTAGATGTGTTACTATGCGTGCAAGGTACTGTGCCACCCTATATAAGTGGTGGGCAGTGGGCACAGTACAGTCTGTGGGCCAGACACACACGGGCTTGCAAATGTGATTAGAAAGAAAAAATTTAAATATCATTTTTTTTATGCAAGGTATTTGAGTGAATGACACCCTGTAACGGTATGAGTGCAGGCCTAGCCACTAGCCAGTGGGCAAAATACAGTATGTGTGGGCCTGACACACACGAGCTTGCAAATGTGATTATATCACAGAAAAATGTTCAATATAATTTTTTTTTCTGCAAGGTATTTGAGTGAATGACACCCTGTAACGGTATGAGTGCAGGCCTAGCCACTAGCCAGTGGGCACAATACAGTATGTGTTGGCCTGACACACACGGGCTTGCAAATATGATTATATCACAGAGAAATTTTCAATAGAATTTTTTTTTTCTGCAAGGTATTTGAGTGAATAACACCCTGTGACAGTATGAGTGCAGGCCTAGCCACTAGCCAGTGGGCACAATACAGTATGTGTGGGCCTGACGCACACGGGCTTGCAAATGTGATTAGATCACAAAAAAATATTAAATAGATTTTTTTTTTATCTGCAAGGTATTTTCTGTCACACCCTGTATGAATGGTGTGCACTGTGCATACAGTGCTGTCTATGACTGAGCCTGCAGCCTCTCACACATGGGCAGCCAGGCAACTGCAATAAATATTTATATATATATATATATATATATAAAAATAAAAAAAAGCACACTGATGTACCAGCCCTGAAAGGGCTTTTTGGGGTGCTGTCAGGACGCTGTCCTTACAGCAGATGAGTCTGGGGACACAGAACAATGCCCTAGCTAACGCTTTCCCTATTGAATTAGCAGCAGCTACACTCTCCCTCCTCTCACTGTGAATGCAGTTTCCGAATGAATCTAAAATGGATGCTGTCCAGGAGATGGGAGGGTCTGGGTGGGAGGGTCTGCTGCTGATTGGGTCTGCTGACTGTGAGGTACAGGGTCAAAGTTTACTCAATGATGATGTATAGGGGGCGGACCGAACATCGCACATGTTCGCCCGCAGCGGCGAACGCGAACAAACTATGTTCGCAGGGAACTAGTCGCCGGCGACTAGTTCGGGACATCACTATATAACACCTGTATTTAAAAGGTGTATCTCACACACCCTGACCCACAGTAGGCCGCATTTAATGATTTTTACCCAAAATGGCTGTATTTCAAATAACTGAATAGAACCCCTGTATATAAATGGTGTATCTCACACGCACTGACCCACACTAGGCCACAATTATTATTTTTTACCCAAAATGGCTGTATTTCAAATAACTGAATAGAACCCATGTATATAAAGGGTGTATCTCTCACTCCCCGACCCACATTAGGCCACAATTAAAGATTTATGCCCAAAATGGCTGTATTTCAATTAGCTGAATATAACCCCTGTATATAAAGGGTGTATCTCACAATGACATCTGCAGCAAATGCGGCCAAATTATAATTTTTTGCCCAAACGGGTGTTTGTTTAATAACTGAATATGACAGCAGTATATAACCCTGGAATTGCAAACGTCTTGATGCTGCAAGGTCGGAAATATTGTGTGTTTTCTTTTATGAATAGAAGAATATAACCCCTGTATATAAAGGGTGTATCTCACACGCAGCCCAATTAAAGGGCTTCTGTCACCCCACTAAAGTAATTTTTCATTTTTTGGCTACTTAAAATCCTTATACTGTGATTTATCAATATATAGTCCTCTTACTCTTTTTCGTTTAGTAGTTTCTTCAAAAAATGCACTTTTATAATATGTAAATTACCTCTCTACCAGGAAGTAGGGCGGTCGCATTCTCCTTTCAAATAAACGCCCCCTCCTCCTGTGGATTGACAGGGCTAGCGAGCGCTCTCTTTCTCTGGCTAGCCCTGTCTGCCTTCTAAATCTCTCACCTGCGCCACACCAGTCTTCAGTCGGCGCATGCACACTTGAGAGGAGGACGCTCACTCAATCCTTAATGCGCCTGCTCCGGGTGTAGATGTGATGTCATTGGCGCAGGCGCATTGAGGATGGAGCGCCGAGCGAGAGTCCTCCTCTCAGTGCGCCTGCGCCGACTGAAGACCGGTGCAGCGCAGGCGCGAGATTTAGAAGGCAGACAAGGGCTAGCCAGAGAATGAGAGCGGTCGCTGGCCCTGTCAATCAGCAGGAGGAGGGGGCGTTTATTTGAAAGGAGGATGCGGCTGCTACCGGCAAGTAGCCGCCCTACTTGCTGGTAGAGAGGTCATTTACATATTATAAAAGTGTGTTTTTTTAAGAAACTACTGAACGAAAAAGAGTAAGAGGACTATATATTGATAAATCGCAGTATAAGGATTTTAAGTAGCCAAAAAATGAAAAATTACTTTAGTGGGGTGACAGAAGTCCTTTAACCCCTTAAGGACCAGGCTCATTTTCACCTTAAGGACCAGGCCATTTTTTGCAAATCTGACCAGTGTCACTTTAAGTGCTGATAACTTTAAAACGCTTTTACTTATACAGGCCATTCTGAGATTGTTTTTTCGTCACATATTGTACTTCATGACACTGGTAAAATAAAGTCAAAAAAATTAATTTTTTTGCATAATAAAATACCTAATTTACCAAAAATTTGGAAAAATTAGCAAATATCAAAGTTTCAGTTTCTCTACTTCTGTAATACATAGTAATACCCCCAAAAATTGTGATGACTTTACATTCCCCATATGTCTACTTCATGTTTATAGCATTTTGGGAATGATATTTTATTTTTTGGGGATGTTACAAGGGTTAGAAGTTTAGAAGCAAATTTTGAAATTTTTCAGAAATCTTCAAAATCCCACTTTTTATGGACCAGTTCAGGTTTGAAGTCACTTTGTGAGGCTTAGATAATAGAAACCTCCCAAAAATGACCCCATTCTAGAAACTACACCCCTCAAGGTATTCAAAACTGTTTTTACAAACTTTTTTAACCCTTTAGGTCTTCCACAAGACTTCATGGCAAAAAGACATACATTTTAAGAATTTTGATTTTTGGGAAAATTTTCCAATATAATCAATTTTTTCCTGGAAAAAAACAAGGGTTAACTGCCAAACAAAACTCAAAATGGGTTGCCCTGCTTCTGTAGTTTGCAGAAATACCCCATATGTGGTCGTAAACTACTGTTTGGCCGAACGGGAGGACATAGAAGGAGGGGAACACCATATGGGTTTTGCAAGGCAGATTTTGCAGGACTGGTTTTGTTTATACCATGTTCCATTACAAGCCCCCCCTTGTACCCCTAGAATAGAAATTGCAAAAAAGTGACTCCATCTAAGAAAGTACACCCCTCAAGGTATTCAAAACTGGGTTTACAAACTTTGTTAACCCTGTAGGTGTTCCACAAGAGTTAATGGCAGATGGAGAAACAATTTAGAAATTTCTATTTTTTGGAAAATTTTCAATTTTAACCCATTTTTTACAGCAATAAAGTAAGGGTTAACAGCCAAACAAAACTCAATATGGGTTGCCCTGATTCTGTAGTTTGCAGAAACACCCCACATGTGGCCGTAAACTACTGTACGGACACACGGTAGGGCGTAGAAGGAAAGGTGTGCCGTGTGGTTTTTGGAAAGCAGATTTTGCTGGACTAATTTATTTACACCATGTCCCATTTGAAGCCCCCCTGATGCACCCCTAGAGTAGAAACTCCATAAAAGTGACCCCATCTAAGAAACTACACCCCTCAAGGCATTCAAAACTGGTTTTACAAACTTTGTTAACCCTTTAGGTGTTCCACAACAGTTATTGGCAAATGGAGATGAAATTCGAGAATTTACATTTTTTGCCAAATTTATTATTTGCTCCATTTTTTCCAGTAACAAAGCAAGGGTTAACAGCCAAACAAAAGTCTATATTTATTGCCCAGATTCTGTAGTTTGCAGAAACACCCCATATGTGGCCGTAAACTACTGTACGGGCACACGGTAGGGCGTAGAGGGAAAGGTGCGGCGTGTGGCTTTTAGAAGGCAGATTTTGCTGGACTGGTTTATTTACACCATGTCCCATTTGAAGCCCCCCTAGAGTAGAAACTCCATAAAAGTGACCCCATCTAAGAAACTACACCCCTCAAGGTATTCAAAACTGGTTTTCCAAACTTTGTTAACCCTTTAGGTGTTCCACAAGAGTTATTGGCAAATGGAGATGAAATTCGAGAATTTAAATTTTTTGCCCAATTTTTTATTTACTCCATTTTTTCCAGTAACAAAGCAAGGGTTAACAGCCAAACAAAAGTCTATATTTATTGCCCAGATTCTGTCGTTTGCAGAAACACCCCATATGTGGCCGTAAACTACTGTACGGGCACACAGTAGGGCGTAGAGGGAAAGGTGCGGCGTGTGGCTTTTGGAAGGCAGATTTTGCTGGACTGGTTTATTTACACTATGTCCCATTTGAAGCCCCCCTGATGCACCCCTAGAGTAGAAACTCCAAAAAAGTGACCCAATTTTAGAAACTACGGGATAGGGTGGCAGTTTTGTTGGTAGTATTTTAGGGTACATATGATTTTTGGTTGCTCTATATTACACTTTTTGTGAGGCAAAGTAACAAAAAGTTGCTGTGTTGGCACCATTTTTATTTTTTGTTATTTACAACATTCATCTGACAGGTTAGATCATGTGGTAATTTTATAGAGCAGGTTGTCACGGACGCGACAATACCAAATATGACAACTTTTTTTGGTTGTTTGTTTCAGTTTTACATAACAAAGCATTTGAAAAAAAAAAATGATTCTTTAGTGTCTCCACATTCTGAAAGCCATAGTTTTATTTATTTTTTGGGCGACTGTCTTGTGTAGGGGCTCATTTTTTTCGGGATGAGATGACTGTTTGATTGGCACTATTTTGGGGTGCGTATGACTTTTTGATCGCTTGCTATTACACTTTTTGTGATCTAAGGTGACAAAAAAATGGCTTTTTTTACACCGTTTTTATTTTTTATATTTTACGGTATTCACCTGAGGGGTTAGATCATGTGATATTTTTATAGAGTAGGTTATTACGGACGCAGTGATACCTAATATATATACTTTTTTTTTTATTTATGTCAGTTTTACACAATGATTTCATTTTTGAAACAAATAAAATCATGTTTTAGTGTCTCCATAGAATGAGAGCCATTGTTTTTTCAGTTTTTGGGCGATTATCTTAGGTAGGGTCTCATTTTTTGCGGGATAAGATTACGGTTTGATTGGCACTATTTTGGGGTGCATATGACTTTTTGATCGCTTGCTATTACACTTTTTGTGATCTAAGGTGACAAAAAATGGCTTTTTTTACACAGTTTTTATTTTTTATTTTTTACGGTATTCACCTGAAGGGTTAGATCATGTGATATTGTTATAGAGCAGGTTATTACGGACGCAGTGATACCTAATATATATACTTTTTTTTTATTTATGTCAGTTTTACACAATGATTTAATTTTTGAAACAAAAAAAATCATGTTTTAGTGTCTCCATAGTCTGAGAGCCATAGTTTTTTCAGTTTTTGGGCGATTATCTTGGGTAGGGTATGATTTTTGCGGGATGAGATGGCGGTTTGATTGGCACTATTTTGGGGTGCGTATGACTTTTTGATCGCTTGCTACTACACTTTTTGTGATGTAAGATGACAAAAAATGGCTTTTTTTACACCGTTTTTTATTTTTTATTTTTACGGTATTCACCTGAGGGATTAGGTCATGTGATATTTTTATAGAGAAGGTTAATACGGACGCGTCAATACCCAATATATAAATATTTTTTTTATTTATTTAAGTTTTACACAATGATTTCATTTTTGAAAAAAAATAATAATGTTTTAGTGTCTTCATAGTCTGAGAGCCATAGTTTTTTCAGTTTTTGGGCGATTGTACTATGTAGGGGCTCATTTTTTGTGGGATGAGGTGACGGTTAGATTAGTACTATTTTGGGGGGCATACGCCGTTTTGATCGCTTGGTGTTGCACTTTTAGTGATGTAAGTTGACAAAAATGGCTTTTTTATACACAGTTTTTATTTTTTATTTTTTATGGTGCCTATCGGATGGGGTGGATCATGTAATATATTTATAGAGCCGTTCGTTACGGACGCAGCGATACCTAATATGTGTGTTTTTTCTTTTTTTTTCAATTTTTTATTAGAAAATCAGGGGAATGGGGCTTTTTTTTTTTTTTTTTTTACTTGAAACTTTATTTTTTTATTCCAAACACTTTTTTTTTTTAACTTTTTTTTTAAAACTTTATTTCTATCCCACTCTGATCCCCTCTGCAATGCATTACAATACATCTGTATTGTAATGCATTGCCTGTTAGTGTATGACACTGAGTCATACACTAACTGGTTGCCTAGGAGACCCAGCCTGAGGCTGGATCTCCTCGGCTCCCGTAGAAGGCAGTTCCTGATGCCGTGCAAGGCATTGGGCAGCCTCTGCACGGCATCGGGCTGCCTTGTCACGCATCGGGTCCCCGCCACAGCAGCGCGGGGACTCGATGCGATCACTCACCTGCCGCAAACAACTTCTATGTCGCGGTCCGCGCGGACCGCGGCATTGAAAGGGTTAATCCGCCGGCATCGCTGTAAACAGCGATGCCGGCGGATACAGCAGGGGCCCGGCTACCAGGGACTGCCGGACCCCTGCAGTGATCGGGTGCGCACCGCTCCGGTGCCCGCCCGATCATCCTGCCGTACATGTAAGGCGGAATGCATTCTGGCAATGCATCCCCCGCCGTACATGTACGGCGTTCTGCGCTAAGGGGTTAAAGATTTGTACCCAAAATGGCTGTACAGTATTTCAAATAACTGAATAGAACCCCTGTATATAAAGGGTGTATCTCACACGCCCTGATCCAGACTAGGCCTCAATTAAATTAGTTTGCCCAAAATGGCTGTATTTCAAATATCGGAATAGAACCCCTGTATATAAAGGGTGTATCTTACAATGACATCTGCAGCAAAGGCTGCCCAAACGTGTGTTTGTTTAATAACTGAATATGACAGCAGTATATGGAATTTCACACGTGCTTATGCTGCAAGGGCTGTAAAATGGTGTATTTTGGCAAAAAAGTGTGTTATTAAAATCCCAGAAAATTAGGGCTGTATTTCTAGCTTAAATTGCACACTGACTAATCCAGATGTTGTATATTGACAAAAAGGTTTTTATTTTTTTACTAACAGAATATGAAAGCTGTATACAATTGCAAAAAAAAAGTATGTGAACCCTTTGGAATGATATGGATTTCTGCACAAATTGGTCATAAAATGTGATCTGATCTTCATATGAGTAACAATAATAGACAAGCACAGTCTGCTTAAACTAATAACACACACGGAATTAAATGTTACCATATTTTTATTGAACACACCATGTAAACATTCACAGTGCAGGTGGGAAAGGTATGTAAACCCCTAGACTAATGACATCTCCAAGATATAATTGGAGTGAGGTGTCAGCCAACTCGAGTCCAATCAATGAGATGATATTTGAGGTGTTGGTTACAGCTGCCCTGCCCTGTAAGAAACACACACTAGTTCTGGGTTTGCTTTTCACAAGAAGCATTGCCTGATGTATATGATGCCTCGCACAAAAGAGCTCTCAGAAGACCTACGATTAAGAATTGTTGACTTGCATAAAGCTGTAAAGGGTTATAAAAGTATCTCCAAAAACCTTGCTGTTCATCAGTCCACAGTAAGACAAATTGTCTATAAATGGAGAAAGTTCAGCACTGCTGCTACTCTCTTTAGGAATGGCCGTTCTGTAAAGATGACTGCAAGAGCACAGTGCAGACTGCCCAATGAGGTCAAAAAGAATCCTAGAGTGTCAGCCAAAGACTTACAAAAGTATCTGGCAAATGCTAACATCCCTGTTAGCGAATCTACTATACGTAAAACACTAAACAAGAAAGGATTTCATGGGAGGATGCCACAGAGGAAGCCACTGCTGTCCAAAAAAACATTGCTGTACATCTGCAGTTTGCACAAGAGCACCTGAATGTTCCACAGCAGTACTGGCAAAATATTCTGTGGACAGATGAAACCAAAGTTGAGTTGTTTGGAAGAAACACACAACACTATGTGTGGAGAAAAAGAGGCACAGCACACCAGAATCAAAACCTCATCCCAACTGTGAAGTATGGTGGTGGGGGCATCATGGTTTAGGGCTGCTTTGCTGTGTCAGGGCCTGGACGGAGTGCTATCATCGAAGGTAAAATGAATTCCCAAGTTTATCAAGACATTTTTTGCAGGAGAACTTAAGCCCATCTGTCCACCAGCTGAAGCTCAACAGAAGATGGATGTTGCAACAGGACAACAACCTAAAGCATAGAAGAAAATCAACAACTGTGATGGAACGCACCGGCCGCTGGGCTGTCTAATGGCGCCGCCCACTCACGCTCCGGCCAATAAATAGGAGTCAGGGGCTGTACAGGGTGTTCCACTAATGGAGTGCGCACTCTGTCAGCTCCATTTGCACAAGAGGACAGAATCGCTGATGCGGGTCTGGAACCCTACAGCTCAGGGAGGACTCACCACCATCTGCTACGGACTTCCACACTGCTGCCTTCCTCTTGGAGGATTCACCACCATCTGCTACGGCTCCCCCACTGCTGGTTCCCTCTCGGAGGACTCCTAAACCGCAAGTACATGCCTGCTAACAGGCTCCGCTGTTTATGTGGAAGTTAACCTGAAGAATTGCTGCCACACGGTGGTGAGAGTTGATATTGCAGTCACATACTAACCTTGAAGAGTTGCTGCCACCCGGTGGTGAGAGTTGATATTGCAGTTACATACTAACCTGTAGAATTGCTGCCACCCGGTGGTGAGAGTTGATATTGCAGTTATATATATTCCTGAGGAATTGCTATAAAAATACCTCCTGACCTTCGCAACTAAGAGGAGATCTTCCTCCCCATTAATTAATCTGTTTATGTGTATTGCGGTACATGATTTTGGTAACCCCAACCTCTCCGCCTAAGACTGAGAGTGCCGCCTGGGGTTCAAATTGAGCAGCCGCAAAACCCACAGCCAGCACTTAGGCAGTGTGGTAAATAGTTGATGTCCATTGACTCTGCAGTTGAGATCCTAACTAATCAACTTGGTGCGTTACAACAACAAAATGGCTTAAACAGAAGAAAATACACTTCTGGAGTGGCCCAGTCAGAGTCCTGACCTCAACCCGATTGAGATGCTGTGGCATGACCTCAAGAAAGCGATTCACACCAGACATCCCAAGAATATTGCTTAATTGAAACAGTTCTGTAAAGAGGAATTGTCAAGAATTACTCTTTAAGAATTCTGTGCCATTCATTTTTCTTTCAGCCCAGAGGCTGAACGGAAAAAAAATATCTCATTACCCGTATGCTCAATATAAGAAGAATAGCAGAAAATCCTAATGCTGACCATACATAATGCTTGTGGAGACCCTCAAATGCCAGGGCAGTACAAACACCCCACAAATGACCCCATTTTGGAAAGAAGACACCCCAAGATATTCGCTGAGGGGCATATTTAGTCCATGAAAGATTAAACTTTTTGTTCCAAGTTAGCGGAAAGGGAGACTTTGTGAGAAAAAAAAAATCAATTTTCGCTAACTTGTGCCCAAAAAAAAAATATCTTCTATGAACTCGCCATTGTAATGACCGGCGTCACGCAAAAGGAGGGAAAAGGGAAGGCCCTGCCCAAGGGAGAGGGAAAGGTGGTGACCCCTGACTCACCTTGCGGCTGGCACCTGACTGCCCTGACGTCCCTAGACGGGTTCCTCACCCGTACGCCGATCATGTGCCTAAACCCTGGCTTTCTCTAAGATGAGCCCTAGGTAGTGAACGGGGCGGTGGGATCACTAGTCCGCACCACTGACACTAAAAGGAAAACACCAAGGAGAGGACAGACAATACAGACAAACATATAATCCCAGGTGGGCGACAACAGCAGACCACAAAGGCCCAACAGGGATCCGGAGGGTAACGCTCTGGAACAACAACCAGGGAACGCAGCAACACAGTTCCAGTGGGTCAGTATAGAAGTCCAGGCAGGAAGCTCTATATCTGGCACCCAGAGAAGTGTGAGAGGGGAATATAAGGAGGTTGGGAGTGCTGGACAAGGAACAGCTGAAGAGAAGGAGCTACGAATCCCTGACTGAGCCAAAAAGGGTTGCAAAGCAAACCCAGAAAGCTACCATAAAGAAACAGCTCTATCTTACTACATAGAGCGCGCAGCCAACCGCTGCGACTTCCTGACCCCGGGTATAACGGAGTCAGGCGATGTTCTTGACACCCTCGTGACAGCCATGCCCCTAACAGAATACCTTGGAGTGTCTTCTTTCCAAAATGGGGTCACATGTGGGGTATTTATACTGCCCTGGTATTTTAGGGGCCCTAAAGCGTGAGAAGAAGTCCGGAATCCAAATGTCTAAAAATGCCCTCCTAAAAGGTACTCATTGGAATTTGGGCCCCTTTGCTCACCTAGGCTGCAAAAAGTATCACACATGTGGTATCGCCGTACTGAGGAGAAGTAGGGCAATGTGTTTTGTGGTGTCTTTTTACATATACCCATGCTGGGTGAGAGAAATATCTCTGTAAAATAACAACTTTGTATAAAAAAAATGGGAAAAGTTGTCTTTTACTGAGATATTTATCCCACCCAGCATGGGTATATATAAAAATACACCCCAAAACAGATTGCCCTACTTCTTCTGAGTACGGCGTTACCATATGTATGACAATTTTTTTGCAGCCTAGGTGCGCAAAGGGGCCCAAATTCCAATGAGTACCTTTACAACTTCACAGGGCATTTTTTACGTATTTGGATTCCAAACTACTTCTCACGCTTTAGGTCCCCTAAAATGCCAGGACAGTATAAATACCCACAAGTGACCCTATTTTGGAAAGAAGACACCCCAAGGTATTCCGTGAGGGGTATGGTGAGTTCATGTAAAATTTTATTTTTTGTCACAAGTTAGTGGAATATGAGATTTTGTAAGAAAAAAAAATATATCAACTTCCGCTAACTTGTGACAAAAAATAAAACTTCCATGAACTCACTATGCCCATCAGAGAATACATTAGGGTGTTTACTTTCCGAAATGGGGTCATTTGTGGGGTGTTTCTACTGTCTGGGTATTGTAGAACCCCAGGAAAAATGACAGGTGCTCAGAAAGTCAAAGTGCGTAAATTTATTTTTTTGCACCATAGTTTCTACATAGTTTGTAAACCCTATAACTTTTACCCAAACCAATAAATATACACTTATTGCATTTTTTTTTATCAAAGACATGTAGAACAATACATTTAGAGAAAAATGTATATAGAAATGTAGCTTTATTTGAAAAATTTTACAACAGAAAGTGAAACATTTTATTTTTTTGCAAAAAGTTGGGTCAATTTCGATTAATATCAAAAAAAGTAAAAATGTCAGCAGCAATGAAATACCACCAAATGAAAGCTCTATTAGTGAGAAGAAAAGGAGGTAAAATTAATTTGGGTGGTAAGTTGTATGACCGAGCAATAAACCGTGAAAGTAGTGTTGTGCAGAATTGTAAAAAGTGGTCTGGTCATTAAGGGGGTTTAAGCTAGGGGAGCTGAGGTGGTTAAGCAGACTGTTATTGTCTATTGTTGAAGATGAAGATCAGATCACATTTTATGACCAATTTGTGCAGAAATCCATATCATTCCAAAGGGTTCACATACTTTTTCTTGCAACTGTATAATAAACTTGAATTTCACACTTGCAGAACTGTAAAATAGTGGATTTTGGAAAAATAAAAAGTGTGTGTTTAAAAACCCAGAAAATTATGGCTGTATTCCTAGCTTAAATTGCACACTTACTAATCCAGATGTTGTATATTGCCAAAAAAATGAGTTTTTTTTTACTAAAAGAATATGAAATCTGTATATAACGGTTGAATTTTACACATCCAGATGTAGCTTGGGATGTAAAATACTGTATTTTGGCAAAAAGGTGTGTTTTGAAAAACCCAGAAAATTATGGCTGTATTTCTAGCTTAAATTGCACACTGACTAATCCTGCAAAAGGACCAGATGTTGTATATTGCCAACAAAGGGTTATTTTTACAACTAGATTATTAGTGCAGTTTTTTAACACAAAAGCTCAGATGCAGTGCTGGTGCATTGAGCTTGAATAAAATGGCCGCCGCCGCCCACCTAACTAACAGACGGATAAAAGTGGGTTTTTTTTCGGTTACTGGGCTCAGGGCAGGGTAAAAAGATTGTGCCCTGCACTCACACAACTAAATGTATGTCAATCGCTGAGTTAGATTCACGTTCTGAACCAAATATTCTCTCCTATTCTCTCCCTGAAATCACCAGCCGCATCCTCTCCCTACACTAGTAACAGCAGAGTGACGTGCAGCGCTACGTGACTTAAAGGGGTTGTCCGGGTTCAGAGCTGAACCCGGACATCCCTCCATTTTCACCCCGGCAGCCCCCCTGACATGAGCATAGGAGCAGTTCATGCTCCGATGCTCTCCTTTGCCCTGCGCTAAATCGCGCAGGGCAAAGGCATTTTTAGGAGTTCCGGTGACGTATCGGGGCTCTCCATGGGGCTGACAGGAACCCCGGTGACATCACCGGCACTGAAGGGCGGGATTTAGCTCTGCCCTAGCCAGAAAAATGCTAGGGCAGAGCTAAAGCCCGCCCCTCAGAGCCGGTGACGTCACCGAACACACTGCCGGACGGAAGTTACCGCCCCGCCAGTGTGTTATTGAAAACAAAAGCGATTTAGCGCAGGGCACAGGAGCGCATCGGAGCATGAGATGCTCCGATGTTAGGCTCAGGGATGCTGCCGGGGTGAAAATAAGGGTATGTCCGGCTCTGAACCCGGACAACCCCTTTAAGCTTATAGTGCCTGGGTCACATGCTGCACTGGCCAATCACAGCCATGCCATTAGTAGGCATGGCTGTGATGGCTTCTAAGGGCACAAAGTTAAACGCTTGTTGATTGGCTGCTCTGCACTTTTCAAAAAGCACAGAGAAATCGCCGAACACCGAACCCAAACTTTTACTGAAATGTTCGGGTCCGGGGTCCAAAAATCCTAAAGTTTGGTATGAACCCGAACTTTCCAGTTCGGATTCGCTCAAGTGCATAAGTTAGCATGCCTATATACAGTTAATGTGCATGTGGGACTTTGCATGTCTGATGTTATTATGTGCATGTGTGCATTAGAGAAGAATGAATCGATTCTAAACAAATATGAATTTTACAAAAATTAATCTGCCAAATTCAATGTTTTAGTGATTCGTTTCAGATGATTCTTATAAAAAGACAGCCAGCGCCATTTTACTGTGAAAATAGGCAGGGAAAATGATAACAAGGAAGAAGGAGGAGCTTCATATGACCCTTTGAAGGAAGGGGAGAAGGGATTGCCCTGACTGGCTGACAAACAGCCTGATCAGACAATCAGGGGGCAATATTCAACTAGGTCCTTCTGCACAAAAAGAAGAAACTCTATTCTGTGGGCATCTGGGGTTTTGATAAGTGCTGTGACTGTCAGAAAACAATTGCAGGCATAAGCCAGATACTAGGAACAGGATAGGGGCATTATAAGAGAGAATTTGAGATATAACTGGGTAGATTTTAGAGTTTTATCAGGGCGTTTTAGTATAGAGAATGATTGAGGTAATGGTCACTGTCTTAGTTGTTTCATACAGTTTGCTAGCAAATTCTGAATCCAGCAAGAAACTCATATTTTCCATCCACTTTTTTAAGTTTCTACAGTTCATAGGCTTATTTCCAGCACCCCAGTAGCATACATTCTGCTTCAAATGCTTGGCTATTGCCCTTTTATTCTAAATTCTACACTGTGCATTATTAGTGAATGTGTACCATGCTGCAATAATAACATTTACATATCAGTTTACCATTAACGTATTGTATTGCTCCAAGATACTTAGAGTTTTAGCAAACAGCATTTATATACCAGTTAACTGATAACAGTGTCAGATATTTGCATTGTTACTGAATGCATTGTTCTCCAATAACAGCATTTATATACCAGTTAGGCTAGTTATTTACCGCAAGTGTTCTGGCAGGCTTTTCTAGCAGAGAGTGCCATAAATCAGGGGGTTAAAAACAACTGAATGCAATGATTTTTGTCTAGCTGATTCTTCACATATTTGCTGGGTAGTTGCTGGATCTCTGTCAGAACCGATTACAGTCAATTGGATGGTAGTATCTGGCAATCCAAGATCTGGAGAACACCTACAGGCTGCATACTCTGCCTCATATGTGAAACTAGCCGTAACCACTAATGCATTATCATGATTATTACGGAATGTGCTGTACTGTAATAACCACATTTAGCAGTTTCATTCTCCACAATGTATTGCCATTATAAATTGTCAATACCATTGTGCAGTGTGTTTCTGTCTTTAAATTATAGAAAAAAACACAATTTTCCTAGTACGTTTAATAATCTGCATACCAAACCCTTGACTTTTCAATCATAGGGCTCATAATAAAATGTCTGGTGATGATGATCAAGACAATGAAGGCAATAGAAGGAATTCAGTTTTGAATTATTTAGTTTCAGTGCTGCCATCTGTTTTTTGCAGATGCATTTTGAGGTCTACAAAATTGATGATCACTTTATTTTCATTTTCTCAGGGATTACAATTCATGTGCATGGGATAACTTCTAGTACCAGGCAAGCTGCTGTGCTATATTGTGTAAGAAAATGTAATGCTATTTCTGGTCAAATTTTTTCCTAAAAATTAATCAAGACTTCAAGGTACAGTAAGAAGTCAAATAAGTCAAACCAAAAGTCAAGCTACTAATGATTCAATTTGTTAAAATGAAAGTTTCTAATGGGAAAAAATATAAAATTTGTGACATGGACTAAAAAAACTACTGGCTAGCTTGGGACATATACAAGATCAAAAGCCATTTAACTGACAGAAAATGGACAAAACTATTGACCTTGATTAGCCTATACGTACATATTAGCTTGAACAATGTTAGCCCAGCGGTCTTTGCCGGCGCTGCTGCCACTACCCATGGGCAATGGCTTACTCTTTCCCTCCTGCTGCCAAGCGCGGGCAGCAGGTACCTTAACTGTTGCATCTGTGCTACATGCCAGAGTTTACTTCCTACAGGAGACCTGTACTGTTGTTAGGGCTTGCATGGGTGTGTCTCTCCCCACTTGTGAGGCAGCACGTACATGCCCTCTTTCTCACCAGCCTATGGCTGGATTGCAGGAAGTATTTAAAGGTGCTTCCTACCACAGGAAGATGCCTGAGCAACTCATGGTCACTAGCTTGTCTAGTTCCAAGTGTGAAGGTGTTTTTCAAGTTCTTCTTTGCTGTGTACTGGACCCTGCTTTTAGAATTATTTTGCCTGTTTGCCATCTGCCTCTGACCTCGGACTTTGTTTACGGACCTTGCTTGATCTCTGCTTGCCCTGACCCCAGACTTAATGACCATGTAGTTCCCCTCAGTGCTTGCACCGGTATCTCTGACCCCCTGGTCAGCTGCCACTGACTCGGAAACTGCTCTGGAGTGGCACCTGGCAACTACCCTAAAGGCCCAAGCCTATCCTTACCATCAGAGGCTCTATTGAAGACCAGGTAGTTGCTTAGTCACGCCTCTCCAGAGTATAGCCAGTCAGTGGTCCAGTCAGTGGTCCAGTCAGTGGTGCCGTGGCTCCACACCCGCTTGCATAACAAACGAAAGAGAAGCTGTGAATTAGCTAAGAAGACAATTGATGTTTTTAATTAATTGCAATGTCAGTTGCATTCAGTTTAGTCAAAATTAATCTCTTACATCACATTCAGTAAATGATTATTGGAGGGGAAAAATTTCACCACACAAGACCTTCTATATAGCTAACTCTGGGGCCTCAAGAGGTCACCTGACACATAAAAGAGCATCTACTTGGTCAGGTCTCAAAGGTTGCTATCCATTCGAATAGCTAAAGTATGGTGCAAATCAATAAATGGAGCAACAGTTCAACTAGAATGTGAAGATGATAGGTGAACGGCACATATGACCCAGTTTAGTTCTGAGAGAATAATATTAAAGTCAAAACAAGACATTAAGACATAACAGGCACCAAATATCTAGACATACGTTCATATTTTTATTTTACTGTATCTGCCCTAGTAATAATCTATTGCAGTATCCTGATTTCAAATTCTTAGCAAATTATTAAATTCAAATCAAAATTTCAAAATGCAAGACGATGAAAGTGACTGTTCTTTGTTTATTGTATGAATAATTCAGAGTTTGAGGTGCTCGGGAGAGCAGTGATTGTTTATAGACTTGCAGATATTATGATCAATCCAGGTATAATTATCTACTTGGATAATAGTCTATTATTGTGTTATATTGATCTGGCTTTGTCTGTAGATTGTCTGTAGACGGTCATTTATCTTCTGGAAATTTTAGAGCACACATTTTTAGCCAAAGTACTCAGTTGTATGCAGTGTTCAAATGGAGCAAATTATTCTCAAGGCCCAACCCTTATATATCATCTATAAAGTCTAATAAGTTTTGAAAGAAAGAAAGAGATCCAAGAGGCAAGTGATATGCTCCAAAGTCAGCTCCAAATGTTTATTTTTTCCTGAACCTTTTAGGCCCACCAGAGGATCTTCTGGCAGGCTTAATGAGCCAATCTGACCCTGATTGTATATGCACAGTTATTGCACAGTTATTTCAATTTACTACTGTCTTAAATCCACCATTAAAGGGTAATTATTCTTTTTTTTCTCACACCAAAATAAAGATAGCACCGCTATCTGCAACTTTTCCCTGCTCACGCCAGGTCTAAAAAAGTGTGTGGCATGGCCAGGGGAAGGGGACCAGTCTCACTCAACAATTTCTACGCCTGTTTTAGGCATAGAAAATAGCCTAAATGTTTGCTCGGAAGCTGTCTTACATTTAGAACTGTATAAGCAAAACTTCGTGGCACTCTGCCGTCCGTTTGCCGCTGGAAGTCGGGTTCCCACCCCGTTTCAATAATAATGTAAAAACTCCAGCAAATAGCGTTGCAAAAAGGAATCTTTTAATAGACATATGCGGCTGTGTAAAATTCATGACGTTTCGGCCATACATTAGCCTTCATCAGACTACAGCAAAACAAAAGGAAGAAAAGAAAATAATATAAACACATCTTATATATACATATTCATAAAGTGTGCCATGGCAAGTGACATAGAATGTGGCACATAAGTATAAAGCAGTGATTCAAGTACAAAAACAATAGTTAAGGGTCCAGAGAATTCTGTAATTTTGTCCAACAATCCGTGTTCAGACATATCCTTGGTGTAGGTAATGTATTCCAACCCCATCTTCAATGAGAACATGTTAAGGAATATAATGTTCATGTGAACCGCAGTCCATAGAATGCTTACAAGTCCGTGGGCATCAGCAGCGTTACA
Organism: Bufo gargarizans; assembly: GCF_014858855.1. Classification (NCBI taxonomy): domain Eukaryota; kingdom Metazoa; phylum Chordata; class Amphibia; order Anura; family Bufonidae; genus Bufo; species Bufo gargarizans. The sequence continues at coordinate 672,888,596 of NC_058081.1, forward strand.
GGAATGGAGCACAGATGTTGTCATGATGAGAGATGATATCAACAGTACTGAGATAAGATATCCCTATGTTGCAATTAAATACCAGTATATAGATCTAACCTGAATAAAATGAATTGGCAATGGATCCATGGATAGATTGGAGGGAACGGAGAAAGGGGAAGAGAGAGGGTGAGAGCACAGGGCTAGAGATGAGGTAAGGAGGATACATACTATATAAAGCGTGGCTACAGGTCATACATGCAGTATTGGCTACAGGTCATATAGACTAGTATTGTCCTACCTTATGCCGCTTAAAGATGGATGTCCAGTACAGTATCGCAATACCTGTATCGCAATACCTGATGTAGGGTACAATAGGGTTGAATGAAAACGGACTAATCTATGGGGGAGAATAAGACATAGAAGACATAGAAGATAAAAGATAAAAGGACCTAAGGGACATCAATACAGATTGATGATAATGATATATGACGTCTGGACATATAGACAAAGGACATTAGACAGTAATAGGAGATATCAGGAAAATAATCTATAATAACATGAAGAATAATCTATAATAACATGAAGACATGGATACTATACCATAACGTGAAAAGGATACTATGGATGACCCAACGTAGTGAAGGGTGGTGCGACTAATTCATCTAAAAAGGAACAACAGAATACATAAGAAAGTGGTGGAGACTATGTTGACACATACTACTGTTGATATAGATAGGCATATGTTTAAATATAGAGGTGTCTAGGTTTCAGAGTAACCGGACGTGGGGGGAGGGGTTTATTTAAAGAGAAAGGAACGGATTAAAAGACGTCAAATGGGAAGTAGGGATGGACAGCTTGGGTATACACTGCTGGGTATCAAGGTCTGGTATCTGTTATAATGTAACAGTTAGTTCAGATAAGGCTATGTATTTCATAGTCCCTATTTAATCCTTTGGGTTCCAGACTGTCAAGTGTATGAATCCAATATGCTTCCCTCTTTTTCAATAATTTGATTCTATCACCTCCCCTCCTACTGGGTGTCACCTGTTCGATTACTTGATATTTGAGTTGTGAGAGGTTGTGGCCTGCTGATTCGAAATGTGCTGGTACCGGAAGTAATAGATTTTTACGTCTAATATTAGATTTGTGTTGGCATATGCGATCGCGTATTTTTTGGTTATTAGTGAATTTAAAAACCCCATACTACCTTGTACACGCCGGCCCAAAAATTTACGGGACCTAATTGTGAAGGCTGATATAGGCCCGACTAAGACCATCCCTAGACAGACTTTCATACAGAAACAAAAGACAGGAACTTTTCCCTGTATACATTGCTCCCAGTGCTCGAATGTATTAAAAGGACCCCAATTTCATCACCCACAGTCAGGCAAAAGCTTTCCAATTCGCGGTTTCTTTACATGTGAAACCAACTTCGTAGTGTACTTATTAAAGTGTCCCTGTGGTAAGATATATGTAGGGGAAACAACCCAAAAAATACGCGATCGCATATGCCAACACAAATCTAATATTAGACGTAAAAATCTATTACTTCCGGTACCAGCACATTTCGAATCAGCAGGCCACAACCTCTCACAACTCAAATATCAAGTAATCGAACAGGTGACACCCAGTAGGAGGGGAGGTGATAGAATCAAATTATTGAAAAAGAGGGAAGCATATTGGATTCATACACTTGACAGTCTGGAACCCAAAGGATTAAATAGGGACTATGAAATACATAGCCTTATCTGAACTAACTGTTACATTATAACAGATACCAGACCTTGATACCCAGCAGTGTATACCCAAGCTGTCCATCCCTACTTCCCATTTGACGTCTTTTAATCCGTTCCTTTCTCTTTAAATAAACCCCTCCCCCCACGTCCGGTTACTCTGAAACCTAGACACCTCTATATTTAAACATATGCCTATCTATATCAACAGTAGTATGTGTCAACATAGTCTCCACCACTTTCTTATGTATTCTGTTGTTCCTTTTTAGATGAATTAGTCGCACCACCCTTCACTACGTTGGGTCATCCATAGTATCCTTTTCACGTTATGGTATAGTATCCATGTCTTCATGTTATTATAGATTATTCTTCATGTTATTATAGATTATTTTCCTGATATCTCCTATTACTGTCTAATGTCCTTTGTCTATATGTCCAGACGTCATATATCATTATCATCAATCTGTATTGATGTCCCTTAGGTCCTTTTATCTTTTATCTTCTATGTCTTCTATGTCTTATTCTCCCCCATAGATTAGTCCGTTTTCATTCAACCCTATTGTACCCTACATCAGGTATTGCGATACTGTACTCTTCTAATATCCCGTACACTCACAATGGCACTCACAGCGAGGCTTGATACGCACCTATACCATCTGCGCATGCGCAACACTAACACCTCAAGCGAGGCTTGAGGCGCACCCATACCAGACATACCGGATCCTATCTACAACCAGGAGCGAGACGTGACACGCAACAGAACCCAGTGCGCATGCGCTATGACCCTCATTACCGGACACACTCCTTCAAATAAGGGCGCGCGTCCTGGATCTCAGAGGCGCATCCCAGACAGTGCTACTGCACATTTCACACAACGCCCACATCCTGGACATCCATCTTTAAGCGGCATAAGGTAGGACAATACTAGTCTATATGACCTGTAGCCAATACTGCATGTATGACCTGTAGCCACGCTTTATATAGTATGTATCCTCCTTACCTCATCTCTAGCCCTGTGCTCTCACCCTCTCCCTTCCCCTTTCTCCGTTCCCTCCAATCTATCCATGGATCCATTGCCAATTCATTTTATTCAGGTTAGATCTATATACTGGTATTTAATTGCAACATAGGGATATCTTATCTCAGTACTGTTGATATCATCTCTCATCATGACAACATCTGTGCTCCATTCCTGTAACGCTGCTGATGCCCACGGACTTGTAAGCATTCTATGGACTGCGGTTCACATGAACATTATATTCCTTAACATGTTCTCATTGAAGATGGGGTTGGAATACATTACCTACACCAAGGATATGTCTGAACACGGATTGTTGGACAAAATTACAGAATTCTCTGGACCCTTAACTATTGTTTTTGTACTTGAATCACTGCTTTATACTTATGTGCCACATTCTATGTCACTTGCCATGGCACACTTTATGAATATGTATATATAAGATGTGTTTATATTATTTTCTTTTCTTCCTTTTGTTTTGCTGTAGTCTGATGAAGGCTAATGTATGGCCGAAACGTCATGAATTTTACACAGCCGCATATGTCTATTAAAAGATTCCTTTTTGCAACGCTATTTGCTGGAGTTTTTACATTATTATTACATTTAGAACTGACGCTGGATGTGCTGAAGTTATGGAGAGGCTGGTGCCTCTACATAACTCCAGTGGATCCACCGCTAGATATGGGGCTTTAATAAGACTAGTATCTATAACGACGATCTTAATAAATGCGCCCCTAAGACTGTTTGAATTTGAAAACTGACTGAAGAAACATGAGAAACATGAGCTAAACTACTGCATAACCATGCAAAAATCTATCTTGAGATGGTATGCACCTAGCCCTTATACTCCAATTGTAAACTACAAATCAAGGAACAAATTAATCAAAAGTTATCTTTGAAAATGGGATATAAATCGTAAGCTTGGAGCTTGACTTCTGTTTAGGAAATTGAACCGTCTATAAACCTCCTGAACTGTCAAGAGATTCATATCTTAAAGAATCTCTAAAAATGTCACTATTTAGAATGCTATGAGAAAGACTTGCATTAATAGGTATTTAAAGATGACTTTCAAAATAATTTTTGAATCTCATGTCCCCATAAGGGTTTCAAACATCTGAGTTTGACTTTTTAGAAGATGATTTGGGTGGATTTCCTTTTGTGTATAATGCTACTTTCACACTAGCGTTTTATGGGGATCCGTCATGGATCTGCAAAAACGTTTTGTTACAATAATACAACCGCATGCATCTGTCATGAATGGATCCGGTTGTATTATGTCTTCTATAACCATGATGGATCCGTCTTGAACACCATTTAACCCCTTAAGGACACGGCCATATTTCACCTTAAGGACCAGGCCATTTTTTGCAAATCTGACCAGTGTCACTTTAAGTGGTGATAACTTTAAAACGCTTTGACTTATCCAGGCCATTCTGAGATTCTGAGATTGTTTTTTCGTCACATATAGTACTTCATGACACTGGTAAAATGAAGTAAAAAAAAAATTCATTTTTATTTATAAAAAAAGAACAAATTTAACAAAAATTTATAAAAAATTGCACATTTCCAAGTTTCAATTTCTCTACTTCTATAATACATAGTAATACCTCCAAAAATAGTTATTACTTTACATTCCCCATATGTCTACTTCATGTTTGGATCATTTTGGGAATGATATTTTATATTTTGGGGTAGTTACAAGGCTTAGAAGTATAGAAGCAAATTTTTCAGAAATGTTCAAAAACCCAATTTTTAGGGACCAGATCAGGTGAGGCTTAGATAATAGAAACCACCCAAAAATGACCCCATTCTAGAAACTACACCCATCAAGGTATTCAAAACGAATTTTACAAACATTATTAACCCTTAAGGTGCTCCACAAGAGTTATTGGGAAATGGAGATGACATTTCAGAATTTAATTTGTTTGCCAAATTTTCAAATTTAACCAATTTTTTCCACTAACAAAGCAAGGGTTAACAGCCAAACAAGACTGTATCTTTATTGCCCTGACTCTGCCGTTTACAGAAACACCCCATATGTGGTCGTACACTACTGTACGGCCACACGGCGGGGCGTAGAGGGAAAAGAGTGTTGTGTGGTTTTTGGAGGGCTGATTTTTATGGACCAGTTTATTTACACTGTGTCCTGTTTCAACCCCCCTGATCCACCCCTGGAGTAGAAACTCCCTAAAAGTGACCCCATTTTGGAAACTACAGGGTAAGGTGGCAGTTTTGTTGGGACTATTTTTAGGGTGCATATGATTTTTGGTTGCTCTATATTATATTTTTATGAGGTAAGGTTACCAAAAATTGAAATACTGAAATTGCATCTCCATTTGCCATTAACTGTTGAGGAACACCTAAAGGGCTAATAACATTTCTAAAATCAGTTTTGAATACCTTAAGGGGTGTAGTTTCTTAGATGGGGTCACTTTTAGTGAGTTTCTTCTCTAGGGGTGCATTAGGGAGGCTTCAAAGGGGACATGGTGTCAATAAAAAAGGCCATCAAAATCGGCCTTACAGAAACCATGTCGGTCCTTTCCTTTTGCGCCCTGCCTTTTAGTGATACAGGAGTTTACAACCACAAATGTGGCGTTTCTGTAAACTGCAGTATCAGGGTAATAAATATAAAGTTTTGTTTAGTTGTTAACCCTTGATTTGTTACCGGAAAAAAACTGATTGAAATGGAAAAGTGCCAAAAATAGCTGTTTTGGCACCGTTTAAAAAAAAAAATTGGGACCATGTTAATCTGGAGGGTTAGGTCATGTGGAATTTTTATAGAGGAGATTCTTACAGACGCGTCAATACCTATTTAGGTTTTAGACTATATTATCCTTTTTGATACCCAAACATTTTTGGGGTATCTCTAAGGTCTAAGAGTCATTATTTTTAATATTTTTTTAGCCGATTGTATTAGGTAGGGGCTCATTTTTTGCAGGATGAGGGGACGGTTTTAATTGCACTATTATGGGGGCTATATGACTTTATGATCGCTTGCTATTAAACTTTCTGTTATCTAAGGTGACAAACAAAAAATCTTTTTTTTTTGGGACTGTGTTAATCTGGGGGGTTAGGTCATGGGGTATTTTTATAGAAGAGATTATTACCGACACGGCGATATCTAATTTGTATACTTTTTAAAATTATTTAAGTTTTACAACTTTTTGAACACATTTTTTGGGTGTCTCAAGTCTGAGAACCAGTTTTTATCGATTGTCAGTGGCTAAATGGAAATGGGAATTATACATTTAGTACTCCATGGAAGTGTGGTACTCCCTGAAGCAACCAATAATGCAGAGGCCCGGTTGATCGGAGCACATGTCACATTGAGTAGTGGTGTCCTTCTGTATGCCCCTCCTGTGACACATTCTGCACTTTTTTTGGGTCCATCCCATCTTTCCAGTATAGGGGACCACACCTGGAAAGTGTTGGCCAGGGACGATACGGACACCTACAGTTCCCGAGGAACTCCGGCCTGCTCTTTCCCGGTCAGAAAAGATCAGGGCCTTGAGGATTGCCTCATAGAACTGCAGGAATTTCCCTGTGTTGCCAGCGCACTGGAACAGTACAAAGAGTTGTACATGGCAACCTGCACCAAGTAGACCGCAACTTTTTTGTACCATGTCCGCGTTTTGCGCATGGCATTATATGGCTTGAGGGCTTGATCAGAGAGATCAACTCCTCTCATATACCGATTGTAGTCAACTATACAATCGGGCTTGAGGACCGTTGCTGCTGTACCTCACACAGGGACAGGTTTGATGCAGTTACCGTGAATTGTGGACAGTACAAGGACATCCCTCTTGTCCTTATATCTGACCAGCAGCAGGTTTCCACTGGTAAGGGCACGGGTCTCACCCCTGGGGATAGGTACCTGGAGGGGGTGGGCAGGGAGGCCGCGTCCTTAAGGGGTTTTCTATTGTGCCACATTGTGTCAGAGAAAACGTTTGTCTGCTTCGTCAGGCGGATAGCAAAACGCCTCCAGAGTAGAATGGTGACTGAAATGAGGCAAACTGATGCATTATGAGCAGATCCTTTTCCATTCAGAATGCATTAGGGCAAAACAGATCCATTTTGGACTGCATTTGAGAGCCCTGAATGGATCCAAAGCCAAAACGCTAGTGTGAAAGTAGCCTAAAAGGGTTAATTTAGACATTCCCTTTAAGAGTAGCTCTTCCCTTAATCTGGAAGGGTTAATAGTCTAGCAGACACATATTCCCTGCCCCCCAGCCTTAACAAAGAAGACTCGTTAAGGAACATATAGTTTGCTAAGCCCCCAGTCTCTTCTCCTAGTACTAGATAGCACCATAAATATTCTTTAGATAAGGGATTTAATGCTGGTTGTTTTAAGAAGGATCCAAAAGTAATTGGTTAAAACTGGATTTGTGCCATGAGGATGAATTGGAGGGGCAAAGGTGTAAAAAGGTAGTGCAGCATCATCCTGTGGCAGTTCCTTGATTCAAGACATCTTGTTGGCATGGTTTAAAGACTGATCCTGGGTGGGGCACGCACCACAGAACTGACCCAGTGATGAGACAAAGCTAAGTGATTTTCTTCTTTCTTTCTGTATGCTTGCTTTTTATATTGTATGTATTTTTCTTCACTTGAGCAAATTAACTATATAGCTGCTCTCCACCCTGGCAAAAAGATGAGGAACAGAAGATCCATCTCTATTGGTTCAGAATTCTACAATAATATGTAGGAAAATAGGTTTTCTAAGCTGGACAACACTTTTAAAGTGTCAGTATCCATTAAGTGCTAGACCGTTCTCTGTTACATTTTCACAGGTTGATCAGAATCTTATTAAAAAGTACTTCGTGCCTAGGGGCTTCAGGGATTTAAATCACGTATACAGTTTATATTACTTGGAAGGCCTAATAGTCTCCTAGAGGATATTGCTGGTTTTGTTTTATACATATATGGCCTTTAATTAAGGGGTTTGGATTGCTCCTTAGAGTGAATGTGTCATCTTTCCAAAGTGTAGGTGATAAATACCCTTTGTGGAAAACCCTCCTTAATATCAAACATCAGCCTCCTTGTTTATTTTCTCCCTCATGTAGCAAATGTGTTTCTAGGATAGAATTAAATTAAAATATTGCAATGTCAGTATCTAAATAATACTCACTCAAATTTTTAGTTAACATTGTTATACTTTGAACTTTGTAAGGCTCTGTTAATGGAAGACACAGTGCTGTGATGCATTTGTGACATGGACAATAGTAGCACCTAACGGAGACGATGTTAGAGAGACAATGTTAACGGTACATCTCCTCTCTAACTTATAGACAAGGCTCCCAAGCATGGGAACTCATCTCTATGACCACCCTATGGCCTAATACAGACGGGTTTATTGAGATTAGTTGCCTTTAAAAAAGAAAGTCTATTTCAATATAAAACATCGAAAAGTAAAATACACCATAAAGACCATTGTTCTCAAGTCATCATAATATCTTCCCCACTCCAACTAGAAATTACTGTAGTTCTTATCCCTTACAAAGCACCATGAAATCTCCTCTGACTACCACCATGTAAGCAATGTCCCAAACCACACATCACTTTTCACAAGAAAATGCAAGATTTTTGTGCAGTCATCATGAACATTTTGACATGCCAAGCAATAAATGTTTCATACTAGCAGAAGTAAACCAACAGACATATCTTATCATAGAGTTCTTCTTGCTTCATTGGCTGTTTATTTATAGTTTAAAGGCTATGTAGACCTTCAAGGGCATTTGAAGCAGAATTTAGTCCCAAGTTTAGGAAATCTTTGATTTGCAAATTAGCTGAATTTCCACACACCTAATCAGTTTTTCTAAAATGGCGGCTGCACGTATTGCAAAGTCAAAGTAAGAAGTACGGAAATGTGAGGTCACTTATAATTCCGTAAAGACAGCCAATCTGCACTGAGGCAATAATAAAATAAATGCATTCACTTATCTAACAGCGCAGAAGCTGAACGTGCACCTGGCCAAGTTGCTGGTACTCCCTCCCTCTTTATGTAGTTGACTCTGGACATTTCAGTGAACTGATAGACTGATAGCTTGTGCCCACCCAAGATGGAGAGTCCCAAGCCGACATTACTTTCCAAAAAAGCTGTACCAGCCCTGCACACGTATGTTGAGCAGAAGGTGGGCAAGTCCTTGAGCCTGTCGGTGTCTGGTACAGTTCATGCCAGTGCTGAGGTGCGAAGCTGTAAGCATAGTCAAGGACAATAAAAAATTATAGCCCACTGGGTAAATGCAGTTCTGGCCCAGGAACACCAGCAACTTGGCCAGGTGATGGCAATTCCACCTCCATGTTGTAATGCTGGGAGTTCTGTGCCAATGTCCTCCTTTGTATCCTAATCCTCCACCTTGTACTCATCCTCCCCTCTAGGCACAGTTCACAGTGGTTTTTCAGCATATCACCTATGCAAAGGTAGGCATTGTCATTGCCTTATATGTGATGCTTTCACCCATTGGAACTCCACGCTTCATATGTTTGACTGTCTGTATGAGCAAAGCTGCAGATGGACAGATAAACTCCCCGCTGTAAATTCCACGTTTGCCAGTGGCAGCTCATGTGTGACACGTGCCATTTGCTCAGGCTCTTTGAAGAGGCCACTTTATTTGTCAGTCAGCTCCTACATATCCTGGAGGGGAAGCTGAGAACTCTGATTGGCCAGGGGACAGAAGATGTGGAATCTACATTTCACAGCCACCTGAGCTCTGAGGTGGATGAACTGGCAGAGGAGGACGACATAAAAACCCAGGAATTTTATACAAAACTAGGTGGTTTATCTGCTCAAGTGACAGTAGAAGTGCAGGAGGAGCTGGAGGGCAACAACGAAGATGACCCCGAAAGACTGTGGCCGTATACAGTCGAGATGGAGGCAGGGAGGTTCTCCTTGTACAAATGGCCAGATGCATGTTGCAGAGGGATGACTACTGCCTATCCATATTGTTAGCCACATTGTTATCCACACCAGGGGCATGGGGGCATTTTTTTTAAACCTTCTGAGAGGGATGTAAAAATGGACTACTATAGACACATTCAGTGCAGTCGGCTGCCTATGAGTGCCATGTGATGTCCTCATGAAGGTCTGACCGGGGGACCCTCTGTGCTCATGCTCCAATGCTAAGACTGGTGGTGGAGGGATGAGGTGGATAGTAGCAGCACCAGCTCTATAAGCAGCAACTCAAATATGGAGTCTCTAATGAGCAGTTTTCTTGACCCACCTTCTGAGGAAACAACCCAGCAGCAGCAAGAGACCCTCAACCAACTGGTGGTGGCATACTTGGACTGCACCCATAGGCGTGCGCACGGGGTGTGCCGGGTGTGCCTGGGCACACTCTAATAGGTTCGTCACCTCCATGCGCACTGCCCCCCAGCCTATTTCCCTGTCTGTTTTGCTGGCTGCCGCCGCCCGCCGCGCTGTCAATTCATTTACAATATCTGGCTGTGGGCTGCCGGCAGGCGGTGACTAGTATTCAAATAGGGGGCGGAGTCCCGGACCCGGCAGAGGCAGAGAGGGAGTGCGTGCTGTGCGGCGCAGGCTGAGTTGACGTTGACGTCACGTCACGCTGCATCTGAATAGTAGTACCCTGCCTGCGCGCCTGGCCGTCTGCTAGCTGGTGAGGTGAGGGCTGGGCATATAAAAAAAGTAGTATGTACCCCCCGTCCCACAGTGCTACGAATCCTCTGTTGTCGCCTGTATTATCCTGATACCCCTCAGTTATATAATATATCTGAGGGGTATCAGGGTAAATCATACAGGGGATAATATAACTAGGGGTATCAGGGTACATGAGGGGAAATATAACCGAGGAGGGCTAGGCTACTATCAGACATTATACAGGGGTAATATAACTTATCTTACCCCTCACCCCTGTATTATGTCCCTGATAGCCCTCCTCACTTGTATTACCCCTGTATAATGTACCCTGATAGATACCCCTTAGTTATATTACCCCCTGTATAATGTACCCTGATACCCCTCAGTTATATAATATAACTGAGGGGTATCAGGTTAAATTATACAGGGCGGGGTAATATAACTAAGGGGTATCAGTGTACATTATTATACAGGGGGTAATATAACTAAGGGGTATCAGGGGACATTATTATACAGGGGTAATATAACTTAGGAGGGCTATCAGGGGACATTATACAGAGGAAATATAACTTATATTACCCCTGTATAATGTCCTTGATAGCCCTCCTCAGTTATATTACCCCTGTATAGTGTACCCTGATACCCCTTAGTTATATTACCCCCTGTATAATTTACCCTGATACCCCTCAGTTATATTACCCCTGTATAAAGTCCCCTGATAGCCCTCCTCAGTCATATGTCATCCACAGATCCCCCATAACAGTGTGTCATCCACAGGTCCCCCATAACAGTGTGTCATCCACAGGTCCCCCATAACAGTGCGTCATCCACAGGTCCCCCATAACAGTGTGTCATCCACAGGTCCCCCATAACAGTGTGTCATCCACAGGTCCCCCATAACAGTGTGTCATCCATAGGTCCCCCATAACAGTGTGTCATTCACAGATCCCCCATAAAAATGTGTCATTCACAGATCTCCCATAAAAATGTGTCATTCACAGATCCCCCATAAGTGTCATCCACAGATCCCCCAAAACAATGTGTCATCCACAGATCCCCCATAAGTGTGTCATACACAGATCCCCCATAACACTGTGTCATCCACATATCCCCCATAACAGGGCACCTGCGCACTATGGAGAGACTGAAAGGAGGGGAAGATCCGCGGAAGCAAGCAGAGGACGGCACAGCAGACGACTGAATGGCTTCTTTTGTAAGTAAATTATTTTATTATAGTGCTGAAACTGCTTTAAACTCTAAAGAAAAGTTTTGGAGAGTGTTTCTCTCTTTCTCAGGTCTGAAGCAATACCGAGGAAGAAAGGAAAACTCTTGAAAGCTTGTCTTTTAAGTATTAGGATAGTACAATAAAAAGGTACCCCTGCATACCGCAATACTCTCCTATTTTGTAATCTTATTTATATATACTTATTTAGTTTTTTTCAGTAGTATGATTATATGGTGGAAATTATTAGTGCCCCCCGCCCCCATTTTTGACTGTGGTATATTATGTGCCCCCCCCCCCCCCTATATATTGTTCCTAGGTGCAGAGGCGGAGTCACGGCAATGCTAGGGTGAGGCCCAGCCTGTGTGTATATGTGTGTGTGTATATAATTATATATATACAGTGTGTGTGTAATATATATATATATATATATATATATACACACACACACACATATATATACATACATAAATACACAAATACACACGTGCGCGGGGCGTGTGTTTTTGTGCTTTAGGGTGCACACCCTAATGCAATAGGCTGCGCACGCCTATGACTGCACCCTATCACCCCAGACCCACAATCCCCTGGACTACTGGCTATGCTTACTTAAAGTGTGGCCACAACAGGCTGAGTTTTCCCTGGGCATGCCCTGTAAGTAGGGTGACATCAGAGCGGGTGTTCAGAGAACTTTCCTCCCAAAATGGTGTGGATCAACCAGGATTTTCAGACACCGATGCTTGATGCAACAGAACAGATCATTCCGCTACTAATGATCATACTGTAGTGTGCTGCCACTCTGGAATATTGTGCAAAAGTGCTGTTAATTCTGGTCACGTCCTACTGCCACCATTAGATGTTTAATAGCTAAAATAGGGTATATAGGCCTAGAAAGTATCATTTGTAATTGGATTGAAAACTGGCTGAAAGACGGTGTCCAGAGAGTTGCTGTTAATGATTCCTATTCTGAATGTTATAATTGGTGTACCACAAGGTTCTGTTCTGGGTACTCTATTATTTAATGTATGTATTAATCATATTGAGGATGGGATTAAAGGGAATCTGTCATCAGGTTTTAGCATATTAAGCTGTCACCATTGCAATGTACAATAAACTAACTACCTTCTTTCAAGCAAAGGTCTTCTTTCTTTTTTCATGTTGTCATTTAGATAAAAAAGCGATTTTTCAGTTTTTGTTTATACTAATGAACCTTCAAGGTGCCCAGAGGTTCTTTATTCCTCTCCTCTAGAGCCCAGTATCGCCCCCCCCCCCGCAGTGCCCAGCCCGCCTTAATTTCAAGCCCAAGCATGCCTCCTCATAAATAAATTTCTTCCCACAGCCGAGCTGAACGGTCCCGCCCCCTCAGCTACGTCATATAATATATTCAACATATGAACCTTGCTTCATCTTTTCTTGCGCATGAAATCTCGCACAGCCGCAGTATCGCCGACTGCCTGCGCCGGTCCGATCCTACAGCTCCTCAGAGCAACAGCCTCAATAGTGTCACTGGGCATGCGCTGAGCACAGTGATGTAATCAGAGCGCTGTTGCCTCAGGAGCCGTAGGATCAGATTTAACTCATCCATTTGTTCGTGACGGGCCAGCCACCTCTATCTTGATTAAAGATCTCACACGAAATCTCATGCGCAATGACGTATGACATCACAACGCCGGCCGATGTGATGATATCATCAAGGGCCATACAAGATTTTGTGCAAGATCTTCGATCACGATGGTGGCGGCTGGATGAGGTAAGTATGACCAAATTTTTTTTTTTTAAATTTTCAACTGTAATATTACTTTTAGATGCCGCAATCAGTGCTGAACGCTGCATCTGAGGGGTATCTGAGGAGCTGCGCAATCGCTGCTCCCTGTCATTGCACCCATTACAATTTATTTTGTTAAAATCATCGAAGCAACCAAATCGAATTTCTAAATACCTCGCTCAATACTAGTTACTATAGGTAGGTAGAATGCAACACTGCTTACATTTCAGAAAGGCGCAGTAATCAGAACACCCCACATGGGGTTGGGGGGGCGGAGCTAGCCGTGAGCCGAGATAGACGCTTAATCTCAGAGCTCCTCATAGACGCTGCTGCTTTTTTAGCATAACGGGTGCTATATTCCCTTGACATGGTGAAACCTAACAAAGACAGAAGCGACTCGGCCTCAGGCACGCAGAAACTGAGTCATACCCAAGCGGAGATGGACCGTTTTCTTAAAAAGAGAAGTTTCTCCCCGGCACACAGATCTAAGATGGTGCCGGAGGGTGCCAGAGATGCCGCGCAGATCGAAGATTCGGATGGCGAGAGTTCATGCGCCATGTTGGAAGGAGCAGAGAATGTGGATCTCCCACTGTCCAGAGCCTTCTTTAAGAAGACATTATATAAAGCGTTGCAACCCCTGCACAAAGACATCTCGGACATTAAGACGGAGGTAAAACAAATCGGGGGGAGCGTCATGGGATTAGAAGAAACGCAGGCGGCGATAGTCTCTCACGGAGAAGCTGTCCGAAAGGGCCTGCAAGGCCATAACTCCTACATTACTTCTGCTCTTCTCCACTTAGAAGACCAGGAGAATAGAAGCAGGCGGAAGAATGTCCGCATAAGAGGGGTACCTGAGACCATTTCCCCTGAGGAGATCACTAATGCGGTAACAACCATTTTCACCTCTCTAGTGGGAGAGGAAAAAGCATCCCAGATTATAATCGAGAGAGTCCACAGGGCCCTGAGGTCAAAACCGCCTGATAATGGTCCCCAAAGGGATATAATTTGCAGACTTTTAAATTACCTAGACACTACCTCTATACTAAGGGCCGCAAGAGAATCGAAGAAGACTTTATACAATGGAGCCCGCATACAGTTCTACCAAGATCTTGCATCCAGCACCTTGGCAAAAAGGAGGGCGCTAAAACCCGTCACTGAGGCACTTAGATCGCATAAGCTTCCAATAAGGTGGCTGTTTCCTTTCGGCCTGGCCACTTCCAAAGCGGGGCAACAGATTATTATCAGAACACCGCAGGACTTAGCGGATGCGTGGGACAAGCTTGGGATTGATCCTGTGGAGGTACAACCTTGGATGCCTGTACCAGAAGACCTGGGTATCCCTGACCTGCCTGAGATTCCAACATGGCAGGTTGTTAAGAAGCCAAAGTCTCCAAAGAATAGGAAGATCACTTGAGGAACTGTGAAGCATTCCTTAGCATCTCCTCTTCAATCCCATGGTCACCTAGCTCTGTTGACCAGAGAGGGTCATCTGGCGACCCTCTAACAGTAACTGTTCTAAAGGTTCCATACGTTATGGTCTAACAGTTATATATATATGTTTTTTATGATTATCATACGACACTGCTGACAGATCGCTTTTGTAAGCCTGTGATTGGCCCGATCTCGCTTGCTGCCAATTTAGGGTGGCGGGTGGGCCAGGGTTCACATCCGCACTTACTCTTCAGTGTCATACCCTATTTGTAAAAGTCTTAAATGCCTATAATGACATTTTTCACCTGTATTTGTTTTGCAGGTTTTCTCACCCGTTATACAATGAGGTGTTTTATTAGATATATGCACAAGGCAGCTAGTCTAGATGCCAAAGGTTCCCCTTCCCTCTCAGCCGGGGTGGGGTGTTTCTGTGGGACGGCCCTGCCCTCCTCAATTTCTTTTTAGGGATGGCGTGGCTGGGCCCAAGGAAACGCCACCACCTCAACTACAGATCACACTTCTCGTAAATGCTTAGACCTTGTTCTTGTAAAAATCGGTTTCCCCCAGTTATCCACATCCATAAGGCGCTAGGGAAGCAAACAATATCACTGGTCTTAAAGCAATATGGCTAGCTTAAAAGTTTTGTCCCATAATGTGAATGGGCTTAATGCCCCTCAAAAAAGAAGACAGATCCTCAACCTGCTATATAAACGAAAGGCTGATATAGTTTTATGGCAGGAAACCCATTTCCGTCATAACCACATTCCCTTTCTACCCAAGTCCAAATGCTCCCAATGGTTCCATGCTACTCACTCATCAGCCTCTAGAGGCGTATCAATAGCTATAAGCCCATCTATTCCATTCCACCTCGTTAAATCTTATATTGACCCAGAGGGTCATCTACTCATAATCCAGGGTACCATCTTTAACCTTAAGATTACAATAGCAAATGTTTATGCCCCTAATTCTCGCCAGGTCCCATGGCTGATTAAAACGTTCAAGAGAATTAAAGACTTCTCTGAAGGTATGCTGATAGTAGGCGGTGATTTTAACACCTTGCTTGACACCCCCACGAATAAGCCCTCCAGCCTAAATAGAAAACAACTAGTGAGATTGATGACTGCTTTGGCAGAGTTGCACCTGAATGATGTCTGGAGGACTTCAGAGAAAGATTTCACTTTCTTTTCACATGTCCACAATTCATACAGCAGGATAGATTATTTATTTCTACCAGATTCCTATATGCAATGTGTTCAGGGTACTGAGATAGGGAACTTAGTGGTGTCGGATCATGCTCCCATCAATATGTCTCTCTCCTTACAGTGTCTCCCACATAAGGTATGGTCGTGGAGGTTAAACACCACACTTCTGGAATCACAAAACCACTTAGATGCTTTAGGGGACAAACTAGAGAACTATTTCAGATATAATGCTACCCCTGAAACTTCCTCCCCAATACTCTGGGAAGCCCACAAAGCCTATATAAGGGGAGAGTTGATTGCTTTGGGCTCATATGTTAAAAATAAATCGACAAAAGAACTATTGTCTTTACTATCTCAGATACAGACACAAGAAAAATTACATAAACTAACAAACTCTGAAGTTCACAAAGAAGCCCTGGCAATTCTAAGACGGAAGGTTAAAGACCTTCTCAATATTAAATAAGCCAAGTCCCTTTCACGCTTAAAGAGTAAAATATATGAACTTGGAGACAAGGGAAACAAAATGATGGCCCACTTAATTAAAAAGAGGAGGGAAAAGACCTTTATCTCATCAATTAAGTACGACTCCTCCTTGAGAGTCACTTCCACCCCCCTTATAGCTAAATCCTTCCAGATGTTTTACTCTAATCTATACAATCTCTCTGTACCAAACACTGACTTAGATCCTCCTGGGAAAACCAACATGAGCCCCATAGAAAAATTTCTATCCTCACTTAAGGTACCCTCTCTTTCAGATGAAGAACGGCAGTCGCTCCTTGAACCTTTTTCCATATCTGAAGTAGATAAGGTACTTGGCTCTATCCCTATAGGGAAGAGCCCGGGTCCAGATGGCCTCCCCATCATTTATTACAAGAAGTTCAAGTTGCTGTTACTTCCCCACTTTACTAATTTATGCAATTCACTGTTAGAGGGTGTGTCTCTAGCTCCACAGGCCTTAAGGGCTCATATAACTATCTTACTTAAAGAGGGAAAGGACCCTGAGGAATGTGGGAGCTACTGACCTATCTCATTATTAAATTGCGACTTAAAATGGTGGTCTAAATTACTAGCGTATAGGATTTCCCCTCTTCTTAATAAACGTATTGACCCGGAACAGGTGGGGTTTGTCCCGGGAAGAGAAGGGAAACATAATATCTGGAGGTTGATCCACTTGATTCACAACACCCAAGTCACAAAAACACCTATGCTATTATTAGGAACAGATGCGGAGAAGGCATTCGACAGGGTAAGCTGGGATTTCATGAGAGCCACCTTGCTAAAATTTGCTTTCCCCTCGATATTTGTCTCGGCCATTTTTTCGCTGTATTCATGCCCCATGGCACAAGTGTTGATTAATGGGACCCTGTCAGATGCCTTCCCCATCAAAAATGGGACCAGGCAAGGTTGCCCCCTTTCACCCTCCCTTTTTATCCTATGCCTAGAAATGCTCCTCCTTAAAATTAGGCAATCAGAAAAGATACAAGGCATATCCCTTGGTCAATACCACCATAGGTCTGCAGCATTCGCAGATGACCTATTAATAGTAATTTCCAACCCTGAGGAAGCACTCCCTACCATTATGTCTTTGTTTGATGAATATAGTGCAGTGTCCAATTTTAGGATCAATTTTTCTAAATCAGAAGCCCTCCCTATTAACATACTAAATAATGTTTTAACCTCACTTAAACGCTCCTCTGTGTTTAAATGGCCCACATCATCAATTAAGTTTTTAGGTGTAAATGTCCCTGCCAATTTGAACCTTTTGTTTAAACTCAATTATACCCCATTAATTTCTAAAATTAGATCCTTCATCACCTCCCTAAAAGTTCCTTATATGTCGTGGTTTGGAAGGAAAAACCTCCTTTCTACATTTGTCCTACCCCAATTTCTATATCTATTCCAGGCCCTTCCGATACATATCCCTACTTCCTATTACTCTCAAATTAGAAGCATATTCTCCTCCTTCCTGTGGAATACTAAGAGACCTAGACTAGCTTATTCCATCCTCTCCCAGAAAAGACATAAAGGGGGTATATCACTACCGGATATGGCACTATACCACAGAGCCATTCAATTAGCTAGATTGGCGCTCTTAACTAATGACAAAATAAATACTCCTTTTCTAGATATTGAAAGGGCGATGCTCAGGATACACAGGAATGCTATCTTATGGTCCCAAGAAGCTCCTCTCTCTCTTTGTCCGGAGATGGGCGTACTAACCAAAAGTATGATTTTTTGTCATCGCAACTCTCCAGTAGCGGGGGGGGGGGGGGCTAAAGGGAATAAATTATCTAAATTAGCCCCGCTTGATGTACTTCCTTACCTTTCTGATAAGATGGGCGGTAGGGTTAAGAGCTGGTGGCATTCTTTAGGAGGTGTTAGAATAGGTGAGATGATGAAATCCAATCACATGCTGCCTTTAGAAGACATCTTCGCCAAACTAAGTAGTAAACCTCCTTCCTCAATCCAAAAATGGGATTTTAGAAACACCTGCAAAAAGTATGACAAAGACCCAGATTTTGAGCTCTCTGAGCCAACGTGGCTAGAAATTTTTTCTATATTACCTAACCCCCTGAAGAGGTCACTATCTATCACGTATAATAATCTATTAAATATGTCCAGTAGAGTTAAACCATATTTCTTACGTCAATGGGAAAAAGATTTAGGGAGAAGTTTTACAGATTCTGAATCCTCACATATTCTATCTCATGCAACTGGTTTCTCCACATGTACTCGCTTTCAGGAAAACTCTTATAAAACAGTCACAAGGTGGTATAGAACCCAAGCTTACTTGTCCGCCATTGGTCTCTCCCCTAACGATCAGTGTTGGAGATGTCATGCGGAAGGCGGGACCATGATTCATATATGGTGGTCTTGCCCTCTGCTAACGCAATTTTGGAAGGATGTTGAGAGATCTATTTATTCGATCTGCGCCACCTCCATAACACTCTCTCCTGAACTAGTACTGCTTTGGATTCCAACCCCTGATTTCCGCCCTGCAAAGCATAATCTCCCCACACATATGATTGCCATAGCGAAACTGCTTATTCCTACTAAATGGAAAGACACTAACCCCCCAGATCTAAAAATGTGGTATGACAGAATGCATCAACTGCATAGGATGGAGGAATTAATGGGCTGGTCCCGTGGTAATAGACGTAAATACCTTGAGGTTTGGTCTCCTTGGAAAAAAGCACTAGAGGTGAAGGATACTGAGATTCTGGACCAGTCAGAAAACGATAGGGGTTAGGACCGCCTCATCACATTAAATGGGATAAATACCTTGATACACTATTTCTTTGCTACATGTCGCACACATCAGTGAACTTGTATGGTAATAACACCCTTTTTAGGGTCAATTATTTGCTTAACTCTAAGTGCCTTCTTCCCGCTTTTCATTCACCCCTCCTCTATCTGTTACATACCCTTTGTTTGAATGTACTCTGAAGGTTCATTGAATTCAGGATATGATTATGTCCATATACTGCAACTATTGTAAATGCAATATTGTACATCTTATGACAACTTTATGGAATGTCATATTGTGATTTTTCCTTTGCTATACTTGAAACAATAAAGAGAGATTTACAAAAAAAGAACACCCCACATGATATTTATGCAATCTTGCCACCTAATGGTTCTGTTCGATCATAGTAACATAGTACATAAGGACGAAAAAAGACATTTGTCCACGCACTTCGGCCTGTCATCCTGCAAGTTGATCCAGAGGAAGGCAAAAAAAAAAAACTGTGAGGTAGAAGCCAATAAAATAAATAAAAAATTATTTCCTGACTCCAATAAGGCAATCAGAATAACTCCCTGGATCAACGATCCCTCTCTAGTAGCTATAGCCTGTAATATTATTACGCTCCAGAAATACATCCAGGCCCCTCTTGAATTCCTTTATTGTACTCACCATCACCACCTCCTCAGGCAGAGCGTTCCATAGTCTCACTGCTCTTACCGTAAAGAATCCTCTTCTATGTTTGTGTACAAACCTTCTTTCCTCCAGACGCAGAGGATGTCCCCTCGTCACAGTCACAGTCCTGGGGATAAATAGATGATAGGATAGATCTCTGTACTGACCCCTGATATATTTATACATAGTAATTAGATCTCCCCTCAGTCGTCTTTTTTCTAAAGTGAATAACCATAATTTTGATAATCTTTCAGGGTACTGTAGTTGCCCCATTCCAGTTATTACTTTAGTTGCCCTCCTCTGAACCCTCTCCAGCTCTGCTATGTCTGCCTTGTTCACAAGAGCCCAGAACTGTACACAGTACTCCATGTGTGGTCTGACTAGCAATTTATAAAGTAGTATGACTATGTTCTTGTCACTGGCATCTATGCCCCTTTTGATGCAACCTATTACCTTATTGGCCTTGGCAGCAGCTGCCTGACACTGTTTTTTGCAGATTAGTTTGCTTTTTATTAAAATTCCTAGATCCTTTTCCATATCAGTGTTACCAAGTGTTTTACCATTTAGTATGTACGGGTGACTTGCATTATTCCTTCCCATGTGCATAACTTTACATTTGTCAGTGTTAAACCTCATCTGCCACTTATCTGCCCAAGCCTCCAATCTATCCATATCCCTCTGTAGTAGTATACTGTCCTCATCAGTGTTAATTACTTTACACAGTTTAGTGTCATCTGAGAAAATTTATATTTTACTATGCAAGCCTTCTACAAGATCATTAATAAATATATTGAAAAGAATAGGGCCCAATACTGACCCCTGAGGTACCCCACTAGTGACAGTGACCCCATATGAGTGTGTACCATTAATAACCACCCTCTGTTTTCTATCACTCAGCCAGTTACTTAGTTACTTACCCACATACAGACGTTTTCTCCCAGTCTGAGCATTCTCATTTTATATACTAACCTTTCATGTGGTACAGTGTCAAATGCTTTAGTAAAGTCCAGATATACGACATCCATTGATTCGCCGCTGTCAAGTATAGAACTTACCTCCTCATAGAAACTGATTAAATTAGTTTGGCATGACCGATCCCTCACAAAGTAATACATTATTACCAGCAAAATAAATAGGACAGCACATGTGGAACCAAAACCTTACAATGTAAGGTTTACACTCACCTAAAGAATTATTAGGAACACCTGTTCAACTTCTCATTAATGCGATTATCTAGTCAACCAATCACATGGCAGTTGCTTCAATGCATGTAGGGTTATGGTCCTGGTCAAAACAATCTTCTGAACTCCAAACTAAATGTCAGAATAGGAAAGAAAGGTGGGCTACAACAGCAGAAGACCCCACCGGGTACCACTCATCTCCACTACAAATAGGAAAAAGAGGCTACAATTTGCACGAGTTCACCAAAATTGGACTGTTGAAGACTGGAAAAATGTTGCCTGATCTGATGAGTCTCGATTTCTGCTGAGACATTCAAATGGTAGAGTCCGAATTTGGTGTAAACAGAATGAGAACATGTATCCATCATGCCTTGTTACCACTGTGCAGGCTGGTGGTGCTGGTGTAATGGTGTGGGGGATGTTTTCTGGGCACACTTTAGGCCCCTCAGTGCCAATTGGCCATCGTTGACAAAGTTAGAGGTAGGTGGAGAGTCCTTAAAAATGATTTCAGGGATTTAGGTCAAAAGCTGAGGGCAAGGACCTCAAAGGTAGTATTTTCCGAAATACTGCCTGTACCACGAGCCACACAAGAAAGGCAACGGGAGGTTAGGGAGATTAACAAGTGGCTAAAGAACTGGTGTAGGAAGGAGGGGTTTGGGTTCCTGGAGAACTGGGATGATTTTTCTATCGGCTACAGGCTCTATCGTAGGGACGGGCTGCACCTCAATGGGGAAGGGGCAGCTGTGCTGGGGAGAAAGATGGCTAGAAGGTTGGAGGAGTGTTTATAGGGACTGGGGGGGAGGGTAATTACGTTAGAGGAGGGGAAGATAGTGCAGATAGAGACCGGGGGCAAGGTAGTGGGACTGGGGGAGGAATGGAAGGAGGGACTAGAACAGTTCAGAAGGAAAGGTGTAGAGTAAAAAATATACATAAACCTCTCAAATGTATGTATACTAATGCCAGAAGCCTGACTAATAAAACTGGTGAACTGGAATTAGTGATGTGTGAGGAGGACTATGACATAGTGGGAATAACTGAGACATGGCTGAATGATAGCTATGACTGGGCAGTTAATGTACAAGGTTACAGTCTGTTTAGAAAGGATCGTCAAAACCGGAGAGGGGGAGGGGTCTGCCTTTATGTAAAGTCCGGTTTAAAGCCCACACTCCGCGAAGATATAAGTGAGAGACATGAACATGTGGAGTCACTGTGGGTAGAGATACATGGAGCTAAAAACAACAATAAATTACTGATAGGAGTTTACTATAAACCACCTAATATACCAGAGTCCACAGAAAATCTACTACTAAACGAGATAGACGAGGCGACAAATCATAATGAGGTGGTTATTATGGGGGACTTCAACTACCCAGATATAGACTGGGAAACTGAAACTTGTATATCTCATAAGGGAAACAGGTTTTTGGCAATAACCAAAGACAATTACCTCTCCCAACTGGTTCAGGACCCGACTAGAGGGACGGCCATACTGGACTTAGTATTAACCAATAGGCCCGACAGAACAACAGACGTGCAGGTTGGGGGACACCTGGGAAATACTGACCATAAAGTAATAACCTTCCAATTATCATTCAAAAGAGCGTTTCTACAGGGAGGAACAAAAATACCAAACTTCAAAAAAGCTAAATTTAGCCAACTAAGGGAAGCCATAGGCCAAACTAACTGGGACAAAGTCCTCAAAAATAAAAATACAGCCACAAAATGGGATATCTTTAAAAACATCCTAAAATCTCATTGTGAGAGGTACATACCGTATGGTAATAAAAGGTTAAGGCACAAAAAGAAACCAATGTGGATAAATAGAACTGTAAAGAAAGCAATAAATGACAAAAAGAAAGCATATAATTCACTGAAACAGGAGGGGAGCACGGAAGCACTGAAAAACTATAAGGAAAAAAATAGAACATGTAAAAAACAAATAAAAGAGGCCAAACTAGAGACCGAGAGATTAATTGCCAAAGAGAGTAAAACTAACCCTAAAATGTTCTTCAATTATATAAATGTTAAAAAGTATAAATCTGAAGGTGTCGGCCAGTTAAAGAGTATTGAGGGGGAAGTCGCAGAGAGCGATGAGGAGAAAGCAAAGCTGTTAAATATTTTTTTCTCCAATGTATTCACTGAGGAAAATAAATTGTCAGATGACATGCAGAATGCAAAAATAAATTCCCCATTAAAAGTGTCCTGTCTGACCCAGGAAGAAGTACATCAGCGACTTAAAAATATTAAAATAGACAAATCGCCAGGACCGGATGACATGCACCTCCGTATCCTAAAGGAATTAAGTAATGTCATAGCCAGACCCTTATTTCTGATATTTGCAGACTCTATACTGACAGGGAATGTCCCACAGGATTGGCGCATGGCATATGTGGTGCCAATATTCAAAAAGGGGCCAAAAACAGAGCCTGGAAACTATAGGCCGGTAAGTTGTTGTGGGTAAACTGTTTGAAGGTTTTCTGAGAGATGCTATATTAGAGCATCTCAACGGAAATAAGCAAATAACGCCATATCAGCATGGCTTTGTGAGGGATCAGTTTCTATGAGGAGGTAAGTTGTAGACTTGACAGCGGCGAATCAATGGATGTCGTATATCTGGACTTCTCCAAAGCATTTGACACTGTACCACATAAAAGGTTAGTATATAAAATGAGAATGCTCGGACTGGGAGAAAACATCTGTATGTGGGTAAGTAACTGGCTCTGTGATAGAAAACAGAGGGTGGTTATTAACGGTACACACTCAGATTGGGTCATTGTCACTAGTGGGGTACCTCAGGGGTCAGTATTGGGCCCTATTCTCTTCAATATATTTATTAATGATCTTGTAGAAGGCTTGCATAGTAAAGTATCAATTTTCGCAGATGACACTAAACTGTGTAAAGTAATTAACACTGATGAGGACAGTATACTACTACAGAGGGATCTGGATAGATTGGAGGCTTGGGCAGGTAAGTGGCAGATGAGGTTTAATACTGATAAATGTAAAAGTTATGCACATGGGAAGGAAAAATGCAAGTCACCCGTACATACTAAATGGTAAAACATTCGGTAACACTGACATGGAAAAGGATCTAGGAATTTTAATAAACAGCAAACTAAGCTGCAAAAAACAGTGTCAGGCAGCTGCTGCCAAGGCCAACAAGATAATGGGTTGCATCAGAAGGGGCATAGATTCCCGTGATAAGAACATAGTCCTACCACTTTACAAATCGCTAGTCAGACCACACATGGAGTACTGTGTACAGTTCTGGTCTCCTGTAAACAAAAAAATCACAGAAAAAACTAAGATAAAAACATCCTGCACGATATGATACAAATTTGCGGATGTCCCTGGCCATATTATTGAAGAAAACCACAGAAACAAGATAATAATGCACTTATTAAAGCAGATGCAAGCACTATATATGGACTAAGTCCTCACCCTGATATGATAATGTCTGAGACACTTAGTCGATATATTTTGATCAAAACACATCTAAGCCCGCCACCAAGCGTCAAGGTGGTCTCAGGTCAGGCGGGTCCTACGCTAACCCTACCTAAGCCGTTGGGCTTCTATGTTCAGGAGCGCAGACCCCGCACATATGGTGTGCTGCTCCTAGTAACCTCCATGTGCATCAAGCAACCAATGGGAGGAGGAGCAAGCACAACCATATGTACCACCTAATTAAGGCGCTCATTGGATAGAGGAGGGGGGCAAAAGTGCAGAGGAATGCTACTCCCAAGATACTAGGTGCGCATTCACACTTGAAGGTGCCACTCCCTCAAGCAAACACTACATAAACAAAAAAATCACAGAAAAAACTAAGATAAAAACATCCTGCACGATATGATACAAATTTGCGGATGTCCCTGGCCATATTATTGAAGAAAACCACAGAAACAAGATAATAATGTACTTATTAAAGCAGATGCAAGCACTATATATGGACTAAGTCCTCACCCTGATATGATAATGTCTGAGACACTTAGTCGATATATTTTGATCAAAACACATCTAAGCCTGCCACCAAGCGTCAAGGTGGTCTCAGGTCAGGCGGGTCCTACGCTAAACCTACCTAAGCCGTTGGGCTTCTATGTTCAGGAGCGCAGACCCCGCACATATGGTGTGCTGCTCCTAGTAACCTCCATGTGCATCAAGCAACCAATGGGAGGAGGAGCAAGCACAACCATATGTACCACCTAATTAAGGCGCTCATTGGATAGAGGAGGGGGGCAAAAGTGCAGAGGAATGCTACTCCCAAGATACTAGGTGCGCATTCACACTTGAAGGTGCCACTCCCTCAAGCAAACACTACATAAACAAAAAAATCACAGAAAAAACTAAGATAAAAACATCCTGCACGATATGATACAAATTTGCGGATGTCCCTGGCCATATTATTGAAGAAAACCACAGAAACAAGATAATAATGCACTTATTAAAGCAGATGCAAGCACTATATATGGACTAAGTCCTCACCCTGATATGATAATGTCTGAGACACTTAGTCGATATATTTTGATCAAAACACATCTAAGCCCGCCAACAAGCGTCAAGGTGGTCTCAGGTCAGGCGGGTCCTACGCTAAACCTACCTAAGCCGTTGGGCTTCTATGTTCAGGAGCGCAGACCCCGCACATATGGTGTGCTGCTCCTAGTAACCTCCATGTGCATCAAGCAACCAATGTTTGCTTGAGGGAGTGGCACCTTCAAGTGTGAATGCGCACCTAGTATCTTGGGAGTAGCATTCCTCTGCACTTTTGCCCCCCTCCTCTATCCAATGAGCGCCTCAATTAGGTGGTACATATGGTTGTGCTTGCTCCTCCTCCCATTGGTTGCTTGATGCACATGGAGGTTACTAGGAGCAGCACACCATATGTGCGGGGTCTGCGCTCCTGAACATAGAAGCCCAACGGCTTAGGTAGGTTTAGCGTAGGACCCGCCTGACCTGAGACCACCTTGACGCTTGGTGGCGGGCTTAGATGTGTTTTGATTAAAATATATCGACTAAGTGTCTCAGACATTATCATATCAGGGTGAGGACTTAGTCCATGTATAGTGCTTGCATCTGCTTTAATAAGTGCATTATTATCTTGTTTCTGTGGTTTTCTCCTGTAAACAAAGCAGACATAGTAGAGCTGGAGAAGGTCCAGAGGAGGGCATCTAAAGTAATAACTGGAATGGGGCAACTACAGTACCCTGAAAGATTATCAAAATTAGGGTTATTCACTTTAGAAAAAAGACGACTGAGGGGAGATCTAATTATTATGTATAAATATATCAGGGGTCAGTACAGAGATCTATCCCATCAGCTATTTATCCCCAGGACTGTGACTGTGACGAGGGGACATCCTCTGCATCTGGAGGAAAGAAGGTTTGTACACAAACATAGAAGAGGATTCTTTACGGTAAGAGCAGTGAGACTCTGGAACTCTCTGCCTGAGGAGGTGGTGATGGTGAGTACAATAAAGGAATTCAAGAGGGGCCTGGACGTATTTCTGGAGCTTAATAATATTACAGGCTATAGCTACTAGAGAGGGGTTGTTGATCCAGGGAGTTATTCTGATTGTCTGATTGGAGTCGGGAAGGAATTTTTTATTCCCCTAAAGTGGAGAAAATTGGCTTTTACCTCACAGGTTTTTTCTTTTGCCTTCCTCTGGATCAACGTGCTGGATAACAGGCCGAACTGGATGGACAAATGTCTTTTTTCGGCCTTATGTACTATGTTACTATGTTTAAATGCCATGGGCTACCTGAGCATTGTTTCTAACCATCCTCTGATGGCTACTTTCAGCAGGATAATGCACCATGTCACAAAGCTCGAATCATTTCAAATTGGTTTCTTGAACATGACAATGAGTTCACTGTTCTAAAATGGCCCCCACAGTCACCAGATCTCAACCCAATAGAGCATCTTTGGGATGTGGTGGAACGGGAGCTTCGTGCCCTGGATGTGCATCCCTCAAATCTCCATCAACTGCAAGATACTATCCTATCAATATGGGCCAACATTTCTAAAGAATGCTATCAGCACCTTGTTGAATCAATGCCATGTAGAATTAAGGCAGTTCTGAAAGCAAAAGGGGGTCCAACACTGTATTAGTTTGATGTTCCTAATAATTCTTTAGGTGAGTGTATATGTTTCTGTAATGGGTAGCTGTCCTAAACCCTAGCACTGTCTTCAGTGTTGATCTGCTGCTTGCGGCCACATCACAGCTGAAGCCAGTTATTGGACAAAGCAGAAGCAGCGCAGAAGAATGGAGAGGTGGTAAGCAGGTAAGTATGAATTTTCTATTTTAGGAGGCATGCTCCAGGCATTACATAAAAAAAAAAAATATTACTGGAAAACCTCTTTAAGGAACAAATTGAAAACAAAAATGCAAACTTAGAGATGTTAGTAAAAAACTTTTCATGTTCTACATATACACAAGCAATCATGTACAACAAGCACAATCATACATAAAAGCACATACCCGATGTAGTAGAGTTAACACTCATGCTTTCTGAGATGTGTTATCTAAACTAAGCAAACGCCTTCAATTGCTTTTCAATGCCTTTTATTTCAAGATAACACGATGATTTAAGTAATTAGAGTTAAGAGTTTGAGTGCTAACCCTGCTACATCTGTACAACTGTACACACACCTGCATACGAAGGTCTGTACACAGATCTCATAATGTCATGGTCCCGAAGGTGACTGGTGTCAGGAGATCAGAGAGGCTGGCTGAGCATGGAAGACTCTAACAGCCTCCTTGATTTATCTTTATTCAGTGTTTATGGGGTCAATGACCACTTCCCTTTTCTCAGCTGCTGCTCAGTGGTCATCCCTTCTACACTTTATAGTCTGACCCCACCCTTCTGACTGTGCGGTAGATAGATTAATTTGGGTTTGGCTGAGCTGGTGTAAGGTCATCTCTGGTGTTCCTGTTCTTCCATCTCTACAGAAGTTGTGTCCCATTTGTTTGTATTTGCTATATTCCCTGTTGCTGTATCTACGTCGGAGACAGAGACTTTCATTCGTCCATCTAGTGAGGAATGGGTTGTCTCTGGCCCTAAATTTTTTCAGGACCATATAAGGAAATCAGGGACTAGGTATCCTGCACATGAATTTTCCTACTTTCAAGGTCTATTCATATTGATAGGTAGTCAGGGCCCGGATTAGGGTTGTCTAGGAGGTGACCTTTCTTTTCCCTAGTTTTACGGGCCAGTTACTGTTCCCCTTCCCTCCTGTGTTCAGTGTGGAGTTTCTCCCCCACACTGATCGTGACACATAAGAACCCATCACAAAACATAGTAGAAACTCCCCTGCCCCACCAGGTTTCCCAGTACCTGTTTGCTAAACACTTCCAGGCAATGTGGAACGCAAAGAATTACATCACAACTTACTTTTTTTGTTATTTAGCAGAAAAAAATGAATAAAAAATTAGAAATTAAAATAAAACAGTCATTCTCCAGCTATGTCAGAGAAAGTGGAACAGGAACTGCTTAAATATGATGCTCATTCACTGGTGCCTAGGGTGGCCATTGGCCACGCCCCCAAGCCAGAAAACCACACCCTGTGTGAAGCCACGCCAGCATCGCTGCCAGGGGGAAAAAACAGGGGGAGAGGGAAGACGTTGCAGAGGGAAAGGTAAGCTGGGGGCAGCCGGGGTGCTTCTCTCCCCCTCAGTCAGCCACATAGAGCCATGTGTGCAGCTCTAGTGACTGACTGGAGGTGAGAGAAGCCTCAGTCAGTTGCTGTAGCTCACATTTAGACAGCACAGCGCTGCTGTCTGAGCGTGCGCTACTGAAAAGGAGGACATCCCTGTGTCCGTCCAGGCACTGCGCCGGACGGAGGACAGGGAGCCTGAAAACTGGACTGTCCTGCCTAAAACCGGTAGTCTGGCCACCCTACTGGTGCCTTGCAGCTTTGAGGTCGTATGTTCAAATGTGACCATGGGCAACATCTGCATGGAGTTTATATGTTCTCCCTGTGTTTGTGTAGGTTTCCTCCAGGTACTCTGGTTTCCTCCCAAACTTCACATACTGATAGGGAATTTACATTGTGAGTAGGGATGAGCGAACCCGAACTGTATAGTTCGGGTTCGTACCGAATTTTGGGGTGTCCGTGACACGGACCCGAACCCGGACATTTTCGTAAAAGTTCGGGTTCGGTGTTCGTCACTTTCTTGGCGCTTTTTGAAAGGCTGCAAAGCAGCCAATCAACAAGCGTCATACTACTTGCCCCAAGAGGCCGTCACAGCCATGCCTACTATTGGCATGGCTGTGATTGGCCAGTGCAGCATGTGACCCAGCCTCCATTTAAGCTGGAGTCACATAGCGCCGCCCGTCACTCTGCTCTGATCAGTATAGGGAGAGGTTGCAGCTGCGACGTTAGGGCGAGATTAGGTAGTGATTAACTCCTCCAAAAGACTTCATTCAGAGATCGATCTGCAGCTGTGGATGATTGAACTGCTGCTATTGAATTGCTCACTGTTTTTAAGCTGCCCAGAGCGTTTTTCAGTCACTTTTTTCTGGGGTGATCGGCGGCCATTTTGAGTCTTGTGGTGCGCCAGCACAAGCTGCCAACAAGTGCATTTAACCCTCAGTAGTGTGGTTGTTTTTTGGCTAAATCCTACATCAGGGTCAAGCTGTCACACCAAGTGCATTTAACCATCAATAGTCTGGTTATTTTTTGGCCATATACTACATCAGGGGCAAGCTGAGCCTGTCACCAAGTGCATTTAACCCTCAATAGTGCGGTTGTTGTTTGGCTAAATCCTACATCAGGGTCAAGCTGTCACACCAAGTGCATTTAACCATCAATAGTCTGGTTATTTTTTGGCCATATACTACATCAGGGGCATGCTGAACCTGTCACCAAGTGCATTTAACCCTCAATAGTGCGGTTGTTTTTTGGCTAAATCCTACATCAGGGTCAAGCTGTCACACCAAGTGCATTTAACCATCAATAGTCTGGTTATTTTTTGGCCATATACTACATCCGGGGCAAGCTGAGCCTGTCACCAAGTGCATTTAACCCTCAATAGTGCGGTTGTTTTTTAGCTAAATCCTACATCAGGGTCAAGCTGTCACACCAAGTGCATTTAACCATCAATAGTCTGGTTATTTTTTGGCCATATACGACATCAGGGGCAAGCTGAGCCTGTCACCAAGTGCATTTAACCCTCAATAATGTGGTTGGTCAAGCTGTCACACCAAGTGCATTTAACCATCAATAGTGTGGTTATTTTTTGGCCATATCCCAGTCTAATTCTGTCCGTAAACGTATACCTGTCACCCAGCGCCTAAATAATAGGCCTCAAATTTGTAGTCTGCTAAATCTGTGGTTATTGCTGTGGCTGGGCAAGTTATTTAGTGTTAATCAAAGCACAGTTTTTGTTCTGGGTTGAAAATCAATTCCCAATTTAGCAATTCTCAAAATTAGTGGTTTCTGCTGTATCAGGCATACTTTAAATTTATCCCTAAAAGGGAATATTAGATTCAAGGTGCTGATAGGGTCATTCTCAATAACTTCACACACACGCTACTGTGCATATCCCAGTCTAATTCTGTCTGTAAACGTATACCTGTCACCCAGCGCCTAAATAATAGGCCTCAAATTTATAGTCATCCAAATCTGTCATTATTGCTGTAGCTGGTCAA
Source organism: Bufo gargarizans (assembly GCF_014858855.1). NCBI lineage: Eukaryota > Metazoa > Chordata > Amphibia > Anura > Bufonidae > Bufo > Bufo gargarizans. The sequence goes on from NC_058081.1 coordinate 672,919,287, forward strand.
GTTATTTAGTGTCCGTCAAAGCACAGTTTTTGTTCTGGGTTGAAATACAATTCCCAATTTAGCAATTCTCTAAATTAGTGGTTTCCGCTGTATCAGACCTCCTTTAAATCTATCCCTAAAAGGGTATATTAGATTCAAGGTGCACATAGGGTCATTCTCAATAACTTCACACACACGCTACTGTGCATATCCCAGTCTAAATCTGTCTGTAAACGTATACCTGTCACCCAGCGCCTAAATACTAGGCCTCAAATTAATATTCAGCTAAATCTGTGGTTACTGCTGTGCCTGTATTAGTGTAATACGGTACCTAAATAGATAGCCAGATAGTGTTAGGTGTCTGTAAAAAAAGGCCTGAATTTGAATTCAATACATTGGGCTAAATAATATTTTTGTTGTTGTGGTGAACGATAACAATGAGGAAAACATCTAGTAAAGGACGCGGACATGGTCGTGGTGGTGTTAGTGGACCCTCTGGTGCTGGGAGAGTACGTGGCCGTTCTGCCACAGCCACACGTCCTAGTGTACCAACTACCTCAGGTCCCAGTAGCCGCCAGAATTTACAGCGATATTTGGTGGGGCCCAATGCCGTTCTAAGGATGGTAAGGCCTGAGCAGGTACAGGCATTAGTCATTTGGGTAGCCGACAGTGGATCCAGCACGTTCACATTATCTCCAACCCAGTCTTCTGCAGAAAGCGCACAGATGGTGCCTGAAAACCAAGCCCATCAGTCTGTCACATCACCCCCATGCATACCAGGGAAACTGTCTGAGCCTCAAGTTATGCAGCAGTCTCATATGTTGTTTGAAGACTCTGCTGGCAAGGTTTCCCAAGGGCATCCACCTAGCCCTTCCCCAGCGGTGGAAGACATAGAATGCACTGACGCACATCCACTTATGTTTCCTCATGATGAGGACATGGGTATACCACCTCAGCACGTCTCTGATGATGACGAAACACAGGTGCCAACTGCTGCGTCTTTCTGCAGTGTGCAGACTGAACAGGAGGTCAGGGATCAAGACTGGGTGGAAGACGATGCAGGGGACGATGAGGTCCTAGACCCCACATGGAATGAAGGTCGTGCCACTGACTTTCATAGTTCGGAGAAAGAGGCAGTGGTGAGACTGAGCCAACAGCGTAGCAAAAGAGGGAGCAGTGGGCAAAAGCAGAACACCCGCCGCCAAGAGACTCCGCCTGCTACTGACCGCCGCCATCTGGGACCGAGCACCCCAAAGGCAGCTTCAAGGAGTTCCCTGGTATGGCACTTCTTCAAACAATGTGCTGACGACAAGACCCGAGTGGTTTGCACGCTGTGGCATCAGAGTCTGAAGCAAGGCATTAACGTTCTGAACCTTAGCACAACCTGCATGACCAGGCACCTGCATGCAAAGCATGAACTGCAGTGGAGTAAACACCTTAAAAACAAGGAAGTCACTCAGGCTCCCCCTGCTACCTCTTCTGCTGCTGCCGCCTCGGCCTCTTCTGCTGCTGCTGCCTCGGCCTCTGCTGCTGCTGCCGCCTCGGCCTCTTCCTCCGCCTCTGGAGGAACGTTGGCACCTGCCGCCCAGCAAACAGGGGATGTACCACCAACACCACCACCTCCGTCACCAAGCATCTCAACCATGTCATACGGCCGCGTTCAGCTCTCCATCTCACAAACATTTGAGAGAAAGCGTAAATTCCCACCTAGCCACCCTCGATCCCTGGCCCTGAATGCCAGCATTTCTAAACTACTGGCCTATGAAATGCTGTCATTCAGGCTGGTGGACACAGACAGCTTCAAACAGCTCATGTCGCTTGCTGTCCCACAGTATGTTGTTCCCAGCCGGCACTACTTCTCCAAGAGAGCCGTGCCTTCCCTGCACAACCAAGTATCCGATAAAATCAAGTGTGCACTGCGCAACGCCATCTGTGGCAAGGTCCACCTAACCACAGATATGTGGACCAGTAAGCACGGCCAGGGACGCTATATCTCCCTAACTGCACACTGGGTAAATGTAGTGGCAGCTGGGCCCCAGGCGGAGAGCTGTTTGGCACACGTCCTTCCGCCGCCAAGGATCGCAGGGCAACATTCTTTGCCTCCTGTTGCCACCTCCTCCTAATCGACTTCCTCCTCCTCTTCTTCCACCTGCTCATCCAGTCAGCCACACACCTTCACCACCAACTTCAGCACAGCCCGGGGTAAATGTCAGCAGGCCATTCTGAAACTCATATGTTTGGGGGACAGGCCCCACACCGCACAGGCATTGTGGCGGGGTATAGAAAAACAGACCGACGAGTGGTTGCTGCCGGTGAGCCTCAAGCCCGGCCTGGTGGTGTGCGATAATGGGCAAAATCTCGCTGCAGCTCTGGGACTAGCCGGTTTGACGCACATCCCTTGCTTGGCGCATGTGCTGAATTTGGTGGTGCAGAAGTTCATTCACAACTACCCCGACATGTCAGAGCTGCTGCATAAAGTGCGGGCCATCTGTTCGCGCTTCCGGCGTTCACATCCTGACGCTGCTCGTCGGTCTGCGCTACAGCGTAACTTCGGCCTTCCCGCTCACCGCCTCATATGCAACGTGCCCACCAGGTGGAACTCCACCTTGCACATGCTGGACAGACTGTGCGAGCAGCAGCAGGCCATAGTGGAGTTTCAGCTGCAGCACGCACGGGTCAGTCGCACTGCAGAACAGCACCACTTCACGACCAATGACTGGGCCTCCATGCGAGACCTGTGTGCCCTGTTGCGCTGTTTCGAGTACTCCACCAACATGGCCAGTGGCGATAACGCCGTTATCAGCGTTAAAATACCACTTCTATGTCTCCTTGAGAAAACACTTAGGGCGATGATGGAAGAGGAGGTGGCCCAGGAGGAGGAGGAGGAGGAAGAGGGGTCATTTTTAGCACTTTCAGGCCAGTCTCTTCGAAGTGACTCAGAGGGAGGTTTTTTGCAACAGCAGAGGCCAGGTACAAATGTGGCCAGCCAGGGCCCACTACTGGAGGACGAGGAGGACGAGGATGAGGAGGAGGTGGTGGAGGATGAGGATGAAGCATGGTCACAGCGGGGTGGCACCCAACGCAGCTCGGGCCCATCACTGATGCGTGGCTGGGGGGAAACGCAGGACGATGACGATACGCCTCCCACAGAGGACAGCTTGTCCTTACCCCTGGGCAGCCTGGCACACATGAGCAACTACATGCTGCAGTGCCTGCTCAACGACAGCAGAGTTGCCCACATTTTAACGTGTGCGGACTACTGGGTTGCCACCCTGCTAGATCCACGGAACAAAGACAATGTGCCCACCTTACTTCCTGCACTGGAGCATGATAGGAAGATGCGCAAGTACAAGCGCACGTTGGTAGACGCGCTACTGAGAGCATTCCCAAATGTCACAGGGGAACAAATGGAAGCCCAAGGCCAAGGCAGAGGAGGAGCAAGAGGTCGCCAAGGCAGCTGTGTCACGGCCAGCTCCTCTGAGGGCAGGGTTAGCATGGCAGAGATGTGGAAAACTTTTGTCAACACGCCACAGCTAACTGCACCACCACCTGATACGCAACGTGTTAGCAGGAGGCAACATTTCACTAACATGGTGGAACAGTACGTGTGCACAACCCTCCACGTACTGACTGATGGTTCGGCCCCATTCAACTTTTTGGTCTCTAAATTGTCCACGTGGCCAGAGCTAGCCTTTTATGCCTTGGAGGTGCTGGCCTGCCCGGCGGCCAGCGTTTTGTCTGAACGTGTATTCAGCACGGCAGGGGGCGTCTTTACAGACAAACGCAGCCGCCTGTACGGCATACATATTAGGACATCGTCAGACATCATCCACAACTCCATCCTCCATCAGGCAAAACTCCCTCCTACCTCAGACTTTAGACAAAACTCTGTCCTCCCTCATCCAAAACTCCATCAGACCTCATCCAAAACTCCGTCCTCCCTCATCCAAAACTCCGTCCTCCATCAGACATCAGACAAAACTCCGTCCTCCCTCACCCAAAACTCCATCAGACCTCAGACATCAGACAAAACTCCGTCCTCCGTCAGGCAAAACTCCATCAGCCCTCAGATATCAGACAAAACTCCGTCCTCCGTCAGGCAAAACTCCATCAGACATCAGACAAAACGCCGTCCTCCGTCAGGCAAAACTCCCATCAGCCCTCAGACATCAGACAAAACTCCGTCCTCCGTCAGGCAAAACTCCATCAGACCTCAGACATCTGACAAAACTCCGTCCTCCGTCACCCAAAACTCCATCAGACCTCAGACATCAGACAAAACTCCGTCCTCCGTCAGGCAAAACTCCATCAGACCTCAGACATCAGGCAAAACTCCATCAGACATCAGCTAAAACTCTGTCCTCCATCAGGCAAAACTCCATCAGACATCAGCTAAAACTCTGTCCTCCCTCAGACATCAGCCAAAACTCTGTCCTCCCTAACTCAAAATACGCCCTACTACACACACTCTTCACCTGACGGAGCTGCTAGCTGCTGGAGAGGCAAAGGACCTGTGATGACGTCATGACCATGTGACGAGTCACGTGTGTGGGAGGGGTCAGATGTGCACAGCAGCTGGTAGAGTGTACAGAACAGTAGCCATCAAATAGAGCTCTGTACTAGAGATGTGTGTGTAACCTGCATGTAGCAGAGCTGTGTACTGTGTTACAGAGATGTATGTGTAACCTGCATGTAGCAGAGCTGTGTACTGTGTTACAGAGATGAATGTGTAACCTGCAGGTAGCAGATCTGTATGTGTAACTTGCAGGTAGCAGAGCTGTGTGCTGTGTACTGTGTAGCAGATCTGTATGTGTAACCTGCAGGTAGCAGAGCTGTGTACTGTGTAGTAAATCTGTATGTGTAACCTGCATGTAGCAGAGCTGTATACTGTGTTACAGAGATGTATGTGTAACCTGCAGGTAGCAGAGCTGTGTACTGTGTAGCAGATCTGTATGTGTAACCTGCAGGTAGCAGAGCTGTGTACTGTGTAGCAGATCGATATGTGTAACCTGTATGTAGCAGAGCTGTGTACTGTGTAGAAGAGCTGTATGTGTAACCTGCATGTAGCAGAGCTGTGTACTGTGTAGTAGTGCTGTATGTGTAACCTGCATGTAGCAGTGCTGTGTACTGTGTAGCAGAGCTGTATGTGTAACCTGCATGTAGCAGAGCTGTGTACTGTGTTACAGGGATACAGGGATGTATGTGCAACCTGCAGGTAGCAGAGCTGTGTACTGTGTATATAGAGCAGTTTGTCTAACCGCATGTAGCAGAGCTGTGTACTGTGTTACAGAGATGTGTGTGTAACCAGGGAACTATAAAAAAGTGTAAAAAAAACCCATAAATATTCAGATTCCCCCTTTTCCCAAAATGAAAATAAAAGACACATCATGGGTTTCGCAATGTGTAAAAACGCCCATTGTATAAAAATATATTCCCCATACGGCAAATGGCAAAACAGAAAAAAAAAAAAGAGTCCAAATGTCCGATTCGCCGTTTTTGGTCGCTTCATTTGCTACAAAAATGTAAATAAAAAGTGATCAAAAAGTCTTAAACACCCCAGAATGGTATCAGTAAAAAGTTTAGCTTGCCCCTCAAAAAATGAGCCCCCACCCAGCGCCATACACATAATTACAAAAAATATGGCGACAAAAAAATCGGATATTTTTATTTTTTTATCACTATTAAAACGCAAAAAAAACTATACATAAAAGGTATTGCTGGATTCGATCTGACCTGTAGAATAAAAGTAACCAGTCAGTTTTATCGCACATCGAATGTCGTAAATAAAAATCCCGTAAAACTGTGGTGGAATAGCTTTTGTTTTTCAACAGGAAGAATGGGCAGTTTTACCATCTGAGAAAATAAAGAGCCTCATCCACAACTACCACAAAAGACTTCAAGCTGTCATTGATGTTAAAGGGGGCAATACATGGTATTAATAACTGGGGCGTGTAAGCTTCTGATCAGGGTCATTTGGGGAGTTTGTGTTGTGATTATGATTTATAAAGAGTAAACACCGTTGTTTGACATAAATGGCTTCAGCCGACCACTAACCATGAGCGAGAGAAAAGTGTCCGTGGTATCAATCATATTCTCTGAACAATGGTTAAAGGGGTATTCTCATCTTAATGATCACTGTTACATCTGTTAATGATTTGACAGTGATCATTTTTCTAAATACATTTTATTACCCAATTCCCATCCTTTTTTAGAAAATAAGTCCCCTCTTACCTGATGTTGTCTTTGGTCTCCCCTGGTCACGGCAAATTCTCTCCCGGCTGGGCCGCGCAATGTCCTGAACGCGCATGCCGCCGCACATGCGCCATGATGACTTCTTCCTGGCCAGTATAGTGCAGAGCCGCGAATGTGCACGCCGACTCTGTACTATACAGGCCAGGAATAAGTCACCATGGCACATGCGCGGCGCCGTGCGTGTTCAGGACATTGCGCGGCCCGGCCGGGAGAGAATCTTCAGTCTTGTGCGCAAGCGCGGCCCGGCCGGGAGAAGATTACAGGAAGTGAACGTCACGCTCAAGGAAGGTAAGTATGAAAAAGGGAAGATGAGAATACCCCTTTAAGAAATCATAAATTCTGCAAGGGTATGTAAACTTATCAGCACAACTGTAAGTAGCTGCGTGATATAAATCTGTGGACTATGGGAAGCACAAGAGGATGTGCACCATAAATCCCATCTTTGTAAGGCCTCTTGCACATGGCCGTGTGTGCCTGTAGTTGTATTGTGGACCACATACGGCGGTTCCGCAATACACAGGGCACCAGCCGTGTGCATCCCGCATCCGTGATGTCGACCCATTCACTTGAACGGAACAGAAACACGGATCGGATCCCCACAGAAGCACTACAGAGTGCTTCCGTGGTGTTTCTGGCCATGCCTCCGCACAGCAAAAAAGTAGAACATATTCACGGACCCATTCAAGTTGAATGGGTCTGGATCTGTCCTGGCCGCTGCACGCACGTTGCCCCTGCATTGGGGACTGCAAATTGCTGTCCCCAATGCACGGAATGGACCAACAACGTTCATGTGCAAGAGGCCTAACACTTGTGATCTGTGTGAAGCGGCATATATGCATTCATGTTGCATGTACTTATTAATTAGGGTTACCAATTCTGAGTAACTCGGAGTGACAGGAGATTTACAGAATCAGAATTTTTTTTTTTTGTCGTCATATTTTGAGCTCTATAACTTTTTGGTAATTATGTGTATGGCGCTGGGTGGGGGCTCATTTTTTGCGGGGCAAGCTGAAATTTTCACTGATACCATTCTGGGGTGTTTAAGACTTTTTGATCACTTTTTATTTACATTTTTGTAGCAAATGAAGCGACCAAAAACGGCGAATCGGACATTTGGACTCTTTTTTTTTTTTTTCTGTTTTGCCATTTGCCGTATGGGGAATATATTTTTATACAATGGGTGTTTTTACACATTGCGAAACCCATGATGTGTATTTTTTTAGTTCTTTTATTTTCATTTTGGGAAAAGGGGGGTGATCTGAATTTTTATGTTTTATTTTACACTTTTTTATAGTTCCCAGGTTACACACACATCTCTGTTACACAGTAAAAAGCTCTGCTACATGCGGTTACACACACATCTCTGTAACACAGTACACAGCACTGCTACATGCAGGTTGCACATACATCCCTGTAACACAGTACACAGCCTGCTACATGCAGGTTACACATACAGCTCTGCTACACAGCACACAGCTCTGATACATGCAGATTACACATACAGCTCTGCTACACAGTACACAGCTCTGCTACATTCAGGTTACACATACAGCTCTCTACACAGTACACAGCACTGCTACATGCAGGTTACACATACAGCTCTGCTACACAGTACACAGCTCTGCTACATGCAGTTTACACATACAGCTCTGCTACACAGTACACAGCTCTGCTACATGCAGATTACACATACAGCTCTGCTACACAGCTCTGCTACATGCAGGTTACACATACAGCACTGCTACACAGTACACAGCTCTGCTAAATGCAGGTTACACATACAGCTCTGCTACACAGTACACAGCTCTGCTACATGCAGGTTACACATACAGATCTGCTACACAGTACACAGCTCTGCTACCTGCAGGTTACACATACATCTCTGTAACACAGTACACAGCTCTGCTACATGCAGGTTACACATACAGCTCTGCTACACAGTACACAGCACTGCTACATGCAGGTTACACATACAGCTCTGCTACACAGTACACAGCACTGCTACATGCAGGTTACACATACAGCACTGCTACACAGTACACAGCTCTGCTACATGCAGGTTACACATACAGCTCTGCAACACAGTACACAGCTCTGCTACATGCAGGTTACACATACAGATCTGGGAGGGAGGGAAATGTGTTGTCAATTTTAAGCAGTGTCTGACCGGCAGGGAAACAAAGTATTTAGTACGCTGCAATCAGCAGCATTGCAAACATAGGAGACAGCATTGCAAACATAGGAGAGAGTGTGAGAGCGAGCCCTAACAGGCAGGGGCGTAACTAGAGGTGACTGGGCCCCACAGCAAATTTTTGTATGGCCCCCCCCCCCCCCATGTAAACCCCGCTCCTTTGGCTAGTCATGATCTAGACCAGACTAGGCTGCCATGCCATCCTTTTCCTATTATATATATTATATACATACACACACCCTATCTGTCATGTAGTGTCATTCTATCATACTGTTGTGGGGGCCGTGTCAAAGTCTTAGGCCCCTTTCACACGGGCGAGTTTTCCACGCGGGTGCAATGCGTGATGTGAACGCATTGCACCCACACTGAATCCGGACCCATTCACTTCAATGGGGCTGTGTACATGATCAGTGATTTTCACGCATGACTTGTGTGTTGCGTACAAATCGCAGCATGCTCTATATTCTGCGTTTTTCACGTAGCGCAGGCCCCACAGAAGTGAATGGGGATGCTTGAAAATTGCATTGCATCCGCAAGCATTGCGGATGCAATGCGATTTTCTCGGATGGTTGCTAGGAGATGATAGGGACCCGAACTTTATTATTTTCCCTTATAACATGGTTATAAGGGAAAATAATAGCATTCTTAATACAGAATGCATAGTAACATGTGGCTTGAGGGGTTAATAAAATAATAAAATAATTAATTATTCACCCCATCCACTTGATCGCGCAGCCTGGCTCGTCTTCTTTCAGGACCTGGCAGGAAAAGTACCTTTGGTGACGTCACCGTGCTCACAACGTGGTGAGCGCGATGACGTCGGAGCAGGTCCTGCTGAATGAAGATAGAAATCTTCTATCTTCATTCAGCAGGACCTGCGCCGACGTCACCACGCTCACCACCAGGTTGCTAGGAAATATTGTTTGTAAACTTTTAGTTTTTTATCACGTGCATGAAAAACGCATCAAAACGCATTGCACTCGCGCAGAAAAAACTGAACGCAATCGTAGACAAAACTGACTGAACTTGCTTGAAAAATGGTGCGAGTTTCACTGAATGCACCCTGAATGCATCTGGAGCCAACCCGTATCGTTTGTGTGAAAGGGGCCAGCCATTCCCGTATTGCGGACCGCATATGCGGATCAGCAATAAATGGGCACCCTTCCGTGTGCATTCCGCAGCAGATGTACAGAACAGTATGGCCCATGCAGTAGCATAGGCGCCCATTCTATGTATTGCTGCAGAGACGACATTGAATGTAGTCTGTCCCCATGGTCTGAGCCCCTGGTAACCAGTCAAGTAGCTAGAAATTGTTAAATGGGCAGGCAGGCGTCATACAGTGGCATTTGATTCTTTAACATACATGTGTTTTTACTGGACTATGACGTACACGATACAAAAATGCTGTACTCCACGTTCTTGTATCCTGCACAATCCGGTAAAAAAAAAATAAAGGATTTTTATTATTTTTTTTACAATGAAACTCTATGGTGAATGGATGTCACTGTCATGGCATCAGTATGAGGCATCTGAATACTTTTTTTGTATACGTTAAACGGATGGGAAAAATGTAAAACCCAGCCTTAAAGGGGTTGTCTGGGTTCAGAGCTGAACCCGGACATCCCTCCATTTTCAGCCAGGCAGCCCCCCTGACATGAGCATCGGAGCAGTTCATGCTCCGATGCTCTCCTTTGCACTGCGCTTAATTGCGCAGGGCGAAGGCATTTTTTTGGAGATCTGGTGACGTACCGGGGCTCTCCATGGGGCTGCCAGGGACCCCGGTGACGTCACCGGCACTGATGGGCGGGACGGGCCAGTAAAACGGCTAGGGCAGAGCTAAAGCCCGCCCCTCAGAGCCGGTGACGTCACCGAACACACTGCCGGGCGGAAATTTCCGCCCGGCAGTGTGTTATTGAAAACAAAAGAGCCCGTGCCCTGTGCGATTTAGCGCAGGGCAAAGGAGCGGTTCGGGGCATGAGATGCTCCGATGCTAGCCTCAGGGGGACTGTCTGGGTGAAAATAAGGGTATGTCCAGGTTCAGCTCTGAATGTGGGACAAAAATGTGATGTGAACTAGCGGTGCATTGTACAGTAGTGGAAAAAAACATACTCGCCTGCTCCCCGCTGCTCCGTGATCTTCCAGTCCCCATTCTGGCCTCATACTGGTGTCCCCAAGCTGCACATGGGCGCCCAGAGGAGTGTGGCATCAGATGGATAGGGGGCCTAGAGGGCAGGGCATCAGATAAGTAGGGGGCCCACAGGACAGAACTGTGGGGGGGGGGGCTTCTGAAAGGACAGCAGATGAATGCAGCTGGGGGGGCTACATGAGATGCAGGACAGCTAGGGTTGGCAGGCATAAGCCTGGAATGTATGGGCTCCTGAGAGGGACAGGCACAGCATCTTCTTTCTGCAGCACTTCCTGTCACCATTCAGTCTCCCCTCTCCCTCCTGTTACTGCCGACTACAGAGCAGTCTCTGTAGCAGAAGCTGGGCTGTACTAATAGTTAGGAGAGGGAGGGGAGACAGGATCTCCCTGTAGGACACTGTACTGAGCCCTGGCTGCACTATTAAGCAGCCAGGCTCCTCTATTAATGGCCCGTGCTGATGGGCGGGGCTTAGCTCCCTGCTCTGCTCCGAGGACATTCTAAAGCAGCAGTGAAGTGAGTGTAGAGGGGGTGTGGCCACTCTGTTTACTACTCCGGGCCCCTTGTCAGCCCGGGCCCCGAAGCAGCTGCTTCCCCTGCTTCCCTGGTAGGTACGCCACTGCTAACAGGGACAGATAGTGTTACAGCGTGCCTCTATGAATGATAATAGAGGACACGCTAGAGCAAAAGCAGAGGGAGATGACAGGGAGCCAGCACAGATAGAGGATGAATGGTGATGTAGCGATAGCGATGTGTGAGAAGCTGACTACTACATCTGCAGGAGTGGAAACGGCAACATTGTTAGCAGAGTGTTACTAAAGGTCACAGTGAACCTATAGTAGGAGTGACATTTCAGCCAGCACATGTAATGTGACTAAGAATCACTCTGAATAAAGCAAATCACCCTCAATCCAATTGCTGGTTCCAATATTATCCCACAACACTAGGTGGGACGTATTCACATCCATCAAAACATCCCGTTGATTTAAAGGGAACGCGACCACACAACTCCGAATTAACCCTAGCCAATATCAGACACTGATAATTTTAAATAACTGTTCTTCTGAGCGTGTTTTTTCTTTTTCGTTTCAAATTTTTAATTAATAACCATTAAAGATATAAGTTTTAATATCAGTTAGGGACCCCTACAGGGATTCAAGGTCTCATTAGACCATTGCCATATATACATACAGATCTGCTACACAGTACACAGCTCTGCTACCTGCAGGTTACACATACATCTCTGTAACACAGTACACAGCTCTGCTACATGCAGGTTACACATACAGATCTACTACACAGTACACAGCTCTGCTACCTGCAGGTTACACATACAGGTCTGCTACACAGTACACAGGTCTGCTACCTGCAGGTTACACATACAGATCTGCTACCTGCAGGTTACACATACATCTCTGTAACACAATACACAGCTCTGCTACATGCAGGTTACACATACATCTCTGTAACACAGTACACAGCTCTGCTACATGCAGGTTACACACACATCTCTAGTACAGAGCTCTATTTGATGGCTACTGTTCTGTACACTCTACCAGCTGCTGTGCACATCTGACCCCTCCCACACACGTGACTCGTCACATGGTCATGACGTCATCACAGGTCCTTTGCCTCTCCAGCAGCTAGCAGCTCCGTCAGGTGAAGAGTGTGTGTAGTAGGGCGTATTTTGAGTTAGGGAGGACGGAGTTTTGGCTGATGTCTGATGGAGTTTTGCCTGATGGAGGACGGAGTTTTGTCTGATGTCTGAGGGCTGATGGAGTTTTGGGTAAGGGAGGACGGAGTTTTGGCTGATGTCTGATGGAGGACGGAGTTTTGGATGAGGGAGGACGGAGTTTTGTCTGATGTCTGATGGAGGACGGAGTTTTGGATGAGGGAGGACGGAGTTTTGTCTGAGGTCTGATGGAGTTTTGGATGAGGGAGGACAGAGTTTTGTCTAAAGTCTGAGGTAGGAGGGAGTTTTGCCTGACGGAGGATGGAGTTGTGGATGATGTCTGACGATGTCCTAATATGTATGCCGTACGCCTGTCTACAGCCAATGTGGACAAGCTGACGTTCATAAAAATTAACCAAGCATGGATCCCACAGGACCTGTCAATCCCTTGTGCAGATTAGACATTAACTACCTCCCCTTAACCATATATTATTGTAATCCAGGGCACTTCCTCATTCAATCCTATTTTTATTTTCATTTTACCATTATATTGCGAGGCAACCCAAAGTTCAATGAACCTCTCCTCTGTCTGGGTGCCGGGGCCTAAATATATGCCAATTGACTGTTCCAATGTGGGGTGACGTGAAGCCTGATTCTCTGCTATGACATGCAGACTGATTCTCTGGTGACATGAAGCCAGATTCTGTGTTATGGGACCTCTCTCCTCTGCCTGGGTGCCGGGACCTAAATTTATGACAATGGACTGTTACAGTGGTGGGTGACGTGAAGCCTGATTCTCTGCTATGATATGAAGATTGATTCTCTGCTGACATGAAGCCAGATTCTGTGTTATGGGGCCTCTCTCCTCTGCCTGGGTGCCGGGGCCTAAATTTATGACAATGGACTGTTACAGTGGTGGGTGATGTGAAGCCTGATTCTCTGCTATGACATGAAGACTGATTCTCTGGTGACATTGTAACGGAGCGTTTCAGCAGACAAGGGGTTAAAATCCGTTTAGGCGATATGCCCCTTTCCGAGAGACAGGCACAGCTACTGCAGAACACCAACCTCCCGAACTGGATGCAAAATAGCACTCCAAACTGGAACCTCACGACTAGCTGTCAGCAGACGAACAGGAAAAGGATCCAATCAGCTTACACTCCTGGCAATCAGTCTCTAACAGCATACAGGGAATCCCCCCAATAACGAGACAAGGCTCTGTCTTGAGGGTCAGCAGTGATCTGATGTGCTGGCACACCCAGCCTGGTTTTTAATACAGTTTTGCAAATACAGAACAGATACAACATATCCCCACAATGCATCATGGTTTCCTCCCCTCTGTCCCGGAGACGACCGAAGACAATCCAATTATCTCTCAGGACAAAGGGGAGATCGCCAATACACATGTGGAGACAACAGCACAGACATCACCATTTAAACACACAATGGCACACCCCCACAGCAAACACAGACATTTAACATATCCCCAGATAGCTCAAGTCTGAGTGCATATCATTAGGTGAATGGCACTCAGAATACACGAATACAATAATATTAGCTATCTGGGTGCCCTCACATAACATACAATTTTATAAAACATATCACAGGAACCCCAAAACATGCAATAACCCCATAACCAATATATCCTCGGAACCGGGGGATCTGGGTGAACCACATGTCCAAAATTCACCCACATCCGTTCAGTAGTTTGGAAGATACAGTTACACTGAAAATATACAAGTTATACCAAAAATAGTCACTAATAAATGTGTCCCCTGTTTGGTAGTTTCAAACTACTGAATGATGTCTCTGTGCACCAAATACAGGCAAGATAGCACCGTGTGGAAAGTCAGAACAGTGTCTGTGAGGTAAAATGGCCGCTATCTATTGTTCTCACCATGTGCTTCATCCAAGCAAGTAAGGCAAATGATGCAATCCAGGGACAGAGGGCTCCGTCCCAAGTGCCTTAAGACCCAATTACTTATGGGGCCATAATCCCAGGGCAGGAGGCTGGTAAACAGCCCCCTCCAAAACACCGTGGCGAGGTTGGTTTCGCCACAGACATGAAGCCAGATTCTCTGTTACGGGACCTCTCTCCTCTGCCTGGGTGCCGGGGCCTAAATATCTGAGAATGGACTGTTCCAGTGGTGGGTGACATGAAGCCAGATTCTCTGCAATGGGACCTCTCTCCAATTGATATTGGTTAATTTTTATTTATTTTATTTTAATTTTAATTCATTCCCCTATCCACATTTGTTTGCAGGGGATTTACCTACATGTTGCTGCCTTTTGCAGCCCTCTAGCCCTTTCCTGGGCTGTTTTACAGCCTTTTTAGTGCCGAAAAGTTCGGGTCCCCATTGAATGGGGTTCGGGTTCGGGACGAAGTTCGGATCGGGTTCGGATCCCGAACCCGAACATTTCCGGGAAGTTCGGCCGAACTTCTCGAACCCGAACATCCAGGTGTTCGCTCAACTCTAATTGTGAGTTCTATTGGGGACAGTTTGATATTAATGTCTGTAAAGCGCTGCGCTATATAAATGACCATAATAATAATTCTGACCACTATATATCTAAATGTATTTACACCACACATGGCATAAATACATTCATAAATCTCCCCATACAGCTCTCTGTTTGCAGTTTGCCTCATACGGTGTATGATAAAACTGTTAGGCTGAAACAACCACTTGGGAGATCTTAGTGCATAGAAATCTATGCAGTTGTCATTGCCTGCAATGGAAGATGATAACATTTCTTTGTTCAGAGCTCCACCTTGTTGCTTGAAAATGCAATGTTTTCATGTTGAGAACACACAAAGAGTTCTGTGCTAGACCCCTTCCCCCCAAGCCCTATAGGAGTTGTGTGGTCAATCTCCATGGAAGGTATGTCAATGTATATAAGCATATAGGCATACCGTCATGGCCTTAAATGTTGGCACCCCTGAAATTTTTCAAGAAAATTAAGTATTTCTAACAGAAAAGTATTGCAGTAACACATGTTTTGCTATACACATGTTTATTCCCTTTTTGTGTATTGGAACAAAACCAAAAAAGCGAGGAAAAAAAGCAAATTGGACATAATTTCACACTAAACTCCAAAAATGGGCTGGACAAAATTATTGCCACCCTTAACATTTGGTTGCACACCCTTTGGAAAAAATAAATGAAATCAGTCGCTTCCTATAACCATCAATAAGCTTCTGACACCTCTCACCCGGAATTTGGACACTCTTTCTTAGCAAACTGCTCCAGGTCTCTCTTATTGGAAGGGCGCCTTTTCTCAACAGCAATTTTAAGACCTCTCCACAGGTGTTCAATGGGATTTAGATCTGGACTCATTGCTGGCTACTTCAGAACTCTCCAGTGCTTTGTTGCCAACCATTTCTGGGTGCTTTTTGACGTATGTTTTAGGGTCATTGTCCTGCTGGAAGAGCCAAGATCTCAGACGCTTTCTGATGCTGGGCTCTACAGTACGACCCAAAATCCGTTGGTAATCCTCAGATTTCATGATGCCTTGCATACATTCAAGGCACCCAGTGCCAGAGGCAGTAAAACAACCCCAAAACATCAATGAACCTCCACCATATTTCACTGTAGGCAGGGGTCGAGTCGAGGGGGAACGCGTGGGAACGGCGTTCCTGCACTTTTTTCATGGCAGGAACGCCGTTCCCTTTCATCAGTGTGCGGCGGCGGCGGCGGCAGGCAGTGTGCGGCGGCGGCGGGGCAGGCACTGAGATGAGCGCTTCCATTGTGGAAGCGCTCATCTCCATAGTGATCTGTTTGTATCGCCGTCCTCAGGACAGCGATACAAACAGAAGGCTGCGGAGGAGCAGGGCAGGGAGGTGTGTCCCTTTCCTGTTCCTCTGATAGGCTGCCGGCACTACTACGCCGGCAGCCTATCAGAGGCCGGCGTAGGCGGCGCGATGACGTCATCGTGCCGCGGCCTGCGCTGGAGTCAGGACACAGGCTGGAAGAGGCCTGCATCGCATCGCTCCAAAGAGGTAAGTATAAGTGTTCATTTTTTTAACTATATTGGCACATGATTTGGGGGGGGGGGTGTCTGGAATTACTGGCACAGATGGGGGGGTGTCTGGAATTACTGGCACAGATGGGGGGGTGTCTGGAATTACTGGCACAGATGGGGGGATGTCTGGAATTACTGGCACAGATTGGGGGGGGGTGTCTGGAATTACTGGCACAGATTGGGGGGGGTGTCTGGAATTACTGGCACAGATTGGGGGGGGTGTCTGGAATTACTGGCACAGATTGGGGGGGTCTGGAATTACTGGCACAGATTGGGGGGGTGTCTGGAATTACTGGCACAGATTGGGGGGGTGTCTGGTATTACTGGCACATGATTGGGGGGGCTGTAATTACTGGCACATGATTGGGGGGCTGTTATTACTGGCTGATGAGAGGCACTGGGGCTCTTATCTGAGGTCTGATTGGGGGTCATTCATATTGGGGTCTGAGCTGAGGTGTGATCTGAGGTCTTATTAACATTGGGGATCTTATTGGGGCTGTTAGCTGAGGTCTGATTAACATTGGGGGTCTGATTGGTGGTCTGACCTGAGGTGTAATGAAAAATATTTTTTTCTTATTGTGCCCACTTCCAGCCTGGAGCCCAGCTGCCCAGAGCACTGATCCGGAGCAGCTTGGAGGAAAAATTCCTCACAGTCCCACACTCCTTCTGCCCGGCCAAGCCTGTCAGCACCCCTGAGTCTTCAGAACTGTAAGTAAATTATATATAAGGGGAGTTTTTGTTTTGTTTTGATCACAATGTGTACATTTGGCTCAGTCCGCAGCGACACAAATTACAGCATGCTAGATTTTCTGCGCTTTTTTTTTTCCCCGCTACACGTAGCTTTCAAAAGCCCATTCACATGCATTGTATTTTAAAGGGGTTTTCCCATCTCAGACAATGGGGGCATATCGCTAGGATATGCCCCCATTGTCTGATAGGTGCGGGTCCCTATATATATTTGTTTATTTCATGATAATTTTGCAGTTGTTTGTGTAAACTGGAACTTAACAATAAATGTTGCACTGAATTTTCAGCGAAATATATATTTTTTTTGGGGGGGGGGGGGTTGTTTGCAGTGGATCTTGGGTGAGTTCCCACACTTTTTTCCCCAGGACTTGACCCCTGACTGTAGGTACTGTGTTCTTTTCTTTGTAGGCCTCATTCTGTTTTCGGTAAACAGTAGAATGACATGCTTTACCAAAACGCTCTATCTTGGTCTCATCTGTCCACAAGACGTTTTCCCAGAAGGATTTAGGCTTACTCAAGTTCATTTTTGCAAAATGTAGTCTTGCTTTTTTATGTCTCTGTGTCAGCAGTGGGGTCCTACTGGGTCTCCTGCCATAGCGCTTCATTTCATTAAAATGTCAACGGATAGTTCGCGCTGACACTGATGCTCCCTGAGCCTGCAGGACAGCTTGAATATCTTTGGAACTTGGGTCTGCTTATCCACCATCCGGACTATCCTGTGTTGACACCTTTCATCAATTTTTCTCTTCCGTCTACACCCAGGGAGATTAGCTACAGTGCCATGGGTTGCAAACTTCTTGTAATGTTGCACACTGTGGACAAAGGCAAATCTAGATCTCTGGAGATGGACTTGTACCCTTGAGATTGTTGATATTTTTCCACAATTTTGGTTCTAAAGTCCTCAGATAGTTCTCTTCTCCTCTTTCTGTTGTCCATACTTAGTGTGGTGCACACAGACACACAATCTAAAGACTACAGTAAGTGAACTTCTCTCCTTTTTATCTGCTTTCATGTGTGATTTTTATATTGTCCACACCAGTTACTTGCTCCAGGTGAGTTTAAAGGAGCATCACATGCTTGAAACAATCTTATTTATCCACAATTTTGAAAGGGTGCCAATAATTTTGTCCAGCCCATTTTTGGAGTTTGGTGTGAAACTATGTCCAATTTGCTTGTTTTCCTCCTTTTTTGGTTTTGTTCCAATACACACAAAGGTCATAAACATGTGTATAGCAAAACATGTGTTAATGCAATACTTTTCTGTGAGATATACTTCATGACTGTATACAATTATTCACACATGCACAAATGTACTTGCACACACAATCATACATATGTGCCCAATTCATGCAAATCTACAAATGCTGCAGCAACCAAACAAAAGACTGTTATATACCCGTTAGTATTGGAACGGTCATGCTACATAAATAGGAATCTTTGACATGCTACAGTATGTTAACCCCTTCACGACTGCAATACGTTTATATACGTGATATTTGCACATGCCCCGTGCAGCTATCACGTCTATAAATGTCAAACCAGCAAAGCGCTTGGATTAAAGCTTCTGCCCCTGCACTGCTGCTGTCACGGACAGCATACAGTGCAGTAATGCCGGCAAGGGACCAATCAGAGTGGCCCCTTGCTGGCAATCGATCCGATTGGTTAGTCTGTGCAGACTAACCAATCGGATTGCGGCAGTGAAAAAAATGCCGGTTTCAGGCTCTGATCATTTTCCCCGCCCCATGCATTTTCCCCGCCCCTCCTGCCCCAGCCTCCCTCAATGTTGGCGGCCGTACCCCCCCTTTCCAGCGCTGCCCCTGGTCCCCCTGCTGTGTGTGATGGCGGCAGCTCCATTCCTGAGCCGCCGCCATCAGCAGCGAGTGTCAGCTCTATGCTGACACTCTGCTGTAACCCCATAGATGCCGCAGTTGCGGCATCCATGGGGTTAATAGAGGGAGGGAGCTCCTTCTCTCAACCATCGGGGCTGCCGCGCTGTGATGGCAGCGCCCAATGGTTGCCGTGGCAACCGGACGCTTTGCAAAAGCATCCGCTGTTGCCACCTACAGGGCATCTAATGGTAATATACTTTGCAATGCAAGAGCATTTGAAATTGAAATTGGAAAATTGTGATTTTTAAAAGAAATTTGGGTACATTTTGGATTTTTTCATAAATAAAGGTGAAACATATTGACTCAAATATATGACTATCATGAAGTACAATGTGTCACAAGAAAACAATCTCAGAATGGCTTGGATAAATAAAAGTGTTCCAAAGCTATTACCACATAAAGTGACGCATGTCAGATTTGTAAATTTTGACCTCGACACGAGGGCATCAATGACCCTTGGTCATGAAAGGGTTAACAATATAGCGCAATGGTCATTCATTTAGTATCTGCTACATTTCTACATGCATACGCACATACATGCATGTACAAATATATACACATATCATACTTATACATACGTGTGCACCGACACATACAAATATAGCTATATTGAATTGCTATTGGGTACAAAAACAGTTAAATGACAAATTGAGCACTGCTACATCTATATGCACATTTGGAGTATGCTTGTTTTATCAGATTCAGTAGCCTTACAAAATCTATACATAGGAGAAGAGAGACGCCTTTTCTTCATGTTGGAACCTGACAACGCGCGATGCTGTTTTTTTGTTATTGAAATTTTAGCAGCTTTTGGAAACAATCAGAGTCTGTGGGAATCATTATATTTTCATTGTCAATACGACTGCTAATACAAATGTCAAATATGTATTGTGTTGTCAAGAATAAAGATATACTTCTATATACAAATTGTCATTTTCATTTTGACAAAAAAAAAATTGCAATTCACACAAATTAAATCACCACTGTTGCCTATTTCATATAATTTTAAGTTTTAACTTGCAAACCTGCAGTCACCCTGCATCATTTTACTTCTTTTCACTTTAAATATTGTAGAGTAATGAGGCCAGTTGTTCTCAAGAATGCAGAACTGGACTTCACCCATAGCAGTCACATTTCCTGGGTAAAAATGGGGTGTCCCGATACTCTGATACCCCTAGGACGCACAGTAGGGATAGATTGTGTAACAACCAGATGGTTGCAAGGATAATATGATGCAGTTATCCGAATATTCATAGCAACAAGAAGGTAAAAATATTTAGAAGTAGGGATTCACCATTAGATGACAGGAACCGAATAATGATAGTAAACACATAATGTTACAAATGTATGAAGGGTAGATCAGTCAGGTAATGAAGCAGACAGATGATCATGACGACAGGTAATGAAGCAGGTGGATGAAGATAACCAGACAATAACTGATACCATTCCTGACCCTAGCTTTCCATGAATCTTCCCTAAATCTATCCCAGAATACTGATGCTGAAACCAAATTTCACTGATCCTCACCAGCACTTAAGGTATCCCTATGAAAAACCCTTTAAATTACTGATCCTAACAGAAACAGTAGGTGGAGGCTAGGACCTAGAGAAGAAAACCATACTGCAATGCTGAACTGGAATCAATGTGGAACAAAATCAAACAGCCTAGACGAGGGATCAGCAACCTTCGGCACTGTAGCTGCTGTGAAACTACAACTCCCAGCATGCAAACATGCTCGGCCGCTCTTCTAACTCCAATATAAGTGAATGACGCACTCTGGGAGTTGTAGTTTCTGAACAGAAGGAAATGACATGACTCAGAAACCAAGATCTGGATTACAACAAATACAAGGAACTAAATGCAAGATGCAAAAATGTACTGCTTACAAATGCACAGAGAACACAAGTAGGGCTGGCAGGATCACAGTAGAGACCAAAAATATTTCAAGGAAGCTTATTCAATCAGGTACTTCCTCCCAAACAAGATTGCCTTGCTCCAGTGATCAAATGACCCACAGACTGAATAAGGACCGGCGCTACCATAGAGGCAAGGGGGGCAATTGCCCCCAGGCCCCCGACTCCTGGCCGCAACTACTATATTATCTATAATTCTATTGTGTGCCTGTGTCTGGAGAGACGGTTCGGCGCAGCGCCGCAGTAATGTAATTAAAACTAACTGGGCTGGAGTCTGGAGTCAAGTGGAGGGGCTCCCCACCGGGCGCCTGCGTCCGCTGACTGTGCTGACCGCTGCTTGTCTCTTTAAGAGATTCGAGACTGGAGCAGCGGCATGCACGGCACAGGCAGGCACATCTAGCGTCTGGCTGACGTACATTGCCACAGGCTCCACCCCCCGCCCAGAGCAGAGAACTTGGATTGAACTTTAAGGAGGCATTGAGGCAAGGAGCAAGCAAAGCAAGCAAGCGCCATTGGCATTTGGCAGCCAGCCAGCCACAGCCCAGAGCCCAGTCTGACTCTGCCAGCAGCGCCAGGGAAGGCCCACCGCCCACAGTCATAAGGCAGCCAGCCCCCAGCCAAGTTCCAAACTTCAACTGACTGTCTGGTAGGTTAATAATTTATTGGTTATATTGTTTTGTTGTTAATTAAACTGGATCGGATCCATGATTCATCCATCCATTCTCAGTGTTTCCCTCTCACTGACTTACTTAGCACCATCTCACCCATCCGGGCCATCCCAGTGTACTACTAGCCCGCCCTGCGGCCCTGGTTCTGTTTGTGTTTGGAGTCAGTTGGACTGGAGAAATTTGCCCCCAATGATGCCGCCCAGGCCTCAATGTCACATTTCTCCCCCTCCATGTCACGTCATCACCCCCTTCGCGTCACATTTCCCCCCCCCCTCCATCATGGCAGCATACTTCCCACCCTCCCCCAAATGCACATTTCTCCAGTCCAACTGTCCAAACAGAACCAGGGCGGGCTAGTATACTGGGATGGGTGAGATGGTGCCTGGGATGGATCCGATCCAGTTTAATCAACCAACCTACCAGTAACTGGCCCCCTCTCCTCCCCTAAATGCACATTTCTCCAGTCCAACTGTCCAAACAGACTAAGGGTGGGCTAGTATACTGGCACTGGGATGACCCATCCCAGTGACAGTATACTAGCCCGCCCTGGTTCTGTTTGAACAGTTGGACTGGAGAAATGTGCATTGGGGGGGGGGCAGTTACTGTTAGGTTGGTTGATTAAACTGGATCGGATCCATCCTAGGCACCATCTCACCCGTGCCATTGTACTAGCCCGCCCTGGTTCTGTTTGGAGTCAATTGTACTGGAGAAATGTGCATTTGGGAGGGGCAGTTACTGGTAGGTTGGTTGATTAAACTCGATCGGATCCATCCCAGGCACCATCTCACCCGTGCCAGTATACTAGCCCACCCTGGTTCTGTTTGGACAGTTGGACTGGAGAAATGCGCTTTTGGGGGAGGAGAGGGGGCCAGTTACTGGTAGGTTGGTTGATTAAACTGGATCGGATCCATCCCAGGCACCATCTCACCCATCCTAGTGCCAGTATACTAGCCTGCCCTAGTTCTGTTTGGACAGTTGGACTGGAGAAATGTGCATTTGGGGGAGGGGTGGAGGGTGGGAAGTGCGCTGCCATGATGGAGGGGGGGAATAATGTGACGCGGAGGGGGTGATGACGTGACATGGAGGGGGAGAAATGTGACATTGAGGCCTGGGGGGCATCATTGGGGGCACTTTTTACTGGCACATTATTAGGTTGCACTATGGGGGCACTTTTTACTGGCACATTATTGGAGGGCATCTATGGGGGCACTTACTACTGGCACATTATTGAGGGCACTTTTTAGTGGCACATTATTGGGGGCACTTTTTAGTGGCATATTATTAGGTGGCACTATGGGGGCACTTCTTGCTGGCACATTATTGGTGGGCACTTTTGGGGCATCTACTGGGGCTACAAAGAAGTGGTATGTTATATGGAGAGCTCTGTACAGTGGCATCTTATACTGGGACACATTATGGTGGGTACTATGGGGAAGGGGGAAGAGGAATACTATGGGGTCATCTACGGGGGGCATTAAGAAGGGGTATTTTATGCTTGCAAATTATTTATGGGGGACACTGAGGGCATCTACTGGGGCACTATATAGGGGCATTTTATACTGGTACATTATGGGGGCACTAGGAGGAAGGGGAAAGGAGCACTATGCAGCATTTACTGGGGGGCACTATATAGGGGTATTTTAGACTGGTACATTATGGTGGCACTATGGGAACATTAGCTCAACTGGGGGCCTTACAAGGGGGTATTTTTTGCACTGTCACATTATAAGGAGAATTATTTCTACTGGGGGAGGGGGCATTATGGTGGGCTTTATTACTCGCCCATGGTATGACCCCCTAGTAGCAGCACAGCCTCTCCCTGCTCTGCTATCCCTCTGCCCCTTCGCCAAATCCTTATTATGAAATCTTTCTCATTAGGATAAAACACAACATCAGCTCCGCCGAGCCCCCCAGCCAAAGTGTTGAAGTGGTGCCCAAGCCAAGTAACTGTAAGTTTTCATATGAAATATGTTTATGTTATACACATATAGCCTACACTGTGCCACACAATATATAGTTTTTTTCTGTATAAAAGTCCACAAATTAAATCTCCAGACTGATTGATGAACGAGATGTGTGGGCCAGCCACGATTAAACCTATTATTGTTTTTATTGATCACTGTTTTATGGTTTTATCGATATCACTGACGTGACACTCCTAGTGATGTAGGAGGGAGGAGCCGCAGCTAGCCACTGGTGTCTCCCTCCTGTACTCTTGGAGTGATATAGGGTAAACTTAAATTCTGCATTATTAAATTCACATTAATACTTAACCACTTCAACCCCGCTAGCTAAAACCCCCTTAATGACCAGGCCACTTTTTACACTTCTGCACTACACTACTTTCACCGTTTATCGCTCGGTCATGCAACTTACCACCCAAATGAATTTTACCTCCTTTTCTTCTCACTAATAGAGCTTTAATTTGGTGGTATTTTATGACATTTTTACTTTTTTTGTTATTGATCAAAATGTAACGAAGTAGTTTTTGCAAAAAAATGAAATTTTTTACTTTCAGCTGTAAAATTTAGCAAAAAAAACGACATCCATATATACATTTTTTGCCAAATTTATTGTTCTACATGTCTTTGATAAAAAAAAAATGTTTTGGTAAAAAAAATGGTTTGGGTAAAAGTTATAGCGTTTACACACTATGGTACAAAAATTTGAATTTCCGCTTTTTGAAGCAGCTCTGACTTTCTGAGCACCTGTCATGTTTCCTGAGGTTCTACAATGCCCAAACAGTAGAAAAACCCCACAAATGACCCCATTTCGGAAAGTAGACACCCTAAGGTATTCGCTGATGGGCATAGTGAGTTCATAGAACTTTTTATTTTTTGTCACAAGTTAGCGGAAAATGATGATTTTTATTTTTTTTCCTTACAAAGTCTCATATTCCACTAACTTGCGACAAAAAATTAAAAATTCTAGTAACTCGCCATGCCCCTCACGGAATACCTTGGGGTGTCTTCTTTCCAAAATGGGGTCACTTGTGGCGTAGTTATACTGCCCTGGCAATTTAGGGGCCCATATGTGTGAGAAGTAGTTTGCAATCAAAATCTGTAAAAAATGACCGGTGAAATCTGAAAGGTGCACTTTGGAATGTGGGTCCCTTTGCCCACCTAGGCTGCAAAAAAGTGTCACACATCTGGTATCGCCGTACTCAGGAGAAGTTGGGGAATGTGATTTGGGGTGTCATTTTACATATAACCATGCTGGGTGAGAGAAATATCTTGGCAAAAGACAACTTTTCCAATTTTTTTTTACAAAGTTGGCATTTGACCAAGATATTTTTCTCACCCAGCATGGGTATATGTAAAATGACACCCCAAAACACATTTCCCAACTTCTCCTGAGTACGGCGATACCAGATGTGTGACACTTTTTTGCAGCCAAGGTGGGCAAAGGGGCACATATTCCAAAGAGCACCTTTTGGATTTTGCAGGCCATTTTTTACACATTTTGATTGCAAGGTACTTCTCACACATTTGGGCCCCTAAATTGCCAGGGCAGTATAACTACCCCACAAGTGACCCCATTTTGGAAAGAAGACACCCCAAGGTATTCCGTGAGGGGCATGGCGAGTTACTAGAATTTTTAATTTTTTGTCACAAGTTAGCGGAAAATGATGATTTTTTTTATTTTATTTTTTCCTTACAAAGTCTCATATTCCACTAACTTGCGACAAAAAATAAAAAATTCTAGGAACTCGCCATGCCCCTCACGGAATACCTTGGGGTGTCTTCTTTCCAAAATGGGGTCACTTGTGGCGTAGTTATACTGCCCTGGCAATTTAGGGGCCCATATGTGTGAGAAGTAGTTTGCAATCGAAATCTGTAAAAAATGACCGGTGAAATCCGAAAGGTGCACTTTGGAATGTGTGCCCCTTTGCCCACCTAGGCTGCAATAAAGTGTCACACATGTGGTATCGCCGTACTCAGGAGAAGTTGGGGAATGTGTTTTGGGGTGTCATTTTACATATACCCATGCTGGGTGAGAGAAATATCTCGGCAAATGACAACTTTTCCCATTTTTTTATACAAAGTTGGCATTTGACCAAGATATTTATCTCACCCAGCATGGGTATATGTAAAATGACACCCCAAAACACATTCCCCAACTTCTCCTGAGTACGGCGATACCAGATGTGTGACACTTTTTTGCAGCCTAGATGCGCAAAGCGGCCCAAATTCCTTTTAGGAGGGCATTTTTAGACATTTGGATCTCAGACTTCTTCTCATGCTTTAGGGCCCCTAAAAAGCCAGGGCAGTATAAATACCCCACATGTGACCCCATTTTGGAAAGAAGACACCCCAAGGTATTCCGTGAGGGGCATGGCGAGTTCATAGAATTTTTTTTTTTGTTGCATAAGTTAGCGGAAATTGATTTTTTTTTGATTTTTTCTCACAAAGTCTCACTTTCCGCTAACTTGGGACAAAATTTTCAATCTTTCACGGACTCAATATGCCCCTCACCTTGGGGTGTCTTCTTTCCAAAATGGGGTCATATGTGGGGTATTTATACTGCCCAGGCTTTTTAGGGGCCCTAAAGCGTGAGAAGAAGTCTGGAATATAAATGTCTAAAAAATGTTACGCATTTGGATTCCGTGAGGGGTATGGTGAGTTCATGTGAGATTTTATTTTTTGGACACAAGTTAGTGGAATATGAGACTATGTAAGAAAAAACAAACAAACAAAAATATTTCCGCTAACTTGGGCCAAAAAAATGTCTGAATGGAGCCTTACAGGGGGTGATCAATGACAGGGGGGTGATCATCCCATATACACTCCCTGATCACCCCCTGTCATTGATCACCCCTCCGTCATTGATCACCCCTCTGAAAGGCTCCATTCAGACGTCCATATGATTTTTATGGATCCACGGATCAGATCCGCAAAACACATACGGACGTCTGAATGGAGCCTTAGAGGTGGGTGATCAATGACAAGGGGGTGATCACCCATATAGACTTCCTGATCACCCCCCTGTCATTGATCATCCCCCTGTAAGGCTCCATTCAGACGTCCGTATGATTTTTACGGATCCACGGATACATGGATCGGATCCGCAAAACGCATACGGACGTCTGAATGGAGCCTTACAGGGGGGTGATCAATGACAGGGGGGTGATCAATGTCAGGGGGTGATCAGGGAGTGTATATGAGGTGATCACCCCCTTGGCATTGATCACCCCCCTGTAAGGCTCCATTCAGACGTCCGTATGTGTTTTGCGGATCCGATCCATGTATCCGTGGATCTGTAAAAATCATACGGACGTCTGAATGGAGCCTTACAGGGGGGTGATCAATGACAGGGGGGTGATCAATGACAGGGGGGTGATCAATGTCAGGGGGTGATCAGGGAGTGTATATGAGGTGATCACCCCCTTGGCATTGATCACCCCCCTGTAAGGCTCCATTCAGACGTCCGTATGTGTTTTGCGGATCCGATCCATGTATCCGTGGATCCGTAAAAATCATACGGACGTCTGAATGGAGCCTTACAGGGGGGTGATCAATGACAGGGGGGTGATCAATGACAGGGGGGTGATCGGGAAGTCTATATGGGTGATCACCCCCTTGTCATTGATCACCCCCCTGTAAGGCTCCATTCAGACGTCCGTATGCGTTTTGCGGATCCGATCCATGTATCAGTGGATCCGTAAAAATCATACGGACGTCTGAACGGAGCCTTACAGGGGGGTGATCAATGACAGGGGGGTGATCAATGACAGGGAAGTGATCAGGAAGTCTATATGCGTGATCACCCCCTTGTCATTGATCACCCCCCTGTAAGGCTCCATTCAGACGTCCGTATGCGTTTTGCGGATCTGATCCATGTATCCGTGGATCCGTAAAAATCATACGGATGTCTGAACGGAGCCTTACAGGGGGGTGATCAATGACAGGGGGGGGGGTGATCAGGAAGTCTATATGCGTGATCACCCCCTTGTCATTGATCACCCCCCTGTAAGGCTCCATTCAGACGTCCGTATGTGTTTTGTAGATCCGATCCATGTATCCGTGGATCCGTACAAATCATACGGACGTCTGAATGGAGCCTTACAGGGGGGTGATTAATGACAGGGGGGTGATCAATGACAGGGAAGTGATCAGGAAGTCTATATGGGTGATCACCCCCTTGTCATTGATCACCCCCCTGTAAGGCTCCATTCAGACGTCCGTATGTGTTTTGCGGATCCGATCCATGTATCCGTGGATCCGTAAAAATCATACGGACGTCTGAATGGAGCCTTACAGGGGGGTGATCAATGACAGGGTGGTGATCAATGACAGGGAAGTGATCAGGAAGTCTATATGCGTGATCACCCCCTTGTCATTGATCACCCCCCTGTAAGGCTCCATTCAGACGTCCGTATGTGTTTTGTAGATCCGATCCATGTATCCGTGGATCCGTACAAATCATACGGACGTCTGAATGGAGCCTTACAGGGGGGTGATTAATGACAGGGGGGTGATCAATGACAGGGAAGTGATCAGGAAGTCTATATGGGTGATCACCCCCTTGTCATTGATCACCCCCCTGTAAGGCTCCATTCAGACGTCCGTATGTGTTTTGCGGATCCGATCCATGTATCCGTGGATCCGTAAAAATCATACGGACGTCTGAATGGAGCCTTACAGGGGGGTGATCAATGACAGGGTGGTGATCAATGACAGGGAAGTGATCAGGAAGTCTATATGCGTGATCACCCCCTTGTCATTGATCACCCCCCTGTAAGGCTCCATTCAGACGTCTGTATGTGTTTTGCAGATCCAATCCATGTATCCGTGGATCCATAAAAATCATACGGACGTCTGAACGGAGCCTGACAGGGGGGTGATCAACGACAGGGGGGTGATCAGGGAGTCTGTATGGGGTGATCAGTGGTTCATAAAGGGTTAATAAGTGATAGGGGGGGGGTGTAGTGTAGTGTAGTGTTTTGTGTTACTTTACTGACCTACCTGTGTCTAATATACCTGTTAGGGGTTAAAAAAAAAACATCTCCAGCCTGCCAGCGAGCGATCGCAGCTGGCAGGCTGGAGATCCACTCTCTTACCTTCCGTTCCTGTGAGCGCACGCGCCTGCGTGCGCGCGTTCACAGGAAATCTCGGCTCTCGCGGGAGGATGCGTATATGCGTCCACCCAGAAGAGCAGGACCGCCGGCAGGACGCAATCCTGGATACGGCGGTCCGGAGCTGGTTAAAGAGGACCTTTCATTACAATAAAAAATCTAAACTAAGCATACAGACATGGAGAGCGGTGCCCAGGGATCTCCCTGCACTTACTATTATCCCTCCGTTCTCCCGGCATAGGCTCTGGTATCTCCAGATTTTCGGCTCAACTGGGAGGAGTCTGCCGGCGTCTCCTTCTCTCAGGCTGTAGCGCTGGCCAATCACAGCGCTCAGCTCATAGCCTGAGAGAAAAAAAACCTCTCAGGTTATGAGCTGAGCACTGCGATTGGACAGCGCTACAGCCTGAGAGAAGGAGACGCCCAGGAGAACAAGGGCAGTCTCCTCCTACTATAACCAAGTGACCGAAGATACTGGAAGAACAGATGCCATGTGGAAGTGAACCAGTCCCCACTGAATCTGCTGCAGAAAGCACTAATTCTGCTGTTTCCATGAGTATTATTTTACCACTGGAAAATGTAGGCATTACTGATGTTTTAAGTGACGACCCAGCATTGTGGCCTACTGCAATTTCTGATGCCCAGAGAATGGAGTTAGTGAAGAGAGGCCCCAAGCAAATTGTGGACATTGTCATTTCCACAGAACAAATCAGCAACACCAAGACATTTTACCAAAGAAAATTATTTCATTAAAGTAGGCAATGGAGACAAAATTCTACGTACATGGCTGGTTTACTCTGAGAAAGTAGATAAAGTATTTTGTTTCTGCTGCGTCGTATTTGGAAAACGGGATAACACAATATCCAAAGATGGGTTTAACAAGTGGAAAAATATCCATTCATACCTTAAAGAACATGAGCACTCTGCTGCTCATGAGCAGTGCATGCAGGACTGGCATAGCCTACGCACAGGGATGTGTGCAAAAAGGACAGTCGATAGTGCCAACATGCCGCAGATTGAACTGGAAAAAACCTACTGGTGCTCTATTCTAACAAGGATAATAGACATTATTTGTAATTTGGCGCAACGCAATCTGGCCTTATGTGGAAGTACAGATAGACTATATCATCTCCACAATGGTAATTTCTTGGCTTGGTGGAGCTTCTTGCTAAATATGACTCAGTTATGAATAAACATGCGAGAAAAATTCAGAAGAAGAAAATTAAACAGCACTACCTCAGTAAGGACATTCAGAACGAGCTTATAAGGCAGATGGGTAATACCATACTACAGTCTGTGGCAGAAAGAATTCGTACAGCAAAGTACTATGGTGTGATCATGGACTGCACACCTGATACAAGCCATGTGGAACAACTTTCAATAACCATTCGCATTGTGAAATGTGAACTGTCAGTTGGAGCCTCAGTTTTTGAACACTTTGCTGGTTTCCTTGCTGTGGAAGAAACAACTGTGGGGGCCTTGTGTGATGTATTTTTAAAACACCTGGATGAACTGAACATCAGTATTGATAACTGCAGAGGTCAGAGCTATGATAATGGCAGTAACATGAAGGTGAAGAAACAGGGTGTCCAAACAAGGATTTTGGCCATTAATAAACGAGCATTGTTTATGCCCTGCAGCAGTCATACTATGAATTTAGTAATACTGGAGGCTGCCAAATCTTCTGTTTTTTCTGTGACATTTTCTGGCGTTTTACAGAGAATCTATGTTCTTTTTAGTTCCTCTACACAGCGGTGGGCTATCTTGAAGCAGAACTGCCCTCGTCTCACTCTCAAACCTCTCTCTGACACTCGATGGGACTGTCGGGTTGATAGTGTTAAGGTTCTGCGCTATAACCTAGGGGATGTTGTTTCTGGACTTGAAGATCTTGTCATCCATGCAACAACAAAGAAAGATGATGTGACAGCTGCAGAGGCTAAGAGCCTTTCAAAGGAGATATCTTCTGGTCAATTCACTCTCTGCACTGTGGTGTGGTATGATGTTTTGTACCACATTAATCGTGCCAGCAAGCTCTTCCAAAGTCCAAATATTGGGATGGATGTCCTAACAAAAGAAATTGAAGCAGCACTGGAATTCTTGCAAGATTACAGAGATACTGGTTTTGAATCAGCCCATTCCATTGCTAAAGACTTGGGAGAAGAAATAGGTGTGGAATTTGTGTTGCCCATCAAGAGAAAAAGAACAAAAAGAAGAATGTTTGACTATGAGGGAATAGATGATGTAAACTCCACCCCTGAAGAACATGTAAAGCAAATTTTCTTTCTACCCCTGATTGATGTTCCCCTGACAAGCATAAAAGAAAGATTTACTCAAGTAAACACTTTCTACAATCTTTTTGGTTTCCTCTTCAGTACAAAGGAGATGAAGGCTGCTAAAGATCAACAAAGACTGGAAGATTGTTATAAACACTTCTCAGAAGAAATGGGGGACATTGATCCTAATGACTTGAAGCTAGAAATAATTACTACCATAAGAAGCATGCCTTATGACGTATCTGATTCCACCCTGAATATGATAAATGACATATATAGAGCCAACCTTTTGGATCTATACCCAAATCTCAGTATGGCCTTTCGTATCCTCCTGAGTGTGCCAGTTACAGTGGCATCCGGAGAGAGAAGCTTCTCACGTTTAAAGATACCGTATTTTTCGCCGTATCACTGTACTATAGCCCCGCCCCGCCGCTCCGGTATACTAATATAATATGTCTTATTTAATTAATAGTTATTAAATATGCCCCTTTATTCCTAATACTACCTTAAATCCTAAGCGCTTCAGTACAATGCAGGCCGGGCGGGCGGCAGCGTAACTCCCTGATGTCACGTGCTTGCGCCGCCTACTTTATGAATGAAGCAGGCGGCGCAGGCAAGTGACGTCAGTGAGTGACGCGCCGGCCTGCCGGCCGCCCGGCCTGCCTGCCTCCATTGTACTGAAGAGGTTAGGATGTAAGGTACTATTAGGAGTTGGGGGGCATGTTTAATAACTATTAATTGAATAAGACATCTTATATTTGTATACTGGAGCGGCGGGGGATCTGTGGATGGCACAGTTATGGGCTGGGAGGGTCTGTGGATGACACATATATAACAGTGCCATCCACAGATCCCCCCTGTAACAGTGCCAGCCACAGATCCCCCTGTAACAGTGCCAGCCAAAAATCCCCCTGTAACAGTGCCAGCCACAGATCCCTCGTAACAGTGTCCATCACAGATCCCCCCATAACAGTGTCCGTCATCCACAGATCCCCCCATAACAGTGTCCGTCATCCACAGATCCCCCCCATAACAGTGTCCGTCATCCACAGATCCCCAGTTATAGTGCCATCCACAGACCACCATTAGTTCCAAACCCACCAAACACACAGCACACCTTTTGGTTAAAAATATTTTTTTTCTTATTTTCCTCCCCAAAAACCTAGGTGCGTCTTATGGGCCGATGCGTCTTATACGGCGAAAAATACGGTAATCAAGAACTATTTACGATCCTCCATGTCACAAGATCGGCTAAATGGCCTGTCGGAGATTGCAATTGAGCAAGACATTTGCAGAAATCTAGATTTCTCTAAATTGATAGAAGAGTATGCCTCAGCAAAAGCCAGAAAGGTTCACTTTTAAGAAGTCAAAACTTTATTTAAAAGCAATAATTTTGTTGGTTCTCAAACCATTGCACTTTAAAGCATTTATTTTTGCTTGATGTTGCAGTATTTTTTTTATCTAACGTTAAGTTAAATCATTTCATGTTAAATTGTTTGTTTATAATAATATTTATTTCTATTTGTATATAGTAATTCTATTTATTTCTATATGGTCATCCTAATAATTTTGATGGAAACAATTTTGTTATAGCTTATGTTGATGTTGCATTTACTTACCTGGGATGACATTTTTTTATTTTTTTATTTCCATGTCATAGTTGATGTAATTGCACATATAATTTATGAGCACTTTACTTATTTACAGGCCACTTTAGAAATGTTTGTTCACATGCCATAGGTTAATTTTGAATTGGCGAACTTATATTTCTCTGAACATTTGTTAGAGACCGGTTTCTGTTATGGTTTACACTTTTTAAGGACCAGTTCAGGTCTAAAGTCACTTTGTGGGGCTTACATAGTCGAAACCACCATAAATAACCCCATTGTAGAAACTACATCCCTCAAGTTACTCAAAACTGATTTTACAAACTTTGTTAACCCTTTAGGCGTTCCACAAGAATTAAAGGAAAATGGAGATTAAATTTCTAAATTTCACTTTTTTGGCAGATTTTCCATTTTATAATTTTTTTTTCTTTAACAAATTGAGGGTAAACAGCCAAACAAAACTCAATATTTATTACCCTGATTCCGTGGTTTACAGAAACACCCCACATGTGGTCGTAAACTGCTGTACAGACACACGGCAGGGCACAGAAGGAAAGGAATGCCATACGGTTTTTGGAAGGCAGATTGTGCTGGATTGGTTTTCTGACCACCATATGTTTTTTATTTTTCTGCCGATCGTCTTGTGCGGGGGCTCGTTTTTTGCAGAAAGTGTTGAGGTTTTTATTGGTACCAATTTTCGGTACATAGGATTTTTTGATCATTCATTATTACACTTTATGGGGCAAGGTGACCCAAAAATTGGCTGTTTTGGAACAGTTTTCATTTATTTATTTTTACAGCGTTCATCTGAGGAGTTTGGTCATGTGATAGTTTTATAGAGAAGATCATTACGGACTTGGCAATACCTAATATGTATACTTTTTCTTATTTATTTAAGTTTTACACAATAATAGCATTTCTGAAACCCCAAAAATGATGTTTTAGTGTCTCTAAAGTCGAGAGCCATAGCTTTTTTATTTTTTGGGCGATTGTCTTAAATCGGGTATAATTTTTTGCGAGACGAGGTGACGGTTTGATTGGTACTATTTTGGGGGTCATACGCCTTTTGATCGCTTGCTATTGCACTTTTTGTGATGTAAGGT
Organism: Bufo gargarizans; assembly: GCF_014858855.1. Classification (NCBI taxonomy): domain Eukaryota; kingdom Metazoa; phylum Chordata; class Amphibia; order Anura; family Bufonidae; genus Bufo; species Bufo gargarizans. Next base: position 672,952,819 of record NC_058081.1, read on the forward strand.
GACAAAAAAGGCTTTTTTTTACACATTTTTCATTTTGTTTTTTTATGGTATTTATCAGACGGGGTCTATCATGTGATATCTTTATAGAGACGGTAGTTACGGACGCGGTGATACCTAATATGTGTAGTATTTCATTTTTTATAGGAAAAGGCAATTTTTTTTTCATTTTTATTTATTTATTTTTACTTTTATTTTTTTATTTTTTTATTTTTTATCAAGTCCCTCTTTGATCTTGAAGATCCAGTGGGGCGGTACTATACTTTGCAATGCTCTTGCATTGCAAAGTGAAATACAATCAGATGCCCTGTAGGTGGCAACAGCGGACGCTTTTGCAAAGCGTCCGGTTGCCATGGAAACCATCAGGGCTGCCATTGCAGTGCAGCAGCCCCGATGGTGGAGAGGGAGCCCCCTTCCTCTATTAACCCCATAGATGCCTCTGCCGCAGCATCTATGGGGTTACAGCAGAGTGTCAGCATAGAGCTGACACTCTGATGATGGCGGCGGCTCAGGAATGGAGCCGCCACCATCAAACACAGCAGAGGGCAGACCGAGTGGGGGGCAGGAGGAATAAAGGGAGCGGCCTAGCAGGAGGAATGGAGGAGGCGGACTCAAGGAGGGGCACTGTGGACACAAGATGGGGCACAGAGGGAGGGGGCACAGATGGGGGCTGCACAGATCAGGGGGGCCTACACAGATAGGGGGGCTGCACAGATCGGGGGGGGGGCACGAGGACACTGTGATTTCAGGCTCTGATCTGCAGAGCGCAAATCAGAACCTTAAACCGGCATTTTTTCACTGCCGCGATCCGATTGGTTAGTCTGCACAGACTAACCAATCGGATCGATTGCCGGCAAGGGGCCACTCTGATTAGTCCCTTGCCAGCTTTACTGCGCTGTATGCTGTCCGTGACAGCATACAGGGCAGGGGCAGAAGCTTTGCAGCGCTTAAAGAGCTGCCAGAACGTTTATATACGTGGTAGCTGCACGGGGTATGTGCAGCTATCACGTATATATACGGATTGTGGTCGGGAAGGGGTTAAGGAATAGGACCTTTGATGACGTCACTGCGCTCATCACATGGTCCATCACATGATCCATCCCCATGGTGGTGGATCATGTGATAGACCATGTGATGAGCGCAGTGACATCATCAAAGGTCCTTTTCCTGTGCACAGCAAAGATGAAGACAGAAGAGATGCCGGGCTGTGCGAGCAAGTGGATTAAGGTGAGTTAAAAAAATATATATTTAACCCCTGCAGCCCTATTGTACTGTGCATTCTGTATTAAGAATGCTATTATTTTCCCTTATAACCATGTTATAAGGGAAAATAATAATGATTGGGTCTCCATCCCGATCGTCTCCTAGCAACCGTTCGTGAAAATCGCACCGCATCCGCACTTGCTTGCGGATGCTTGCGATTTTCATGCAGCCCCATTCACTTCTATGGGGCCTGCGTTGCATGGAAAACGCACAATATGCATAGCCCCATTGAAGTGAATGGGTCCGGATTTAGTGCGAGTGCAATGCGTTCACCTCACGCATTGCACCCGCGTGGAAATCTCACCCGTGTGAAAGCCTTAGACGGGAGAGGATGATGCAGCAGGAATAAACCTGCTGGTCATATATGTCAGATGTAATCATTTCCTTTATGACTGTTGTTATATCATAATTTTAAGGTTATTAGTTAGAATAGGATCTGAACATAGCATGTTCAAGTCTCCTAGTTGGACTTTAAAAAAAAAAAATTTGAAAAAGTGTTTGGAAAAAAATATACATTAATTACATTTTTGGGTGTTCCTAAAGAATTTTTTTTTTTATAATTTGTGTTTTCATGTCTACAGCAATACGTACAATAAATATGTCTTTATGAGCCTCATAAAGATTTTTAAAAAGTGGCAAACTGGTTTTGTTAATTCCACCTCATGAAAAAATGCATGAAAAGGTTTTCAAAAAGTTGTATATACCCCATAATGACACCAATGAATACTACAAGTCATCTGGCAACAAGCCCTTACATAACTTTGTAGATGGAACATTCAAAATGTTATACATATTTGAATACAGCAACACAAAAGAAAATTAATTTTTATTGTAAAATTCTGTTTTGGCAAAAGCTGGTGGTGGAGTTGTTTTCCTCGTTCCTTGCTGTATCCTGGGGAGCCCACTCCGGTACACGGCTTACAAAAGTAAAAACATTTACTATAATTTATACATATTTGGATACAGCAACACAAAAGAAAATTATTTTTTATAGTAAATTTATAGTAAATAATTGAAAATAAAGTTTTTATTCTGTATGAGTGTGAGATGGGGAAACAGCTCTCCTTGTCTGAACACTGTTTGTGTAGTTTAAATTAAATGATCTGGACTGACATTCTGCTGTTTGGCCACAAGATGCCACTGTTTCCTAAACACAGCTACAGACTGCATATTAATAGATAAGGTGTGGCAGTTTAATCATGCCCGCCAGTAGGTAAATTACCACGCTTTCTGCCTGCATCCATCGGAGGGCGCCGCAATGTGCAACACAAGGGTCTCAGGCTTCGGGCTAGGTGTATGTAAATCTATTGGAGGTTTCCAACATTTGTGGTTGTGTTTATTAGCATGTTTAAGTAAAATTCTGTTTTGGCAAAAGCTGGTGGTGGAGTTGTTTTCCTCGTTCCTTTCTGTATCCTAGGGAGCCCACCCCGGTACACAGCTTACAAAAGTAAAAACTTTTACTATAATTTATTGGCATAATTATATTGACCAGCAGAATAAAGTTATCTTGTCACATATACTCTATCATCCAATAATTGACGTAGAAACAAAACAAAAAAAAAAAAATCATAATTACTGTGATTTTTCACACCATTATCAAGAACAAAAATTATTAAAGTTAAAAAATTAATTTGCTGTACCCCAAAATGGTGGCATTTGAAAGTACAACTTATGTCACAAAAAAAAGCTCTGATATGACAGAAAAATAAAAGTCTTGTCTTCAGTGCATAGATATTAAAACATGCTGCATCCTTAAGGGGTTAAAAAAGGCTGTTCAAGTTAAAAATAAAAAAGGGTGAAAGGCAGGGATGGTCCAGCATTAGTACCACTCTGTACATCTTGGCCAGGCATTGTTTAAATAACTGCAACATGCCCAAATACCACACATGACTGCTACAGCCAATCAATGGACTCAGTGGTCTCATGTCATATAGCACTGAGTTAGGTGGTTTGCTGCAGCATTTCAAGCAGTTTATGGGCATATAATTGCTGCACCCTCAACCCCCAATAAGGAGATATGCTCTTTGTGTCAGTTTCCCAAAATAGTCACCGATTTACATCATCTTCTTCTATAGCGGTATCGGAGCAGGTGATCTAGAACAATGCTTTGACAAATCTGATAATATTTAATGGTGTACACGTATCCTGGAGTCACTTAATGTGGTATTATGTCATTTGGCTATCTGTCCCTTTGTCACTGGTGGGTCAGTCTACCAAGCTTTCGACCTGATGTTACTGTTCCATGCAGGTAGGCCCCATGGACCCATTTGCATGTGTTTGACAATGGGCAGTGAGTTTTTATATAAATATGATTTGTGAGAAATTTGTACCTTTTTCTTTACTAAGTATTATTGTGAGAGTTATGTATGACATTTTAACATTAATTGAGTCAATAATTTGTTTTGCATTTTAATTGAAAACAAGGATCCAGCACTGCCTTTGTACGAGCTGTAGACTTCATTAAAGCGTACACGTGCAATAAAAAAGTCTGGGTTTTCTTGACGCATTTCGGGCAACACTAGCCCTTTGTCAGACAGTTTTGCATTTTAATGTATTTATGGTATTTGATGATAGCATGTCTATGAATAAATATCACCTTTGATTCATGTTATATCTGGCTTTGTGAAGTCATGCTATATCTGATAAATATGAGGTTTTTTTTTCATAGCTAAGTAATTGGTTATATAATTATAAATATATCAGGTGCATCATTGGGTTGTACAGTTGTAGCCAGTGTTAATGAATCACCACCCAATAAATCAGTCCTTTTGTCTTTCCGATTATATGAGGCTGTTCTGGTACGTGTAGATGGGGGATTTCATACTCATTATGTCACGAATGGTGTTGCAGAAAACTAGAAGACAACAAATGAAGATCCGACTGACTTGATCCCAAACTAAGGAACATAAGGGTGAGCCCTGTAAAAGCCCTTGCGCTCTCCCTGACTTCTCAGCCCATGCAAAGATCTCTATGATAGGTAATTGCATGCCCTCGTGCCTCGACTGAATGACACCTGAACACCCTATAATAGTGAGGGGACACGACCACCGGCTCCCTACACTTAATACGGAGGGAGTCAGGGTCACCTAGGATCAAGCCAACAAGAAAACACAAATAAAGGAACAGACTTATCTGTAGAAGCATTAGTTGCAGCATCCAGCATGCACACAATCCAGGAAGTTATATAAACCGCAAAGTGATGCAGTATGGGAGGGGATTTAAAGGGATGCAATCAGTGCCACTAAAATGACAGCTGAGAGAGGGAAACGAGATGACAAAACGAAAGCAAAACAAAAGAACCTCAAGCAGGAGGTTCTGAAGAACGTCTGTCAGAGCTTCTCAGATATCTGGCGGTGACACATTAATTGAATCTCAAATGGATTAAAAAGCCTGGGATGGGGCCCATAACCTATTTAATTAACTTTTCCTTTTTCTTTAACTTCAAATGATTGCATTTTAAGTTGGGAATAAATTACCAAAGTTGCCGGAATTACAATTGTGTAAATGCCGGATTCAAAGTGTCCAAGGAACTCATCTCTAGGTGGTAAATGAATGTTCTGATATTGGTGGCATATGTTGTAAAACAAGCTGTTCTGCTCATTTTCGATTGAATTTTGTCTTTTTAATAAGTTGAAGCTTCCTTGATAAGCATTATTTATGTCCAATCCATTTATGTCAGTTCATTATGCTAGACATAATTGACAATATGAAAGCAAGCTATTTATAAATGAAGATCAGGCGCAAGACGAATTACAATTCGATTATGTTATGTAGATACTAGAATTAATTGTCTGATAGTTGTCAAAATGGGAATATGTGAGGGTTTTATGCATGCATACATAGACATGAATAATCCAGAAATCATGGAAATGTAGACAGTAAGTGCATTGGAGTCATAATCTATAAATATATAATGTTAATTGCTTTCTAGTATGTATACAAAAATGTCCATTTGTACATGGAGTGGGAGATACCAAATACAAATCGAAAAGGGGCCACTCTTCCAGTGCATCCTTGACCTTCACCATTTCCATACACATGAACAAGAGACAATGTGAGGTGGTGGACTTTTTAGGTCCCAATCCATACAATTTGCTAGCAGGTGCAAGACATGACCATCAGGGAAAGGTGAGTACTTGATGAAATTCCTTCAAATAGACAATGGGGAAGATTTACTAAGCAAGTTGCGCCAGAATTATGGCATAAAATGGACCAAAAAGAATGGAGTTTTGATTTGCACCAAATATATCAACAGTTTTCTCCAGAATTTTCACCATAAAGAATGCATCACGCCAGAAATGAGTTACACATATCAAAGTGGGCGGGGCTATCAAACTGGTGCATATTACGCCTCATTTATAATCCTGTTATCTGCAGAAATGGCTCAAATTATCACAGATAAGTAAGACAGCTTATTTGGTGGTGTTTTGTGTAAAAAGTCACATTTATGGAATAAAGATGTGACTTTTTGTCAAATAGTCGCATTCATGAAAAGTGAAACCAACTCGGGGTGGGAACAAGTGATAGGTAAGTATCGTCTGTCAGAGCTTCTCAGATATCTGGCGGTGACAGTACCCCTCCTTCTATGAGTGGACTCCGGACACTCAGAGCCCACCTTCTCAGGATGGGACCTATGGAAAGCCCTGATGAGATGAGTGGCCTTAATGTCCGTCACTGGGACCCACATGCTCTCCTCAGGACCATAACCCTCCCAATGAACGAGATACTGGAAAGAACATCGGACAATACGAGAATCCACAATCCTAGAGACCTGAAATTCAAGATTACCATCAACCACAATCGGAGGAGGAGGCAAAGAGGAGGGTCTGAGGAAGATCAAGACGGTAGGCAACAGGATTGATGACGGACAACATTTTGTAAGGCACAATAAACTTAGGACCCAACTTCCAGGAAGGAACCTTCAATTTGATATTCTTAGTAGATAACCACACCAGATCACCCACATTCAGGTCCAGACCAGGCACATGTCTCTTATCCGCCACACGCTTATATCTCTCACTCATGCTCTTTAGATTATCCTGAATCTTTTGCCAAATAGATGACAAAGACGAGGAGAATCTCTCCTCATCAGGTAAACCAGAAGACCCCTCTCCAGAGAATGTCCCAAACTGCAGATGAAACCCATATGCACCAAAAAATGGTGACTTATCAGAGGACTCCTGATGACGGTTATTTAAAGCAAACTCAGCAAGGGACAAAATGAACACCAATCCTCCTGATTCTCTGCCACAAAACAGTGCAGATATGTCTCCAGATTCTGATTGACGCGCTCTGTCTGGCCATTCGACTGCGGGTGGAAAGCAGAAGAGAATGACAACCGAACCCCCAAGCGAGAACAGAAAGCCTTTCAGAATCTGGAAACCAACTGCGTGCCCCATCAGAGATTATGTCTGAAGGAATACCATGCAATTTGACAATGTGATCAATAAATGCCTGCTCCTGCGTTTTAGCATTGGGCAACACAGGAAAAGGAATGCAATGCGCCATTTTGCTAAAACGGTCCACCACCACCAGAATCACAGTCTTCCCCGAAGAACGAGGTAGGTCCGTAATGAAGTCCATGGACAGATGTGTCCAAGGACGGGAAGGAATGGGTAAAAGGAGAAGGGGACCTGATGGCCGTGAATAAGGGACCTTGGCACAAGCGCAGGTCTCACAGGCTGCCACAAAAGCCTCAACCGACTTACGAAGAGCCGGCCACCAGAATCTCCGAGCAATGAGATCAACTGTGGCTCTACCCCCTGGGTGCCCAGCAAGGACAGTATTGTGGTGCTCCTTAAAAACCTTGTGTCGTAAAGTGAGAGGCACAAACAACCTCCCAGGAGGACAAAGATCAGAAGCCTCTGTCTGGGCTGCTTGAACCTCTGCCTCCAATTAAGGATAAAGAGCAGAGACAACCACCCCTTCAGCCAAAATGGGACCTGGGTCTTCAAATTTCCCCCCTCCCAGAAAACAACGTGACAGGGCATCCGCCTTCACATTCTTAACCCCAGGGCGGAACGTGACAACAAAATTAAACCTTGAAAAGAACAAAGACCATCAGGCCTGTCTCGGGTTCAGACGCTTGGCTGACTCCAAGTAGGCCAGATTCTTATGGTCGGTAAACACGGTAATAGGGTGTCTGGCTCCCTCTAGCCAATGGCGCCATTCCTCAAAAGCTAACTTGATGGCCAACAACTCCCTATCTCCCACATCGCAATTCCTCTCTGCAGAGGAGAGTTTCTTCGAGAAAAAGGCACACGGTCGCCATTTGGCAGGAGAGGGACCCTGAGACAAGACCGCACCCACACCCACCTCAGAAGCGTCCACCTCAACAATGAAGGGTAGAGAGATATCAGGTTGTACCAAGATGGGAGCGGAAGCAAAACTCTCTTTGATACTATAAAAGGCCTTACGCGCCTATACCGACCAGGAGGAGAAATCTACCCCCTTTCTAGTCATATCAGTGAGTGGCTTGACAACAGAGGAATAATTCAAAATGAACTTCCTGTAATAATTGGCAAAACCCAAAAAGCGCATCAGTGCCTTCTGTTTCTCAGGAAGCTCCCAATCAAGCACAGCGCAGACCTTCTCGGGTCCATGCGAAAACCAGAAGCGGAGAGAAAAAAAACCAGAAATTCAATTTCTGGAACCGCAAACACACATTTTTCCAGTTTAGCGTACAATTTATTCTCCCGCAGAATGTAGGTGGTCCCTATGAGTTTTGAAATCAGGAGAAAAAAATCTAAATTTCATCTGGATACAATAGTACAAATTTCCCCATTAAATGATAAAAAATACTGTTCACAAAATGTTGGAAGATGGCTGGAGCATTCATCAAATCAAAAGGCATAACCAAATTCTCAAAATGGCCCTCAGGGGTATTGAAGTCCGTCTTCCATTCGTCCTCTTCTCTGACCCTGTCCAGGTTGTATGCCCCTCTTAAATCCAACTTGGAAAAAACTTTAGCCCCAACAATCTGGTTAAACAGGTCCGGGATCAGAGGAAGCGAATAAGGGTCACAAATTGTGATACTGTTCAGCTCCCTGAATTTCAGACATGGTCTTAAAGAACCATCTTTTTTCTTAACAAAAAAAACAAAACTGCGGCAACAGGTGACTTCGATGGTTGTATGTGTCCCTTTCTCAGGCTTTCAGAGATATAAGTACGCATAGCAACCCTCTCAGGTTGGGAGAGATTGTATAAACGAGACTTAGGCAGCTTGGTGCCTGGGATGAGATTAATAGGTCAATCGTACTCCCGGTGAGGGGGCAGCTCCTAAACACCACTCTCAGAAAACACATCTGAAAATTCAGAGAGAAAAGATGGTACAGTCTTAGTAGAAACCTCTGAAAGAGACGTTGAGAGGCAATTCTCTCTGCAAAAGTCACTCCAACCATTTATTTGCCTCGCTTGCCAATCAATGGTGGGGTTATGTTTAGTGAGCCAGGGTAGCCCCAATACTAGAGGAGTAGGTAATCCGCTTAGAACGAAACATGACACATCCTCAACATGAGCATCACTCACAGTCAAACGGATATTGTGAACTTTTCCCTTTAACAATTTTTTTGAAAGTGGAGCGGAATCAATAGCAAAGACAGGTATGTCCTTTCCCAAAGTGCCTACCTGGAAACCACGTGTTACAGCAAATTGACTATCAATGAGATTGACAGCTGCTCCACTATCTACTAAAATCTCGCAAACAATGTTCTTGCTCTCTAGCGCTACCTGGCAGGTAGTTCAAAATGGGAACTACAAGCAAACGTAAAAGCTTCAATTTCCGCATCAACCTTGCCAATGGTAACAGATGGAAATTTTTGGAGGATTTCTTTCTGTTTGTTTCTTTATTACCCTCAAAACTCTCCCTGGATCTTCTAGAGGGGCAAACATTTGCCAAATGATTTAAACCTCCACAACAGAAACAAACCCTCTTTGGAGAGCTGAATCCTCTATTATTAGAGGCAAACAAACCCAGCTCCATAGGCTCCTCCTCAAAGGGGATTGAGTGAGACTGAAACCCATGTGCACTGAATGAGACAGACCCACTGTCCATGGACTGAATATGACAGGAAGGAGTAATCTCTCCTCTCTCTCTAAGACGCCTATCAATACGAACAGCCTGAGACATGGCAGACTCCAAGGAGGCAGGTCTCTCATGAAATGCAAATGCATCCTTCAATCCCTCTGAAAGACCATGGCAAAATTGTCTTCGGAGTACAGCATCATTCCAACCAGTATCAGCTGCCCATCTCCGAAATTTTGAGCAGTATATCTCTGCGGAGTGTTTACCCTGGCATAAAAGACACAGTCTAGATTCAGCCAGAGTGATACGATCCGGATCATCATATATCCGACCCAGGGCTACAAAAATTTCATCCACCGATCGGAGGGGCCGTGCTACCACCGGTAGTGAAAAGGCCCAAGACTGAGCATTATCCCTGAGCAGCGAGATGATGATCCCCACTGTCTGCGCCTCATCACCAGAGTAGGTGAAAATTGAGTTTGCAAGCCTCTCTAATATGAACAAAATTCTCACTACCCCCGGAGAACGTATCCGGGAGTGAGATCTTAGGCTCAGAACAAACTCCATGAATGCAAGCTGAACCGGCCACCTGAAACTGAGATACAGTTTTACGGAGATCTGCTACCTCCAGTGAAAGAGCCTGCATGCGTTCAGTCAAGAGTAAAACCAGATCCATGCTTAAGACGGTTTTGGCGGTTTATAATGTCACGGATGGTGTTGAGGAAAACTAGAAGACATCAAATGAAGATCCGATTGGCTTGATCCCAAACTAAGGAACATAAGGGTGAGCCCTGTAAAAGCCCTCGCGCTCTCTCTGACTTCTCAGCCCATGCAAAGATCTCTATGATAGGTAATTGCATGCCCTCGTGCCTCAACTGAATGACACCTGAACACCCTATAATAGTGAGGGGACACGACCACCGGCTCCCTACACTTAATACGGAGGGAGTCAGGGTCACCTAGGATCAAGCCAACAGGAAAACAGGAAAACACAAATAAAGGAACAGACTTATCTGTAGAAGCATCAGTTGCAGCATCCAGCATGCACACAATCCAGGAAGTTGTATAAACAGCAAAGTGATGCAGTATGGGAGGGGATTTAAAGGGATGCAATCAGTGCCACTAGATGACAGCTGAGAGAGGGAAACGAGATGACAAAACGAAAGCAAAACAAAAGAACCTCAAGCAGAAGGTTCTGAAGAATGTCTGTCAGAGCTTCTCAGATATCTGGCGGTGACACATTAATTGAATCTCAAATGGATTAAAAAGCCTGGGATGGGGCCCATAACCCGTTTAATTAACTTTTCCTTTTTCTTTAACTTCAAATGATTGCATTTTAAGTTGGGAATAAATTACCAAAGTTGCCGGAATTACAATTGTGTAAATGCCGGATTCAAAGTGTCCAAGGAACTCATCTCTAGGTGGTAAATGAATGTTCTGATATTGGTGGCATATGTTGTAAAACAAGCTGTTCTGCTCATTTTCCATTGAATTCTGCCTTTTTAATAAGTTGAAGCTTCCTTGATAAGCATTCTTTATGTCCAATCCATTTATGTCAGTTCATTATGCTAGACATAATTGACAATATGAAAGCAAGCTATTTATAAATGAAGATCAGGCGCAAGACGAATTACAATTCGATTATGTTATGTAGATAATAGAATTAATTGTCTGATAGTTGTCAAAATGGGAATATGTGAGGGTTTTATGCATGCATACATAGACATGAATTATCCAGAAATCCTTGAAATGTAGATAGTAAGTGCATTGGAGTCATAATCTATAAATATATAATGTTAATTGCTTTCTAGTATGTATACAAAAATGTCCATTTGTACATGGAGTGGGAGATACCAAATACAAATCGAAAAGGGGCCACTCTTCCAGTGCATCCTTGACCTTCACCATTTCCATACACATGAACAAGAGACAATGTGAGGTGGTGGACTTTTTAGGTCCCAATCCATACAATTTGCTAGCAGGTGCAAGACATGACCATCAGGGAAAGGTGAGTACTTGATGAAATTCCTTCAAATAGACAATGGGGAAGATTTACTAAGCAAGTTGCGCCAGAATTATGGCATAAAATGGACCAAAAAGAATGGAGTTTTGATTTGCACCAAATATATCAACAGTTTTCTCCAGAATTTTCACCATAAAGAATGCATCACGCCAGAAATGAGTTATACATATCAAAGTGGGCGGGGCTATCAAACTGGTGCATATTGCGCCTCATTTATAATCCTGTTATCTGCAGAAATGGCTCAAATTATCACAGACAAGTAAGCCAGCTTTGTGGTGGTGTTTTGTGTAAAAAGTCACATTTATGGAATAAAGATGCGACTTTTTGTCAAATAGTCGCATTCATGAAAAGTGAAACCAACTCGTGGTGGGAACAAGTGATAGGTAAGTATCAAAACAGAATGCAATTTTTCTAATTTGAGCTAAACAACAGGGTTTTGCCAGTAAACTGACATCCATCAAAAACAAAATAATAACAAAAATGTCTAAAGTGTGAAACAAAAGTCGCAATTAACAAGTGGAAATGTCTCAAATATGCTTCAAAAGTCGCAATTATGTTTCAAAAAGTCTCAAGTGCAGTCTGGCAGGGGGTGGCTGAAATGGCGCAATTTTGGTTTAAAAAAATTTGTAGAAATTAAAATAAATTGTAGCAAATCAAAAGAAAAAGATGGATAATAGTGTCAAGCAAACCCGAACCCGAACTTTGCCGGAAAAGTTTGGGTTTGAGTTTAGTGTTTGGGCATTTAATATAGCTTTTGAAAAGCTGCAGGGCAGCCAATCAACAAACTTTTAAGCTGTGGGCACTAAGAAGCCATCACAGCCATGCCTAGTAATGGCATGGCTGTGATTGGCCGGTGCATCATGTGACCCAGCCTCTATACAAATTTCCTGTGGGTGCAATGCACCATCTTTGTACCCCTGACACAGAAATATAATAATTAATCTGGCTGTTATTTCTGTGGGGGACCTATTGTAGTTTTTTGTAGGTGCAATGCACCATTTTTGTACCCCTTACAAAAAAATATAATAGTTAATCCATATTCTAGTTCAATGGGTGACATATACCCATTTTTTATGTGAGATACATGTGCACTTTATACGTGACAGGGAAATTAATATAGTTAATCTGACTGTTAGTTCGGCTGGTGACATAAACCCATTTTTGGTGTGAGATACACGTGCACTGCATATGTGAAATGGAAATTAATATAGTTAATCTGTCTGTTAGTTCGGTGGGTGACATATTCCCATTTTTTGTTTGAGATACACATGCACTGCATACGTGAAATGGAAATTAATATAGTTAATCCGTCTGTTAGTTCGGTGGGTGACATATTCCCATTTTTGGTGGGAGGTACACCTGTGCTGCATACGTGACAGGGAAATTAATATAGTTAATCTGTCTGTTAGTTCAGTGGGTGACCTCAAAGAATGAGGAGAGCATCAAATAAGGGACGTGGCCCTGGTCATGGTGCTGCTGGTGCTGGTGGAGCTCCTGTTGCAGGGAGAGGATGTTGTTGATCTGTCCAGCTACACTCCCAAATGAAACACCTTCCTCAGGTGCAAATAGGCGACTGGATATTCAGCGTCATTTTGTAGGCCTGAATACCGGTGTACGAATGGTGAGGCCAGAACAAGTAGGGGTGGTAGTAGATTGGATGACTGACAGTGCCTCCAGTTCCTTCATATTGTCTTCCACCCGGTCCCCTGCTGAAAATGCAGAGTTGGCACCTGCAGACCATGGGCATCTGTCTTTCACCTCACCCTCTTGTAAATCACCCAAGCAGTCTGAGCCCCAAGTCATTCAGCAGTCTCTTATGCTTTTTGATGACTCTGCTGGCAGGGTTTCCATGGGCCATCCACCTAGCCCTGCCCCAGAAGTGGAAGAGATTGAGTGCACTGTTGCCCAACAACTTATGTTTCAGGATGTAGACATGGGAGGACCACCGCAGCACATCTCTGATGATGATGATGAAACACAGGTGCCAAATGCTGTGGCTTTCTGCCATGTGCAGACTGGCAAGGAGGGCAGGGGTAAAGAGTGGGTGGAAGATAATGTGGAGAATGATGAGGTCCTATACCCCACATGGAATCAAGGTCATGCAAGTGACGTGTGCAATTCGGAGGAAGAGGCGGTGGTCACACAGTGCCAGACACACAGAAAAAGAGGGAGCAGGGTGCAAAAGCAGAGTGTCAGTCCTATAGCCAGTATGCCTGCTACTGCCCACCGCACCCAGGGACTGAGCACACCAAAGCCAGTGCCCTGGCATGGCAGTTCTTCAGACAATGTGCTGATGACAAGACGCTATGCAAACAGAGCCTGAAGCAAGGCATAAATGTTCTAACCTGAGCACCACCTGCATGACCAGGCATCTAAATGCAAAGCATGAGCTGCAGTGGAGTACACACCTTAAAAACCACAAAAGATCTCAGGCTCCTCTTGCTCTCTCTTCTGCTGCGGTCTCGGTCTCTTCCTCCCCCTCTGGAGTGACAGTGGCACCTGCCACCCTGCAAACAGAGGATGTGGCAGCAACACCACCACTGTCACCGTCACCAAGCATCTCCACACTGTCCCAGGGAATTGTTCAACTGTCCATCACCCAAACACTGAAGAGAAAGAGGAAGTACCCTTCTACCCACCCTCGATCCCTGGCCCTGAATGCCAGCATTTCAAAATTCCTGGCATTTGAAATAATGTCATTCCGTCTGGTGGAGACAGACTTTTTAAAAACCTTATGACTTTGGGTGTCCGACAGTACTTGTTCTCACCACTACATCCATCCCAGCCCTGCCTAACCAAGTGGCGGACAAAATCAGATGTGAACTGCGCAACGTCATCTGTGGCAAGGTCTACATAACTACTGATACGTGAAACAATAAGCACGGTCAGGGACGTTATATCTCCCTAACTGCAAACTGGCTAAATGCAGTGTGGCTGGGCCTGAGGCGGATAGCAGTTTGGCCATGTCCTACCACTATTGAAAATTGCAGGACATTTCTTGTTGCCACCTGTTGCCTCCTCCACCTACTTCGCTTCCTCCTCTACCACCTTCTCATCCAATCAGCGTAACACCTTCACTACCAACTTCAGCACAGCCAGGGGGATATGACTGCAGGCTGTTTTGAAACTCATCTGTTTGGGGAAAAACCCCAGACTGTTGCAGGAGCTGTGGACACGGGCATGGAACAACAGACCGATGAGTGGTTAATGCCGCTGAGCCTCAAGCCTGGCCTGGTGGTGTGCGATAACGGGAAAAATCTTACAGCAACTCTGGGGCTAGCAGGTTTGACGCACATCCCTTGCTTGGCGCATGTGCTGAATTTGTGTGGTGCAGAGGTTCCTGAAAAATTACCTTGATATGTCAGAGCTGCTGCAGTAAATGCGGGCCATCTGTGCGCTCTTTCGACGTTCTCAGCCTGCTGCTGCTGCTGCACATAAGTGGGGTGGCAATACTTACACACTCACCAGATATTATTGTTCTTAGGGTTAATTAATATATGGTATGCAGAGGACACAGACGATGCACCTCCCACAGAGGACAGCTTGTCATTGCCTCTGTGAAGCCTGGCATACATGAGCGACTACATGCTGCAGTTCATGTGCCACGACCGCCGAGTTGCCCACATTTCAACCAGTGCTGATTACTGGGTGGCTGGATGGATCCCAGCTACAAGGAAAACGTGCTGTCCTTAATTCCATCACTGGAGCCTGATGATGCTCGATTACAAGCGCACGCTTGTAGACACACTGCTGATGGCATTCACACCTGACAGCAGGGGCTTAGTGGAAGCACAAGGCGAAGGCAGAGAAGGAGGAGGAAGAAGTCACCAACGCAGATGGGCCACCACCAGCACTTCCGAATGAAGGGTTAGCATGGCTGAAATGTGGAAAAGCTTTGTCAGCACGCCACAAAAACCAGCACCACCAGCTGATATGGAACATCTTTGCAGGAGGCAGCATTTCAGCAACATAGTGGAACAGTACGTGTGCACATGCCTACACGTACTAACTGATGGGTCTGCCCCATTCAACTTCTGGATCTCCAAATTTGGCACATGGCCTGAGCTTGCCCGTTACGCCTTGGAGATGCTGGTCTTCCCTACAGCAAGTGTATTGTGTGAACGTGTGTTTAGCACAGGGGGGGGGGTAATCACAGACAAGTGCAGCTGCCTGTCCACAGCCAACGTGGACAAGCTCAGGTTTATTAAAATGAACCAGGCATGGATCCCACAGCTCTTGTCTGTACCTTGTGCAGAATAGACAAGTATACCGGTCGCACCGAGCCATTGATATACTCCAGTGCAGTTTCTATTTGCATTCTCTTTTCTATTTCCCAATGTTTTGGGGTCTTCCTAAATTTATAAAAAAAAATAAAAAAAAATAAAGGGAAAAAAACTACGAAAACAGTTTGGGCTACCTTCTCCTTCTCCACCCCCTGATTCCTCCTACACGCCACCTCAACCTCTTACTCCACTTTGACCTCTGCCTCCTAGTTCAAGATTATTATTTATTTATTTTTTCTATTCTATGTTATTTTAAGTCATTTCCCTATCCACATTTGTTTGCAGGGCGACTGTCCTGCTCTTACCCCAATTTTGCTTCCTTTTGCAGCCCTCTAGCCCTAACCCTTACTACGACTATTTTATAACCATTCTAGCACACCTATACTAGTCCTTAAAATGACTTTTGTGGCCCTATTAGCTAGCGTTTGGTGTCCCTAACAGCCTGTCCCTGCTCCACACAGCAACCTCTCCCTACACTGGCAAAACACTGAATGTAAAATGGTGGCCAGATCAGATTTATTTATAAAGTAGGGGGTATCTCCATGTGCTGAAATGTCTCAATTGGCTGTCCTGTACCACCTTATGGCTGTGTCATGGGTCAAAGTTCTTCATAATGTAAAAGAATATGGCGGGCGCGAACTTCTCCATATGTCCGCATGTTCGGCGAATCGCGAACATGCAAAGTTCACCGCGAAACGAGCGCCGGGCGAACCACAAGGCTATCTCTACTCTCCAATTGGATCCTAGACTACTTGACAAACCAACCTCAGTATGTGAGAGCCCAGGTCTGTGTGTCAAGACAAATAAAAATCATATAATGTGATTTCCTGAATTTTTTTCTCTCAGAGTGGAAATGCACCTACAATGTGAATTTCAGACCCCTCCATGATTTCTAAGTCTGAGAACTTGCAAAATCGCAGGGTGTTCAAATACTTCTGTTCCTCACTGTAGGATTGATTTATAAGAAGAAGAAGAAGTCATGGTTGCTGCCAGACTCTTATAAATGAGATATAGGTAAAGGTGAAAGGGGTAAAAAAAAAAAAATTGAATGAACCAAGGCGTTGAGCGCATTTGTTTTGGGACAGATAAATGAAAGGAGGGGTGATCAAATGGTGCATGTCTGGATTGATGACAGGTCCTGATAAGGGCATAAACTTGGGCGGTTGGTTGAGAAAATCGAGAGAAAAAAGGGAGGGAGAGGAGGGGTAGACCTGAGCTACTATCGGATCATACTGGATGTGTGATGATATGAAATGTTGGCATTTGAGAGATCTGTAAAAGAAAAAAATGTGTGTAACAGCAGCTGCTATGTGCCGCCGTTCCCCTGCTTACTGCCGAGGTCTGTGCTGCCGTGTTAATGGTGATCTAATTCCAGTGCTTCCCCATTCACTGCTGAAGTCCTGTGCTCTGTCCGTGCTGGTACTATTTGTTCTGGGATCCGCTCCACAGTTTCCTTTCAGCCCTGGCCACAGCATGCTTGCTGCTTCTTCACTGCATCACTTCCTTAACCGCTACCCGACCGCCTAACGCAGGATTGCGTCCTGCGGGCAGCCGGGTTATTCCTCTTTGACGAGATTTCCTATGAGCGCGCATTCACAGGATCCAAAAGGTAAACTAGTTGATCTAATGCAATTTTTTTTAACCCTTGAAAGGTATATCAGACGTTGTTTTGTTAACAGCGTCTGATATACCTGCTACCTTGTCCTCTGGTGGTCCCTTTTGCTTGGATTGACCACCAGAGGACACAGGCAGCTCTGTAATAAGTAGCACCAAGCACCACACTACATTACACACCCCCCCGTCACTTATTAACCCCTTATTAACCCCTGATCACCCCCCTGTCATTGATCACCCCCCTGTAAGGCTCCATTCAGACATCCTTATGTGTTTTGCGGATCCGCAAAACACAGACACCGCGGATATGCAAAACACGGACTCCGGCAATGTGCTTTCCACATTTTGCGGATCCGCACATTGCCAGAACAATATAGAAAATGCCTTTTCTTGTCCGCAATTGCGGACAAGAATAGGACATGTTCTATAGGCTCTACAAAAAACGGAGTGTTTCACCCGATCAGGCCAGATATTGTGCGCACACTTGCGTTCAGTCTGCCCCACCGCAGTGACAGAATTTTTTTTTCTGATCACTGCAAAAACACCGTAAAATCGCTGCGTCGCTATAAAGATCACTTTTGAGGGGCATGAGTTAGCGGAAATGTTTATTTTTGTTTTTTTCTTACAAAGGCTCATATTCCACTAACTTGTGACAAAAAATTTAATCTCACATGAACTCACCATACTCCTTACGGAATCCAAATTAGTAAAAAATTTTAGACATTTATATTCCAGACTTCTTCTCACGCTTTAGGGCCCCTAAAATGCCAGGGCAGTATAAATACCCCATAAGTGACCCCATTTTGGAAAGAAGACACCCCAAGGTATCTCGGGAGGGGCATGGTGAGTTACTAGAATATTTTTCTTTTGGCACAGTTAGCAGAAAATGTATTTTTTTTTTTCCTCTTACAAAATCATTTTCTGCTAACTTGTGCCAAAAAAAAAATAAAACTTCTATGAACTCGCTATGCCCCTCACGGAATAACTTGGGGTGTCTTCTTTCCAAAATGGGGTCACATGTGGGGTATTTATACTGCCCTGGCATTTTAGGGGCCCTAAAGCGTGAGAAGAAGTCTGGAATCCAAATGCCTAAAATGCCCTCCTAAAAGATACTTATTGGAATTTGGGCCCCTTTGCGCACCTAGGCTGCAAAAAAGTGTCACACATGTGGTATCGCCGTACTCAGGAGAAGTAGGGCAATGTGTTTTGGGGTGTATTTTTACATATACCCATGCTGGGTGAGATAAATATCTCTGTAAAATGACAACTTAGTATAAATAAAATTGGAAAAGTTGTCTTTTAGAGAGATATTTATCTCACCCAGCATGGGTACAAGTAAAAATACACCCCAAAACTCATTGCCCTACTTCTGTGTGACACTGTTTTGCAGCCCATGTGCGCAAAGGGGCCCAAATTCTAAAGAGCACCTTTAGGATTTCACAAGGCATTTTTTACGCATTTGGATTCCAAACTACT
The DNA here is from genome assembly GCF_014858855.1 of Bufo gargarizans. Taxonomy (NCBI): domain Eukaryota; kingdom Metazoa; phylum Chordata; class Amphibia; order Anura; family Bufonidae; genus Bufo; species Bufo gargarizans. The sequence goes on from NC_058081.1 coordinate 672,971,498, forward strand.
TCTCACGCTTTAGGTCCCCTAAAATGGCAGGGCAGTTTAAATACCCCACAAGTGACCCCATTTTGGAAAGAAGACACCCAAAGGTATTCCGTGAGGGGTATGGTGAGTTCATGTAAAATTGTATTTTTTGTCACAAGTTAGTGGAATATGAGACTTTGTAAGAAGAAAAAAAAATAAATAAATCATTTTCCGCTAACGTGTGACAAAAAATAAAAACTTTCATGAACCCACTATGTCCATCAGCGAATACCTTAGGGTGTCTACTTTCCAAAATGGGGTCATTTGTGGGGTGTTTCTACTGTCTGGGCACTGTAAAACCTCAGGAAACCTGACAGGTGCTCAGAAAATCAAAGTGCGTAAATTCACATTTTTGCACCATAGTTTGTAAATGCTATAACTTTTACCCAAACCAATAAATATACACTTATTGCATTTTTTTTTATCAAAGACATGTAGAACAATAAATTTAGAGAAAAATGTATATAGAAATGTAGTTTTAATTGAAAAATTTTACAACAGAAAGTGAAAAATTTCGGTCAATTTTGATTAATATCAAAACAAGTAAAAATGTCAGCAGCAATGAAATACCACCAAATGAAAGCTCTATTAGTGAGAAGAAAAGGAGGTAAAATTCATTTCGGTGGTAAGTTGTATGACCGAGCAATAAACCGTGAAAGTAGTGTAGTGCAGAATTGTAAAAAGTGGTCTGGTCATTAAGGGGGTTTAAGCTAGGGGAGCTGAGCTGGTTAACCGCCTCCAGACCGCCTAACGCAGATGTGCGGTCCGGAGGCGGCAGCCCTGCGCAGAGTGACGCATATACGCGTCATCTCGCGAGGGCCGGGATTTCCTGTGAACGCGCGCGCACACAGGCGATCGCTCGCTGGCAGGCTGGAGATCTGATTTTTTTAACCCCTAACAGGTATATTAGACGCTGTTTTGATAACAGCATCTAATATACCTGCTACCTGGTACTCTGGTGGTCCCTTTTGTTAGGATCAACCACCAGAGGACACAGGTAGGTCAGTAAAGTCGCACCAAACACCACACTACACCCCCCCGTCACTTATTAACCCCTTATGAACCCCTGATCACCCATGATCACCCCATATAAACTCCCTGATCACCCCCCTGTCATTGATCACCCCCCTGTCATTGATCACCCCCCTGTCAGGCTCCGTTCAGACGTCCGTATGATTTTTACGGATCCACGGATACATGGATCGGATCCGCAAAACACATGCGGACGTCTGAATGGAGCCTTACAGGGGGGTGATCAATGACAGGGGGGTGATCACCCATATACACTCCCTGATCACCCCCTGTCATTGATCACCCCCCTGTAAGGCTCCATTCAGACGTCCGTATGATTTTTACGGATACATGGATCGGATCCGCAAAACACATGCGGACATCTGAATGGAGCCTTACAGGGGGGTGATCAATGACAGGGGGGTGATCAATGACAGGGGGGTGATCACCCATATAGACTCCCTGATCACCCCCCTGTCATTGATCACCCCCCTGGTAAGGCTCCATTCAGACGTCCGTATGATTTTTACGGATCCATGGATACATGAATCGGATCCGCAAAACACATGCGGACGTCTGAATGGAGCCTTACAGGGGGGTGATCAATGACAGGGGGTGATCAGGGAGTGTATATGGGTGATCACCCCCCTGTCATTGATCACCCCCCTGTAAGGCTCCATTCAGACGTCCGTATGATTTTTGCGGATCCGTCCATGTATCCATGGATCCGGAAAAATCATACGGACGTCTGAATGGAGCCTTACAGGGGGGTGATCAATGACAGGGGGGTGATCACCAAGTTAGCGGAAATATATATATTTTTTTGTTTGTTTTTTCTTACAAAGTCTCATATTCCACTAACTTGTGTCAAAAAATAAAATCTCACATGAACTCACCATACCCCTCACGGAATCCAAATGCATTTTTAGACATTTATATTCCAGACTTATCCCTAAAAAGACAGGGCAGTATAAATACCCCACATGTGACCCCAAGGTATTCCGTGAGGGGCATATTGAGTCCATGAAAGATTGAAATTTTTGTCCTAAGTTAGCGGAAAGTGAGACTTTGTGAGAAAAAAAGCTAAAAAAAATAAATTTCCGCTAAGTTATGCAAAAAAATAAAAAATGTCTATGAACCCGCCATGCCCCTCATTGAATACCTTGGGGTGTCTTCTTTCCAAAATGGGGTCAAATGTGGGGTATTTATACTGCCCTGGCTTTTTAGGGGCCCGAAAGTGTGAGAAGAAGTCTGGGATCCAAATGTCTAAAAATGCCCTCCTAAAAGGAATTTGGGCCCCTTTGCGCATCTAGGCTGCAAAAAAGTGTCACACATCTGGTATCGCCGTACTCAGGAGAAGTTGGGCAATGTGTTTTGGGGTGTCATTTTACATATACCCATGCTGGGTGAGAAAAATATCTTGGTCAAATGCCAACTTTGTACAAAAAAATGGGAAAAGTTATGTTTTGCCAAGATATTTCTCTCACCAGCATTGTTATATGTAAAGTGACACCCCAAAACACATTCCCCAACTTCTCCTGAGTACGGCGATACCAGATGTGTGACACTTTTTTGCAGCCAAGGTGGGCAAAGGGGCACATATTCCAAAGAGCACCTTTCGGATTTCACAGGGCATTTTTTTACAGATTTTGATTGCAAGGTACTTCTCACACATTTGGGCCCCTAAATTGCCAGGGCAGTATAACTACACCACAAGTGACCCCATTTTGGAAAGAAGACACCCCAAGATATTCCGTGAGGGGCACGGCGAGTTCCTAGAATTTTTTATTTTTTGTCACAAGTTAGCGGAAAATGATGATTTTTCTTTTTTTTTCTTTTTTCCTTACAAAGTCTCATATTCCACTAACTTGTGACAAAAAATAAAAAATTCTAGGAACTCGCCATGCCCCTCACGGAATACCTTGGGGTGTCTTCTTTCCAAAATGGGGTCACTTGTGGGGTAGTTATACTGCCCTGGCAATTTAGGGGCCCAAATGTGTGAGAAGAACTTTGCAATCAAAATGTGTAAAAAATGGCCTGCGAAATCCGAAAGGTGCACTTTGGAATTTGTGCCCCTTTGCCCACCTTGGCTGCAAAAAAGTGTCACACATGTGGTATCGCCGTACTCAGGAGAAGTTGGGGAATGTGTTTTGGGGTGTCATTTTACATATACCCATGCTGGGTGAGATAAATATCTTGGTCAAATGCCAACTTTGTATAAAAAAATTGGAAAAGTTGTCTTTTGCCAAGATATTTCTCTCACCCAGCATGGGTATATGTAAAATGACACTCCAAAACACATTCCCCAACTTCTCCTGAGTACGGCAATACCAGATGTGTGACACTTTTTTGCAGCCAAGGAGGTCAAAGGGGCACATATTCCAAAGTGCACCTTTCGGATTTCGCAGGCCATTTTTTACACATTTTGATTGCAAACTACTTCTCACACATTTGGGCCCCTAAATTGCCAGGGCAGTATAACTACCCCACAAGTGACCCCATTTTGGAAAGAAGACACCCCAAGGTATTCCGTGAGGGGCATGGAGAGTTCCTAGAATTTTTTATTTTTTGTCGCAAGTTAGTGGAATATGAGACTTTGTAAGAAAAAAAATAAATTAAACCGCTAACTTGTGACAAAAAATAAAAAGTTCTATGAACTCACTATGCCCATCAGCGAATACCTTAGGGTGTCTACTTTCCGAAATGGGGTCATTTGTGGGGTTTTTCTACTGTCTGGGCATTGTAGAACCTCAGGAAACATGACAGGTGCTCAGAAAGTCAGAGCTGCTTCAAAAAGCGGAAATTCACATTTTTGTACCATAGTTTGTAAACGCTATAACTTTTACCCAAACCATTTTTTTTTTTTGCCCAAACATTTTTGTTTTTTATCAAAGACATGTAGAACAATACATTTAGCGAAAAATTTATATATGGATGTCGTTTTTTTGGCTAAATTTTACAGCTGAAAGTGAAAAATTTCATTTTTTTGCCAAAAAATCGTTACATTTCGATTAAAAACAAAAAAAGTAAAAATGTCAGCAGCAATGAAATACCACCAAATGAAAGCTCTATTAGTGAGAAGAAAAGGAGGTAAAATTCATTTGGTTGGTAAGTTGCATGACCGAGCAATAAACGGTGAAAGTAGTGTAGTGCAGAAGTGTAAAAAGTGGCCTGGTCATGAAGGGGGTTTTAGCTAGCGGGGTTGAAGTGGTTAATAGCCGGCGCAGGTCACTTCCTGGTAGTGATGGACAAACATCGCCCGGGACAATTCGTGAACTCGATCAAATATTTGTGAACAGCAAGATTGCGGCGGGCCCCATTCACTTGGCCTGAAAAACCTTCCGGTCAAATTTGCAGCCACTAAATACTTACTAGAAGTGCACAAATCGTCCGACAACATGGACAGTGACATAACAGAGGGAGAGCAATGGCAAAAATTCCCACAAAAAATATCTATTTTAATCACGGGCAATTTTTATGCGGCTTAAAGGGAAACTATCAAAAATGTGCCCTGCTGGAGCCTAGAACAATTTAATTTTAGGCCACGGGAGTACAGGCCCCAAACATTAGGCATTCACTGAATAGAAAACATCAAGTGATTATGTCACTGGAGGTATATTAGACGGTCATTGGATATCAATTTTACTGCAGACCAGTGGAGTACAGGCCCCAAACATTAAGCATTCACCGTACAGTAAACATCAAGTGATTATGTGACTGGAGGTATATTAGACAGTCAATGAATATCAATTTTACTGCAGGCCAGTGGACTATATGCCCCAAAAAATTATTAATTCACTGAACAGAAAAGAACAATTGATAATGTGGCTGGAGGTACATTAGGTGGTCACCGTATATCAATTTTACTGTTGGCCAGTTAGATTACAGGCCCCAAAAATTATGCATTCACCGTACAGAAAAGATCAAGTGATTATGTGGCTGGCGGTACATTATCCGGTAACCGTATAACAATTTTTTCTGTTGGCCAGTTAGATTATAGGCCCCAAAAATTATGCATTCACCGTACAGAAAAGATCAAGTGATTATGTGGCTGGAAGTATATTAGATGGTCAATGGATGTCAATTTTACTGCAGGCCAGTAGACTATAGGCCCCAAAAATTATTCATTCACCGGACAGAAATGAACAATTGCTAATGTGTCTGGAGGTACATTAGGTGGTCACCATATAACAATTTTACTGTTGGTGAGTTAGATTACAGGCCTCAAAAATTGAGCATTCACTGTACAGAAAAGATCAAGTGATTATGAGGCTGGAGGTAACTTAGGCGGTCACCGTATAACAATTTTACTGTTGGCCAGTTAGATTACAGGCCCCAAAAATTATGCATTCACCGTACAGAAAAGAGGAAGTGTTTATGTGGCTGGAGGTATATTAGATGGTCAATGGATGTCAATTTTACTGCAGGCCAGTAGACTACAGGCCCCAAAAATTATTCATTCACCGGACAGAAATGAACAATTGATAATGTGTCTGGAGGTACATTAGGTGGTCACCATATAACAATTTTACTGTTGGCGAGTTAGATTACAGGCCTCAAAAATTTAGCATTCACTGTACAGAAAAGATCAAGTGATTATGAGGCTGGAGGTAACTTAGGCGGTCACCGTATAACAATTTTACTGTTGGCCAGTTAGATTACAGACCCCAAAAATTATGCATTCACCGTACAGAAAAGAGGAAGTGTTTATGTGGCTGGAGGTATATTAGATGGTCAATGGATGTCAATTTTACTGCAGGCCAGTAGACTACAGGACCCAAAAATTATTCATTCACCGGACAGAAATGAACAATTGATAATGTGGCTGGAGGTACATTAGGTGGTCACCATATAACAATTTTACTGTTGGCGAGTTAGATCACAGGCCTCAAAAATTGAGCTTTAACTGTACAGAAAAGATAAAGTGATTATGAGGCTGGAGGTACCTTAGGCGGTCACCGTACAACAGTTTTACTGTTGGCCAGTTAAATTACAGGCCCAAAAAATTATGCATTCACCGCACAGAAAAGAGCGGTGAATTATTTGGCTGGAGGTATATTAGACGGTCAATGGATGTCAATTACTGCAGGCCAGTGGACTACAGGCCCCAAAAATTATTAATTCACGGTACAGAAAAGAACAATTGATAATGTATCTGGAGGTACATTAGGCATTCACCGTATAACAATTTTACTGTTGTTCCAGTTAGATTACAGGCCCCAAAAATTATGCATTCACCGTACAGAAAAGATTAAGTGATTATGTGGCTGGAGGTATATTAGACGTTCAATGGATATAAATTTTACTGCAGGCCAGTGGACTACAGGCCCCAAAAATTATGCATTCACTGTGCAAAAAAGATCAAGTGATTATGTGGCTGGAGGTATATTAGAAGGTCAATGGATATCAATTTTAGAATTTTACTGCAGGCCAGTGGTCTACAGGCCCCAAAAATTATTCAATCAGAGGACAGAAAACATCAAGTGATTATGTGGCTGGAGGTATATTAAATGGTCATTGGATATCAATTTTACTGCATGCCAGTACAAATACATGACAAATACATATATTGAAAAGAACAAAAAATGAACTCCCACCTCTTGAATAAACCCCAAATGATGAAATTTGATAACATGTGATCAGCACAGGTGTTGAATTCCACTGAGGCCCCAACAATTAGGCATTCACCGTATAGAAAAGATCAAGTGATTATGTGTCTGGAGGTATATTAGACGGTCAATGGATTTCATTTTTACTGTGGGCCAGTTAGACTACAGGCCCCAAAAATTATTTAATCAGAGGACAGAAAACATCAAGTGATTATGTGGCTGGAGGTATATTAGAAAGTCGGATATTAATTTTACTGCAGGCCAGTACAAATACATGTCGAATACATATTTTGAAAAGAAATAAAAATATAAAATTGGATTAAAGACTTGGCTAACAAAATCCCCCCTCTTGAAAACCCCCCAAATGATAATAGTTGATATTCGACAACACGTGATCGTCACAGGTGTTGAATTCCTCCGTGGTCCCAAACATTAGGCATTCACCGGACATTAAAGAGCTTTTATGCCGCTGTATTTACATAAGAAAAGGACCATTATTTGTTCTGAGTGGTGGCAGAAATGTGTGGGCTGGCATGAGGAAATTCAATTAAATGTAGTCGTCACAGGTGTTGAATTCCTCCAAGATCCTTGCCTTATTCGTTTTTAGAAATGTGAGGTAGTTCACACTGTTGTGAGCTAGGTGCATGAGCTTATCTGTCACAATCCCCCCTGCTGCACTAAAGGTCCTTTCGGACAGGACACTCAAAGATGGGAAAGCCAAGAGTTCCAGGGCAAATTGTGCCAGCCCTGGCCACAGGACAAGCCTGCACACCCAGTTGTCAAGGGGTTCCTCGCTTCTCCGAGCGTCCACATCGGCCGTTAATCTGATGTAGTCGGACACCTGTCGGTCTAGGCATTCCCTGAGGCTGGATCCGGAGGGCGGCTGTCGATGGGTTAGCTGCAAGAATGATCTCATATCCGAAGTGACCAACACATGTTCAAACCGCCCTCTTCTTGCATGCGCGGTAGGATTAGTACCCGCAACTGTTTCTCTGTGGGTGGAAATTCCTCTGCCAGTGCCCGCAACAGCAGAATGCAGCATCTCTCAAAGCAAGGCCTGTAAATGAAATAAATCTAAGTCCCTTTAGAGACCCTCGGGATATAATATACAATTACTAAACGGTCTGTTGGACCAACAATCCCTTTAGGGGTCTCTAACTAGTAATAAAACAATATATTTATTTGGTCCATTTAAAATATACGCTCAATAAGGAAACTCATTATTAAAATTGTCAGGGTTCAGTGAGATGTCGACTTTGGCTATTATCTACTAATGGTTGCTGGTAGCAACTCATAGAGCTTGTCCAATACAGCCCTTATTTGATATGTTTGTGCATTACTTTGGGGCGTGCTAGGACCAGGAAACTTGTAAGTATGTGGTTGCATCACTCAGGGGGGCAATATTAATCAACCAATATGTTTATTTTATTTTGTATTTTTTATTATTTTTTGTCTTTTATTTATTTTATTATTTATTATTTTTTGTCATTCATTTATTATGAGTCAATCTCAACCATGGATTTGTTATGGAGCCCTATCACTAATGCACACCTTCCAAGTGTATCAGCTTATCAGGGCACACATTGTATCTGAATATGTCTCTGCCTGGGAGAAGTTCCAACTTTGGCAACAATTTAATATCTCCTCAAGTACTAAAACTCTGTAAGCTGATTGATAGCGTCAATCAAAAAATTGTTTATAGGGGCCTGAGAAGTACATTGAGACCTAATATCTATACAGAGGACCCGTACTATATAAAATGTTGGGATAACATCCTGACAGAGAACTCATTGAAACTCATAAGATTTATGGTGGACTATGAAAGACATTATTTTGAACGTACAGCAGAACAACTAAATCAGGAAATAAAGGAGATACTTACGTTCAGACAACATCCGGATTTTAAAAACCAGGAGCTCAGATTACAAAAAAGTTTGGAGGCCCTAAAAGAGGAAATAAAAGAGATAAAGCATCGGAAATACATGTGTGACAAATTAGATTTTGACACTGACCATATATACAATTGGAAAAATAGACAAAGTTATCCGGTGAGAAACACCAGGTATACGGATTATTCTGAATCTGAAGCCTCTGGGGCTGAAACCATAAATAATAAAGACCGTACTGGGAGAAGGGACAAAAAGAAAGGTCCGGTATAATAGATTCCGAAATCTGAAAAAAACTGGTAATCCGATGAGTAATACGTTAGAATGTACTCAGCCTTCACAAATTGGAGAACCCTCTTTTTTGGGTGGTTTTGTATTTTCCAATACAACTGGTCTGGGACCTCAGAACCTTAGAAGTGCAGAATACCCTAAAGACAGCATCATCAGCACCAATACGTGGAAGCACAACTATCACAAAGGCTACAGTGCAACAGAATCAGGGTCAAATAAAGTCAGGACAATCAAACCTCTTTGCGACACCACCCATAGCCCCCCTTTTTTTTAGGACAGAGCAATGTCCAGTTGAGGGACAGGGACAAGTGGGGTTACAATACGAAATAATTGACAAAACAATGGAAAATTTAGAGACTACCCAGATTATTAATCTGTCAGCACTGTCATTAACAAAGGCACAAATCACATTATTGAAAAGAGGACTCACATTCACGCCAGTACCACGTTTAAAAAAATGTAATTGGGTAAAGGATATTAATTTATTCGCATACAAGTTAGCACAAACAAACAATTTGCCAGCACGATCACGGATACTGGCAAATGAATCCAGAGAGAACAACAAGCTCTGCAGACCTTGGAAAGTCTGCAGTTGGAAAGCGAGGGCTTTTGTTCAGAGATTACACCTCCATTGACAGACTTGAAACCCAGATCAAAATGGACCCCCCCCTTTCTCACAGTTTAAAAATATAGAAACTTTTGTACATTTGGTCTCTCAAGACATCAATAAATTAAAAACAAATATAGATACCATCCCTGAAAATTTGACAGATGAGGAGCTTATTGCTTTGGAAGAACTGAGATCAAATAAGGACATTATCATGAAATCAAGTAACAAAGGGGGTAATATAGTGGTCCAAGATAGGGAAGACTATGAAGAAATGGTTAATGAATAGGGAAATATATCAGATTTGACAAGAAAATCCAACAAAGAGATATTTAGATTACTTGATTTTTTTTTTTAAGACAGCCAGAGATCAATGTCTGATATCCAAAGAGGAATTTAAATTTCTGTACAATAAAAGCCCCACCATCCCTACATTTTATGCACTACCAAAGGTGCACAAAAATAAAAATCCAATACCCGGGCATCCGATAGTGTCAGGGAAAGACTCTCTAACCCAACCAGCCAGCGAATACGTTGATGAAATATTGAGACCGTTTGTTGCATCATTACCTTCACACATAATGGACACCACTAATGTACTGACAAAAATTAGGGATGTCTCACTATCTCCATCAACGTATTTGGCAAGTTTGGACGTGGAGGCTTTGTACAGTAATATTGAGCATAAACTAGGAATAAAAGCCACCAAATACTTTCTGGATACTAAAAGCACCAGTTTTTGAAATTTGTAATACTTTTGTTGAGATTTATTCTTACTCACAATTGTTTCCTATGTAACGGTGCCTTTTACAAACAGATGAAAAGGTACCGCTATGGGGACCCCTTGTGCACCGACTTTTGCTAATTTATTTTTGGGGCGGTGGGAGGACACTATAGTTTTTTTCAGACACATTTGCACATTTCACTAGTCGCATATTATTTTGTGGTAGATTTATTGATTATGTTTTGTTATTTTGGGAGGGTGAGAAACAGGGCTTTATTGATTTTGTTAATACATTGAATCAAAAACAGATAGGAATGCATTTTACCTTCGAAATCCACCCAAGTAAAATCTGTTTTCTGGATCTACTGATACAGAAGGGAGTGGACGGTCAGATATTAACGGAAATCTATCGCAAGCCAACCTTGACGAACAGTCTCCTCCACTGGACGAGTTGGCACCCAACAGCCTTGAAGAAAGGAATACCGGTAGGACAGTATTTAAGAGCAAAGAGAAACTGCACTACAGAAGAAACTTTTAAAAAGGAAGCTGACAAGCTCTTTAAACGATTCAGAGCAAGAGGTTATCCGCGTAAATGCCTAAAAAGAGCATTTAATCGTGCTAAAAGTGCAAATAGGGAGGATTTAATATCTAAAAAATATAGAAAAGACCCGACACAGGATGAAAAAAGGATAAGATGCATTTGGTACCTAAGATTGTAACCATAGCTTTCTTCCTAAAAGAGACACAACAAACAAAAATTGGTTAAAATCCAGTATTGTAGGTTCCTTCCCGTGTGGCAATTGCACCTTTTGCAAATATGTACCTAGAGTTAAGAAATTCAAAAATCCAACAGATGGACGTGAATATATGATAAGAGAATTTTTCAACTGCCGTAGTAGCAGCATTATTTATGTTGCATTGTGCAATTGTCCAAAATTATATGTGGGTAAAACCACACAGGAACTAAGGCGGAGGATATCAGGCCATATCAGCGCCATAAATACAGAAAAAGACACGTCACTCTATAGGCATATTACATATGCCCACGGTGGAAATCTTGAAGTCCTAAAATTTTAAGGAATGACCAAGATTAATTTGGGACCAAGAAGTGGCAATCTAGATCAGAAGCTCCTGCAGAAAGAAGCTAAATGGATACATAGATTACAGACCCTGAGCCCAAAGGGCCTCAATGAAGGCTTCTCCTACATGGCCTTCATTTAACATAAAAAAAGCATATAAAAGATTATTGTTATAAGACTAGACAATAAGGGACGGAAATAGACCCTCCTATATCTGCGAAGGTAGCACCCCCCATCTGGCACATTATTAATTTAATAATAGTGCATATATACTTTCTGTGTACTGTTGAGTGTCTGCAGATCCTACAGACTCTATAATCCATGTCCTATCAAGTACAATGGTCTTTAAAATTAGTGTACAGGGAGCAGTGGTTGAGTAATTACTAGTCACCCTTAAAAAAACTAATCAACCCAAAAGTCGATCGGGCTAATACTGTACTTTCTACAGATCTACTGATAAATGGCAATAATAAGCAATATAGAATCAGGTCGATCGCTGTAAATTATATTCTGTGATCTAAATGACAACAGAATCTACAGTAGTCCATGCCTACTAAATTGGTTTGGCAGAGGATTGACATATACTTATTCATATAAAATAAAAGTACTGTGGTACTTGGAGAATGATTTATATATTACTGTCAACGATTCAGCCGTACCCGATGAATGGCAGAGTGGCCGGCATGAATTAGTTAACGGGCATTGAATGACTGGGAGCTTCCGTCTCTTAGATGGGAGGTAACAACAACAACCGACCTACCTGCGACGGACCAAAACAGCAATGAGCACAGAGTATATACGCAAGATGATGCGCTCTTATCTGACAGGATCGGAAGTATGTCAGTAAAGGGCAGCAGAGCACTCAGTGGTCATAGCTATAAGAAGGGGATGACTTAGCGCTACACAAATAGAGGTCACCGTCTACATCTCACTGAACCCTGACAATTTTAATAATGAGTTTCCTTATTGAGCATATATTTTAAATGAACCAAATAAAGATATCGTTTTATTACTAGTTAGAGACCCCTAAAGGGATTGTTGGCCCAACAAACTGTTTAGTAAAAGGCCTGTAAATGTTGCATGCTAATAGCCCACTGTGATGCTGGTAACATGTCCACCATTTTGTGTTTGTACCAGGTGTCTAAGTACGTTGCCACCTAGTACTGGTCCTTGCCTTTTATGCTTTCTATACGGGGGTCCCGCTTCAAACACTGGAGCATGAAGGCCCCCATTTTCACTAGACTGAAAGCGGTGGAGCAGCCTGGCTCTTGCTCATCGCCCAGGAGAATGTCGTCCTCGGTCTCCTCCCCCATCCACGGACAACACCACGGATCCCAGAAAAGTTTAAAGCCTGCTCTTCTTGCTCCTCCTCCTCCCCACAGGCACTATCCTCCACTGACTCCTCTTCAGACTCCTGCTGACTTGTCTCAGATGGAGTAGCCCCCCCTGGGAATTCATTCAGCATTGCGACTTCCTCATCTTTCTGCTCCTGCTCCTCGACGGCTTAATCAATGCACGCTCAAGAAAGAAGGTGTAAGGTACAATGTCACTGATGGTGCCCTGGCTGCGACTGACCAGTTTGCGGCCTCATTAAAAGGCCGCAGATGTCTGCATTCTTCGCGCTTGAGCAGCCACTGGCGCGGTGAAAAAAAAAAAAAAAAGCTCCCCAGAACCTGCCCTGCTGCAGACTCCTGTCCTGTTCGTACAGGTAGTCGTTAATGGCACATTTCTGCTGGAGCAGCCTATTAAGCATAAATAAGGTGGAGTTGCAGTGCGTCGGACAGTCACAAATCTGACGTTTGACGGGCAAGTGGTTGAACGGCAGCAAGGCGAGCCATGGCCATGTAATATCTTCTAAAATGGCCGGAGATTTTCCTGGCCTTCCACAAGACGTCCTGGATGCTGGGGTATTTGGCAACGAATCGCTGCATGACTAAGTTCAGGACGTGTGGCATGCATAGCACATGTGTCATTTTGCCCTGTTTCAGTGCGCCCAGCAGATTTGCACCATTATCACACACCACTTTACCAACTGTCAAATTAAGCGGGGTTAGCCACTGATTGGCCTGTGACCACAGAGCTGAAAGGAGTGCAGGACTGGTGTGGCTCTCGGCTTCCAGGCACAACAGCCACAGCACAGCATGGCAACGTCTCACCTGGCACGTCGAATAAGTTCTGGGGAGCTGGGGGTGCAGCGGAAGAGGCAGTAGCAGTGGAAAAGGAGGAGTGAGCCAAGGAGGTGACGAGGATGGAGTAGGAGGAGGAGAAGAAGAGGCATGCCTGCATAAAATCCATGGCGGTAAAACAAAATTCACACGGGTGCAACGGGTTGCATGCATGACAGCCGTCTGAAGGTTCACCCAGTGGGCAGAAAAAGTTATGTACCTTCCCTGCCAGTATTTGCTAGACCACGTGTCTGTGGTCAGATGTATCTTGGCACCGACACTGTGTGCCAGAGATACATTTACTTGCCGCTGAACATGGCCAGGTAGCTCTGGGATGCCCTTCTGGGAGAAATATTTCCTTCCGGGGACCTTCCATTGTGGTGTGCCAATGGCCACAAATTTTCTAAAGGCCTCCGAGTCCACCAGTTTATATGGCAGTAGTTGGCGGGCTAGTAGTTCCGACAAGCCGGCTGTCAGCCGTTGGGCAAGAGGGTTATTCGGCGTCATCAACTTTTTACGTTCAAACATTTGGGCCACGGAAGCCTGCCTTTTGCCAGATGAAAGCGATGACGGCATGTTGGAAGGTGGAGTGGAGGAAAAATGGGAGGAGAAGAGGCAGGACGTAAAGTGCCAGGAGTGTGGCTTTGTGGGTTCTGACAGTGTTGCTACCACTGGGCTCGGTGATGTGAGGCCAGGTACCTTCTTAAGGTGGTCATCCCTAGGTGAGTGTTGGGCTTACCACGACTTATGCGTTGACAGCACAGGCTGCAGATGGCAACTCTATTGTCAGCAGCTGACACGTTAAAAAAAGCCTACACTGCAGAGCCATGTGCTGGTGTCCTGGGAGCGCAAGATGTGACCGTGCATGGTGGATGGCTCGCTCCAGATACATTTACAGTCTGCTTTTTGCCTCCTGTGCACTGTAAATTCTGCCTACTTCTCCTCCTTCTCCTCCCTATCTGCTGCTCCATCTCTCCCTCTGAACTCCCCTCCTCTTCCTCTCTTGTGGGCACCCAATTGACGTCGATCGACACGTTATCATAATATTCTTATCCCCACCACTGACATTAGACATCTCAGAGTAGGCAGCAACAGTGGGGACCACCCTCCTTGGGCTGATCTGGGTACTGTTCTAAGTCCGCTGGGTGGCGGCCGTTGCTACCTCCTCTTCCTCATCCGATGCCAAGAATGGCTACGCATCGGTATGGTCTGCGAATGGATGGGAAAATAATTCCTCTGACTCGAGTGGAGGGGCTATGGTGGTGGTGGTGTCTTTGGGGGTGCACACAGCAGAGAGTAAGGAGGGTGCTTATACAGAGGATGAGGAGGGTGCAGAAGCGGTAGGCTGAGTGAGCCACTCAACCAACTCTGGTGCATCCTTTGACATAATGGAACGCACCTTCTCCAACTTCCAACTTAGTCTCCGGCTGGTGCAGCTGCCCAACCACTACCACCCTTGAGGAATGGCCTGCCTCTTCCTCTGCCTGTCATTTTAAAAATGACCCTGTGTCCCTATAGAAGAGCAGTATTTGTGGAAGCAGGTATATCGCAGGCCTCAATCAATATTTGGTGGAAGCTGGTATATCAATACCCTGTATAAGTATTTTCTGGAAATAGTTATATAGAACCCTTTAATGAGCTCTTTCTGAAAGCTGGTATATCAAACCCCTTAATCAACATTTGGTGGAAGCCGGTATATCAATCCCCTATATCAGTATTTTGTGGAAACAGGCATATAGAACCCCTTAATGAGTATTTTCTGGAAGCCTATAAATCACACCTCTTAATCAATATTTAGTGGAACCTGGTGTATCACAGGCCTCAATCAATATTTTGTGGAAGCCGGTATATCAATCCCCTGTATCAGTATTTTGTAGAAACAGGTATGTAGAACGCAATAATGATTATCTGCTGGAAGCTGGTAAATCAAACCTCTTAATCAATATTTGGTGAAAGCTGGTGTATCGCAGGCCTCAATCTATATTTGGTGGAAGTCAGTGTATCACACCCCTCAATTAATATTTTGTGGAAGCTGGTGTATAACACCCCTCATTCAATATTTTGTGGAAGAAGGTATATTGCACCCCTTAATCCGTTTTTTTGGGGGGCAACTGGTATATCACACCAGTTGCAATTATTTATTCAAATAGCGTTTGTCCCTCTATATAGCTGTGGTATCTCAGCAGACCCGAACACAACTGCTGCTCAATACATATGCATTATAATATACTTTCTATGATAGAAGGTATATTATAGGTATATCACACCCCTCTATCAGTTTTTTTGGGGGGGTCAACAGGTATATCACACTTGTTGCAATTACTTATTTCAATAGCATTTGTCCCTTTATCTAGCTGCAGTATCTCAGCAGAACCCCACACAACTGCTGCACAATACAAATGCACTATAATATACTTTCTATGTTAGAAGGTATATTATGGGTATATCACACCCCTCAATCATATTTTTGGGGGAGGCAAACAGGTATATCACACCAGTTGCAATTAGTTATTCCAAAAGCATTTGTTCCTCTATCTAGCTGCAGTATCGCAGCAGAACCTCATAGAAGTGCTGCACAATACAAATACACTATAATATACTTTCTGTTAGAAAGTATATTATAAGTACAAACCGGATTCCCAAAAAGTTGGGACACTATACAAATCGTGAATAAAAACTGAATGTAATGATGTGGATGTGCCAACTTCTAATATTTTATTCAGAATAGAACATAAATCACGGAACAAAAGTTTAAACTGAGAAAATGTACCATTTTAAGGGAAAAATATGTTGAATCAGAATTTCATGGTGTCAACAAATCCCCAAAAAGTTGGGACAAGGCCATTTTCACCACTGTGTGGCATCTCTCCTTCTTCTTACAACATTCAACAGACGTCTGGGGACCGAGAAGACCAGTTTCTCAAGTTTAGAAATAGAAATGCTCTCCCATTCTTGTCTAATACAGGCCTCTAACTGTTCAATCGTCTTGGGCCTTCTTTGTTGCACCTTCCTCTTTATGATGCGCCAAATGTTCTCTATAGGTGAAAGATCTGGACTGCAGACTGGCCATTTCAGTACCCGGATCCTTCTCCTATGCAGCCATGATGTTGTGATTGATGCAGAATGTGGTCTGGCATTATCTTGTTGAAAAATGCAGGGTCTTCCCTGAAAGAGATGACGTCTGGATGGGAGCATATGTTGTTCTAGAACCTGAATATATTTTTCTGCATTGATGGTGCCTTTCCAGACATGCAAGCTGCCCATGTCACACGCGTTGACAACAACTTGGGTTGTCCTTGTCCTCTTTGGTCCGGATGACATGGCGTCCCAGATTTCCAAAAAGAACTTCGAATCGTGACTCGTCTGACCACAGAACAGTCTTCCATTTTGCCACACTCCATTTTAAATGATCCCTGGCCCAGTGAAAACACCTGAGCTTGTGGATCTTGCTTAGAAATGTCTTCTTCTTTGCACTGTAGAGTTTCAGCTGGCAAGGGAGGGTGGCACGGTGGACTGTGTTCACTGACAATGGTTTCTGGAAGTATTCCTGAGCCCATTCTGTGATTTCCTTTACAGTAGCATTCCTGTTTGTGGTGCAGTGTCGTTTAAGGGCCCGGAGATCACGGGCATCCAGTATGGTTTTACGGTCTTGACCCTTACGCACAGAGATTGTTCCAGATTCTCTGAATCTTCGGATGATGTTATGCACAGTTGATGATGATAGATGCAAAGTCTTTGCAATTTTTCGCTGGGTAACACCTTTCTGATATTGCTCCACTATCTTTCTGCGCAACATTGTGGGAATTGGTGATCCTCTACCCATCTTGGCTTCTGAGAGACACTGCCACTCTGAGAAGCTCTTTTTATACCCAATCATGTTGCAAATTGACCTAATTAGTGTTAATTGGTCTTCCAGCTCTTCGTTATGCTCAAATTTACTTTTTTCAGCCTCTTATTGCTACTTGGCCCAACTTTTTGGGGATTTGTTGACACCGTGAAATTTTGAATCAACGTATTTTTCCTTTAAAATGTTACATTTACTCGGATTAAATGCTTGATCTGTCATCTACGTTCTATTACAGATAAAATATTGACATTTGCCATCTCCACATCATTGCATTCAGTTATTATTCACAATTTGTATAGTGTCCCAACTTTTTGGGAATCCGGTTTGTATATCGCACCCCTCTCTATGTCACACCTATCGATAGCACACTTATACCAGTCCTTAAAAGGAATTTTGTGGCCCTATTAGCTAGCGTTTAGTGTCCCTAACAGTCTGTCCCTGCTCCACACAGCAACCTCTCCCTACACTGCCAAAAACAGAATGTAAAATGGCTGCCAGATCGGGTTTATTTATAGGGTAAGGGGTGTGTCCATGTTCTGAAATGTTCTTAATTGGCTGTCCTGTCCCACCTGATGGATGTGTCATGGGTCAAAGTTCTGCACAATGCAAAGAATATGGCGCCGTTGGACATTGCCATATGTCCGCCGAAACTGCGAACGAGCAAAGTTTGCCACGAAACGACCACCGGGCTAACCGAAAGGCCATCTCTACTTCCTGGGATTTATGGGTTAGATCATGTGACCTCGCTGACCAATCCTAGCCCTCCTGCATGTATATAAGTTGTATATAAGTGGCTCAGCCCCCTCCCCAGATGCCTGAGCATCAAGGTCCTTTTGTCCTGCAAAGGGTGCTGATATCTCTGCTCGTGTTCCTGAGTACCTGACTCGTGCTTGTGTTTCTGGACTCCTCTACCTCTTTGATCCCTACCTGCTTGCCTTGATTCTCATGTTGCCAACCCGGATTGCCTGACCTGTACTTGTGCCACCTGCCCTGACCTATTGCTTGTATGACTTCACCTCTGCTTCTTCTTTTGGTCCTGCACTGTTGCTCCTGTTTAAGAGTCAGCCTGCAGACTACATCTGTATCTCTAGTACCTTGCCTAGGTACTTTTTGGTCCACCTGGACCAGCTGCCTCATGTGCCAATCCTCCTCAAGAGGTAGCGACTTGGTCTTCCCGCTCAGGAAAGTCTGTCCCTGCCATCAGAAGAACGAGGGGTTCACTTAGACAACAACCTTTAGGCCATATGGTTCCAAACATATCCCTTCTTCAAAGAACTTGGAAAAGGCCATGATTTAGGTACCTCTATCAATTTCTCTGGTTCACTTGATATTCCTCCATTTGATTGGTGACTGCCATAAGCAGGATCTCAAAGAAACAACACCAGGAACAACAGTCATCGCATTCTGATGGAACAGGTCTACAATAGTGTTGGTCGAGCACCAAAGTGCTTGTGTGCTCAAGTAGAACTTCCTAATGCTCGGGTCCTCTACAGAGCAGCCAAACACATTGGAAGTCGATGGGGGAACCCGAGCATTAAACCAGGCACCCCCAGCTCTGGAGAGGGGAGGGTGTCAGGACTCTAGTTTGGCTTTGGAGTCCCTGCTCTGACTCCATATATAGCTATGTCTATATATGGAGTCAGTGCTTGGAGATACCATGTGTATTTAAATCTTAATTTAGCCTCTATTTCTGAAAGGTTTTTGGTGGGATTCGAACTCACAACCTTCTACATTACAACCAAGAATCTTAACCACTACACTATAGAGCTGCATAACCAGTTAATTTTACATTAAATAAAATAAAATAAATATGAGACTGTATAGGAATACTTACTAGTAGTAAATATTCCTATATAGCAGAAGTCTTATATATATATATCATATATTTTTTAACTGGCCATGCAGCTCTATAGTGTAGCGGTTAACATTCTGTGCTGTAATGTAGAAGGTTGTGAGTTCTAATCCCGTCAGAAACTTCAATTAAACATGTATATAAGTTTTTGGCCATAATATATTTACATATATTTTTATATATTTTGAATATATAATATATTATAATATATGTGAATATACTATGGCTAAAACATCAGCAGTAGTTTCCCACATATTATGCATTCATATATATCAGAAGTATATAATTTTTTTTTTGTAATTATATATTTTTTAACACTTGTAAAAAATTAGTAACTAAAGTTTCTGATGTGATTCGAACTCACAACCATCTACATTACAACTCACAATTTTAACCACTACACTATAGAGCTGCATGGCCAGTTAGTAAAAAATAAATAAAAAATATGAGACTTCTGCTGTATTCCTATACAGCAGAAGTATAATTTTTTTTTTTGTAGAGGCTAATCAAGATTTGAATACACTGACTCAAGCATCGCGCTCAAGCACATGCGATATTCGGCCAAACACCGCCATGTGCCTAGCATAGCGATGCTCGAGCCGAACTGGTGTTCGGCCGAGCATGCTCGCCCAACACTAGTCTACAACATTACCACACTAATCACCATAGTATAGTTGAGCGCACTATATATCCCTCCATGGACTGTGATGTCCTACATACTTACCCTATGAGGCCCTTTTTTCACCTCTGTTCGCCATTACCATACATTACTATGCAGGGAGAGAAGAATTATAGGTGCTGTCTTCAGTCATAACAGCTGCTTCTATGGTTTATTTCACATTATATGTATAGAACCAACATATTATATAGTTCTGTACAGAATTATATAGTTCTGTACATTAATCCTGTGACTGGTTAGACTCAAATTATGAAGCAGAGAATGGAAATATAAACTTTAGATACTGCTCTTTTTGGGGTCCAGCGGCGTACTTAGAAATCACTGGGCCCTATAACAAGAATCTAAATTGAGCCCCATGCCCCCTTCAGAGCTCCTCCCACTACACATTCCTGGCCCCTCCCCTTGCTCTATGAACTGTGTTGGCTGCTGCGTGTTATATTATGTGCCATCAGGGCTGGGCTGGGATTACAAAACAACCCTGACACAAACCCCACCAGCCACATATGATATTGCATAATAATAATGGGACACAATGCACACTACGTAGGTGAATTTTGTTTTACTTGGTCATGCCCCTATGTAAACCATCAAGAAAAGAATGGTTGAACACAAAAATGCCTAATCACATGGTCAGGGACATACTTTACTCTCCCTTGACAAACCCTCCCCCACTGGCAGCAGCATTGTCCCCATTTAAATATCTCACCTATGTTTGTAACTTGCAGTACAGGCACAGTAAGGCTGAAGTTGGAGGGAGAAAGCCTTCTGGTTGAAGATACTATGGAGTGGGGAAAAGGAGGTATGACGTCACAGGTCACATGTTGCTGACATTCAGATAGTAAGAGGTATAATAGATGCAGTGTGTGCAAATATATAGTATACCCAGCAGTGTACTGATATGGGAGGTATGAGGTACAGGATAATAGATAAATTATGTACAGATATATAGTATATACAGCAGTGTACTGATGTGTGAGGTGGGAGGTATAATAGATGCAGTGGGTATAGATATATAGTATATACAGCAGTGTACTGATATGTGAGATATAAGGTATAATACATGCAGTGGGTACAGATTTATAGTATATCCATCAGTGTACTGATATGTGAGGTATAAGGTATAGTAAATGCAGTATGTTACAATATATAGAATATACAGCAGGGTACTGATATGTGAGGTACGAGGTATAAATTACACCTTGTACCTCACATATCAGTACACTGCTGTATATATTATATCTATACACACTGCATCTATTATACAGTATAATATATGCAGTGTGTATATATATATATATATATAGATATATATAGTATATGTAGCCTATAAAGCAGTTTACTGATATGTGAGGTACGAGGTATAATAGATGCAGTGTGTACAAATATATAGAATATAAAGCAGTGTGCTGATATGTAAAGTATGAGGTATAAATTACACATCGTATCTCACATTTGTACACTGCTTTGTATACTATATACCTGTACACACTGCATGTATTATACTTCGTACATCACATATCAGTACAAAGCTGTATATACTATAGTCTAAATTTGCTTACCAAAAATTACCTTTCCTTGAGTACAAAGGCAGCACAGACAAAGGGTTAATGTCTTGCTCCTCCCTTTTAGGACAGAAGATAAATCATTAGTAAATAAGACTAATTAACCCCGCTATAAAGGAGTGCGCACCCACTAGGCAGACTTGTTTTTTCCAAGCAATGTCTTTTTCAGGGAGGGATATATGAGTTGCCTTTGGACTCAAGGAAATATAAATTTCGATGAGCAAATTTAGACTTTCCTTATCTGCCCAGAGATGATTTATGGTTGGTACAAGTCATCATGGTGGTCTGCATTAGATAATGAAGAAAAGTGACTGCAATCAAAGAAGACATCACCTCTGAGTCATTGTATTTAACGGTATTTACTAATATTGTCTGCAGTCTATCTTTGTAGAATTGGTATCTACTAGGGATGAGCGAACCCGAACTGTATAGTTCGGGTTCGTACCGAATTTTGGGGTGTCCGTGACACTGACCCGAACCCGAACATTTTCGTAAAAGTTCGGTGTTCGTCGCTTTCTTGGCGCTTTTTGAAAGGCTGCAAAGCAGCCAATCAACAAGCGTCATACTACTTGCCCCAAGAGGCCGTCACAGCCATGCCTACTATTGGCATGGCTGTGATTGGCCAGTGCAGCATGTGACCCAGCCTCTATTTAAGCTGGAGTCACGTAGCGCCGCACGTCACTCTGCTCTGATCAGTGTAGGGAGAGGTTGCAGCTGCGACGTTAGGGCGAGATTAGGCAGTGATTAACTCCTCAAAAACACTTAAGTCCGTGATCGATCTACAGCTGTGGATCATTGAACTGCTGCTATTCAATTGCTCACTGTTTTTAGGCTGCCCAGAGCATTTTTCTGTCACTTTTTTCTGGGGTGATCGGCGGCCATTTTGTGTCTTGTGGTGCGCCAGCACAAGCTGCCACTAAGTCCATTTAACCATCAATAGTGTGGTTATTTTTTTGCTATACCCTACATCAGGGGCAAGCTGCCAGCAAGTCCATTTAACCATCAACAGTGTGGTTATTTTTTTGCTATATCCTACATCAGGGGCAAGCTGCCACCAAGTCCATTTAACCATCAATAGTGTGGTTATTTTTTTGATATATCCTACATCAGGGGCTTGGCTGTGCTTGCCATTTTATTGAGGGGTGAAATACAATTGCCTAAATAGCAGTACCCTAAATCTGGTGTTTCAGCTGTGGTCAGCCAATTGTAATACTGTCTGCTGTCTGGCAAAGGATATATTTTTGTTCTGGGTTGAAATACAATTCCCAACTTAGCAATTCCCTAAATCAGTGGTTTCTGCTGTATCAGGCCTACTTTAAATCTATCCATAAAAGGGTATATTAGATTGAAGGTGCAGATAGGGTTATTCTCAATAACTTCACACACAAGCTACCGTGCATTTTCTAGTCTAATTCTGTCCGTAAACGTATACCTGTCACCCAGCGCCTAAATAATAGGCCTCAAATTTATATTCAGCTAAATCTGTGGTTATTGCTGTAGCTGGTCAAGTTATTTTGTGTCTGTCAAAGCACACTTTTTGTTCTGGGTTGAAATACAATTCCCAACTTAGCAATTCCCTAAATTAGTGGTTTCTGCTGTTATCAGGCCTACTTTAAATCTATCCATAAAACGGTATATTAGATTCAAGGTGCTGATAGGCCATCCACAATAACTTCACACGCTACCGTGCATTTCCAAGTCTAATTCTGTCCGTAAACGTATACCTGTCACCCAGCGCCTAAATAATAGGCCTCAAATTTATATTCAGCTAAATCTGTGGTTATTGCTGTAGATGGTCAAGTTATTTTGTGTCCGTCAAACCACACTTTTTGTTCTGGCTTGAAATACAATTCCCAACTTAGCAATTCCCTAAATTAGTGGTTTCTGCTGTATCAGGCCTACTTTAAATCTATCCATAAAAGGGTATATTAGATTCAAGGTGCTGATAGGGTCATCCACAATAACTTCACACGCTACCGTGCATTTCCAAGTCTAATTCTGTCCGTAAACGTATACCTGTCACCCAGCGCCTAAATAATAGGCCTCAAATTTATATTCAGCTAAATCTGTGGTTATTGCTGTAGCTGGTCAAGTTATTTTGTGTCCGTAAAAGCACACTTTTTGTTCTGGGTTGAAATACAATTCCCAACTTAGCAATTCTCTAAATTAGTGGTTTCTGCTGTATCAGGCCTACTTTAAATCTATCCATAAAAGGGTATATTAGATTCAAGGTGCTGATAGGGTCATTCTCAATAACTTCACACACAAGCTACCATGCATTTCCAAGTCTAATTCTGTCTGTAAATGTATACCTGTCACCCAGCGCCTAAATAATAGGCCTCAAATTTATATTCCGCTAAATCTGTGGTTATTGCTGTAGCTGGTCAAGTTATTTTGTGTCCGTCAGAGCACACTTTTTGTTCTGGGTTGAAATACAATTCCCAACTTAGCAATTCTCTAAATTAGTGGTTTCTGCTGTATCAGGCCTACTTTAAATCTATCCATAAAACGGTATATTAGATTCAAGGTGCTGATAGGCCATCCACAATAACTTCACACGCTACCGTGCATTTCCAAGTCTTATTCTGTCCGTAAACGTATACCTGTCATCCAGCGCCTAAATACTAGGCCTACAATTTATATTCAGCTAAATCTGTCGTTACTGCTGTGCCTGTATTAGTGTAATATGGTACCTAAATAGATAGCCAGATAGTGTTAGGTGTCTGTAAAAAAAGGCCTGAATTTGAATTCAATACATTGGGCCAAATAATATTTTTGTTATTGTGGTGAATGGTAACAATGAGGAAAACATCTAGTGAGGGACGCGGACATGGTTGTGGTGGTGTTAGTGGACCCTCTGATGCTGGGAGAGGATGTGGCCGTTTTGCCACAGCCACACGTCCTAGTGTACCAACTACCTCAGGTCCCAGTAGCCGCCATAATTTACAGCGATATTTGGTGGGGCCCAATGCCGTTATAAGGATGGTAAGACCTGAGCAGGTACAGGCATTAGTCAATTGGGTGGCCGACAGTGGATCCAGCACGTTCACATTATCTCCCACCCAGTCTTCTGCAGAAAGCGCACATATGGTGCCTGAAAACCAAGCCCATCAGTCTGTCACATCACCCCCATGCATACCAGGGAAACTGTCTGTGCCTCAAGTTATGCAGCAGTCTCTTATGCTGTTTGAAGACTCTGCTGGCAGGGTTTCCCAAGGGCATCCACCTAGCCCTTCCCCAGCGGTGGAAGACATAGAATTCACTGACGCACAACCACTTATGTTTCCTGATGATGAGGACATGGGAATACCACCTCAGCACGTCTCTGATGATGACGAAACACAGGTGCCAACTGCTGCGTCTTTCTGCTGTGTGCAGCCTGAACAGGAGGTCAGGGATCAAGACTGGGTGGAAGACGATGCAGGGGACGATGAGGTCCTAGACCCCACATGGAATGAAGGTCGTGCCACTGACTTTCACAGTTCGGAGGAAGAGGCAGTGGTGAGACCGAGCCAACAGCGTAGCAAAAGAGGGAGCAGTGGGCAAAAGCAGAACACCCGTCGACAAGAGACTCCGCCTGCTACTGACCGCCGCCATCTGGGATAGAGCACCCCAAAGGCAGCTTCAAGGAGTTCCCTGGCATGGCACTTCTTCAAAGAATGTGCTGACGACAAGACCCGAGTGGTTTGCACGCTGTGCCTTCAGAGCCTGAAGCAAGGCATTAACGTTCTGAACCTTAGCACAACCTGCATGACCAGGCACCTGCATGCAAAGCATGAACTGCAGTGGAGTAAACACCTTAAAAACAAGGAAGTCACTCAGGCTCCCCCTGCTACCTCTTCTGCTGCTGCCGTCTCGGCCTCTTCTGCTGCTGCCGCCTCGGCCTCTTCCTCCGCCTCTGGAGGAACGTTGGCACCTGCCGCCCAGCAAATAGGGGATGTACCACCAACACCACCACCACCTCCGTCACCAAGCATCTCAACCATGTCACACACCAGCGTTCAGCTCTCCATCTCACAAACATTTGAGAGAAAGCGTAAATTCCCACCTAGCCACCCACGATCCCTGGCCCTGAATGCCAGCATTTATAAACTACTGGCCTATGAAATGCTGCCATTTAGGCAGGTGGGCACAGACAGCTTCAAACAGCTCATGTCGCTTGCTGTCCCACAGTATGTTGTTCCCAGCCGGCACTACTTCTCCAAGAGAGCCAAGTATCCGATAAAATCAAGTGTGCACTGTGCAACGCCATCTGTGGCAAGGTCCACCTAACCACAGATACGTGGACCAGTAAGCACGGCCAGGGACGCTATATCTCCCTAACTGCACACTGGGTAAATGTAGTGGCGGCTGGGCCTCAGGCAGAGAGCTTTTTGGCGCACGTCCTTCCGCCGCCAAGGATCGCAGGGCAACATTCTTTGCCTCCTGTTGCCTCCTCCTCCTACTCGGCTTCCTCCTCCTCTTCTTCCACCTGCTCATCCAGTCAGCCACACACCTTCACCACCAGCCCGGGGTAAACGTCAGCAGGCCATTCTGAAACTCATATGTTTGGGGGACAGGCCCCACACCGCACAGGAGTTGTGGCGGTGTATAGAACAAGAGACCGACGAGTGGTTGCTGCCGGTGAGCCTCAAGCCCGGCCTGGTGGTGTGCGATAATGAGCGAAATCTCGTTACAGCTCTGGGACTAGCCGGTTTGACGCACATCCCTTGCCTGGCGCATGTGCTGAATTTGGTGGTGCAGAAGTTCATTCACAACTACCCCGACATGTCAGAGCTGCTGCATAAAGTGCGGGCCGTCTGTTCGCGCTTCCGGCGTTCACATCCTGCCGCTGCTCGCCTGTCTGCGCCACAGCGTAACTTCGGCCTTCCCGCTCACCGCCTCATATGCGACGTACCCACTAGGTGGAACTCCACCTTGCACATGCTGGACAGACTGTGCGAGCAGCAGCAGGCCATAGTGGAGTTTCAGCTGCAGCACGCACGGGTCAGTCGCACTGTGGAACAGCACCACTTCACCACCAATGACTGGGCCTCCATGCGAGACCTGTGTGTCCTGTTGCGCTGTTTCGAGTACTCCACCAACATGGCCAGTAGCGATGACGCCGTTATCAGCATTACAATACCACTTCTATGTCTCCTTGAGAAAACACTTAGGGCGATGACGGAAGAGGAGGTGGCCCAGGAGGAGAAGGAGGAGGAAGAGGGGTAATTTTTAGCACTTTCAGGCCAGTCTCTTCGAAGTGACTCAGAGGGAGGTTTTTTGCAACAGCAGAGGCCAGGTACAAATGTGGCCTGCCAGGGCCCTCTACTGGAGGACGAGGATGAGAAGGAGGTGGAGGAGGATGAGGATGAAGCATGGTCACAGCGGGGTGGCACCCAACGCAGCTCGGGCCCATCACTGGTGCGTGGCTGTGGGGAAACACAGGACGATGACGATATGCCTCCCACAGAGGACAGCTTGTCCTTACCTTTGGGTAGCCTGGCACACATGAGCGACTACATGCTGCAGTGCCTGCGCAACGACAGCAGAGTTGCCCACATTTTAACGTGTGCGGACTACTGGGTTGCCACCCTGCTGGATCCACGGTACAAAGACAATGTGCTCACCTTACTTCCTGCACTGGAGCGTGATAGGAAGATGCGCGAGTACAAGCGCACGTTAGTAGACGCGATACTGAGAGCATTCCCAAATGTCACAGGGGAACAAGTGGAAGCCCAAGGCGAAGGCAGAGGAGGAGCAAGAGGTCGCCAACGCAGCTGTGTCACGGCCAGCTCCTCTGAGGGCAGGGTTAGCACGGCAGAGATGTGGAAAAGTTTTGTCAACACTCCACAGCTAACTGCACCACCACCTGATACGGAACGTGTTAGCAGGAGGCAACATTTCACTAACATGGTGGAACAGTACGTGTGCACACCCCTCCACGTACTGACTGATGGTTCGGCCCCATTCAACTTCTGGGTCTCTAAATTGTCCACGTGGCCAGAGCTAGCCTTTTATGCCTTGGAGGTGCTGGCCTGCCCGGCGGCCAGCGTTTTGTCTGAACGTGTATTCAGCACGGCAGGGGGCGTCATTACAGACAAACGCAGCTGCCTGTCTACAGCCAATGTGGACAAGCTGACGTTCATAAAAATGAACCAGGCATGGATCCCACAGAACCTGTCCATCCCTTGTGCAGATTAGACATTAACTACCTCCCCTTAACCATATATTATTGTACTCCAGGGCACTTCCTCATTCAATCCTATTTTTATTTTCATTTTACCATTATATTGCAGGGTAACCCAAAGTTGAATGAACCTCTCCTCTGTCTGGGTGCCGGGGCCTAAATATATGACAATGGACTGTTCCAATGTTGGGTGACGTGAAGCATGATTCTCTGCTATGACATGAAGACTGATTCTCTGCTGACATGAAGCCTGAATCTCTGTTATGGGACCTCTCTCCTCTGTCTGGGTGCCGGGGCCTGAATATCTGACAATGGACTGTTCCAGTGTTGGGTGACGTGAAGCCTGATTCTCTGCTATGACATGAAGACTGAATCTCTGCTGACATGAAGCCAGATTCTCTGCTATGGGACCTCTCTCCAATTGATATTGGTTAATTTTTATTTATTTTATTTTTATTTTTATTCATTTCCCTATCCACATTTGTTTGCAGGGGATTTACCTACATGTTGCTGCCTTTTGCAGCCCTCTAGCCCTTTCCTTTCCCTTCCTTTTTAGTGCCGAAAAGTTCGGGTCCCCATTGACTTCAATGGGGTTCGGGATGACGTTCGGGTCGGGTTCGGATCCCGAACCCGAACATTTCCGGGAAGTTCGGCCGAACTTCTCGAACCCGAACATCCAGGTGTTCGTTCAACTCTAGTATCTACCATTATACGGTCACTGCATGTAGGGCTGCATCACCAATTTAGAGAGGTGAAGTGATTGCCTCAGGCGGCGCGGCCCTGGTGACAAGTGGGAGACGGCAGTGGCAGGGCACAGGGAGATGAGCACTTCCATTGTCATCTGCATCGCTGTCCTCAGGACAGCGGTACAGATGGGTGTGCTGCGGCGGGGCAGGGGAGACGCATCTCCCTTCCCCATTTTCCGTTCCCCCGATAGGCTGCAGGCACTAGGCCTGCAGCCTATCAGAAGCCAATGCAGGAGGCATGATGATGTGATTGCCCCGTCTGAGCCATACAGAGCAGGACACAGGCCGGAAGAGGCCTGCATCACATGGCTGCCAGCCTGATGGAGGTAAGTATGTGAGTTTATTTTTTTTATATGTTACTGGCACAAGATTAGGAGGGCATCTATGGGGGGGGCAGTTCTTACTGGCACATGATTGGGGGCATCTATGGGGACACTTATTACTGGCACATTAGTGGGGGGCATCTATGGGGTCACCTCCTGGCACATTATTGGGTGGCACTATGGGGTCATCTATGGGAGGCACTTACTGGCACATGATTGGGGCCATTCTAACTGGCACATGATTGGGGAGGAGTCTATGGGGGGACTTACTGGCACATTTTTGGGGGGCACTTTGGGGACATCTACTGAGGACACAAAGAAGGGGTATTTTATATGGGGGAAGAGGTGAGAGGAACACTATGGGGGCATCTACTGAGGCCACAAAGAGGGGGGGTACTATATAGGGGCATTTTGCTGGGGAACTATATAGGGGCATTTTATACTGGTACATTATGGGGGGCACTAGGAGGAGGTTTTAAGAGGAGTACTATGAAGGCAAAATATAGGGGTATTTTATACTGGCACATTATGGGGGAACTATGGGGACATTAGCTCAACTGGGGGCATTATAAGGGGGCTTTTTTTACTGTCATATTATAAGGAGAATTATTACTACTAGGGGGCATTATGGTGGGCTTTATTACTACTGGGGGTCTATGGGGAACATTATTACTAGTATGGGCACTATGGGAGCATTATTTCTTCTGAGGCACAGTGGGGACATGTTGGGGTCACTGTAGGAGCACTAGTACTACCATGTGAGCTCTAGCAGATAATTATTACTATTAGTGGGACTGTGGGGTGCACTATTACTGTGGGGGAAAATTGGCACAGTATCAGCTTGCCACAATTATTTTTAGGGGACAATATGTTTACACCAATAGTGTCACGGGCACTATTTGCTGGGCGCAGTCATTTTGGGACACTGAATGCCAATAATTAATGAAGGGCACTATCTGCATGGTACTAGTATTATCAAGGGTTTATCTGTTTCTGTAGTATAATATTGGGGAGCACAGTATTGGGGTGGTAGGATGATTTGTCCAGAAGATGGGAGGATGATGGAAAAGTATAAACTATGATTTTCTTTGTTAAACTGCAGAGACAAGAAATGGCTGAAAAATGGTGGTCTGGTTGGAAGGTCTGAAAGGAGAAGATGAGGAAAGAGAACATCTGCATCAAAGGAGACTCTGGATCACTGGATGTAAAAGGTATGTGTGCTGTATTACTTTGTATGTTCTGTAGTGACATACGTAATGTTAGGAGGGAAAGGCTTAAGGTTGAGACTTTTGTATTGTGGGCTTTTTTTTTATTTTCGCCCCAGGCAGCAGAAAGGCTAGGTGCACCTCTGACTGCATAATGCTAATATTGGTCTTTGCAAAGGTTTTTTTATTCAGTAATAGTATGGTGGCAATATTATGTTACTGTATTCTGCAGGTATTATGTGGCTCCTCTATAGTGGTGTTACATGGTCACTGTATGACTGTATTATTTAGAGGCTGTTTACTGTAAAGCAGACTCTGCTGAGCAGTCACATCCTACACTATCTATAGCTTGCCTGGCCTCTCTTAGTGCTGGGCGAGATCCCCGGTGCAGTTTCGTTAGGTTAGGCAGGGCTTGGAAATATTAGAATTTCAATTTTTATTTTATTTTTTTACTATTTTCAAGGCC
Organism: Bufo gargarizans; assembly: GCF_014858855.1. Classification (NCBI taxonomy): domain Eukaryota; kingdom Metazoa; phylum Chordata; class Amphibia; order Anura; family Bufonidae; genus Bufo; species Bufo gargarizans. The sequence continues at coordinate 673,001,737 of NC_058081.1, forward strand.
ATTTTCATGCTCATAAAGCAAAAAGTTTAACTTTGCAAAAAGTCACCTTTTGTCACCCAGCTTAATATTTTTCAGCTTTTATGACAATACACTCCTATGATTTATGATTTTATCACAAAGCATTCAACCTGTAAAACGACAAAAGATTAAATTAATGATATTTTCACATCTCTTTTTTCAAGGCACATAATCTTTTGTCTGCTGTTAGTATAGTCATAAGAATAATGACTATATATACCAAGCCTAATTCATCCATTTCTTTTATCTGATGCGGCAATGTTTTGCTCATATTAGCACTTAGGTTGCCATTGACGTCTTCTCCATGGGTAAAATCAGTGGCCAAGAGGCAGACCCTGCATATGCTATGGGGCCCATAGAGAAAGGGGGCCTGCAGCAAGCCAAAGTCCCTGCCCCCTAATTACATTCAATACAGGATCCATCCCAGCTCCGGTCTAGAATCCCTATCAACAGTTAAGAAAGCTAAATGACCTATACATCTGTAAAGAAACTACACAGAGAATGGTGTAGTTCCCAGGCTTGAAAGGTACTTCTGCCAGGACCTGTGATAACATCTTTACGGGTCTTTCAACTTCCAACAGCATGGAGAAGATCTGCATGATGAGCTCTCCATTGAGACTACAATGGAGTGGTAAGAGGGGGTCATCCCCTTTACTCTTCATTTGTCACCATTCCCCCTTTATACTCTTATCTCATTCATTTATAGCACTGCAGACAGTTACAACCAGTAATGCCTCATGTATCTCAAACGGTAACCATAATGTATAACTGACCACATATATCTCTACACACTGCGTCTATTATAACTCGTACTTCTCACATCAGTACATTGCTGTATATAACACGAACAAAAAAATAGCAGCACTCGTAAAATTACCCAGGTGCAAAAATCCTTGGAGGGATTCTGGATGGGAATCCAACAAACTTAGATAAAGATGAACAAGGCAGCCTTCGGGTCTTGGTGAAAAAAACTGTGGATTATTTTATTACACTCAATGCAACGTTTCAGTTCATCTCAATGGAGTCTCTGTCAAGCAGTGATACCAGTGCCAAGTGCAAGTATATACCGTATAAGACCAATACAGGTTATCATGATTAAACAATAATTAAACACTGATTGACATCAATAAATTGAACATAATTTTACATATGCAATACAGTGACAATTAATATTACACATCACATGGTGACCATCTTCCAAGTCACCTAAAACTAAGTATTCATTCAAAATTTTAAAAACAAATTGATCCTTTCAGTAAAGTTATAAATCAGTTAATGTAGTTTACCATAAATTCTCAGCTGTGTAAGTGTCCATCAATTATAATTACACTGAACAAAAATATAAACGCAACACTTTCGTTTTGCTCCCATTTTGCATGAGCTGAACTGAAAGACCTGAAACATTTTCTACATACACAAAAGACCCATTTACTCTCAAATATTGTTCACAAATCTGTCTAAATCTGTTAGTGAGCACTTCTTTTTTGCCGAGATAATCCATCCTACCTCACAGGTGTGGCATATCAAGGTGCTGATTAGACAGCATGAATAGTGCACAGGTGTGCCTTAGACTGCCCACAATAAAAGACAACTCTGAAATGTGCACAGTTTTGTCTTATGGGGGAATCAGAAAACCAGTCAGTGTCTGGTGTGGCCACCATTTGCCTCACGCAGTGCAACACATCACCGTTGCATAGAGTTGATCAGGTTGTTGATTGTGGCCTGTGGAATGTGGGCCCACTCCTCTTCAATAGCAGTGCAAAGTTGGAGAATATTGGCAGGTACTGGAACACGCTGTCGTATACGCAGATTCAGAGCATCCCAAACATGCTCAATGTGAGACATGTCCGGTGAGTATGCTGGCCATGGAAGAACTGAGATGTTTTCAGCTTCAAGGAATTCTGTACAGATCCTAGCAATATGGGGCCATGGATTATCATGCTGCAACATGAGGTGATGGTCGTAGATGAATGGCACAACAATGGGCCTCAGGATCTCGTCATGGTCTCTCTGTGCATTCAAAATGCCATCAATAAAATGCATGTTTGTTTGTTGTCCATAACATACACCTGGCCATACCATAACCCCACCGCCACCATGGGCCACTCAATCCACAACGTTGACATCAGCAAACTGCTTATCCACACAATGCCACGCACGCTGTCTGACATCTGCCCTGAACAGTGAAAATCTGGACTCATCTGTGAACAGAACGCCCCTCCAACAATCCAGACGCCATTGAATGTGAGCATTTGCCGACTCAAGTCGGTTATTACGACGAACTGCAGTCAGGTCCAGACCCGAATGAGGATGACGAGCATGCAGATGAGCTTCCCTGAGACTATTTCTGACAGTTTGTGCAGAAATTCTTTGGTTATGCAAACCGATTGTTGCTGCAGCTGTCCGGGTGGCTGGTCTCAGATGATCATGGAGGTGAACATGCTGGATGTGGAGGTTCTGGGCTGGTGTGGTTACACGTGGTCTGTGGCTGTGAGGCCAGTTGGATGTACTTCCAAATTCTCTGAAAAGCCTTCGGAAATGGCTTATGGTAGAGAAATTAACATTCATAGCACAGGCAACAGCTCTGGTAGACATTCCTGCAGTCAGCGTGCCATTTGCACACTCCCTCAAACGTTGTGACATCTGTGGCATTGTGCTGTGTGATCAAACTGCACATTTCAGAGTGGTCTTTTATTGTGGGCAGTCTAAGGCACACCTGTGCAATATTCATTTTGTTTAATCAGCACCTTGATATGCCACACCTATCAGGTGGAATGGATTATCTTGGCAAAGGAGAAGTGCTGACAAACATAGATTTAGACAGATTTTTTTGAACAATATTTGAGAGTAATGGGTCTTTTGTGTATGTAGAAAATGTTTCAGGTTTTTGAGTTCAGCTCTTGCAGAATGGGAGCAAAACCGAAAGTGTTGCGTTTATATTTTTGTTCAGTATAGATAAATGTATTTAAAGTGTGAGGCGCTTACCCACCGTCACAGATCCCATGTGGTCTTAGTTCAGTGTCCCATGATGACAACTGCTAATGCGTTGGCAGAACGTCAACAGCAGGACAAAACGATCATCATGATGCGAGGATGTTCCCATTGCCCATGCGTACGTAAGTGTCTGTGCTCGTGGTGCAACTCCAAAGCATCCTGCCAGTATTACAAATGAAATCTACTGCACAATCTAGCTGACCGCTCATGCCCCAGACTGCGTCCATAATATTGGAGCAGTAACCAAGGAAACAGTATCAACACTGAGTAAAAGGGTGATATTTAAAAAATGGAGCACACCGCGCTCCATTTTACGCAGATCCCGCAATAGACAAAGAAGATCTGGCCGTGTATCATTTAGTTCTACTGAACGGGACTCACAGGAGTCTTCACCAGATGCTACTGATCCCCCCATGAGCAGTGTGGAAAGGGATCCCAATCCACGTTTAACACCTGCCAATCAGCACAGAAAAGATGCAAAAAACGACGGGCAGGCTGGCGGCACCGGAAAAAGTCCCCGCTACCCGTCCAGACAGAAAAGATAAATGAAGACATACAAGTCATCTATCTGTCGGCATCTATTATTTCATCCCAGCAAATTATGGTCTTACAAAAGGGACTTTCGTTTTCTCCCACGCATCATTTCAACTTGTACCGAACAATCCTCGATGTTAATAGGTTCGCCCGGAACCTAACGTTGAGGAAACATTTCCGGGGGGAACCTCTGGGTGATGCACTTGGCAGTGTTGTTTCCTCTTCACCACAAGCTTCACAGGACTTTGATATCCGTCAGGACGATGTTGCTTCCTCCCTGCAATGGGCCCCACGTGACCCCGACAGTGGTCATGACGACGCCACCCTCTCTTTGCAGTTAGCTCCATGGGACTCGGATATCGTCCATAGCAACACTGTTCCCTCCTTACAGCAGACCACACGAGACTCTGGTAGGAACCATGGTAATGCCGCTTTTTCTCCCCAGCAGCCCCTAATGAACCCTGCCATTAATCATGGACATGACAGCAGGCCTTTATCTACAGCATGCACTGATATGTCTAGTAGTAAGTCTGTTAATGTTAATGTTACGCCAGTATTATATGGCAATACTATGAGCTTTGCTGAACTTGTCCATTGTAATTTTCTTCAAACTGGTACTAGGGATGAGGGGGGTCATGTTAATACCTCTGTGTCCTTTAAAACACATAATAGGGATTTTTACCCTATTCAATCTCGTTCAATTGCCTTAGACAAATACCAGGAATTGGTTGAAAAAGAATTATGTCTTTTGCATGATACTTCGAGGACACAGAGTTATTCCAACATGACCGCAGTGGAAAAAATTGCCTTGCGTGATCTAGGAGCAAGGGAGGATATCATCATTAAGGAGGCAGATAAGGGGGGGTCAGTAGTTGTATTGGATAAGGGCCTGTATGGATCCCTTGTCACCACTATGCTGGATGATACTAATGTTTATGTTCGCTTGCCCTATGACCCATTGAGGAATTTTCAATCAAAAATGAAGAAACTCCTGGACTGTGGGGTATCATGTGGCTGTCTTAGTGTTAGGGAGAGGGAATACATCTTTGTGGAACATCCTATAGCACCTATTTTTCATGCTTTGCCTAAAGTCCACAAGGATGTATTCCCCCCACCCCTCAGACCCATTGTGGCTGGTATCGGCTGATATTCTGAGTGATTTTCTGAGTGGGTGGACTCCCTATTACAGCCCCTGATGCCACACATTCCAGGGTTTCTTAAGGACACTAGGGCGGTGCTACAAGCCTTTGCTGAATTTAAGTGGAAGGATAACTACTCGTGGATAACAGCGGATATTACATCCCTATACACTAATATTCCCCACAATTTGGCCATCATTGCGCTGAGGTGGTTTTTTGAATACTACAGTGACTACACCCAGACTTTGAGGGAATATGTTGTCCACGTGGTGGATTTCCTCCTCAGGCACAATTATTTTTTGTTTGGTGAGAATTTTTATCTTCAGGTGTCGGGGGTGTTGATGGGGGCTAAGTTCTCTCCCTCCATAGCTAATATATTTATGGTGTGGTGGGAGGGACACTTTCTCCTCATCGACACCCTCCCACTCCTGGACCACCTACTCTGGTATGGACGTTACATTGATGACCTGCTGATGGTGTGGTCTGGTGATGTGACGTCCATACCGGAGCTTATGAAATATTTTAATTCCAAGGTGGATGACATACAATTTGTTTTTCATACTCACCGAACTGAGATACAATTTCTGGATCTGTGCCTGAGGGGGGACCCCTCCACCAGTGTAGTTAATACACTAACTCACCGCAAACAACTAGCAGGTAATACCATACTTCTGACCAAGTCATGCCATCCCTCCCATACTATCCATAGCATTCCTAGGGGGGAACTTATACGTGCCCGTCGTAACTGTTCCGATCAGAGAGCTTTTGAGATAGAAGCCTCTAATATTACTAATAGACTGTTACGCAGGGACTATTTACAGCAGGATATACAACATGCAAAAAAAAATGGTTTCACAAATCAACAGACAGTCATTGATTTTTCCGGAACAGTCCCAGGCACGCAGACCACTAGTGAACTCCACTCACTGTCAGCAAGCAACTTATTTCGTTACACAATACAGCCAAGAGTTCTCTGCCATATGTAAAATTATGAAGAAATATCTGAATGTACTCAATTTTGTTAACGAATGGTCTGATATTGTGTCCAACGGAATTAAATGTGTAGCAAGGAAAGCACCCACCCTGGGTAATATCATTAGTCCCAGCTTTTTTTCAGTGTCCAAAAAACCACAAGCCATCTGGTTACAGCATAAAGGGAATTTTAAGTGTGGTCACAAAAAATGCATCTGTTGCCAACACATGACTACTGAGAAAACGTTTAAGTCCATGAACAATGAAAGGGTATATAATATTCAGTCCTATATTATTGTAATACCAAACATGTGGTGTATCTTATTACATGTACACTGTGTTCCTTGTTGTATGTGGGCTGCACCACCACTCCTTTAAAAAATCGGATCCGCAGACACCTTGTGCCTCATTATAAGAACCGGAATGTCTCTGCGGTCAGCCTGCATTTTGCAGTGGTACATGCTGGTGATGTATCCCACCTACAGGTTAAGGGCATAGAAAGAGTTTTTTTGCCGCCTAGGGGGGGAGATCACAGGAGGAAACTCCTTAACAGGGAGGCCTTCTGGATCTTCCAGTTAGAATCTCGCCAGCCCTGTGGGTTGAATAGACGCCATGATCTCATTTTACAGTACTAATGTGGGATTGTGCCGTCTTTTTTCTTACACACATTCTTTGCCATTAGTATTTTTGCTCTCTTTGTATTTGTATTTTTATATATGATCACTGTTTTAGGCTGCTTTCACACTGGCGTTCGGGGCTCCGCTTGTGAGTTCCGTATAAAGGCTCTCGCAAGCGGCCCCGAACGGATCCGTCCAGCCCTGATGCATTCTGAGTGGATGCGGATCCTCTCAGGGTGCATCGTTATGGCTCCGTCTGTCCTCCGCTCCGCTCAGCGGGCGGACACCTGAGCGCTGCTTGCAGCTATTTGTACACCTGTATGGATTTTAAATTTGCTGGATTAAAGTTTTTCATTTTTTTCACCGGAGAGAGCTGGATTTTCTTCTTTTTCTTACTGTATATACCGCATCCAGGAGCGGCATCTGTGCACCTCTGGTGATTTTACTACTGCAGGTGAGAGCTGCCTTACGTTTTCTCATATTTAAGTGAATGGTCTATACCTAATATGCCAAAGCATTCTCCATAGTGTGTAGGGGAACCATGGCAGACTTCGGGTAACATGCAACCACCAGCAACAAACCTGGGGCAACGTCTCCACCAGGGTCGGGTCGAGCATGGGGGCACCGTAGGTGTCTTCGGTCTCAAACCTAAAGTAACACGGGCCCTTAACCATTAATATATTGCCAGCAAGAAAACACAACAATGTTTATGGAGCTCATTAAGGGAAACAAAACCCCAGTGACCTACCAGGGAATTGATTCCCAAGGATCCGAAGGTGTCCTGAGGGGCACCATACCATGTCCCCAGCGCACTTAAGGGGATAGTGTTCCAAACCATAATATTCGAGAAAAAAGGAATTGAAGTATAATGGTCAGCTACATATTTACATTTGTCCACTTTATTTAGAAAAGAAAGGACTTATTCATAATTCAATGAAGATCCTCGATACAAAATCACATGCATATTCATGGTGGATGGTGTTCTCACCCGTATATTGCAATATCGTATTCAGAATATTTTCCTAAAATTCAAAAAAGAAGAAAGTCAGTGATCCATTAAAGGGACTGGTCTAATCCTACAACACAAGAGAGTTAAGGAGACCAAATCCAAATTGATCAGCCGTTTTGAGTCAAACTCATATTTTTTCTTAAGGTCCAGAACAGATGATGTAGATAAAAAGGAAACATCTCTCATCGTACTACATAAAATGCATTCCTCATCCTCCTGTGTGTAAGAGAAGACTTCAGGGTGCACTGATCCAGTGGCTTGATCCATGATAATGGTGCTCAGCTATGCAATCCCAATACAAAAAAATGAACAAAAAAATAGCAGCACTCGTAAGGTTATTGAATACTACACATTTCTTAAATTTAATAGGTGAGATTTACCTCCCAGAAAAGGTAATCCTAGCATCATTTGATGTCTCTACACCTCCTCCATTCAAGGGGTATTGAGGCTGTTAGGGACTGATATCAGTACTTGAGATTTTGTTAACTTGCAATTACTTTTTATTTCAAGATGACTTTTATGTTCAGCTACGTGGGACTGCAATTGGTTCTAACGTGGCACCAAATTACACTAACATTTTTTGGCACACATGGAGGAGAGACGCATCTATGTGAGCCACCACTTCAGACAAGCACTGGGGTGGTAGCAATACATAGATATCTTCCTCCTATGGACGGGTACTGAGATGGAATTAAAGGAATTTGGGACCTTCCCCAATGGATTAGATCCCGCTGTGAAGTTCACTCTGGTGTCATCACATCAGGAGATCCAATTTCTGGATGTGATTGTGAGGATAACGGGTGATCAACTTAGTACAGATTTACACATGAAGGCCACTGAAAAGAACATGCTGCTCAGATATGATAGCAACCATCCTAAGCCAATGTTAAAGTCCTTACCTTATAGTGAGCTACTGAGGGTGAAAAAGATAGTTAAAAATGAGGTTGGCTTAGATGGGAGTCTTGGGATGATGGGAGATAAATTTGTCAAGAGAGGATATCCATAGAAATTAGTTACATTACACACCAATAGGGTTTTGTCTCTTCCAAGGGAATCCCTACTGAAGGGTGAGAGGGCAGTGACACAAAAGGTAGATCGAATTTCCTTTGTCTCCAATTATACATCTGGCAGTACAATAATGGGTTACATTTTGAAGAAACACTGGCCCATTTTGGCAGTAACTTCCACCGTACACAAAACTTGAAGGATCGATTGGTCTGTGCTGATGTAGGCACTACTAAATATACCTTTCGCACTCAAATTTGGGTCTACTAGAACAGGTTGTTACCCCTGTCACAATTGACTTGCTGTCACCACCAGACATCTGAGAAGCTCTGACAGACGTTCTTCAGAACCTCCTCCTTGAGGTTCCTTTTGTCTTGCTTTCGTTTTCTCATCTCGTTAGCCTCTCTCAGCTGTCATGTAGTTGCACTGATTGCATCCCTTTAAATCCCTTCCCATACTGCATCACTTTGCGGTTTATACAACTTCCTGGAGTGTGTGCATGCTGGATGCTACTACTGAGTCTTCTACAGATAAGTTTTGTTCATTCATTTGTGTTTTCCTGTTTGCTGGATCCCAGGTGACCCTGACTCCCTCCGTATCAAGTGTAGGGAGCCGGTGGTCGTGTCCCCTCACTATTATAGGGTGTTCAGGTGTTATACAGTCGAGGTACGAGGATATGCGATCATCTACCATTGAGATTTTTGCATAGACTGAGCAGTTAGGGAGAGAGCCAGGTCTGTGGCAGGGCTCTCCCTTTGGTTCCTTAGTTTTGGATCCAGTCAGTCGGATCTTCATTTTGTGTCTTCTAGTTTTCTGTACAACTTCCGTGACATTATAAACCGCCAAAACTGTCTTAAGCATGAATCCGGTTTTAACCTTGATTGACCGCATGCAGGGTCTTTCACTGGAGGTAGCAGATCTCCGGAAAACTGTATCTCAGTTTGAGGTGACCGTTTCTGCTTGCGTTCATGGAATTTGTTCTGAGGGGGTAGTGAGAATTTTGTTCATTTTAGAGAGGCTTGCAAACTCCATTTTTGCCTACTTCCCCATTCCTCTGGTGATGAGGAGCGGAGGGTGGGGATCATCAGCTAGAGAGCAAGACATTTTTTAGTGAGATTTTTATAGATAGTGGAGCAGCTGTCAATCTCATTGATAATCAATTTGCTATAACTCATGGTTTCCAGGTATGCATTTTGGGAAAGGATATACCTGTTTTTGCTATTAATTCCGTTCCACTTTCTTAGAAATCGTTAAAGGGCATAGTTCACAATATCCGTTTGATTGTGAGTGATACTCATGTTGAGGATGTGTTATGTTTCGTCCTAAGCGGGTTGCCTACTCCTCTAGTGTTGGGGCTACCCTGGCTCACTAAACATAACCCCACCATTGATTGGCAAGCGAGGCAAATAAATGGTTGGAGTGACTTTTGCTGAGAGAATTGCCTCACGACATCTGTTTCTGAGGTTTCTACTAAGACTGTACCATTTTTTCTCTCTGAATTTTCGGATGTGTTTTCTGAGAGTGGTGTTCAGGAATTGCCCCCTCACAGGGAGTACGATTGCCCTATTAATCTCACCCCAGGCGCCAAGCTGCCTAAATCTCGTTTATACAATCTCTCCCAACCTGAAAGGGTCGCTATGCGTGCTTATATCTCTGAGAGTCTGAGAAAGGGACACATACGACCCTCGAAGTCACCTGTTGCCGCTGGTTTTTTCTTTGTTAAGAAAAAAGATGGTTCTTTAAGACCATGTCTGGATTTCAGGGAGCTGAACAGTATCACAATTCGTGACCCTTATCCGCTTCCTCTGATCCCGGACCTGTTTAACCAGATTGTTGGGGCTAAAGTTTTTTCCAAGTTGGATCTAAGAGGGGCATACAACCTGGTCAGGGTCAGAGAAGGAGACAAATGGAAGATGGCCCTCAATACCCCTGAGGGCCATTTTGAGAATTTGGTTATGCCTTTTGGTTTGATGAATGCTCCAGCCGTCTTTCAGCATTTTGTGAACAGCATTTTTTATAATTTAATGGGGAAATTTGTATTAGTGTATCTAGATGACATTTAGATTTTTTCACTTGATTTCAAAACTCATAAGGAACACTTACGTCAGGTCTTGCTCATCCTGCGGGAGAATAAATTATACGCTAAACTGGAAAAACGTGTGTTTGCGGTTCCAGAAACTCAATTTCTGGTTTTTGCATGGACCCTGAGAAGGTCCACGCTGTGCTTGAGTGGGAGCTTCCTGAGAATCTGAAGGCGCTGATGCGTTTTGCCAATTATTACAGGAAGTTCATTTTGAATTATTCCTCTATTGTTAAACCACTCACTGATATGACTAGAAAGGGGGTAGATTTTTCCTCTTGGTCGGTAGAGGCACGTAAGGCCTTTTCTAATATCAAGGAGAGTTTTGCTTCCGCTCCCATTGTCAGGACTCGAACCCGTGGCCAGTCATGTCCCAGGCGGTAGCTCTACCCACTAGGCTACCGTCTCTCCTTGGACTATTCTCTTGCTAACTTCTAACTACCTCTCTTGTCCTTGCCTTGACCTGCTGATTATTCCAATCTCTTGCACCTGCTACTTCCCTATAAAACCCAGCCCTTGAACCCAGCCCTTTGCTGGTTATTGTGCCTCCAAGCCTGTAGCAAGCTTCCTCTCTGCTCCTCCACCACTATTGCTGTTTTACTCTCGTTGCCAACCCGGACCGTTTGACCTCGCTGATTTGCCGCCTGCATTGACTTACTGCTTACCACCGACCACGCCTCTGTCTACTCCTGCTGTTACCTCGCTGCCCTCTCTGCTGCCGACCCGGACTGATCGACCACGCTACCTGCCTCCTGCTTCTGTGGGCCTTTGCCACTGGACTCCATACTTCCAGCTCGGGTGTCCTCTGACTCAGGTGAGCCTCGATTGACACTACCATCCTTAACAGAATAACCAGCCCAAAAAAAAAATGGAGTCCGTAATGGCCACCCTGCGCAAGCAGGTGTCTGAGCTGCAAGAGTTCGGCACCACCTACCAGGAGAAATTTTCGCAACTCCAAGGCCAGGTACAGAGTCAACAGGGGGAGATCATTGAGCTCCAACGGCAACTCCTGGACGTACGCGGCGCAGCTGCAGACACCCGCATGCCACTACCCTCGAAATTCAATGGAGATCGTCGCCAGTACCGGGGCTTTCTCAATCAGTGCCGTATCTACTTCCGGATGCATCCGGCCCCCTTTTCCACTGACGAGAAGAAAGTATTGTTCATTGTTAACCTCCTGACGGACGAGGCCCTGGCATGGGCGTCTCCATACGTGGAAATCGATAGCCGTCTGCTGCACGATCTGGATGTTTTCATCACAGCTATGAGCCAGGTCTTTGATGACCCCAATCGCTGTGCGACAGCTGAGGCAAGACTACACAGTATTCGACAGGGAAGACGCTCTGTCGCCGAGTACGCCGCCGAGTTCCGCCGCTGGGTCTCAGACACCAACTGGAACCCAGCTGCTCAAAGGAGCCAATTTCGGCGAGGTCTATCGGAGGCGATCAAAGATGAACTTGCCAGACTTGAAGCCCCGGATGATTTGGACGACTTCATTCAGGTGTGTGTCCGTATTGATCAGAGGCTCACCGAGAGAAGGAAAGAAAGGCTCTGGTTCCAAGGCGACAGACCCACTTACTCTTTCTCCTCTACTACCCAGCAGGTCGCCCAACCTCCCATCGAGCCGATGCAGGTTGACGCAGTGCGCAAGACTCTGTCCGTAGCAGAAAAGGAACGACGACTGGCCGAAGGCCTCTGCCTCTACTGTGGGGAGCCAGGGCACATTGCCATCAAATGCCCCAACAAATCCCGCACAACCATTGCCGTCACTAAACTGCGAGAGCAGCGGCAGGCCACAACCCCACCGGTGACGGCAGAGACAACTGAGTTAGCAGCCACCGGGTCCCACTTCACCGTTCCAATTGTCATTACCATCGGGGATCAACAACTTCTCTGTTCCGCAATGCTCGACTCCGGGGCTGGCGACAATTTTCTGGATCTAACTTTTGCTCACGAGAACAACATTCCACTTGTAACCAAGACAGCCCCCATCGATCTGGAAACGGTGGATGGGTCCCCACTCTCCTCGGGACCAGTTACACATCAGACCGCAGATTTACAGCTTCACATTAAAACCGACCACCACGAGACGATCCACTTCTCTTTGATTGCCTCCCCCAAGTTTCCGGTGATCTTGGGCATCCCGTGGTTAGCCACTCACAACCCTTCCGTGGACCGGGAAACCCGCTGTCTACGGTTCACATCCGAGTTCTGCTCTTCGAACTGTCTGCATGAACCTGCTTCCCCAACGCCCAAAGAATCTATCATCTCGGAACCAACTGTCAAGGAGCTGTTGCCTCCACAATATAGCGAGTTTCAGGATGTCTGCGACAAAAAAAACGCAGACAAGCTGCCCCCGCATCGACCATACGACTGCCCAATTGAATTATTACCTGGGGCTGAAATTCCCTTCGGAAGCATCTACTCCCTCTCGGAGCCTGAACTCAAGGCCCTGAAGGACTACTTGGATGAGGACCTAAAGAAGGGCTTCATTCGACCCTCCACCTCCCCCGCGGGAGCACCCTTTTTCTTCGTGGAGAAAAAAGACTCCTCTCTATGCCCTTGCATTGACTACCGCAAGCTGAATGATGTTATGGTAAAAAAACTTTACCCTCTCCCCCTGATTTCGGAACTTCTCGAGAGACTCCGGGCGGCGAAAGTCTTTACGAAGCTCGATCTTCGAGGGGCCTATAATCTGGTTCGCATTCGCCCCGGGGATGAATGGAAGACCGCCTTTCGCACACGATATGGACATTTTGAATACTTAGTTATGCCCTTCAGACTTTGCAATGCCCCAGCCACTTTCCAACATTTCATTAATGACGTCCTTAGGGACATGCTGGATCTGTTCGTAGTGGTATACCTGGACGATATTTTAATTTTCTCGGAAAATCTCGAACAACATCGCAAACATGTCCGCAGGGTGTTACAAAGACTCCGTGAGCAGTCCCTTTACATCAAGCTTGAGAAATGCGAGTTCGAACAGACCACCACCCAGTTTCTCGGTTACATCATCTCCCCGGAAGGGCTGAGTATGGATCCTCGGAAAATTCAGGCTGTAATAGATTGGCCTCCCCCTAAGAACGAAAAGGAAATACAGAGGTTTGTCGGCTTCGCCAACTTTTACCGAAAATTCATTCGGAACTTCTCAAAAATCATTACTCCAATTACCCAGTTAACCAAAAAGACTGTGCCCTTTTCCTGGACACCCGAAGCACAGGAAGCCTTCACCAAGCTTAAATCCCTCTTCACGTCTGCTCCAATTCTGATCCATCCTAATCCCGAACTGCCATTCACAGTTGAAGTGGACGCTTCCGACACCGCAGTAGGCGCTGTCCTATCACAACGTACGGGAGAAAAGATGCTTTTACACCCTTGCGCCTTCTTCTCTCGCCAAATGTCCCCCGCAGAGAGGAACTATGACATCGGGAATAAGGAGTTGCTGGCAATCAAAGATGCCTTCTCAGAGTGGAGACACCTATTGGAGGGGGCCATCAATCCCATAACTGTGTTTACTGACCACCGAAACCTCGAATTCATCCGTTCTGCCAAGAGGCTTTCCGCCAGACAAGCCAGATGGAGCCTTTTTTTTTCTCGCTTCAATTTCATTATAACATATCGCCCGGGGTCGAAGAATGGCAAAGCAGATGCCCTTTCCAGGATGTTCTCTGAACCTTCACAGGACAACAAGGGCCAAGCCAGCATTCTACCCGAGAAAAAGGTCTTAGGCGCTACCTACCCAAAGGAACTCCTGGGGTCAATCAAGAAGGCTTATGAAAAGGACCCCTTCCTCACCCACCCAGCAGAAGACGTCAACCTCACCCTCAAGGGTGGCGTCTGGGTATACCTGGATCGACAACTGTACGTACCAGAAATGGCACGGCTCGATGTACTAAAATACAACCACGATACCAAGTTGGCTGGCCATCCAGGTACAAGAAAGACCCAGGAACTCCTGTCCCGCTCCTTCTGGTGGCCGACGTATAAGGAAGATACTAAAAGGTTTGTCTCCTCATGCATGGTCTGTGCCCGAAACAAAACTCCCCGCTCTTCACCCGTGGGGCTGTTGCGACCACTCCCCATCCCCTCCCGCCCTTGGGGTTCAATTTCTATGGACTTTGTGGTTGACCTACCCCCTTCAAAAGGGATGAACACCATCCTGGTCGTCGTGGACCGCCTTACCAAGATGGCCCATTTCATCCCCTGCAAGGGCCTACCCACTGCCAAACAGACGGCTGACCTGGTATTCCGTGAAATCTTTAGGTTACATGGGGTTCCGGATGATGTGGTCTCTGACCGAGGAGTGCAATTCACCTCTAAATTCTGGAAAGACTTCTGCCTGGCCCTTGGGATCACGGTAAACCTGTCCTCCGCTTTCCATCCCCAGTCTAATGGGCAGACAGAGAGAACGAACCAGACCCTCGAGCAGTACCTACGTTGTTTCATCACTCATTTGCAGGATGACTGGTTGGACCACCTTCCTACGGCTGAGTTTTCCTACAATAATGCGGAACACAGTTCCACTCATTACAGTCCTTTCTACACCAACACTGGCCTGCATCCAGCTTTCATCCCACACCTGCCCATCACCTCCACGCTTCCAGCTGTGGCCGAACGCCTGGCAAATTTACAAGAGGCACAAGAGAATATTTCCAATAATCTCCTTGAGGCTCAGAGATGCTTTAAGCGGGCGACAGACAAACGTCGTAGACCCGCTCCGGACTTTCAGATAGGAGATCAAGTGTGGCTCTCCACAAGAAACCTAAGACTGAAGGTACCTGCTCAGAAACTGGGCCAAAAATACTTGGGGCCTTTCCGGATCTCTGGTCGGATTAATGAAGTCACCTTCCGGCTGGACCTCCCACATTCCATCAGGGTGCACCCAGTCTTCCATTGCTCCCTTCTCAAGCCGTTTGTAGAGAACACCTTCCCTGGCCGCCATCCCCCCCACCAGTAAGGGTACAAGGCGAAGAGGAGTACATTGTCTCAAAGATCCTTGACTCCAGACTCCACCGAGGCAAAATCCAATACTTGATTTCCTGGAAAGGCTATCCTCCAGAAGACAACTCCTGGGAACCGGAGGAGAACATTCATGCCCCCAGACTTGTCAGGGAGTTCCATCTGAGTCACCCAGATAAACCTTCCCCTGCGGTGCCCAGAGGTCACCTTGGGAGGGGGGGAGTACTGTCAGCTCTACCCACTAGGCTACCGTCTCTCCTTGGACTATTCTCTTGCTAACTTCTAACTACCTCTCTTGTCCTTGCCTTGACCTGCTGATTATTCCAATCTCTTGCACCTGCTACTTCCCTATAAAACCCAGCCCTTGAACCCAGCCCTTTGCTGGTTATTGTGCCTCCAAGCCTGTAGCAAGCTTCCTCTCTGCTCCTCCACCACTATTGCTGTTTTACTCTCGTTGCCAACCCGGACCGTTTGACCTCGCTGATTTGCCGCCTGCATTGACTTACTGCTTACCACCGACCACGCCTCCGTCTACTCCTGCTGTTACCTCGCTGCCCTCTCTGCTGCCGACCCGGACTGATCGACCACGCTACCTGCCTCCTGCTTCTGTGGGCCTTTGCCACTGGACTCCATACTTCCAGCTCGGGTGTCCTCTGACTCAGGTGAGCCTCGATTGACACTACCATCCTTAACACCCATCTTGGTACAACCTGATATTTCTCTACCCTTCATAGATGAGGTTGATGCTTCTAAGGTGGGTGTGGGTGCGGTCTTGTCTCAGGGTCCCTCTCCTGCCAAATGGCGACTGTGTGCCTTTTTCTCGAAGAAACTCTCCTCCGCAGAGAGAAATTATGATGTGGGAGATAGGGAGTTGTTGGCCATCAAGTTAGCTTTTGAGGAATGGCGCCATTGGCTAGAGGGAGCCAGACACCCTATTACCGTGTTTACTGACCATAAGAATCTGGCCTACTTGGAGTCAGTCAAGCGTCTGAACCCGAGACAGGCCAGATGGTCTTTGTTCTTTTCAAGGTTTAATTTTGTTGTCACGTTCCGCCCTGGGGTTAAGAATGTGAAGGCGGATGCCCTGTCACGTTGTTTTCCGGGAGGGGGGAATTTTGAAGACCCGGGTCCCATTTTGGCTGAAGGTGTGGTGGTCTCTGCTCTTTATCCTGAATTGGAGGCAGAGGTTCAGGTAGCCCAGTCAGAGGCTCCTGATCTTTGTCCTCCTGGGAGGTTGTTTGTGCCTCTCACTTTAAGACACAAGATTTTTAAGGAGCACCACGATACTGTCCTTGCTGGGCACCCGGGGGCAAGAGCCACAGTGGATCTCATCGCTCAGAGATTCTGGTGGCCGGCGCTTCGTAAGTCGGTTGAGGGTTTTGTGGCAGCCTGCGAGACCTGCGCTCGTGCCAGTGTCCCTCATTCACGGCCATCAGGTCCTCTCCTTCCGTTACCCATTCCTTCCCGTCCTTGGACACATCCGTTTTAGCAAAATGTTGCATTTCATCCCTTTTCCTGGCTTGCCCAATGCTAAGACCCAGCGCAAGCATTTATTGATCACATTGTCAAATTGCATGGTATTCCTTCAGACATAGTCTCTGATAGCGGCACACAGTTTGTTTCCAGATTCTGGAAGGATTTCTGTTCTCGCTTGGGGGTTCGCTTGTCATTCTCTTCTGCTTTCCACCCGCAGCCGAATGGCCAGACAGAGCACGTCAATCAAAATCTGGAGACATATCTGCGCGTTTTTGTGGCGGAGAATCAAGAGGATTGGTGTTCTTTTTTGTCCCTTGCTGAGTTTGCTTTAAATAACCGTCGTCAGGAGTCCTCTGATAAGTCACCATTTTTTGGTGCATATGGGTTTCATCTGCAGTTTGGGACATTCTCTGGAGAGGGGTCTTCTGGTTTACCTGATGAGGAGTGATTCTCCTCGTCTTTGTCATCTATTTGGCAAAGGATTCAGGATAATCTAAAGAGCATGAGTGAGAGATATAAGCGTGTGGCGGATAAGAGACGTGTGCCTGGTCCGGACCTGAATGTTGGTGATCTGGTGTGGTTGTCTACTAAGAATATCAAATTGAAGGTTTCCTCCTGGAAGTTGGGTCCTAAGTTTATTGGGCTTTACAAAATCTTGTCCGTCATCAATCCTGTTGCCTACCGTCTTGATCTTCCTCAGACTTGGAAGATCCATAATGTTTTTCATAAGTCCTTATTAAAATCTTATGTCCAACCCATTGTACCCTCGTCTTTGCCTCCTCCTCCGATTGTGGTTGATGGTAATCTTGAATTTCAGGTCTCTAGGATTGTGGATTCTCGTGTTGTCCGCGGTTCTCTCCAGTACCTCGTTCATTGGGAGGGTTATGGTCCTGAGGAGAGGATGTGGGTCCCAGTGACAGACATTAAGGCCACTCGTCTCATCAGGGCTTTCCATAGGTCCCATCCTGAGAAGGTGGGCTCTGAGTGTCTGGAGTCCACTCGTAGAAGGAGGGGTACTGTCACCACCAGACATCTGAGAAGCTCTGATAGACGTTCTTCAGAACCTCCTCCTTGAGGTTCCTTTTGTTTTGCTTTCGTTTTCTCATCTTGTTAGCCTTTCTCAGCTGTCATGTAGTTGCACTGATTGCATCCCTTTAAATCCCTTCCCATACTGCATCACTTTGCGGTTCATACAACTTCCTGGAGTGTGTGCATGCTGGATGCTACTACTGAGTCTTCTACAGATAAGTTTTGTTCATTCATTTGTGTTTTTATCATTGTTATTATGGTTAAGGGCTGTGGTACTTTAGGGTTGATACGGTTCCCCCGTGCTTGACCCAACCTTGGTGGAGACACGGCCCCAGGTTTTTTGCTGGAAGTCTGTCATAGTTCCCCTACACACTATGGAGAATGCTTTGGCACATTAGGTATAGACTGTTCACTTAAGTATCACCCTTTTACTCAGTGTTGAAACTGTTTACTTGGTTACCGCTCCAACATTATGGACGCGGACTGGGGCATGAGCAGTCAGCTAGATTGTACAGTAGATTCCATTTGAAATACTGGCAGGATGCTTTGGCATTGCACCATGCGCACGGACACTTACGTGTGCATGATAAATGGGAACATCCTTGCATCATGATGACCATTTTGACCTGCTGTTGACGTTCTGCTGACGCAGGAGCAGTTGTCATCATGGGACACTGAACTAAGACCACATTGGATCTGTGATGGTGGGTAAGCTCCTCACACTTTTAATAAATGTATCTAATTATAATCGATGGACACTTACACGCCTGAAATTTTTAGGTGAACCACATTAACTGATATGTCACTTTACTGAAAGGATGAATTTGTTTTTATCATTTTGAATAAACACTTAGTTTTAGGTGATTTGGAAGATGGTTACCATGTGATGTGTAATATGAATTGTCGCTGTATTGCATATGTAAAATATGTTCACTTATGTCAATCACTGTTTAATTATTGTTTAATAGTGATAACCTGTATTGGTCTTATATATAGTTGCTCTTCGCACTGCTTGACAAAGGCTCTATTGAGATTAGCTGAAATGTTGCATTGGGTGTAATAGAAAGATCCACAGTTTTTTTTCACCAAGACTAAAAGTGCTGCCTTGTTCATCTTCATCTATATATCTATATATATATATATTTATGCGTACAGCGGATCGTCAAAGACCCCGAAACGCGGTTTCAGATCTTACAAACACATTTTTTACAGGGCTGACAAATTTTTCACAGGGGATACCCTAGACCAGTGATGGCTAACATTGGCACTCCAGCTGTGGTAAAACTACAACTTCCAAGATGCCCCCCTTGCTTGGCTGCTCTCAGAACTCTATAGAAATAAATAGAGCATGCTGGGAGTCGTAGTTTTTATTTTGAGAAGCAATCTGCGTCATGTTAAAGAGTTCCAGGTTCCCCCTCTCATGTCGTACAGGAGGTCTCCCAATTTGCGAGACAAGCTTGTTAAGACTGAAATAGTCTTACATAGGCATGAAAAGAAAAGGAAGTTTTCCATGCTTGAACTGTGTGAACTGCAGTTACATGCTTAAAGGTTCACTCACCCAGTTCTGCGTACACAACATGACATTCGCCATTATCTAACATGTGATAGTGTTTTTGTAATCTACCTACTCCAATGTCCTTGTAATCTCCTTTATGTAGGAGAGACCCCTCTTGATTTAAAAATGCGTCTTAACCAGAACAGATACACCATTAGGCAAAAAAAGAAAGACTTACCAGTATCTAAACATTTTGCCGAAGCTGGGCATAAGGAAAAAGATCTTAGATTTAGGATCATTGATCACATCCCCCCCTCTGAAAAGAGGTGAAAATAGGGAAGAGCGCTGAAACGGCGCAAACTGGTATGGATATATCGTTTACACACTTTGAGACCCAATGGGTAAATACGGAGTTAGATGGGGGTTATTTGACAGATAGACGCTGTTCTCGTTCTCATTATGGAGAGTCATCTTCTGTTCTGCCTGCCTGTATTATTATGTAATAATGTCATAGACAAATTAAATAAATGTATTTATTTATTAACTTTTGTTCTGGTTTTACACCTAGTGTTAGCAGAAGTGGTTCTCCACGTCCGCATGATTCGGCTCTGCTACAATACTTCATTTAATGACCAGCGGGACATCAGTGGTTTCATTTTGTATTATGATTTAAATTTATGCACTTGTAGGATTGTATAATGACTTGCTATTTTGTGTGGTTTATAGGTGTGGAGGGGGTGTAATGTTTGCTATCTGGGACGAGACACTAGTGTGCCCCGACACCGGTAGGCATCTTGGCATGTGATGTGGGGCCCAAGTCAGGGCTCCCGGTCTAGTGCTGCACCTTTAACACTAAACTATCCAGTCAGCATTTAGTCGCTCTTGATCTCCTATAGTACTGCTATTTTTGGGTGGCTGGGGTGGTATGGATGTTGCTCCATCTTGTGGTGTGCAGCTTGACATTCACGTGTGGTGCGACACGCTGCAGTTGTTTGCCTCGGGTTCATCTTCACTGGATGCCCCCACTGCGATTTTGGGCCATCACTCATATGTTTTCTGTGAATCCGCTATTTTCCATTGGCGTTTGCCTAGTTTTTAGTAAATGATCCCACAGATGATCTTGTTTGCAGTATGATTGCATTCACACGCCTGTAGGTATATAAACTACGGGGTTATCAAGGTGATTTCCACGCCCCTGTTGTTGATTGTCTGTGGCGGGGTCACATGGTCTGCCCCTCTCTCCCTCCGTTGCGGGTGGCGCACTCTTTGTCAGCACGTCCTTGGTCACGTGGGCAGTGGCTGGGAGGAGTGCCGCTTGCGTCTGTGGGAGGTGGGGTTGACTGTCTGGCCCCGCGCTTGCGCGGTGAACACAGGGGAACACCAACTACATGCGGACACACTAAACCACCAATGGTACGCTGGTTTTGTTCATGTTATTAACAAATATAGGTCAGCTGTGATATACTAGCTAGTCCTAATCTTTTTAACCCTTCACCAACACTAACCACTGGCACTTTATCACCTTATAACTGTGCAAAGATCGTAGTTTTGAATACGTATTTATAATTTATAACAGTGGTCCTTTTAGTATTTATGTATAATCATGTATTTATTGTGTAATCTTGATATTGATATTTTAGATTGTGTATGATCATGTGACTAAGTATTTTGATGCACCATGTGTTCAAAGGGTTAATGTCTTGCTCCTCCCTTCTAGGACAGAAGATAAATCATTAGTAAATCAGACTAATTAAACCCCCCTATAAAGTAGTGCGCACCCACTAGGCAGACTAGCTTTTGTAAAAGTAATTTGCGGGCTTTTGGGCATCATGGCACCAATTATTTCGTATTTCTGTACCATATGCCAATGTTTTTTGATAATAGTTTGTACTTTTTTATATTGCTCATTATATGGCAGAATTATCCTGGCATTCTCTTCTGTGCTGTTCTTCTGAATTGGGGCAGTTTCATCAAAAAAGGACTTTCTATCCATATTTCGGACTTGCTCTAATGCCTTTTTTTTTTAAAGATTTTAGGAAAGTATTCTTTTTCTAAAAATTGTTCTTTCATGCTTGTTGCTTCTAATTCAAATTGCTTGTTTATTGTACAATTTCTTTTTATTCTTCTAAACTGTCCCTGAGGGAAGTTTAGTAGCCACTTTGGAAGGTGGCAGCTGCTATATAAAATATAGCTGTTATGTGCTATCTATCTGTAAAAATCTCCTCCCCTTTCTTCTCTTCTTGTCCTCTTCTTCTTCTTTCTCCATTCCTCCTTATGGGTGATCGATATCGTCGTGTGTTGTGATTTACCTGATATGTGTCTTGTTTTGGGGTTCTCTGTTCATACCGTGTTCTGTGTTCCTGCTGTGAAACATGACATTTGTTTCTTAAATTGTATTGGTGATGTGGGGTGGAATTAGTACTGTGTGTGTGAATCCTCGATTGAGGAGTCTTCTGTCATGTACGTCATCTGTGATATGGTGGAGTTTGGTCTAAAAATTGCTTTCTTTCTTCTAATGCCTCAAATCTATTAAGACCTGGGATCTGTGCGAATGTATCATTACTCTCCTCTCTGTCATATTGAATAGTTCTATTTGTTTTCGACTGATCTGTTTTATTTGATTGACTTGATTGTTTTTTTTTTTTTTATTGTGTCTTAATTTATTCATTTTTTTATCCATTATGTCGTATTCTACTTTAGATTTTTACATAATCTCCCCTGCCATATATTATATTCAACATTTTTAGGTAGCTTAGCTACTACTTCTTTTATATCATTAATTCTACTAGATACTTCTTCCGATATTTGCATTCTCCTTTTTATAATTAGTTTTATCAGAGCTATGGATTCTTGATGTAATAACAAATCCCATTAGCTATTAAATGATGGTTCCCATAAATCCTGTGCTGGGGATTTAATTAATGTCAGCCCTTTTGGGATTTTATCAAGGATAACGTATTGTTCTAATGTCTTAATTTCCTACCTTTGTTTGAGTAATAGTGTTTCCAACTCTTTAAATGTATCCCTTGTGCATATTTCACCAATCACCAATTTCACCTTTAAACATAAAAGATTTGACTTTGAGTCCCTTATTCTCAACATGACTCCAGATATCCATGGTTTCCAGATCAGTGTGCTAACCTTGTTGGTGACAATACAAAATTTTTGGTAAAATGTGTAAAAGTAGCACTACTGCGTCCGGTCCCCAGGATGGGTGCACACAGCCTACAGATTCACCCAATCTATAAAAAAGCAATAATAAAGAAAAAGCTGGGCACTCACAATTACCTGGAGTGGGTGGTACTTTATTGATAAATATTAGTAGTATACTAAAACATTTAAAAATGCAATAAATGGTCTGGCCAGACTTTAAAATACAGCAGTCCACTCAAATAATATATTGTGCGGAATAGATATAGAGTATTAGAAGGATCCGTTTAATCCACGATAAAACTAATCACACTGCAATTTTTCATCCAATCGATATAATAATTGCAATTTTCAGATAATGTTTGCATCAAAAGTATATACAGTACAGACCAAAAGTTTGGACACACCTTCTTATTCAAAGAGTTTTCTTTATTTTCAAGACTATGAAAATTGTAGATTCACACTTAAGGCATCAAAACTATGAATGTGGAATTATATACATAACAAAAAAGTCTGAAACAACTGAAAATATGTCATATTCTAGGTTCTTCAAAGTAGACACCTTTTGCTTTGATTACTGCTTTGCACACTCTTGGCATTCTCTTGATGAGCTTCAAGAGGTAGTCACCTGAAATGGTTTTCACTTCACAGGTGTGCCCTGTCAGGTTTAATAAGTGGGATTTCTTGCCTTATAAATGGGGTTGGGACCATCAGTTGTGTTGTGGAGAAGTCAGGTGGATACCAGCTGATAGTCCTACTGAATAGACTGTTAGAATTTGTATTATGGCAAGAAAAAAGCAGCTAAGTAAAGAAAAACGATTGGCCATCATTACTTTAAGAAATGAAGGTCAGTCAGTCCGAAAAATTGGGAAAACTTTGAAAGTGTCCCCAAGTGCAGTCACAAAAACCATCAAGCGCTACAAAGAAACTGGCTCACATGCGGACCACCCCAGGAAAGGAAGACCAAGACTCACCTCTGCTGCGGAGGATAAGTTCATCCGAGTCACCAGCCTCAGAAATCGCAGGTTAACAGCAGCTCAGATTAGAGACCAGGTCAATGCCACACAGAGTTCTAGCAGCAGTCACATCTCTAGAACAACTGTTAAGAGGAGACTGTGTGAATCAGGCCTTCATGGTAGAATATCTGCTAGGAAACCACTGCTAAGGAAAGGCAACAAACAGAAGAGACTTGTTTGGGCTAAAGAACATAAGGAATGGACATTAGACCAGTGGAAATCTGTGCTTTGGTCTGCTTTGGATCTTTGGTTCCAACCACGTGTCTTTGTGTGACACAGAAAAGATGAACGGATGACTCTACATGCCTGGTTCCCACCTTGAAGCATGGAGGAGGAGGTGTGATGGTGTGGGGGTGCTTTGCTGGTGACACTGTTGGGGATTTATTGAAAATTGAAGGCATACTGAACCAGCATGGCTACCACAGCATCTTGCAGCGGCATGCTATTCCATCCGGTTTGGACCATCATTTATTTTTCAACAGGACAATGACCCCAAACACACCTCCAGGCTGTGTAAGGGCTATTTTACCATGAAGGAGAGTGATTGGGTGCTGCGCCAAATGACCTGGCCTCCACAGTCACCGGACCTGAACCCAATCAAGATGGTTTGGGGTGAGCTGGACCGCAGAGTGAAGGCAAAAGGGCCAACAAGTGCTAAGCATCTCTGGGAACTCCTTCAAGACTGTTGGATGACCATTTCAGGTGACTACCTCTTGAAGCTCATCAAGAGAATGCCAAGAGCGTGCAAAGCAGTAATCAAAGCAAAAGGTGGCTACTTTGAAGAACCTAGAATATGATATATTTTCAGTTGTTTCACACTTTATTGTTGTTCACATGTGTTAATTCATAGTTTTGATGCCTTCAGTGTGAATCTACAATTTTCATAGTCATGAAAAAAATGAAAAGTCTTTGAATGAGAAGGTGTGTCCAAACTTTTGGTCTGTACTGTACATTTCCACAATATAGTATAAGGAATGTTTGTGGTATTCCAAATCACATAGTCTTAGAATCGTATCTTATCAGTTCTCATATTGAAAATAACTTGTGTAAATATGAAAAATCAAACACCACAACCAACAGATTGTTTACGTTTTCCTCTGCACAGTAGTTATACTCACAAGCCAGGTTCGATCACGGGTGGAATTCGGTGCATATATTATACAGTATAATAAGTGCTGCCTTTGGACTCAAGGAAAGATACATTTCGGTAAGCACATTTAGACTTTCCTTATCGTCCTTCAGGCAGCACACACAAAGGGATCTGAAAAGTAGTATCAAACAGGTGGGGGAGGGGGGAGAAATCGCAGCCTTAATAATCACTTGTCTGTCAAAGGCTGAATCGCAAGCACCTCCAACTTACGGTATATTGTTTTGTAAAGGTGCATGGAGTAGACCATGTAGCACCCAACAGATTTGATCCAATTTTTGTCCCCTCTTTTCTCTGCCTAAGCAACTAAGTGGACTGAGTTGAGTGTGCTATAGCTCTACCTAGTAACTGGAGTACTTGACATTTAGAAGCAGACTTTAATAGTATTCTTAGGGTCCATTCACACGTCCGCAATTTCATTCTGCATTTTGCAGACCCATTAATTTCTATGGGGCAGCACGATGTGCTGCCCGGATCCGGAATTGCGGATCTGCACTTCCGGGTCTGCAATTCCGATCCCGAAAAATATAGAACATGTCTTATTCTTGTCCATAATTGGGGACAAGAAAAGGCATTTTCTATTAAGTGCCGGCGATGTGCGGTCCGCAAAATTCGGAACGCACATCGTCGATGTTGGTGTTTTGCGGATCCACACGCACGGACGCGTGAATGGACCCTTAATCCAAGCAGTGTAGGCTTTCTGTCTTTTATACTTCTCTATAAACAGCTGGTCAGCCATCCTGAAGAACCCTGGTTCTCCAATGACCAGTAGATGAAGCTTGTCTTGTTCATCTGATTGAGGATACTGATAGATTAATGTATTAACTTACATTCATGTTAGATGAGACCTTTGGTAGGATATAGGGCATCAACCTTAAAATCAAGTCTTCTTGATGTACTTTCAGATATGGCCCTTTACATGATAGCACTTGCAAAGTCTGACACTTTCTTGGCTGATGCAATTGCCAACAGAAATAATACCTTCCAAGATACAAACCTTAGTTGTGCTTCTGTATGAAGCTGAAATAGAGATTCAACCAGGGTCTTGAGGAGAACAGCCTCATCCCAGGCTGGAATAGGAGGCTTAACCGATTTATTTAAATTGAATAATGGTAAAAAAAAAAAATGCATGAATGCTCAAAGGCTCCATCTATGCAAGCAGTGGCAGCCGTGAAATTCACTCTTAAAGTGTTAGGTTTTAACCCAAACTGGAAGCCTTCCTGTAAAAAAATGTAAGACTTCAGAAAGATCAGGATTCTGCAAAGTTTCCACCAACACATCTTACAAGCCCTTCTTCAGTCCTGAACCGTCAGATTGCAGGTTGTAACTTGCTGTAACATCTCCGATGTGGATGCTGTAGACCTGCTTGAACTAGAAGATTTGGCTGGATTGTATCTCCAATAATTTCCTCTTTAAAGTTGTAGCTAGAGTTGAGCGAACACCTGGATGTTCGGGTTCGAGAAGTTCGGCCGAACATCCCGGAAATGTTCGGGTTCGGGATCCGAACCCGATCCGAACTTCGTCCCGAACCCGAACCCCATTGAAGTCAATGGGGACCCGAACTTTTCGGCACTAAAAAGGCTGTAAAACAGCCCAGGAAAGAGCTAGAGGGCTGCAAAAGGCAGCAACATGTAGGTAAATCCCCTGCAAACAAATGTGGATAGGGAAATGAATAAAAATAAAAATTAAATAAATAAAAATTAACCAAAATCAATTGGAGAGAGGTTCCATAGCAGAGAATCTGGCTTCCCGTCACCCACCACTGGAACAGTCCATTCTCAGATATTTAGGCCCCGGCACCCAGGCAGAGGAGAGAGGTCCCGTAACAGAGAATCTGTCTTCATGTCAGCAGAGAATTAGTCTGCATGTCATAGCAGAGAATGAGGCTTCACGTCAGCCACCACTGCAACAGTCCATTGGCATATATTTAGGCCCAGCACCCAGGCAGAGGAGAGAGGTCCCGTAACAGACAATCTGGCTTCATGTCAGCAGAGAATCAGTCTGCATGTCATAGCAGAGAATCAGGCTTCACGTCACCCACCACTGCAACAGTCCATTGTCATAAATTTAGGCCCAGCACTAGTGTTGAGCGGCATGTCCCATATTCGAATTCGCGAAATTTTGTGAATATTCGAAAGAATATTCGTAAAATATTCGCGATTATTCAAATTCGTTATTATTTCGCATATGCGATAATTCGAATTTTCGCATCGCATAATACATATGCTATGCAAAATTCACATGTGCGCTAATGAAATCGCCTTACGAAGATTCGCAACTCAATTCAATCACTAATGTATGAATGCAATGCCCTTTGCCTCTGTTCTGGGACAAGTGTAGATATTCGCATGTGCGCTAATAAAATCGCCTTACGAAGATTCGCACCTCAATCACTTTCTAGGGAATGTGAGACTTTTGGGAATCAATCGAGATACAGTGGGGGGTGATGACAGTAGTTGACAGAGTACAGATCAATGTAATCTGTAAGGTGGAAAGTAAAATAAAAAATACGAATTTTCGTTAATCAAATTTTACGAAGTTCTACGTATTCGCGAATATGGTGCTATACTATATGAATGCACAGGCCTTTGCCTCTCTGTTCTGGGGACAAGTGTAGATATTTGCATTTGCGTTAATAAAATCGCCTTACGAAGATTCGCAGCTCAATTCAATCACTAATGTATGAATGCAAAGCCCTTTGCCTCTGTTCTGGGACAAGTGTAGATATTCGCATGTGCGCTAATAAAATCGCCTTACGAAGATTCGCAACTCAATTCACTAATGTATGAATGCAAAGCCCTTTGCCTCTGTTCTGGGACGTGCCGATATTCGCATGTGCGCTAATAAAATCGCCTTACGAAGATTCGCGCCTCAATCACTTTCTAGGCAATGTGAGTAAGATCTGAGCTGTTGGACCTTTGGGAAACAATCAATTATATGTGTACTGTAATTTTGTGGGGGGGGGAAAAAACAAAAAACGAATATTCGTTTTTACGAATAT
Source organism: Bufo gargarizans (assembly GCF_014858855.1). NCBI lineage: Eukaryota > Metazoa > Chordata > Amphibia > Anura > Bufonidae > Bufo > Bufo gargarizans. The sequence continues at coordinate 673,029,378 of NC_058081.1, forward strand.
ATAGCACTATATTCGAAATATTCGCGAAATCGCGAAGTTGCGATATTCGCGAAAAAAATTTGCTTTTCGAATATTCGCGCTCAACACTACCCAGCACCCAGGCAGAGGAGAGAGGTCCCGTAACAGACAATCTGGCTTCATGTCAGCAGAGAATCAGTCTGCATGTCATAGCAGAGAATGAGGCTTCACGTCAGCCACCACTGCAACAGTCCATTGGCATATATTTAGGCCCAGCACCCAGGCAGAGGAGAGAGGTCCCGTAACAGACAATCTGGCTTCATGTCAGCAGAGAATCAGTCTTCATATCATAGCAGAGAATCAGGCTTCACGTCACCCACCACTGTAAGAGTCCATTTTCATAAATTTAGGCCCAGCACACAGGCAGAGGAGAGAGGTCCCGTAACAGAGGATCTGGCTTCATGTCAGCAGAGAATCAGTCTGCATGTCATAGCAGAGAATCAGGCTTCACATCACCCAACATTGGAACAGTCCATTGGCATATATTTAGGCCCCGGCACCCAGACAGAGGAGAGGTTCATTCAACTTTGGGTAGCCTCGCAATATAATGGTAAAATGAAAATAAAAATAGGATTGAATGAGGAAGTGCCCTGGAGTCCAATAATATATGGTTAAGGGGAGGTAGTTAATGTCTAATCTGGACAAGGGACGGACAGATCCTGTGGGATCCATGCCTGGTTCATTTTTATGAACGTCAGCTTGTCCACATTGGCTGTAGACAGGCGGCTGCGTTTGAGGCCTAGTATTTAGGCGCTGGGTGACCGGTATGGATTTAGTGACAGAATTAGACTTGGAAATGCACAGAAGCGTGTGTGTGTGAAGTTATTCTGAATGACCCAATGTGCACCTTCAATATTATATACCCTTTTAGGGATAGATTTCAAATAGCTCTGATATAGCAGAAACCACTAAATTATGAAATTGCTAAATTGGGAATTGTACTTCAACCCAGAACAAAAAATGTGCTTTGACGGACACTAAATATCTTGCCCAGCAACAACAGTACAGCGGTGGGTAACGAGAGATTTAGAGGGAATTAAATTTGAGGCCTAGTATTTAGGCGCTGGGTCACCGGTATGGATTTAGTGACAGAATTAGACTTGGAAATGCACAGAAGCGTGTGTGTGAAGTTATTCTGAATGACCCAATGTGCACCTTCAATATTATATACCCTTTTTGGGATAGATTTCAAATAGCTCTGATATAGCAGGAACCACTAAATTATGAAATTGCTAAATTGGGAATTGTACTTCAACCCAGAACAAAAAATGTGCTTTGACGGGCACTAAATAACTTTCCCAGCTACAACAGGACAACGGTAACGAGAGATTTAGAGGGATTTAAATTTGAGGCCTAGTATTTAGGCGCTGGGTGACAGGTATGGGTTTAGTGACAGAATTAGACTTGGAAATACACAGTAGCGGGTGTGTGTGAAGTTATTCTGAATGACCCTATGTGCACCTTCAATATTATATACCCTTTTAGGGATAGATTTCAAATAGCTCTGATATAGCAGAAACCACTAAATTATGAAATTGCTAAATTGGGAATTGTACTTCAAACCAGAACAAAAAATGTGCTTTGACGGACACTAAATATCTTGCCCAGCAACAACAGTACACCGGTGGGTAACGAGAGATTTAGAGGGAATTAAATTTGAGGCCTAGTATTTAGGCGCTGGGTCACCGGTATGGATTTAGTGACAGAATTAGACTTGGAAATACACAGTAGCGGGTGTGTGTGAAGTTATTCTGAATGACCCTATGTGCACCTTCAATATTATATACCCTTTTTGGGATAGATTTCAAATAGCTCTGATATAGCAGGAACCACTAAATTATGAAATTGCTAAATTGGGAATTGTACTTCAACCCAGAACAAAAAATGTGCTTTGACGGGCACTAAATAACTTTCCCAGCTACAACAGGACAACGGTAACGAGAGATTTAGAGGGATTTAAATTTGAGGCCTAGTATTTAGGCGCTGGGTGACAGGTATGGGTTTAGTGACAGAATTAGACTTGGAAATACACAGTAGCGGGTGTGTGTGAAGTTATTCTGAATGACCCTATGTGCACCTTCAATATTATATACCCTTTTTGGGATAGATTTCAAATAGCTCTGATATAGCAGAAACCACTAAATTATGAAATTGCTAAATTGGGAATTGTACTTCAACCCAGAACAAAAAATGTGCTTTGACGGACACTAAATATCTTGCCCAGCAACAACAGTACAGCGGTGGGTAACGAGAGATTTAGAGGGAATTAAATTTGAGGCCTAGTATTTAGGCGCTGGGTCACCGGTATGGATTTAGTGACAGAATTAGACTTGGAAATACACAGTAGCGGGTGTGTGTGAAGTTACTCTGAATGACCCTATGTGCACCTTCAATATTATATACCCTTTTTGGGATAGATTTCAAAGAGCTCTGATATAGCAGGAACCACTAAATTATGAAATTGCTAAATTGAGAATTGTATTTCAACCCAGAACAAGAAATGTGCTTGAACGGACACTAAATAACTCGCCCAGCTACAGCACTAGGGACAGATTTAGCTGGATATAAATTTGAGGCCTAGTATTTAGGCGCTGGGTGACCGGTATGGATTTAGTGACAGAATTAGACTGGGATATGGCCAAAAAATGAACAGACTATTGCTGGTTAAATGCACTTGGTGTGACAGCTTCACCCTGATGTAGGCTTTAGCCAAAAAACAACCACACCATTGAGGGTTAAATGCACTTGGTGACAGGCGCAGCTTGCCCCTGATTTTGTATATGGCCAAAAAATGAACAGACTATTGCTGGTTAAATGCACTTGGTGTGACAGCTTCACCCTGATGTAGGCTTTAGCCAAAAAACAACCACACCATTGAGGGTTAAATGCACTTGGTGACAGGCGCAGCTTGCCCCTGATTTTGTATATGGCCAAAAAATGAACAGACTATTGCTGGTTAAATGCACTTGGTGTGACAGCTTCACCCTGATGTAGGCTTTAGCCAAAAAACAACCACACCATTGAGGGTTAAATGCACTTGGTGACAGGCGCAGCTTGCCCCTGATTTTGTATATGGCCAAAAAATGAACAGACTATTGCTGGTTAAATGCACTTGGTGTGACAGCTTCACCCTGATGTAGGCTTTAGCCAAAAAACAACCACACCATTGAGGGTTAAATGCACTTGGTCGCAGCTTGTGCTGGCGCACCACAAGACACAAAATGGCCGCCGATCACCCCAGAAAAATGAGACTGACAAACGGTCTGTGCAGCCTAAAAACAGTGAGCAATTGAGGATCAGCAGCTCAATGATCCACAGCTGCAGATCGATCAGTTAATCAAGTCCTTTGGAGGAGTTAATCTGCCTAATCTCGCCCTACTGTCGCAGCCGCAACCTCTCCCTACGCTAATCAGAGCAGAGTGACGGGCGGCGCTATGTGACTCCAGCTTAAATAGAGGCTGGGTCACATGGTGCTCTGGCCAATCACAGCCATGCCAATAGTAGGCATGGCTGTGATGGCCTCTTGGGGCAAGTAGTATGACGCTTGTTGATTGGCTGCTTTGCAGCCTTTCAAAAAGCGCCAAGAAAGCGTCACAAAAGCGCGAAGAAAGCGACGAACACCGAACCCGAACCCGGACTTTTACGAAAATGTCCGGGTTCGGGTCCGTGTCACGGACACCCCAAAATTCGGTACGAACCCGAACTATACAGTTCGAGTTCGCTCATCCCTAGTTGTAGCCAGTGAGAGATCATGCCCTCCTGGCCAGATAAGCACTATTGCTATGGCTGAGACCTCGTCTTATTTTCCTGAGCAGGATATGAGGGGAAATGGAGGGAAATTTGGATGAAAAATTCCTTACCATTTGAAAGACAGGCCTTCTATTCTTTCTGGTGGAGCCGCTAGATTCAGGGAGCAGAACTTCTTGAGCTTTGTATTGAGGCTGTCCCCATTGCATCTAAATGGAGGTCCCCTATCTGCACACAATCTGTTAGAAAATACAGTCGATGAGACTTCAACTGTGACCTACTTAACAGATCTGTCTGAACATTCAGAATACCTTGAATGTGGATGGCTGTCTACAGTTTGACATTCCACTGCCCATATCATAATTTGTTCCATGGATCAGAGCAAATCCTGTGCCAATTGTTGATGTAGCATATGGCGGAGATATTTTTCTGTTTGCTCAACCACTGACTGATTTTTTAGCCTGCCCGAAATGAAGAGCTAGATATATTGCTCCCAGGTCTCTGATATCGGATCACAGATATATTTCTTGAGGAGACAATCTTCCCTGAACTCAAAGAATGTGAAAGTGCACTTCCTGACCAGAGTTATTGGAATGGCCAGAAAAATCTACCTTGTTCAGTATTTCTCGGACAAAGCCATCAAGACAGGTTTTCCTGAGTTTCTGGCTTAATCACCACAAGACGAACCAGACTTGATAAACATTGGTTTATTCCTGAAACAAATCTGGTTTGCAATGTACACTAATGTCCATGTTATGGGTTCTATCTAAGAGGTCAGGAAAGTATATATTTTAAGACAGAGCGGCTGTCTAGCCTGATCTGATAGAGATCTTGACTAGTGACAGGAGAGGCGATTGCGTGGGGTTGGGGGGGGGGGGGGGTAAATGAAGGTTCTCCATCATGAAACCAAGATCTTCAGAATCCTCCTGATCACAGAGACAGAGTCCACATCCAAATGAGATGAGACAGGAGATAAGGTAAAAATATATAGATATGTGAGCAGAAAGCACCTGAGAGAAAGCTTCTGACTAGGGATGAGCAAATCGACTTCAGATGAAACATCCGAAGTCTATTTGCATAATACTTTGTTTGAATACTCTATGGAGTGAGCACTCTGTACAGTATTAGAATGTATTTGCTCCTATGGGCCGAAGTTATTACTTCATAAATCAATTTCTACTGTAAAAAACAATTTCCCAAACTCGAGGTCGGTTCCAAGCTAATACATCCTAATACTGTACGGAGCACTCGCTTCAAATGAAGTATTATGTCGAATCGACTTTGGATGTTTCATCCAAAGTCGATTCGTTCATCACTACTTCTGACCACTGAGAAGTAAACCATTCCACAACCTCTGCACTATGTCTGCACTGAAGACCTTCAGCTGGGACGCAATGGTGAAGACATCTCCTACATTGTCCACAGTTGGTACACATACTAACATTAGCTTTATGGGATTCTTTGCAGAGTGCTGTAATTGTAACATATGAATTTGCTCACTCATACATACAAGCTACATATGAGCCATTCCAGGACACAGGATGCTTAAAGCTGCTGTGATTCCGCTGCTGCAGTAAGATCTCACACTGTGCAGAGCCACAGATGTAGCTGAGCTAAAAACAACTCTGCTAACACAAGGCACAGGGTTATCTCCTACCATTTTGTGACAAACTATTGAAATACAGGTCCTTCTCAAAAAATTAGCATATTGTAATAAAGTTCATTATTTTCTGTAATGTACTGATAAACATTAGACTTTCATATATTTTAGATTCATTACACACCAACTGAAGTAGTTCAAGCCTTTTATTGTTTTAATATTGATGATTTTGGCATACAGCTCATGAAAACCCAAAATTCCTATCTCAAAAAATTAGCATATCATAAAAAGGTTCTCTAAACGAGCTATTAACCTAATCATCTGAATCAACGAATTAACTCTAAACACCTGCAAAAGATTCCTGAGGCTTTTAAAAACTCCCAGCCTGGTTCATTACTCAAAACCGCAATCATGGGTAAGACTGCCGACCTGACTGCTGTCCAGAAGGCCATCATTGACACCCTCAAGCAAGAGGGTAAGACACAGAAAGAAATTTCTGAACGAATAGGCTGTTCCCAGAGTGCTGTATCAAGGCACCTCAGAGGGAAGTCTGTGGGAAGGAAAAAGTGTGGCAGAAAACGCTGCACAACGAGAAGAGGTGACCGGACCCTGAGGAAGATTGTGGAGAAGGACCGATTCCAGACCTTGGGGGACCTGCGGAAGCAGTGGACTGAGTCTGGAGTAGAAACATCCAGAGCCACCGTGTACAGGCGTGTGCAGGAAATGGGCTACAGGTGCCGCATTCCCCAGGTCAAGCCACTTTTGAACCAGAAACAGCGGCAGAAGCGCCTGACCTGGGCTACAGAGAAGCAGCACTGGACTGTTGCATGTCATTCGGAAATCAAGGTGCCAGAATCTGGAGGAAGACTGGGGAGAGGGAAATGCCAAAATGCCTGAAGTCCAGTGTCAAGTACCCACAGTCAGTGATGGTCTGGGGTGCCATGTCAGCTGCTGGTGTTGGTCCACTGTGTTTTATCAAGGACAGGGTCAATGCAGCTAGCTATCAGGAGATTTTGGAGCACTTCATGCTTCCATCTGCTGAAAAGCTTTATGGAGATGAAGATTTCATTTTTCAGCACGACCTGGCACCTGCTCACAGTGCCAAAACCACTGGTAAATGGTTTACTGACCATGGTATTACTGTGCTCAATTGGCCTGCCAACTCTCCTGACCTGAACCCCATAGAGAATCTGTGGGATATTGGGAAGAGAAAGTTGAGAGACGCAAGACCCAACACTCTGGATGAGCTTAAGGCCGCTATCGAAGCATCCTGGGCCTCCATAACACCTCAGCAGTGCCACAGGCTGATTGCCTCCATGCCACGCCGCATTGAAGCAGTCATTTCTGCAAAAGGATTCCCGACCAAGTAATGAGTGCATAACTGAACATAATTATTTGAAGGTTGACTTTTTTTGTATTAAAAACACTTTTCTTTTATTGGTCGGATGAAATATGCTAATTTTTTGAGATAGGAAATTTGGGTTTTCATGAGCTGTATGCCAAAATCATCAATATTAAAACAATAAAAGGCTTGAACTACTTCAGTTGGTGTGTAATGAATCTAAAATATATGAAAGTCTAATGTTTATCAGTACATTACAGAAAATAATGAACTTTATCACAATATGCTAATTTTTTGAGAAGGACCTGTATATTGAAAGAGTTAATTTCTTGTGCCATTTTTTACTTAGCATGTTACTCTTCAAGTTTAGCTCAGCTGTACCTGTATACTTCTACTCCAAAATGGCTCCTGAGACGGAGACACCGCCTACGGGCCTGAAGGTAATATCAGTGGTTGTAACAGATGAACCAGCACTTCTCACAGGGACACAACCTGAAACATACATTGACAGTTTGCAGGGAACACCCACTGCATGTGAGAAACTTACCAAAACACTCCAGGATAAATCTCAGCTCAATCATTCCATGGAACACCCGATGGGGAAAATAAACTCCAGCTCTATAACATGCATATAACTCTGGAGACACTTCCAGCACTTCATATGATACGTGGTACTCTGAAAACCACTTCCATCTATATAACATCAGGCTTAGCAACCATACTGGCCTTCACAGCAGCAGGAGCCTCTGTATGTGAGAGCTTCATTGATCTAGACAGAAAAAAAAAACATGTCTGCCTAGTGGGTGCGCACTCCTTAATAGGAGGGTTAATTAGCCTGATTTACTAAAGATTTCTCTTCTGTCCTAGAAGGGAGGAGCAAGACATTAACCCTTTGTGTGTGCTCCCTGAAGGACGATAAGGAAACATCTACACACTGCATTTATTATACTGTATAATATGTGCAGTGTGTGTCTGTGTGTGTATATAGTATATACAGCAATGTACTGATGTGAGAAGTACGAGGTATAAAGGCGCAGTGTGTAGAGATATATGTAGTCAGTTATACATTATGGTTACCGTTTGAGGTACATGAGGCATTACTGGTTGTAACTGCAGTGCTATAAATGAATGAGATAAGAGTAAAAACAGGGAATGGGGGCAAATGAAGAGTAAAGGGGAGGACGTCCTCTTACCACTCCATTCTAGTCTCAATGTAGAGCTCATCGTGCAGATCTTCTCCATGCTGTTGGAGGTTGAATAACCTGTGGAAATGTCATCACAGATCCTGGCCGATGCATCTTTCTAGCCTGGGAACTACACCATTCTCTGTTCAGTTCCTTCATAGATATACAGGATGTTATAGGTCATTTAGCTTTCTCCACTAATGATAGGGATTCTAGACAGGAGCTGGAATGGTGTCATATAACCCAATTATAACCTATCCATTTTGACATAATTAATAGATTAGACACATGTTGAATAAATATTAATGTTTATTAGTGGAATATAATTAGCCATGGTGTCTAATGTTACCTGTACTTAATACATTAAAACTCCATTGTTAAAACAATTAGTCCGCCCAAAAGTGTGACTTTACCCCATACTCAGCACCAGGACATCTCTAAGGGATAAAAGAGGGGTTGGGGGGGGGGGGGGGGGTTCGTCACTGCCACTTACGTGAGTGCGCAGTAACGGTCTTTTCTCTTCTTTTACAGGTGCCTGCTCGTGATTTTGAGTTGCTGTCTCCTCCAATCAAGTTTCTCCTCATGGTGTCTTCTACCAGTACCACTCCCCATCTGAATCCAGGTGAGTAATAAAATAACTGTAATGCTTGCACATGCAAATTGTGGATTCATGACACCATGTTCCCCCCATTTGCATCCGCAAATATGGGTCAGCCATGGTGTCATATAACCCAATTTTAACCTATCCATTTTGACATTATATAGATTAGACATGTCTTGAATACATATTAATGTTTATAAGTGGAATATAATTGGCCACGTGCCTAATGTTACCTGTACTTAATACATTAAAACTTCATTGTTAAAACCATAAACAATTAATATATATGAATAACCAACAACAATTAGTCCGCCCAAAAGTGCAACTTTACCCCATGCCGCCATATAGCGAAACTAAATGGCTACAAGGCACTGCAACCAATTTTCAATTACATTTTGGAATCCAACATTAAGTATATCTAAACCAATTTTGGATAGTATATGTCCAGAGTCGTCATATCATCCACTGACAAATTCTTCCAACTCTACATGTCTGTAAGTTTTGCCTTTAATAGATCCTATGAATTTTTCGATACTTTTGTTAATGCAGATTTTGATCTTATCCATAAAGATCAGGTTTTTTCCTCTCCAAGCCCATCTTGGTGTTATTTCTGAAAAAATGATGTGTATTTCTTCCAGTGTATATTTTAATTATTTTATTAAATTGTGCGTTTTTAACCTACCCATGTCAAAAGAACCAGCATGTATAATCAACAAGATAGGTATAGGCCATATTTTTGATGCAGATATACAGTCTAATAATATATATAAATATTTTAACCTCGTCAAAGCTAGGTTGTCCGATTTAATTTTTTTTGTAGATCGTTTATTTTCTGAAAAGTTTATTTCCAATAATCCAGATGATCTTCACCGAATCTGGAAATAAAATACAATTTGCATCTGTTTAAGGTCCATCTCCCTATTTTTTTTTTATGGTTTTTCCTTTTAGACCAGTCTTTGATGCCAAAGTAGCTGCTCCAATTCTAAATGAACGGGTTGATTTTTTTCCTTTAGTAAACCAGCTTTGTTTTTACATTTAAGTAGAATGAAGTTGAACTGGAATTTTGTTAAAGGCAAATTATTAGAGTGAACAAATAGAGGGCCTTGAGAGTAAGACCTGACTATTAACCATTCTTTTATGGCATGGACTGGACAAAAGCTAGATGAAGTGAATTCACTTAGCCTTATCCAAATACCAATTCCTGATTGGTCTGTCTTTGACCTTTTTATAAATAATTTCAAGTAATCTGACTGGATCGACAAATCATTAATTAATAATGGTGCTTCAGAATTTTTATTAGTAGCTCCAATTTCGTTGATACGGAGTGCTCCAAAGAATGCCAGTAAAAATGCTTTGAATAGGAGAACTTCCTAATGAGAAGAACATATAGAAGGTAAGTACTCTAAGAATTTACCTAGAAATTCTAATGAAATTGTCCTGGTTTTATTTTTGTTATTAATACATCTTTTTATACCTTTAATTATTTGTTTGAGTAAAAAATTTGATGTAAAAGGTTCAACGTTGTAAATTTTTGGAAAAAATAAAATACCAGCTAAAATTTTCTGTATGTAATCAGCTTTACGGCCCTTTTTAAATAAATCTACAACAAATTGAATGTTTACAACCCTGTCATCTAATAGCTTTATATCGTTGGCAAACAAAATTTCCTCCAATTGTTCCATGCAGCTGTGTACCCAGCCCATGTATTAGGACAGGGATAGCCAACCTGCGGCTCACCAGCTGTTGCAAAACTACAACTCCCAGCATGCCCAGACTGTCTACAACTATCACAAAATTCATAAAATATATTACACAGAATTACTATGGAGAATAATCAGCAAAACAACCTGAATGCAGTAGTCCCCCCGTCGGTGCCTTAAAGACCCGTCAAACAGATGGAATACATGTCTGTGCAATATGCAGTGAGGTGATTCAAAAGTAGAAAGTATCAATAAATATCCGCTACAAGTGTCTGTGATGTTCAACTCACTGCACAGCCCAGTGGAGGGTTAATGTGTGAAAAATGCAGCCCAAAATAGTAATACTATAGAGCACAAAATCACATAACATCCACTAAATACATCCAGATGGAATATGCCCATATACAATAAATCAAAAATAACAGGCTGCAAGATCAAATTCCTACACAGAAATATCCACTGGGGACGTGAACATACCCACAGACATGAGGGCCCACAGTGGGGTTTCTTCCCCTGTGGTGATTGCACAGCATGTAATCACCACAGACAAATTTACTAACACCAACAGGGAGAAGGAGTACAAAATTGTGCTTTACATCTCCTGTAAAACGGAGGCAGTGATCTATCGTGCCGAGTGCCCCTGTGGCCTGATCTATATAGGCATGACCACGAGGGCACTCAGGACGAGAGTCCTGGAACACATTTGTGATATCAAGGCGGCTGCCGAGATCACGGAGTGCGATAAACTTAGAAAGTTAAAACCAGTGGCAAAACATTTCAGGGAGGTGCATGGCTGCAACCCCAGGGGCATTCTCTTTAAAGGGATAGACCGGGTACGACTGGGGATTAGAGGGGGCAACATAAAACGCTGCCTCCTCCAAAAAGAGACCAAATGGATGGTTCTGCTCAATACAGTGACTCCTCATGGATTAAATGAGGCTTTGAGTTTCAAATCCTTTATTTAGGGTAGCGTTGTTACTGAATTTTTTCAGTGATTTTAACTGTTGTTTATTCTATTTAGTTTTCGTGTGGTCATGGTATAAGGAGTGGAGGTGTGCAAGTAGAGGAGCAGTTCTCACATGGGCCGGAAATTCGATGATGTAAATAAAAAAGAGGATATCAACATAAAGAAAAATCATGACATATGCACTTCAAGGGAGTGATATATGGGACTCTAAATACATATACTTTTGGCATTTTTTCATCTGTGTGGTTGGAGCCATGATTATTTGATAAAGAATCTGCTATGACATATGGGCTAGACTATTGGATAATGGATTTATATGGGTTGTAATTAAAACATGATGTTTTTTAAGGTTTTCTGTATATCCTTGGGTGATGTTGTGCCTGACTAGGCTGGTATAACCATCATTGATGTTACCCAGCTGGATTTGGACGCACCTTCACCCTTTAGTATGAATTACCAATTTTATGTATATTTACAATTATGAATTTCAGAGTTTTTATTTATTTAGCCAATATTTTTGCACAGGATAGGTCACCGCAGGGTGTAACATAGTCCGTATTAGAAGATGTTGTTGACTAGTACGGTCTTCTTGTATAAGTATATATGGTCGTTTTTTTCACAATTTTGGTTTTGGGATAATTGATTGTGTATATGTCGAATGCTGCTGGGGTGTGACGATGAGCCTGACTGCACTGGACCCACTAGGCTTAGGTGGGCCCAGTGGCACTCGGGTCCATCGATCGTCCCCTGCAGTACTTTACATTTAATTATGAATTTTCCCCTTCTGAATGGTTGTGGGATCTTTTTATGTAATGGGATTAATTGAATGGGTCACTGTCATCCGCTTTGAAAATACTTATGTAGAAGTACAACCCCACATGGTCTATGCAGATTTCTTTTGAATGGGCTGGATAGGACGGGACCTCTATTGATTAGGGTCTACACCTTTATAAAATTATTGTTGCACGGGTCACTTATATTTATTCTTGATAATATTGGCAAGAATATAATATCACTTCTGTCTTTTGAAGAATATTGTTCTTTTCTGTACATATACATAATTGATATACATATATCATGTCTTAGAGGAAATATATATTATACATTACATCACATAATCATGTACATAAGGTTTGTTTATGATAAATTGTTGTAATCTTATATGGAATCATGGTGTCATGGATATGTAAATTTACTGTTAAGAACTATGGGATCCAATTTATATAAAATCATGTTATTTCCTATGCATAAATTCATAATGTTAAATTCTTGTGAACCCGCTAAAAAATCATGGGTTTCAATTTATATAAAATCATGCTATCCTCTATGTACAAATTTATTATGTGAAATTCCTGAAAATCTGTATGAAATTATGAAACTGCGGAATCATGTTTTTTCTACCGTACAGTGTGGATTTTTTGTTTATTTTTCGTTGATTTATCCTTGTTTTTCTTCCCCTTCATTTCTTCCCCACCTTTGTTTCCCCCTTTTTTATCCTTATCATGAGCCATGTGTATTCAGCGGTCCTGTGGTATTTCCGGACTTTATATACCTCATGTAAATCCCATTAAGGGCTAGGATCATTTACCATATATTTGGATGGGCTCTGGTATTTTCGGAGCCGCTTGGCAGGTTTGCCGGATAAGTTGATACAGCGCTTGGCCAGGATGCGCTGTGTGCCGGGTCACGTGGGGACGCCGCTACGTTTCCTTGGGAGGCGGGCTGGAATGCACGCTTGCGTTCCACCCCTCCTCCTGATGAATGCGGCGCCTCCATGATGTCCTCGGCGTGCATCATCGGGCACAAGCGCTCGATTAATAGGTATCAGCTGAATTATACTAACTATATGTGTAGCTACATGAGGGGTATAAAGGGGGAGCCATGGCCACATTCACATTAACCTCCTGACGAAGCTGAGGGGAAACGCGTGTCGGGGTTCTTTCCTGCCCTGTGTTCGGTGTCTTAACCCTTCATCATGTCTGTGGGTATGTTCACGTCCCCAGTGGATATTTCTGTGTAGGAATTTGATCTTGCAGCCTGTTATTTTTGATTTATTGTATATGGGCATATTCCATCTGAATGTATTTAGTGGATGTTATGTGATTTTGTACTCTATAGTATTACTATTTTGGGCTGCATTTTTCACACATTAACCCTCCACTGGGCTGTGCAGTGAGTTGAACATCACAGACACTTGTAGCGGATATTTATTGATACTTTCTACTTGTGAATCACCTCACTGCATATTGCACAGACATGTATTCCATCTGTTTGGCGGGTCTTTGAGGCACCGACGGGGGGGACTACTGCATTCAGGTTGTTTTGCTGATTATTCTCCATAGTAATTCTGTGTAATATATTTTATGAATTTCGTGATCAATTGACGATCTAATAAAGTACAGGGAGTGCAGAATTATTAGGCAAGTTGTATTTTTGAGGATTAATTTTATTATTGAACAACAACCATGTTCTCAATGAACCCAAAAAACTCATTAATATCAAAGCTGAATATTTTTGGAAGTAGTTTTTAGTTTGTTTTTAGTTTTAGCTATTTTAGGGGGATATCTGTGTGTGCAGGTGACTATTACTGTGCATAATTATTAGGCAACTTAACAAAAAACAAATATATACCCATTTCAATTATTTATTTTTACCAGTGAAACCAATATAACATCTCAACATTCACAAATATACATTTCTGACATTCAAAAACAAAACAAAAACAAATCAGTGACCAATATAGCCACCTTTCTTTGCAAGGACACTCAAAAGCCTGCCATCCATGGATTCTGTCAGTGTTTTGATCTGTTCACCATCAACATTGCGTGCAGCAGCAACCACAGCCTCCCAGACACTGTTCAGAGAGGTGTACTGTTTTCCCTCCTTGTAAATCTCACATTTGATGATGGACCACAGGTTCTCAATGGGGTTCAGATCAGGTGAACAAGGAGGCCATGTCATTAGATTTTCTTCTTTTATACCCTTTCTTGCCAGCCACGCTGTGGAGTACTTGGACGCGTGTGATGGAGCATTGTCCTGCATGAAAATCATGTTTTTCTTGAAGGATGCAGACTTCTTCCTGTACCACTGCTTGAAGAAGGTGTCTTCCAGAAACTGGCAGTGGGACTGGGAGTTGAGCTTGACTCCATCCTCAACCCGAAAAGGCCCCACAAGCTCATCTTTGATGATACCAGCCCAAACCAGTACTCTACCTCCACCTTGCTGGCGTCTGAGTCGGACTGGAGCTCTCTGCCCTTTACCAATCCATCCACGGGCCCATCCATCTGGCCCATCAAGACTCACTCTCATTTCATCAGTCCATAAAACCTTAGAAAAATCAGTCTTGAGATATTTCTTGGCCCAGTCTTGACGTTTCAGCTTGTGTGTCTTGTTCAGTGGTGGTCGTCTTTCAGCCTTTCTTACCTTGGCCATGTCTCTGAGAATTGCACACCTTGTGCTTTTGGGCACTCCAGTGATGTTGCAGCTCTGAAATATGGCCAAACTGGTGGCAAGTGGCATCTTGGCAGCTGCACGCTTGACTTTTCTCAGTTCATGGGCAGTTATTTTGCGCCTTGGTTTTTCCACACGCTTCTTGCGACCCTGTTGACTAATTTTGAATGAAACGCTTGATTGTTCGATGATCACGCTTCAGAAGCTTTGCAATTTTAAGAGTGCTGCATCCCTCTGCAAGATATCTCACTATTTTTGACTTTTCTGAGCCTGTCAAGTCCTTCTTTTGACCCATTTTGCCAAAGGAAAGGAAGTTGCCTAATAATTATGCACACCTGATATAGGGTGTTGATGTCATTAGACCACATCCCTTCTCATTACAGAGATGCACATCACCTAATATGCTTAATTGGTAGTAGGCTTTCGAGTCTTTACAGCTTGGAGTAAGACAACATGCATAAAGAGGATGATGTGGTCAAAATACTCATTTGCCTAATAATTCTGCACGTAGTGTATTTATATTTCCACTGGGCATTCCATGGTTGTTTTTATAGCAACATTTATAGGTTTATTTGATTGGTTCTCTGTTTGCCCTTATTTACGGTATTATAGGGAGGCCTTTTTCCTCTTTTTTCGGTTCTATGTCTACAACTATCAGCCTACAGCAGGGCATGGTGGGATTTGTAGTTTTACAACAGCTGGAGATCCGCAGGTTGGCCAACCCTGTTTTAGGAGCTAAAGATTTACTGACTAAATCGTAGGTTAATTACAGATTTTCTTCCAAAGCTGTTGAGGGCAAGGGATTCCTGTCATCTCTGCATCTGGTACCAATTGCCTGAATAGTGCGAAGTTCTGCCGGGATAAAGAATCTGCTATTGTATTGTTCTTACCCTGTATGTATTTGGCTTTCATCCAGATGTTATTATTCAGGCAAATTAAAGTAATATTTCTCAAAACCTTTATTACTGTTTGGTATTTTACGGCTAAACAGTTTATGGCAAAAACAACTCATTTGTTGTGTGAATATAGTAAAATACCTCTATTCCTGAATGAATTTTGCTGCAAATCAGGACTAGCACGAGTTCTAAGAAAACTATGTTTTTTATAATTGAATGTTCTAACCAATTTAATGGCCACAAATCAGCTGACCACTGGTTTTTGTAAATTGCTCCATTATCCCATCGATACAGCCACATCTGTGCATAATTGCATGGCATCTGAGTCTACAAATTCCTGTTGCCAAATTGTTCTGCCATTAAAGTTGTCCAAGAAGCTTAGCCATATATTTGTCGTCTTTTATCTGTTTTGACAATCAAATATGGTCAAAAAGTGAGTTTTTTCCTTTAGTTACTGCGTACCCATTGGGATAACCCTGGCTATAAATTTAAAGAGCCCAGAGCCGATTGTAATCTTTTTAACGTAGTTTTCTTTTACAATAATAAATTCTTTACTGAAATTTGAGATGGAACTATTTTTTCCTATTGTATTTTAAATTCCATATTTACGGTATCTATAGAGACAATACCAATGGAAAGAACAGTTTTTTTTCTACTAATGGTATATTGAAATAATCTAAAATATCTTTGAACTATTTTAGTAGGTTGTAACAATCGGCAGTTCCATGTTTGCCTATAAACAAAAAATCATCCAGGTAGTATATTACAAAACCACCACCTGAATGACTTTCTAACATCCATTGCAAAAAGCTGGAAAATGCCTCAAAGTAAAAACAGGATAGTGAAAAGCTCATTGGTAGTGCTTTCTCGTAATTTAATTACTAGAGGTAAGCAAATTTTTCAAAAATTCAATTCGCCAGTTCCCTGAATTTTTGGGTAAAAATGTGTTTCAATTCGAATATATTCGGAGCAAATATTGTCAAAGAACGTCTATTTTCTGGCTTCAGAGAGCCTTTATAGTGGTGTAGAACACTGTGCCTTGCAGTAACATGCATATGGAGTCTGCTGTGGTAGTGAAATAATACTGTTAGTCCATATGACATGCAGATGACAGGGGTCGCTCTTAGAATCACTGCTCACTTAACTTATCGCGGCAGTCACAGGGCCAAAACTGAACAAATAACTCAAGATTGAACTCAGCCTTACAGGTCGATGTTAGCGCCAAGAAGAAGCGCACTCCTTTTACACCGTCATCAGCTGATTTCACATAGATATCAACAGAAACTGTTCTATTAAATGCTTACATACAAGTAGAGTCCCCCCCAGACAGAGTGGAGAGGGTGTCAGCAGTAAGTTTGTGTTGATGTCACTGATTATTTTGCCCTTCCTCTGATCCAATAACCCACAAAAATCGAATACTGTCTGTGGAGCATCTGCCTTCACTCGGTCAGCATTTGTTCAGTATTCCTAATGCAAAAAAAAAAAACAGGAGTGGATGCAAAACAGAGATTACACGTGAATGGAATATTTGCAAGTCTTCTGTGTTTTGTGCCCACTAGTGCTTTTGGATCCCAAATCATAAGCTAATTCTGATGGGATCATACAGGCCTTACAGCTGCTACACAGAGAAGATCCGTTGTGAATCTCATCTTACCTTCCTTCTGACATATCACAAGAAGGGTCAAATAAATGATGATGTCAGCCAAGCCAAAAAGGCTAAATAGTGTCCCAGTCATTAAGTGGGGAGGGTGGGAACAGCATGATAAGTCCACAGAGTGCCCCTATGACATAGTGGTGAAGTGGAAGCAGCATGAAGAGACCATAGAGTGGGCCAATGACAGAGTCTGGAGGTGGCGGCAGCATAAGGCGACCACAGAGTGGCAAGGTGACATAGTGTGGAGGTGGCAGCAGAATCAGGAGGCCACAGGGTATCAAGGTGACATAGTGTGGAGGTAGCAGCAGCATGAGGCGACCACAGAGTGACAAGGAGACATAGTGTGGAGGAGGCAACAGCAGCAGGAGACCACAGAGTGGCGAGGTGACATAGTGTGGAGGTGGAAGCAGCATGAGGAGACCACAGAGTGGTAAGGTAACATAGTGTGGAGGTGGCAGAAGTATCAGGAGGCCACAGAGTGGCAAGGTGACATAGTGTGGGGTTGGGTGACAATACCAGTGCCTGCTGAAGATGGTGGGTGAAGGAAGGAGCACTTGGCATCAGATGTGTGGCATCAGGTAGGTGGCAGCATCAGAATAGTAGCTGAGACAGGTATCCATAAGAAACCAGTCTCTTTTGTGTGGCACCATGGACGATCTAGTCTGATGCATCAGGAATTGGTGGGTGGAAATCCTGGCTGATCCACGCCTGATTCATCTTGACAAAGGTCCGTCTCTCCACATTTTGGGTGGACAAACAAGTTCTTCTTGGGGTAACTATGGCCCCCGCCGCACTAAACACTCGCTCTGATGCCACACAAGTAGCTGGTGTGGCTGTGCAGGAACCACATTGACCCAGTGGGCCATAAAGGACATGTATTGTCCCTGACCGTAGTTACAGTTTCACACATCGGCACTGCCATGCACTTTGGCAGACACCGACAGGCTTAAGGACTGGCCACCTTCTGTTTTACATGTGTGCACAGGGTTGGTACTGCCTTTTTTGCAAAGAAATGATGGCATGGGACTCTCCACCTCATCTCGGCACAAGCCATCAGTTCTCTGAAAGGAGCAGAGTCCACCACTTGGAAAGGGAGGGACTGCAGCACCAGGAACTTGGAGAGGAGCACATTCAGCTTCTGCACCGTTGGATGAGTGCACGCATACGGGTGTGTCTTGGCAATCGCTTCTGTGATTTATTGCTGACATAATAAGTGAAAAAGAGTAGGAGGAGCAGGAGCAACATTTGCACCCTGGCCACGCTTCACCTTCTGCCCACAGATTCTACATATGCCCACGTTCACCTTTTCCGTCAGCTTAACAAAAAACTGCCACACCGCCGAGTAGGTGATTTTACACCTAACACTGACTGACTGCTACCGCCACTGTCTCCTTGAACCCCTGCACCGCTACTTCACAGGCAGGTAGACTCCCGCAAAACGGGTGGTCTACCCCGGGCACATTTGGCTACCGACCTTCCACTGCTGCCACCCTGTTGACTCCCACCCACCCTGGCGACTTGCTGGCTCCGCCGCTGGCTCACAGGCAAGCTGCCACCCTCCTCTCCTGATGATAATGAAGCCTCTACGTCAGCCGGCTCCCGAGTGCGATCAGCTACATCATCATCATCGAGTACTGTCTGCACGTCTCTGATGTCCTCCTCAAGCGTCTCTGGGTCAGGAGCCTGACCGCTCGCAATACCAGCTCCCATGCCACTCTCCTCATCACTACTTTCCCGCCTAGCGGGGGAAGCGGCGGATGTCTCCTCCACATCTTGGCTTGTCCTCACTGTATAGTGGAGCTGAGCCCTCAGCATACAATACTTCTCTGGCTGAGGAAACAGAAAAGGACAGCGGCAGGTTGAGGACAGGTGAGTGCACAGGGCCTGCTCCCGGGCCATGCCAACTAAGCGTCGTGTCTGACGAACCCGCCGACTGTTGTCTGGGGGTCTCTGATGTCTCTTGGGACAAATTGGATGACCGAGTCAACCATTCAAGAACCGCTGGGTTGCTGGTCAAGACACGACCGCTAGATGACATCAGGTGCTCAGGCCTCTCGCTGCGACCCCAGCTGCCATGCCCCCTTACTCTGCTGCGACCTCTGCCTGCGGCAGTAACATTTAGACCTCTGCCAGACAGTACAGGGAACAAAAATGTGGAATTAAGGGGTAATTGAATACACAGTGAAAAGTTGAAATAGGGCCACCAAGGTGATATTAATCACCACAATCACCACAATCCAATAATCAAAAAAATAAAAATATGACAGTTATCCATAAAACAGAAGAAAAGAAGAGTCCTGACCTCAACCCGATTGAGATGCTTTTTCTTGCAACTGTCTACTGCACTCATATAATGTATGCAGTGTAAGGCCTCATGCACACGACCGTAGTTCTGGTCCGCATCAGAGCCGCAGTTTTTGCGGCTCAGGTGCGGACCCATTTACTTCACTGGGGCCACAAAAGATGCGGATAGAACTCCGTGTGCTGTCAGCATCCGTTGCACCGTTCCGTGGCCCCGCCCAAAAATGTTTTGCAGACAAGAATAGGCATTTCTACAATGGGCCGCCCGTTCCGTTCCCCAAATTGCAGAAGGCACATGGGCAGCTTCTGTTTTTTGCGGATCCGTGGTTTGCGGACCGCAAAAAACGGAACGGTATTGAGCATGAGGCCTAAGTGTAAATATACTACATTTATTGCATTAAAAATTGTGTTGGAAATAATACTGATCTTATGCTCCCATCTAATGACCAATTGTGTGGGTGCATAGACTATTGAGCATGTAACAGTAAGGGTACAACAACACGGCTTGTTCATGATCCATTCGGAAAGCGGCCAGCTGCCGTCAGGGGCCACAGCTGCCTGATATTTAACTAATGAAGAAAGCAGTGTTTAGGCAGTCTTCATTAGTTAAATATCAGGCAGCATTGACCTAATTGGTTACGTGGTTCTTGACCGCAGTTGGCCGCGATACGACTGGATCACAACCATACCCATGTGCAGTACGTCCTACTGCAACAACATTCAGATTTAATCCGTTATGTTAGTGAAATACTTATTTTGAGTCCGTATTCCAGGAAGGTGTAATGTTTCACCCTGTTCAACTGTGTAGAGGAGGCAAATTTATCATAACTAATGCGTTTGGTTAGCTGTTATGTTACATAGCTTCAGTATTGGACCACGGTTAAATATTTCGCCTTGTTCAAATAAGCAACGAAGCCAAATTTATCATAACAAATGAATGCTGTTAGCTGTTGCGTTACATAGTGTCGGAATTAGACCACGGGTAAATATTTTGCCCTGTTCAAATGAGCAGTGGAGCCAAATTTATCATAAGGAAGGCATTCTCTTAGCTGCGACGTTACATAAAGTTAGTTTTAGGCCACTGTTAAATATTTTTCCCTTTTCAAATGAGCAGTGGAGCCGAACTTTTCATAACAAATGCATTCTGTTGACTGTCATTACATAGTGTTAGTGTTAGGCCATGGTTAAATATTCTGCCCTATTCGAATGATCAGTGGAACCAAATTGATCAAATGCATTTGCAATGGGCCCACAGGTGTTTCAGCGTCTGGGGTATCCCTCGCCCCTTAGGAGGTTTGTACTAAATATGTCCCTCTTATAGAGCAAGTAAACGTGACGCCAGCTGCAGTTAAAGGGGTTGTCCAAGTTCAGAGCTGAACCTGGACAGCCCTCCATTTTCACCCAGGCAGCCCCCCTCACATGAGCATCGGAGCAGTTCATGCTCCGATGCTCTCCTTTGCCCTGCGCTAAATCGCGCAGGGCAAAGGCATTTTTCTGAGTTCCGGTGACGTACCGGTGCTCTCTATGGGGCTGACAGGAAGCCCGGTGACGTCACCGGCACTGATGGGCGGGATTTGGCTCTGCCCTAGCCAGTAAAACGGCTAGGGAAGAGCTAAAGCCCGCCCCTCAGAGCCGGTGACGTCACCGAACACACTGCTGGGCGGAAGTTACCGCCCGGCAGTGTGTTATTGAAAACACAAGAGCCTGTGCCCTGCGCGATCTAGCGCAGGGCACTGGAGCGCATCGGAGCATGAGATGCTCCGATGCTAGGCTCAGGGGGGCTGCCCGGGTGAAAATAAAGGTATGTCCGGGTTCAGCTCTGAACCTGGACAACCCCTTTAAGCAGCAGAAGCTCAAGGCTACCTTTGTAGATGGTAATGTTGGTACCCAGGGTTAGGATTGCCAGAGTTGTGCAGGGTGGCCTACAGTCTCTGTAGATGGTATGTACACATGTCAAGATGTTCCAACCTGGATATCCATGGATCCCAGATGTGATGTGGTCTGAAGCAGAGCAAAAGGGGTAGGTGAACTTGGATGGTAGACGAGTAGAGAAAATGGAGTCCAGACTTTGTAGTAATGTTGAACAGTTGCTTTTGCTTAGCATAAATTGGTAATCCAAACAGCTTCCAAACGATATCTTGGTCATCAGCAGGTATTGGCTTAACTTTGGCAGGAAAATACTTCTCCGCAACAATCTCAGCTTTGCAATGCGGTAGCTCTCTCAGCTCTACTGTGCTTGGCTGGATAATAAGTAAACTATTCCTCTTCTGCTGGAATTTAAGTTAGCTGTAATCTGTAGTCTGTCTCTTACTTATAATCCTAGGAACTTCTTGTCCTGGCTTTAGAGTACCTCAAGCTTCGGCTCAGCTTGGAAGGAGGCAATGCAAGCCCAGGAGGGGACAAGCAACCATGTACACTTCAGAGGCTGAGCCTCTGGGCCTAGAAGAGCAGCCAGCACGCAACCTCTCCCTAAGGAGGGTGGACTAGAAATACTTACTAACTAAACTCCTCCCTCTAGATACAGAGGGCTGGAAGGAAACCAGAAGGTTCCTCTCCTGGGAAGCTAATGCTGCCAAGGTTGCTGCCACTATCTGCTGGTGTACCAGGTTATTACACTTGAACACAACAATTTCAGGAATAAATATGCACATTATAGGAAATACATTAGATGGCATAAATTAGCACATAGAAATGGTAGCAAAGTGTCAAAAGAAGTAGTAATGGCCCTCCGGGTCATTAAACATTCTGTTAGCTGTTGCATTACATAGTGTTTAGTATTAGGCCACGGTTAACCCCTTCCCGACCTATGACGTGTATACTCGTCATGGAGCACTGCTACTTAGTGCTCCATGACGAGTATAAACGTCATGACATTAAACTGTCACCATGTCTGCAGACATGGTGACAGCGCTGAGTGCCGGCTGTTACACACAGCCAGGCACCCAGGGTCAATGCCGAGGGGAGTCATGTGACCCCCCCGTATCGGCGATCGCTTCAAACCGCAGGTCAATTCAGACCTGCGGTTTGCAGCGCTTTATGTAGTTTCTGATCCCTGCGGTCCCTGACCGCGGGGATCAGAAACTTTAAAATTTCCAAAATGAAGTTTTTTTACCCCCCCTGCACCCCTGAATGATATTATGTGGGTGGGTGGTGCAGGGGGAGGGTTGCGGGCGGTGCGGGAGGCGGGCGGTGCGGCAGGTGGGATCGCGATCCCCCGCCCGCCTCCCCTTGAATAATCTTTGGCGTCTAGTGGGTATACCAGGGTGCCAGCACATTGCTGGCACCCTGGTAAAATTGGCTGACATCTTGATGCGTTGATGCGATGTCAGCCGTTTAACCCTTTCCGATGGGAGAGGGAGAGAGCCCCCAGACAGCCCCCCGACACCCCAGTCCTCACCCTTCCCTGTCTGCGCAGTTGTGACAGATGGGGAAGGTTCCCATGGCAACAGGATGCCTTCTCAGGCGTCCTGCTCTCCATGGTGCTGAACAGATCTGTGCTGAAGTCATAGATCTGTTCAGACAAACTGTAAGTAAAATACAGTACAGTAAAATATATATTGTACTGTACTGTATTATGCAGACATCAGACCCACTGGATCTTCAAGAACCAAGTGGGTCTGGGTCAAAAAAAAGTTAAAAAAAAAGTTAAAAAAGTAAATGATAAAAAAAAACATTTATCACTGAATAAAAATTAAAATAATAAAATACACTACACATACTAGGTATCGCCGCGTCAGTAACGACCTGATCTATAAAACAATCATGTTACTTTCCCTGCACGGTGAACGCCATAAAAATAAAAAAATAAAAACTATGGGGAAATAGAAATTTTGCCAACCTTACTTCCCAAAAAAGATAATAAAAGTGATCAAAAAAGTTGCATGTACGCCAAAATAATGCCAATCAAACCGTCACCTCATCCCGCAAAAAATGAGCCCCTACATGATACAATCGCCTAAAAACTGAAAAAACTATGGCTCTCAGACTATGGAGACACTAAAACATGATTTTTTTGTTTCAAAAATGATATTATTGTGTAAAACCTAGATAAATTAAAAAAAGTAGACATATTAGGTATTGCCACATCCGTAAGAACCTGCTCTATAAAAATACCACATGACCTAACCCCTCAGGTGAACACTGTAAAAAATAAAAAATAAAAACGGTGTCAAAAAAGCAATTTTTTTGTTACCTTGCATCACAAAAAGTGTAATAGCAAGCGATCAAAAAGTCATATGCACCCCAAAATAGTACCAATCTAACCGTCATCTCATCCCGCAAAAATGATACCCAACCTGAGACAATCGCCTAAAAACTGAAAAAACTATGGCTCTCAGACTATGGAGACACTAAAACATGATTTTTTTTTGTTTCAAAAATGATATTATTGTGTAAAACCTAGATAAATTAAACAAAGGTAGACATATTAGGTATTGCCACATCCGTAGGAACCTGCTCTATAACAATAGCACATGATCGTACCTGTCAGATGAACGTTGCAAATAATAAAAAATAAAAACAGTGCCAAAACAGCAATTTTGGGGGAAATTTTCCATTTTAATCCATTTTTTCCCGTAATAAAGCAAGGGTTAACAGCCAAATAAAACGAAATATTTATTGGCCTGATTCTGTAGTTTATATAAATGCCCCATATTTGGTTGTAAACTGCTGTATGGCCCACACGGCAGGGCGCAGAAGGAAAGGAATGCCATATGGTTTTTGGAAGGCAGTTTTTGCTGGACTGGTATTTTTGACACCATGTCCCAATTTGAAGCCCCCCCCCCCGATGCACCCCTAGAGTAGAAACTCCAAAAAGTGACCCCATTTTGGAAACTACACCCCTCAAGGTATTCAAAACTGATTTTACAAACTTTGTTAACCCTTTAAGTGTTCCACAAGAGTTAGTGGCAAATGGAGATGAAATTTCAGAATTTCTATTTTTTGTTACTTTGCCTCACAAAAAGTGTAATATAGAGCAACCAAAAATCATATATACTCTAAAATAGTACCAACAAAACTGCCACCTTATCCCATAGTTTCCAAAATGGGGTCACTCTTTTGGAGTTTCTAACCTAGGGGTGCATCAGGGGGGCTTCAAATGGGACATTGTGCCCAAAAAAACTGTCTAGCAAAATCTGCCTTCCAAAAACCATATGGCATCCCTTTCCTTCTGCGCCCTGCCGTGTGCCCATACAGCAGTTTGCGACCACATATGGGGTGTTTCTGTAAACTACAGAATCAGGGCCATAAATAATGAGTTTTGTTTGGCTGTTAACCTTTGCTTTGTAACTGGAAAAAAAAAGTAGTAAAATGGAAAATTTAAATTCTGAAATTTCATCTCTATTTGCCAATAACTCTTGTGGAACACCTAAAGGGTTAACAACGTTTGTAAAATCAGTTTTGAATACCTTGAGGGGTGTAGTTTCTTAGATGGGGTCACTTTTATGGAGTTTCTACTCTAGGGGTGCATCAGGGGGCTTCAAATGGGACATGGTGTCTGAAAACCAGTCCAGCAAAATCTGCCTTCCAGAAACCATATGGCGCACCTTTTCTTTCTGCGCCCTGCCGTGTGCTCGTACAGCAGTTTACAACCACATATGGGGTGTTTCTGTAAACTACAGAATCAGGGCCATAAATAAAAAGTTTTGTTTGGCTGTTAACGCTTGGTTTGTTACTTGAAAAAAAATATTAAAATGGAAAATCTGCTAAAAAAGTGAAATTTTGAAATTATATCTCTATTTTCCATTAAATTTTGTGCAACACCTAAAGGGTTAACAAAGTTTGTTAAATCAGTTTTGAATACCATGAGGGGTGTATTTTCTTAGATGGGGTTACTTTTATGGAGTTTCTACTCTAGGGGTGCATCAGGGGGCTTCAAATGGGACATGGTGTCAAAAAAACAGTCCAGCAAAATCTGGCTTCCAAAAACCATACGGCGCACATTTCACTCTACGCCCCGCTGTGTGGCTGTACAGTAGTTTACGGCCACATATGGGGTGTTTCTGTAAACGGCAGAGTCAGGGCAATAAAGATACAGTCTTGTTTGGCTGTTAACCCTTGCTTTGTTAGTGGAAAAAATGGGTAAAATTGAAAATTAGGAAAAAAAATGAAATTCGCTAATTTCATCCCCATTTGCCAATAACTGTTGTGCAACACCTAAAGGGTTAACGAAGTTTGTAAAATCAGTTTTGAATACCTTGAGGGGTGTAGTTTATAGAATGGGGTCATTTTTGGGTGGTTTCAATTATGTAAGCCTCACAAAGTGACTTCAGATCTGAACTGGTCCTTAAAAAATGGGTTTTGGAAATTTTCCGAAAAATGCTTCTAAACTTCTAAGCCTTGTAACGTCCCCAAAAAATAAAATATAATTCCCAAAATGATCCAAACATGAAGTAGACATATGGGGAATGTAAAGTCATCACAATTTTTGGGGGTATTACTATGTATTACAGGAGAAGAGAAACTGAAACTTTGAAATTTGCTAATTTTTCAAAATTTTTGGTAAATTAGGTATTTTTTTGTGCAAATTTTTTTTACTTCATTTTACCAGTGTCATGAAGTACAATATGGGACGAAAAAATTATCTCAGAACGGCCTGGATAAGTAAAAGCGTTTTAAAGTTATTTACACATAAACTGACACTGGTCAGATTTGCAAAAAATAGCCTGGTCCTTAAGGTGAAAAATGGCTTGGTCCTGAAAGGGTTAAATATTTTGCCCTGTTCAAATGAGCAGTGGAGCCAAATTTATCATAACAAATGCATTCTGGTGGCTGTTGAATTACATATCGTCAATATTAGGCCACAGTTAAATATTTCACCCTGTTCAAATTAGCCATGGAGCCAAATTTATTATAACAAATGTATTATTTTAGATGTTGCATTACATAGTGTCAGTATTAGGCCACAGTTAAATATTTTGCCTTGTTCAAATGAGCAGTGGAGCCAAATTTATACTAGCGAATGCATTCTGTTAGCTGTTGTGTTACAAAACTTCAGTATTAGGCCACTGTTAATAAATATTTCACCCTGTTCAAATGAGCAGTGGAGCCAATTGTATCATAATGAATACATTCTGTTAGCTATTATGTCACATAGTGTCAGTATTAGGCCACAGTTAAATATTAGGCCACAGTTAAATATTTTGCCCTGTTAAAATAAGCAGTGTAGCCAAATTTATCATAGTGAATGGCTTCTCTGAGCGGCTGCGTTACATAGCTTCAGTATTAGGTCACGGTAAAAGATCCAACTACTAGCTTCTTAACTTTATGAATACACGCTAGAGCTTTAATTACTGCGGCTGAAGGTATAACATATCACCATGTGCATCACGTTCTACTGCACCAACATTCAGAGTTAGTCCATTATTTTAACTACACAGTTAGTTAAATATTTTGCCCCGTACTAGTGTGCAGTGGACCCAAATTCATCATCGCTTATATGATCTGTTGGCAAAAAATGTATTCTGTGTCCGTATCGCAAACCGAGATCCCTATGATGAACAGCGACGACATCACAGGCCTTCTATAGCTGAACGCCACTTTTCTTTCAAAGATGTTGGATGCGGACCACATGGGTTCAAATAACCACTTAGCACAGAGGAGTCTGGTTGGTCATTGTAATAAACCACACAAATCACTCCACCAACTCCCCCCAAATTCATTGTAGCTAGTATGTTTATTTTGGCCCCTAGAGGAAGTGTGAAGCGAAACGATTGTAGGGCGGCCGCTCCAGACTGGGTCAGTAATATATATGTGACTGAATGTATTTTCCTTTTTAGCAGTCTCACACTGTAGGGGTGCACAAGAACAACACCGCCCTTCACGTTTTTAGTGCTCTGCGGTGAATTGTAGGTTGTATGCATGGTTGCTATATGAGCCCCACATTTTTGATGCTGCTAATTGTCTGTATACTAGTCCCTTATGGTCTGGAGCTTACTCTGTTTTTAGTCTTCTGATACACTTCTGTGTTCCAATGGTTGCGGCTTTATGTTTTTTAAGCATATTATTAATGTATTGTATATGTATGTTTAATAAAGGATTAATTGATAATATTTACTTGTGTGGTAGCTTTTTGAGTGTTATAAGTGATATATAAAATGTATTAGGGTTAAAACCAGATGGGCTGAACATGGTGGATGAATGTAATGGCTATGTGAACATTTTTTTTTTTTTAAGTTGTAGCACAATAGTTCAAAGTTATTTAGCCCCTAGAGCTGTGGTGGCAAACCTATGGCACGGGTGCCAGAGGTGGCACTCAGAGCCCTCATTGTGGGCACCCGCACCATGCACCCTGGAAAAAGTGTATGGTGTACCAATATACCTTAGACTTTTCCTGCCATTCATCAGACCAGGGCGCACTATGAACAGCACAGACAGCGCACTGAATGTAGGCATGCTATTATAGCTACATGATGAAGTACATGGAAGATGCAGTATACTATATTGGACTGTAGAATTCAGGTTAAATTGCTGTGTTGGAACTTTCGATAAATAAGTGGGTTTTGGGTTGCAGTTTGGACACTCAGTCTCTAAAAGATTCACCATCACTGCCCTAGAGGATGAGCACCATACATGCAGGGCCAGTGCAAGGATTTTTGCCAACACAAGCAAAGCTACATTCCCCCCCTACTCGCAGCTCACCTGGCCCTGGTCCCATCTGCAGCAGCTGGATTCTCCTCTGTGTGGTCCTGGTATCTTCTCCCTGCTTCAATCTCTGGTTTGAGGACCGTATTTTTTGCCCTCTAAGACGAACCAGCCCATAAGACGCACCTAGGATTTAGAGGAGGATAATAAGAAAAAAATATTTTCCATTGCACCTCAGGTCAGACAAGCAATCAGACCCCCAATGTTAATCAGACCTCAGATCATACCCCCAATGCCTAAGGTCAGCCATCATGCCCCCCATGTCAGCCATCATGCCACCCCATGTCAGCCATCATGCCCCCCCCATGTCAGCCATCATGCCCCCCCGTGTCAGCCATCATGCCCCCCCATGTCAGCCATCATGCCCCCCCATGTCAGCCATCATGCCCCCCCATGTCAGCCATCATGCTCCCCAAGTAAGCCATCATGCCCCCCAAAATAACTTACCTCTCGTGCTCCTGGAAGCTGCCGCTCCTCACCACCAGCGTTCTCTCTCTACTTCCTGGTTCTCGGCTGTCAGCTGTGAAGGCTGCACACAGTGAGGTCACATGGTGCGCAGGACTTTACAGCAGACAGCCGAGCGGAGGACCAGGAAGCGGTGAGTACGGATCCTTCACTGCTTCCCGGTCATCTGGTACTAATAAAGCGCTTCTAAAATGGAAGCGCTTCATTAGTATTCGCCCCATAAGACCCAGGGGAAAAATATGGGGTATTTAAAAAAAAAGTTTCATTTTTCCGCATCCCCCCCCCATCTCTGCGCCCTAAGGCAGCCACTTGGTCTGCCTTATTATAGCACAGGCCCTGCATACATGTATAGTGCAGCGATCATAGCATTCACACAAAGCGCTATACATGCTTTGCCCACTCGATCCTTAAACGGGCCTAGCTTTTACTAACAGTGTCACACACACCGGGGGTGGGGAAGTGACCACTGAACTCCACCCACATCCTTGTCCCTGCCTACTTGCCTCGCAAGTCCTAGCGACAAAGGACAACTGGTCGACAAACGCTCAGCTAGAAATGTGCAGGGAAGAAAAACAACACATGCAGCAGGAAAGTCAAACAAGCTGAGTCTATAACCAAGAGAACAGTACGGTACCAGAAGAGCAAGCAGAGGATCGTCAGGAGAAGCCGGAGTCAAAACCAGGAGGGAACGCCAATACCAGAGGATGAGACGGACGGCTCATGTGACGTGGCCCATGTTACATGACTCCTGAGTCCTAATGCAGCCGAGTGCCGAGTGACAGTACCCCGCCTTCCACGCGGGGCCACCGGAAGCCCCAGGTGACAGCTTCTCAGGATGTTCCACATGAAATTTTTGGAAAAGTCTAGCAGCATGAACATCCTTAGATTGTACCCAGGACCTTTCTTCCGGTCCATAGCCTTTCCAGTGCACCAGGTATTGCAAGGAGTTAGGGACTTTCCAAACATCCAAGATTTTGGAAACCACAAACTCCTCAGAATTATTAACCAGCACCGGCGGCGGAGTGGACCTGCGAAGGAACAACAGCAGTAACATATCTTTTCAGCATCTTATCTATAATTGGGACGTAACCTGGGTAAGGTTTATTAAATATTTACAGATGCCCATACAGGCGTTGAACCTATCTTGCCCCAGGTGAAAATTAATACTTCACTTTTATTGTTGTTTGAATTAAAAACTGAACGTGCACTTGATACCTTTATTTAATTTTACTTAGTGAACCAAAATAAATGTAAAATTACAGTCACCACTCCACTGTATTATCACGGTTTGGTCTGTGAATCAGAAGGGAGAGAATATGCACTTCTCTCACTTTAAAGGCAAATTACTGCCATTGTTCAGCTTAGTGTCACCATCACCTACACTAAAGACGTGGGAACGAGGAGCCGTCAACCCACTACGAACGCAACAAATAAATTCTCATGTGCTATCTTCACAGCATATGTCCTATTGATAGAGAAGACCGCAAGCGGAACAAACCCGGTCTTTGATGCCGTGTCTAGCTGTTAGCATTGATAAATCTTTTCAGCAGAGATTTGTGGAAGACGTTATGGATGTGGAAAGATTCAGGTAATTTTAATCTAAAAGACATTAGAATAATTACCTCCGTAATCTTATAAAGCAAGGTGCAAACTTTTTGGAAGCCACCTAAAGAGGCATATTTTTAGAAGACAGCCAAACATTATCCCCAACTTGAAAATCCATCCCCTTAGAACGTCTCTTATAAGCTTTGATCTTTTGAAAGTTTTGAGATTTTTCTAGGTTCGACTGAACCCGAGCCCAAACTGTGCACAGTTCTGATGAGACCTTATCTGCCTCAGGGTTAGACGAGGAGACGTATGAACCAGAATGAAAACAAGGATGGAAACTGTAATTACAATAGAACGGGGAGACACCAGCAGAGGAATCAACACGGTTGTTTATAGCAAATTCTGCCAAAGGAAGGTACTTAACCCATAACTGTTGATCATCGGAGACATATGACCTAAGAAACTGTTCTACAGACTGATTAAGTCGTTCCGTCTGCCCGTTACTCTCAGGATGATAGGCAGATGAGAAAGATAATGAGATTAGACACCTCTGACAGAAGGCTCTCCAAAATCTAGACACAAACTGAACACCCCTATCTTACACAATGGCTACTAAATTGTTACCAGACAGAAAAAAATTGCAAAGAATTGCGGACCCACAAGGAGCCTTAACTATAACCAAAGAAATTGCACAAAAATCTTCTCATAGTAAATATAAATAAACTTTATTGACAATGTAAAAATACACACATAAAGATAAAAAAAAGGCAGCACAAAGGTGTAACACAAGGGAGAGAAATAGGACCCAAGGAGGGGCTGGGAGGTCAGCACACCAGGAATCAGGGAAAAATATATTAAAATAATCAGGTGCTGGTCACCAAGACACCTCAAGACAATAAGCCCCAAGCAATGGCAAATGGAGACAAATGTGAGGCTAAACAGACTTGGAGATTAAGAAAAAAGGATAAGCATACCCTGAGTGGTGTGTCGATCTCTCAGGCACCTCTTGACCCAGTCAATCTGGCTTCTTCTGGGGATGTGACACAATGTTCTCGGGGACAGGCGGAGCGTCCGTCGGCTGAAACCCACAGAAACTCCCAGAAAGGGTATCTGCCTTTACGTTCTTACTTCCTGGCCTGAAAGTGATGGAGAAATTAAAACGTGTAAAAAAGAATGCCCATCTGGCTTGACAGGGGTTCAACTTCTTAGCAGACTCAAGAAACATCAGTAACACAATGTTTAGCCCCCTCAAGAAAATGTCTCCACTTCTCAAACGCCATTTAATGGCCAGCAATTCACAATTACCCATGTCATAATTTCTCTCGGTTGGAGAAAATTTTCTGGAAATGAAGTCACAAGGCCTTAAATTGGTCAGACTAGAGGGACCCTGAGAGAGGACAACCCCTACTCCATCCTCGGAGGCATCCACCTCCACAATGAAAGGTCTCTCTTGATCCGGCTGAATCAAAACAGGGGCGCCCCTTTAAGGACGATGGCCTTACCCAGTCCAAAATTTCTAATACCTTGCTAGGATCCATTTTAAAAGTGTGAGGAGTGAGAACATACCCGAGATACAAAACTTCTTGTACAGCAAAAACACATTTCTCCTGTATGGCAACCAATTGATTTTTTTCTCAAAACCTCCAACACTTGTTTTACATGAGACACATGACTCTCAAAATCCAGGGGGGAAAAATCGAAACATCATCAAGGTAGACAATTACAAATTACCTAAGATTTCTCTAAAAATATCATTCATAAAGTTTTGAAACACAGGTGGCGGATTGCTGAATCCAAAAGGCATTACAAGATATTCGAAGTGTCCAGCTGGAGTATTGAAAGCTGTCTTCCACTCGTCTCCTTCCTTAATTTGAATTAAATTATATGCCCTCTTTAAATCAATCTTAGAGAACCAGGAAGCCCCCATTAACTTGATTAAACAAATCAAGAATTAACAGAAGGGAGTATTGATTCTAGATCGTAATGTTATTTAACTCCCGATAATCGATACAAGGTCTGAGGCCTCGATCTTTCTTTTTGACAAAGAAAAATCCCGTCCCCATAGGAGATATAGAAGGCCTAATGTGTCCCTTACTGAGACTCTCTTTAACATAATCCATAACCTTGCGTTCTGGTCTAGAAAGATTAAAGATACGTCCCTTAGGAAACCTGGCCCCCTCTACTAATTCAATGGCGCAATCATAAGGTTAATGGGGTGGTAGCAAGTCGGTGTTCGAGGAGGAGAATACATCAGTATACTCTCTTAAGACTAAAGGCAATATATTGGATTCTGCCCCCCGCTTGCACCACAGACAAGCACGAGCAACATTCAGCCCCCCATTTCACCAGTTCTCCCTTTGTCCAGTCAATATTGGGATTATGTAAATGGAGCCAAGGCATTCCCAGCACTACCTCTACTGGTAAGTTCTCAAGTACCAACAGGGAGCATATTTCTGAGTGACACACCCCCACAGTCAAGGATGTCTCAGGGGTGGAATACCTCACGGTACCACCCACCAGGGGGGTAGAATCGATAGCCATGATATGGATGGGAGAGGGTAGTATCAAAATTGGAATACCCATCCTTAATGCAAATTTCTGATCAATAAAATTGGCAGCAGAGCCAGAACATTTGTTAGCACCCATGGAGACAGCAATAGGCACTAGTAACTTACTCTTGACCACATTAGGAAATACCTTGTTCTTAAGCTCTCCCGAGTCATCCCGACCTGCATGGGTTCCTCAGGAGAGAAATTGGCTCTACTCATAGGGTAGACCTCTGGCTGGACCACCTCCTGGGGAAAAAGCAAACGTTCCTGCCGTCTTTCCCTAACACATCTATCAAGTCGGACAGCGAGTGTCATAGTCTCCTCTAATGTCTCTGGAAGCTGATAGCTCACTAATAGGTCTTTAAGATTTTCAGACAAATCTGACCTGAACTGACTTTTCAGGGCTGGTTCGTTCCAGCCAGAGGGAACACACCATCTTCTGAACCGGGTACAATACTCTTCGACAGGTTAGGCCCAAAGCCTTAAGAGTGGTCTCAGCTACCATAACCCTGTCTGGTTCATCATACAAGGTTCCCAGGGCCTTGAAGAACCCCTCGACAGAACTGAGACAACCAGCATCAGGAGGCGAGGAAAAAGCCCAATCCTGGGGATCTCCCTGAAGATGAGAGATTACTATGTCCACGCACTGTCTCTCAGAACCAGATAACAATCTGAAATAAAGCTTACAATTCTCTTTGAAAGAAAGAAACTAATTACGATCACCAGAAAATGGTTCAGGAAGTTTAATCTGAAGCTCCAAAAGATGACTAGATGAATGTGCGGTAGAAGCACTCTGTCCTGACTCATGTAAATGGAGTTTCTCCCCCAATTCGCAAGAACTATTTCAGTGAAATCTCCCCTCCAAAAGCCAATAGCTGCACCTTCCCTTCTGAGCCCTGAAGTGCACCCATACAGCAGCTATGACCACATATGAGCTGTGAGAGTATTTAGAAAAAAAAATGTGTGACAAATTAAGGGGTGCTTTTTATTTTGTTATCACTTTAAAAATTTAAATGGTTGGGCTTGTTTGGGGGTTTCGGCAGTAGATGTACTGTACCTCACAGTGATTACCAAAGTGAGGTTCGGGTGCTACATCCGAAGTCGCGTCATTCAAAACTTCGGATTAATACTGTATGGAGATTAGTCTCAAATGTATGGAAAAATCCAAAATGTATGGTCTCCAATGAACTAAAGTCAGTTATTCGTTAAGTTGCGCGAGACTTTGTTGAATAACTTTGTTAGTTGATTTTTACAGTGGAAAACCACTTTAAAACTTGGAACCGAACTCGGCTTTGGTTCCGAGGTACCAGTAGGAATCTAAGCCAAGGTAAAAATCAACTACTGAAGTTATTCAGCAAAGTCTTGTGCAACTTTGCGAATAACTGACTTAGGCTCATTGGAGCTCATACATTTTAACCCCTTAAAGACCGGGCCTATTTTTATTTTTGCAATTTGTATTTTTCCTCCCCACGTTCCAATAGCCATAACTTTTTTTATTTTTCCGTTCACATGGCTATATGAGGGCTTATTTTTTGCAGGACAAGATGCATTTTTAATGCCATTATTTAATTTAACATGTCTTGAATTAGAAAATGGGGAAACAATTCTGTGCGTGGCAAAATACATATTTTTTTTAAAAAATCACAACGTTCACTATGCACTAAAAATGACCTGACGTCCTTAGGCTACTTTCACACTAGCGTTCGGGTGTCCGCTTGTGAGCTCCGTTTGAAGGGGCTCACAAGCCGCATCCGTCCAGCACCAATGCATTCTGAGTGGACGCGGATCCGCTCAGAATGCATCAGTCTGGCAGCGTTCAGCCTCCGCTCCGCTCAGCAGGCGGACACCTGAACGCTGCTTGCAGCGTTCGGGTGTCCGCCTGGCCGTGCGGAGGCGTGCGGATCCGTCCAGACTTACAATGTAAGTCAATGGGGACGGATCCGTTTGAAGATGACACACTATGACTCAATCTTCAAACGGATCCGTCCCCCATTGACTTTCAATGTAAAAGTCTGGACGGATCCGTTCAGGCTACTTTCACACTTAGAATTTTTTTTACAATATAATGCAGACGGATCCGTTCTGAACGGAGCCACCGTCTGCATTATATGAGCGGATCCGTCTCAGACGGATCCGCTATGAACGCTAGTGTGAAAGTAGCCTTATCCTGCGGCTCAATATGAATGCGGCAATTCCAAACTTAAAGGGGTTCTGCACTTTTATTTAACTGATGATCTATCCTCTGGATAGATCATCAGCTTCTGATCGGCGGGGGTCCGACACCCGGGACCCCCGCCGATCAGCTATTTGAGAAGGCAGCGGCGCTCCAGCAGCGCCGCGGCCTTCTCACTGTTTACCGCCGGGCCGCCGGCCCACTGACATCACGACTTGTATCTACTAGAGTGGGCGCGGCCAAGCACCATTCAAGTGAACAGAGCTTAGCCGCGCCCACTCTAGTTGATACAAGTCGTGAAGTCAGTGGGCGGCCAGGCGATAAACAGTGAGAAGGCAGCGGCGCTGCTGGAGCGCTGTTGCCTTCTCAAACAGCTGATCGGCGGGGGTCCCGGGTGTCGGACCCCCGCCGATCAGAAGCTGATGATCTATCCAGAGGATAGATCATCAGTTAAATGAAAGTGCAGAATCCCTTTAAATATTTATTTATTTTTTTCCACTTTAAAAAAATAAAAACCTTTAGAAAATTCTAAATTTTCTTTGCATTGCTATATTCTGATAGTCATAACTTTTTTTATATTTCAGTCATTGGTACACTTTTTGTAGTATGTACGACTTTTTGATCACCGTTATTAAATTTATTGGGGGGGACAAGATGACAAAAAATTGCAAATCACTTGTTTTTCTTTTTTTTTTTTCATTATGGCATTCACCGCACAGGATTTTTTTCATTTTATATTTTAATAGTTCAGACATTTTTGAATGCGGCGATACCCAATATGTTTATTTTTTTATTGTAAAATTGGGAAAGGGGGGTAACTTTTAATATATATGGTATTTTTTTCACTTTTTAAAAAATAACTATTAGACCCCTTAGGGGCCTAGTGCAAGGGATCTTTTTATCGCCTCTCCTATTCACCCAAATTGAGATCTATTAGGGTGAGTAGGAATTTTACAGTCTTCATTCTGAGCTATGCCTCATGCATAGCTCAGTATGGAGAAAGCCATGGTAGGCCTGGATCGCTTTAGCAGCGGCCGTGTTGCCACAGCAACTAATCAGAACCCCGCTTAGCTTTGATTGCGGCATCTGAGAAGTTAAATGAGTGTTTATGACTTCTTAGTAAATTAGAGAAGTAATTAGATGACCAACACAAGGAGAAAGTAAAAAAAATATGATTCACACAGCTAGACAGTTAACCCTTTGTGGCAGAGTGGCTAAATTTTTTTTAATATAGACCAATTGCAAAATAGATTTTTCAGCCCAAAATGAGTAAAATAGTATTCGTAAAAAAAATTCTCCATTGGTCTGGAAACACATACGGGGGAGATTTATCTTCCCCCTTTGCTGGTAAAGGCAGCATTATTTTATAGGCAAAATAAGGATGACAATAATAACTGTGACTTGACGTCACGACTTGTATCAACTAGAGTGGGCGCGGCTAAGCTCCATTCAAGTGAACAGAGCTTAGCCGCGCCCACTCTAGTTGATACAAGTCGTGACGTCAGTGGGCGGGTAACACGGTCTGGATTCCTGCTGAGAGCAGGAGCGCATTGCGTCATTGGTTGCTATGACGCCGTGCACTTCATGCCGCCGCTGCACTACAGTAATACACTGGTACTGTGAAACACGGCCGTGTGCATTCGGCCTTGGTCTGATCCAGAAGGGATTAATTTCAATGTTTCTGTACTGGCACAAGCTCATGAACAATCTCAAATGGTATCTTCTGATTTCAATGGCAAGCCACAAGATGCCATTGGACTTCCTTTTGCAGTGTCCCACTCAGTGATGGTCATGGGCACTTCAAACTTTTGTATATTCTTATCTAATTTATTTCTGTGTAATCTGTAAATTCCTTATAACAGGCTGTTTTAAAGGAGAGTGTAATTTCATCTATTCGCCCCTAGGTGGTGCTGGCACCACTTATTTATAGTTGAGGGTGTGCTAATACCAGAGAATAGAAAGGAAGTTAGCTTGGTAGAAGGAAGGAGGTTAGTTATGTGTGAGGAGGTGTGGAGCAGCACAAGTCCAGAATGTAGCTGCTACTTTAGCCCCTTGGCCCTGATCAAGCTGGCAGAGTGTGGGTAGATCTCTTACAGTTACCTAGCACAGAAAAGTGAGTCAATGTATGGATATAGAACAAGTCTAGAGATAGAAGCAGTATTACTTTATGGACTCCACAGCACCAGTGACCGGGAGAAGCCTAAAAGCACCTGGACACAGCCGGACGACTAGGCGCAAAGTTGTTTATTGCCACATGCCTCTATGGACATTGTGGATCAGAGTATATGAAAGCATCCTGTACAAATAATGTAGCAGGGAGTGTGCCTGCCATTAGGGAGACTGCCCTGGGGATTGCTAATTACAAGTAAGATGTTATTGTTTACAACAATTGACTCCTCATCCTTTCTGTCACCTTCCTTTACACTTAACAGTGCTGGCGTCACGAACCCCAGGGACCCTGCCTCCACGGCACCTAAAAACTCATTCCACCAAGGGCACCTCAACCACCATCTGGCGGAAATCCCTGGACATCAGAGTGTGACCCGAAGAAACTGGTGCTGTCCTTCCCTTCACTGCATGCCCGGCACTGCATGTGAGTAAATCAACTACTACCCCCATCGGCCCACCGTACCTCACGTGTTGCCCCTGCGGTCCGGTCGCTGCACTTTTATATAGTAACATTAATCTAGCCTCTCAGTAAGCAATAACCCTGTTTATACACATCGCTTAATTATGTGGTATTCGTAATTCAATTGCCCTTCCAGAAATGAAATCACGATTTAGCCTCCATTCCATACAGTGCTCAACCATAATCATTTTAATAACAAGCTCACTGGTCCCTGTTTAGAAGGCAGTTAATAGGACTTTGTTTAGAGATGAAGCATGCTGTGAGCTTCATTCTGACATGCATGGGTCAGTGGATGGCACTGCAGAGAGAAATAATTAGCCTTTAGATATAGCAGTAGTCAGCTTATCATCTGGTGTCAGCTAAGATTTTGTCAAGCACAACTTGCATAATCTGACATGACAGAATTCATTTAATCAAAGACCAATTTAAATCATTATTTATATAATAACTTTACTAGTATAATAACTCTTAGGCCCCTTTCACACGAGCGAGTTTTCCGCGCGGGTGCAATGTGTGACGTGAACGCATAGCACCCGCACTGAATCTGGACCCATTCATTTCAATGGGGCTGTGTACATGAGCGTTGTTTTTCACGCATCAGTTCTGCATTGCGAGAAAATCGCTGCATGTTCTATATTCTGCGTTTTTCACGCAGCCCTGGCCCCATAGAAGTGAATGGGGCTGCGTGATAAACACATTGCATCCGCAAGCAAGTGCGGGTGCGATGCGTTTTTCACTGATGGTTGCTAGGAGATGTTGTTTGTAAACCTTCAGTTTTTTATCACGCACGTGAAAAACGTATCAAAACACATTGCACCCGCGCGGAAAAAACTGAAAAAACTAAACACAATCGCAGACAAAACTGACTGAACTTGCTTGCAAAATAGTGCGAGTTTCACTGAACGCATCCGGACCTAATCCGTCACGCTCGTGTGAAAGGGGCCTAAGGCCTCTTTCACACGGGCGTCATGTTTTTTGCCCGGATAAGAGGGGGGTGCGTTGCTGGAAAATGCGCGATTTTTCCGTGCGAGTGCAAAACATTGTCATGCGTTTTGCACTTGCGTGAGAAAAATCGCGCATGTTTGGTACCCAGACCCGAACTTCTTCACAGAAGTTCGGGCTTGGGATTGATGTTCTGAAGATTGTATTATTTTCCCTTATAATAATAGCATTCTGAATACAGAATGCTTTGTATAATAGTGCTGGAAGGGTTAAAAATAATAAAAAAGTTAACTCACCTTCTCCTCTTGTTCGCGCAGATGCCACTCTGTTCTTTAGCTGTGGACTGAATGACCTGAGGTGACGTCAGATCACATGCTCCAATCACATGGTCCATCACCATGGTGATGGAGCATGTGATCTGACGTCATCAAAGGTCCTTTAGCCCACAGATAAAGAACAGACCGGCATCTGCGCTAACAAGAGGAGAAGGTGAGTTAACTTTTTTATTATTTTTAACCCTTCCAGCACTATTATACAAAGCATTCTGTATTCAGAATGCTATTATTTTCCCTTATAACCATGTTATAAGGGAAAATAATACAGTGAATAGACTGTCACCTAGAACCCATGCGTGAAAATCGCACCGCATCCGCACATGCTTGCGGATGCATGCGATTTTCACGCAACCCCATTCATTTCTATAGGGCCTGCGTTACGTGAAAAACGCACAAAGAGGAGCATGCTGCGATTTTCACGCAACGCACAAGTGATGCGTGAAAATCACCGCTCGTGTGCACAGTCTCATAGAAATGAATGGGTCAGGATTCAGTGCGGGTGCAATGCGTTCACCGCACGCATCGCACCCGCACGGAAAACTCGCCCGTGTGAAAGGGGCCTAAGTCTGGTTTCACACGGGCGTTGTGGATTGGGGCCGGATGCGTTCAGAGTGTGTTCAGTGAAACTCGCACTATTTTGCAAGCCAGTTCAGTCAGTTTTGTCTGCGATTGCGTTCAGTTTTTTCCGCGCGGGTGCAATGCGTTTTGATGCGTTTTTCACGCGCGTGATAAAAAACTGAAGGTTTGCAAACAACGTCTCTTAGCAACCATCAGTGAAAAACGCATTGCATCCGCACTTGCTTGCGGATGCAATGCGTTTTTCACGCAGCCCCATTCACTTCTATGGAGCCAGGGCTGCGTGAAAAACGCAGAATATAGAACATGCTGCGATTTCAAAGCATTGCAGAACTGATGCGTGAAAAACAACGCTCATGTACACAGACCCATTGAAATGAATGGTGCCGGATTCAGTGCGGGTGCTATGCGTTCACGTCACGCATGGCACCCACGCGGAAATCACGCTCGTGTGAAAGAGACCTTAGGCTGGGTTCACACGGGCGTGACAGATTAGGTCCGGATGCGTTCAGTGAAACTCGCACCATTTTGCAAACAAGTTCAGTCAGTTTTGTCTGCGATTGCGTTTAGTTGTTCAGTTTTTTCTGCGCGGGTGCAGTGCGTTTTGATGCGTTTTTCACGCGCGTGATAAAAAAACTGAATGTTTACAAACAACATCTCTTAGCAACCATCAGTGATAAACGCATCGCACCCGCACTTGCTTGCGGATGCAATGCGTTATTCACACAGCCCCATTCACTTCTATGGAGCCAGGGCTGCGTGAAAAACGCAGAATATAGAACATGCTGCGATTTTAAAGCATTGCAGAAGTGATGCGTGAAAAAAAACGCTCATGTACACAGCCCCATTGAAATGAATGGGTCAGGATTCAGTGCGGGTGCAAGACGTTCACCTACCGCATTGCACCCGGAAATCTTGCCCGTTTGAACGCAGCCTTAAAGGAGTTGTCCACTACTTTACAAGTGATGGCCTATGCTCAGGACAGTCCATCACTGAGTCTGACACCCTGTACCCTCCTCAATCAGCTGTTTCAGAGAAGCTTTGGAGCTGGAAGATGGCACGAACACGACATAGCTCTGTCGGTGGATGGAGCAGGTAAGTGCAGTGCTGCTCTCATTGATATTACATACATACAACACTGCAGTAATCTACGCTTTCCACTGCACAACAGAAGGAGTTGTGTAGTTTCAGTGCCGACTTTGGAGACCAGAGCTGCTGAAGAAAAGAAAAGCTGATCAGCGGGGGTGCGGGATGTCGATCCCTCACCAAAGTGGTGGTCAGAATAGCAGAATAGACCAACACTTGTAAAGAGGTGGACAATCCCTTTAAATACCTATGTATTATAGATGTCCTTCCCGTCATGTCTCTGGAGGATAGGGACCTTTAAGCACTCTTATACACTGCGCCCTGGCTGCTACAACTACCCAGGTGCCAGCTATAAATCATTGGCGGATTACAATAGGGGCGTTCGGGTCAGCAGCTCTGGGCCCAGCATCTCTGGGGGGCCAAACGCCAACCCGAACACCCACATACTGCGGCGGGGCATGGGGCGCATAATTCCCTGCCCCGTCGCTAATCACCACCATAGGTTTCAGGCCTAGTAGGCCTGAGGCCTATGCGGTAGTAAAATCCCAACACAGGCAGGCATGATGACGTCATCACTACCTCAGCCTCATTCCAGCCCATACCATCCCCAAGCAAGTGCCTGACCCTGGACATTTACCTATTTTTTATTTTATGTGGCTACTTTGGGGAACATGGGAGGTGGGGGGCACAAGGGAGGACATATTAGTGAAGAGACAGTACTTCAGGGGGAAATTACTATATTGGGGCTGGCTGTATGGGAGGAAATTAATATGTGGGGGGGCAAATTATTATGGGAGGGATTACTATGTGGGGATTGTGTGTGGGCAAATTATTATGGGAAGGATTACTATGTGGGGGCAAATTACTATATGGGGCAATGTGGGGTAAATTACTATGTGGGGGCAAATTACTATGTGGGGGCAGTGTGGGGAAAATTATTAGGTGAGACAGGGTGGGGGAACCTACTTTGTGGGAGCAGTGTGGAGGAAATTACTATGTGGGGCAGTGTGGGGGGAAACTACTGTGTGGGGGCAGTGTGGGTTAAATTACTGTGTGGGGGAAAATTACTATATGGTGCAGTGTGGGTGAAATTACTATATGGGGCAGTGTGGGGAAATGATTATGTGGGGGCAGTATGGTGGAAATTACTATGTGGGGGAAAATTACTATGTGGGAGCAGTATGGGGGAAATTACTATGTGGGGGCAGTATGGGGGAAACTACTGTGTGGGGGCAGTGTGGTAGAAATTACTATGTGGGGCAGTGTGGGGGAAACAACTGTGTGGGGAAAATTACTATGTGGGGGAAATTACTATATGGGGCAATATGGGGGAAATTACTATATGGGGCAATATGGGGGAAATTACTGTGTGGGGGCAGTGTGGGGGAAATTACTGTGTGGGGGCAGTGTGGGGGAAATTACTGTGTGGGGGCAGTGTGGGGGAAATTACTGTGTGGGGGCAGTGTGGGGGAAATTACTGTGTGGGGGCAAACTGCTATATGGTGGAAGTGTAGGGACATTATAACTGCTGTAGACACTATAGGGACATTTGGGGTCAATTATCAAACTGGTGTAAAGCAGAACTGGCTTAGTTGCCCATAGCAGCCAATCAGATTCCACCTTTCATTTTTGACAGCTCTTTTGGAAATCCAGTTTTACTTTACACCAGTTTGGTAAATGACCCCAATTATGTCTATTATGTCACTATTTTTTCAGCAGTATAGTATCTAGGGAATTGGGGAGCACCACATGCACAGTATCAGGAGAAGCAGCAGGACGACACTGTTGGGACACCAGGATGGGGAGGTTAATGGAAAAAATTTAGAAATCTAAGATGCCTGTGTTACAAACTCTGTAGAAACGAGATGTGGCTGAAAGAATTTGTCATGGTGGTCTGGGTCAAACGGAGGAGAAGAGGAAAGAGAAGGCTACATGACATGAGACGTCCCTGGATGTAAGAGGTATGTGGTGCTGTATTCTTTTCCAAGCCTTTTTTATTATAATTATATGTATTTTATATTTGGCCACCACATTTTCAGTTTATGAGCCAATTTGGGGTAATTTAGGGTATTTTTTATTTTGTCTGAAGATGTCATATGGCCTAGGAAGAGACTGTGGCGCTTACGAAGCACTTCAGTCTCTTCATCCCCCCCCCCCCAAAAAACTAAACTAAAATAGAGGGAGGGGCCCAAGTTGGGTAGGCAGACCTGGGCATATCATGCCCCTGCTATAGATGCACCCATTACTGAATCCCTTTTAATTTTTAATTCTCCTTTGGAAAAAATAACTTGATTATTCTTACTTTACCAATAGTGATTACTATAAAAGAGGACCCTATAGACAAGAACCACGGCTATGGAGTCAGAGTTCTAGAGTCAGAGTCAGTTTTAGGTACAGTTGGAGCCAATAGAAAGGTACAAACTGCCAATCCAGATTCAAAAATATTAAATATTCTAAATTCTTCAAAACTTTTCAATATAAAATAGTGGACAACCCCTTTAAGAACTATTTCTGTTTTATTACTGCTGGGGGCAAGGGAGGACACAGATAGCAAAGGTTCCCGGTGCAAGAACAGTATATGGACCTTTTACTCTCCAATAGTTCATGATAGAGCAGCCTCTCATATTTTAGTAACATTGTGCTATGAAATATTAGTTTAGCCTTCACTAAATGTAATAGACAGTGGGAGGCTGTTTTAAGGTGACAGTAGACCCCTTTCATGACTGGGTGCCAGTGTAAGCATACAGGTTGCACATATGGTACATACACCCCTGACTGGGTAGGGGGGGGGGGGGGGGGGCACAACCTGCATTTTATAGCTATGTATGGAAGGACACTGGTTGTTGATAATATTGCAGAACTGGTTTTCACTTATAGCAGGCACCTTTCTTGGTGTTATGTCAGTGGTTTTGGAACCAATAGACTCATCTTTGAGCTACTTCTAAGGGCATTATACTGGCAGTCCCCTGGTATTCACCCTTTAACCCATGCACAGGGATATGGACTTCAGTGCAGGGGATACACCAAGCTGTTACTTCCTGGAGTAGTCTCTGTATGACAGATAGCTGACCAGAGTAGTCAGGAGATACTAGTGCAGAGCACCGAGGGATCAGGAAAAAACAGCTAAAGTATGTGAAATCCCGAAGACAGTCTGAGGTCAGGACAGACAGCAAAGAGTCAATATGGAGATCAGGTCAGGCAGGCTGCTGAGGGCCATTGTCCAAGAAATTGGCAGAAGTGGGTACACAGCAGACAAATTAATACAGCCTACCTTAGCAGGCAGGGGCGTAGCTAAAGGCTCATGGGCCCTGGTGCAAGAGTTAAGCTTGGGCCCC
Organism: Bufo gargarizans; assembly: GCF_014858855.1. NCBI lineage: Eukaryota > Metazoa > Chordata > Amphibia > Anura > Bufonidae > Bufo > Bufo gargarizans. The sequence continues at coordinate 673,073,119 of NC_058081.1, forward strand.
CTTACCTCAAACCTTTGTGCTGCATGAGGCTGCAAGAGACACTGGTGCAGTGCACCAAGGGATCTGGAAAAAACATAGTCAGGGACAGTCAGAGTTCAAGGTAACAGAGTATGTGAAATCCCAAAAACAGCCTTTGTTCTAAGCAGGCAGTGAAGAGTCAAGAGCTCTAGCACAGGGTAGACAGTAGAAGGGCAATATCCAGGAAACGCTTGGAACCTATTGCTCAGTCATCTTACCACAGAGGAAGGTGCTTTAAGTGCCCCAAGGTGGCCTGTCAGATTAAGGTGTGTGCTCATTGGCCCTTCAAGAGCCAGGGGAGCATGTGTGCACCCTACGAGCAGAGCAGGATAAGTGGCTTTCCTGAAAAACAGACATGAGCCTATGTGGCTTAACCCTACTGGCTGGACCCGCGGAGAAGGGGGAGTATGAGAGGCAAGTCTGTGCCACCAGGACACCAGCAGGGACAGGTAAGTAGAGCAGCAGCGGCCTGCAGCCACTGCTGTAAGATTTGAAAACTAACACTCAGATACCCACTTATAGTAGGACTGTATTATGTAACAATTGGATGGTTGTAACTAGAGATGAGGGAATTTTTCAAATATTTGATTCGGCCAATTTTCCAAATTATTCGGAAAAATTTGCTTCAATACGAAATTAATTTTGAATCACGTTAAAAAACAGCTATTTCCGGGTTGCAGAGAGCCTTTATAGGGGTGTAGAACACTGTGCCTTGCAGTAACACTCATAGGGAGTCTGCTGTGGTAGTGAAACAGTATTGTGAGTCAGTATGACAAACACATGACAGGCATAGCTCTGTGCCTGGAGCTGGTCTGAAATCAAATGCGGTCACCGGGAGCAGGCAGTTCCGAGAACAGCCACAGGGGCCTTCATCAGGCTGTTCTTGGAACTGCCTGCTCCCGGTGACCGCATTTGATTTCAGACCGGCTCCCGGCACAGGCACAGGTAAGGGTTTACCTGTGCATCGCCAGACGGGTAAGTCAAGATGGCAGCCAGCATGTGTTCGTTGGCAAACACTGCAAACTGACCATCACTGGTCAGCAGTAAGTTTGTGTAGACGTCACTGATTAATTTGCCCTTCTGATTCGTCAGCACAAGAACCAACAAAAAACGGATCCAGTCTGTGGAGCATCTGCCTTCACTTGGTCAGCATTTGCTCAATAATCCATTAGTATTGATAATTCCCCCAAAAAAACAAGAGTGGATGTAAAACAGAGATGACACGTGAATTGAATATTTGCATGTCTTCTGTTTTGTTCCCACTCCTGCTTTTGGCTACCAAATCATAAGCCAATTCTGATGGGACCATACAGGCCTTACAGCTGCTACACAGACAGGATCCGTTGTGCATCTCAGTTTTCCTTCCTTCTGTCAGATCAGAAGAAAGGTCAAATAAATCATTATGACAGCCAGGCCGGAAGGCAAAATTTTGGCCTAGCCATGAAGCGCGGAGGGTGGGAACAGCATGAGAAGTCCACAGAGTGGCCCTATGATATGGTGGTGAGGTGGAAGCAGCATGAGGAGGCCACAGAATGGCACAATGACATAATGTGCTGATGGCAGTAGCAGCAGCAGTAGCATCAGGAAGATACCATAAAGTGGAAGGTGACATACTGTGGAGTTGGCAGCATCAGGTGGATACCACAGAGTGGCAAGATAACATAATGTGGAGATGGCAGCAGCAGCAGGATACCACAGAGTGGCAAGGTGACATAGTGTGGAGATGACAGTAGCAGCAGCAGGATACCACAGAGTGGCAAGGTGACATAGTTTGAAGGTGGTGGCAGCATCAGAAGGCCACAGAGTGGCAAGGTGACATAGTGTGGATATGACAGCAGCATGAGGAGACCACAGAGTGGTAAGGTGACATAGTGTGGAGATGGCAGCAGCAGCAGAAGGATACCACAGAGTCGCAAGGTGATATAGTTTGGAGATGGCGACAGCAACAGGAGGTCAAAGAGTGGCAAGGTGACATAGTGTGGATATGGCAGCAGCATGAGGAGACCACAGAATGGCACAATGACATAATGTGCTGATGGCAGTAGCAGCAGCAGTAGCATCAGGAAGATACCATAAAGTGGAAGGTGACATACTGTGGAGTTGGCAGCATCAGGTGGATACCACAGAGTGGCAAGATAACATAATGTGGAGATGGCAGCAGCAGCAGGATACCACAGAGTGGCAAGGTGACATAGTGTGGAGATGACAGTAGCAGCAGCAGGATACCACAGAGTGGCAAGGTGACATAGTTTGAAGGTGGCGGCAGCATCAGAAGGCCACAGAGTGGCAAGGTGACATAGTGTGGATATGACAGCAGCATGAGGAGACCACAGAGTGGTAAGGTGACATAGTGTGGAGATGGCAGCAGCAGCAGAAGGATACCACAGAGTCGCAAGGTGATATAGTTTGGAGATGGCGACAGCAACAGGAGGTCAAAGAGTGGCAAGGTGACATAGTGTGGATATGGCAGCAGCATGAGGAGACCACAGAGTGGCAAGGTGACATAGTGAAGAGATGGTAGTAGCAGCAGCAGCATCAGGAGGATACCATAGAGTGACAAGGTGACATATTGTGGAGTTTGCAGCAGCATGAGGAGACCACAGGGTGGCAAGGTGACACAGTGTGGAGATGCCAGCAGCAGCAGGATACAACAGAGTGGCAAGGTGAAATAGTGTGGATATGGCAGCAGCATGAGGAGACACAGGGTGGCAAGTTGACATAGTGTGGAGATGGTAGTAGCAGCAGCACACCACTGAGTGGCAAGGTGACATAGTTTGGAGGTGGAGGCAACATCAGGTGGCCACAGAGTGGCAAGGTGGCATAGTGTGGATATGGAAGCAGCATGAGGAGACCACAGAGTGGCAAGTTGACATAGTGTGGAGATGGTAGTAGCAGCAGCAGCATGGCCTAGCCATGAAGCGCGGAGGGTGGGAACAGCATGAGAAGTCCACAGAGTGGCCCTATGATATGGTGGTGAGGTGGAAGCAGCATGAGGAGGCCACAGAATGGCACAATGACATAATGTGCTGATGGCAGTAGCAGCAGCAGTAGCATCAGGAAGATACCATAAAGTGGAAGGTGACATACTGTGGAGTTGGCAGCATCAGGTGGATACCACAGAGTGGCAAGATAACATAATGTGGAGATGGCAGCAGCAGCAGGATACCACAGAGTGGCAAGGTGACATAGTGTGGAGATGACAGTAGCAGCAGCAGGATACCACAGAGTGGCAAGGTGACATAGTTTGAAGGTGGCGGCAGCATCAGAAGGCCACAGAGTGGCAAGGTGACATAGTGTGGATATGACAGCAGCATGAGGAGACCACAGAGTGGTAAGGTGACATAGTGTGGAGATGGCAGCAGCAGCAGAAGGATACCACAGAGTCGCAAGGTGATATAGTTTGGAGATGGCGACAGCAACAGGAGGTCAAAGAGTGGCAAGGTGACATAGTGTGGATATGGCAGCAGCATGAGGAGACCACAGAATGGCACAATGACATAATGTGCTGATGGCAGTAGCAGCAGCAGTAGCATCAGGAAGATACCATAAAGTGGAAGGTGACATACTGTGGAGTTGGCAGCATCAGGTGGATACCACAGAGTGGCAAGATAACATAATGTGGAGATGGCAGCAGCAGCAGGATACCACAGAGTGGCAAGGTGACATAGTGTGGAGATGACAGTAGCAGCAGCAGGATACCACAGAGTGGCAAGGTGACATAGTTTGAAGGTGGCGGCAGCATCAGAAGGCCACAGAGTGGCAAGGTGACATAGTGTGGATATGACAGCAGCATGAGGAGACCACAGAGTGGTAAGGTGACATAGTGTGGAGATGGCAGCAGCAGCAGAAGGATACCACAGAGTCGCAAGGTGATATAGTTTGGAGATGGCGACAGCAACAGGAGGTCAAAGAGTGGCAAGGTGACATAGTGTGGATATGGCAGCAGCATGAGGAGACCACAGAGTGGCAAGGTGACATAGTGAAGAGATGGTAGTAGCAGCAGCAGCATCAGGAGGATACCATAGAGTGACAAGGTGACATATTGTGGAGTTTGCAGCAGCATGAGGAGACCACAGGGTGGCAAGGTGACACAGTGTGGAGATGGCAGCAGCAGCAGGATACAACAGAGTGGCAAGGTGAAATAGTGTGGATATGGCAGCAGCATGAGGAGACACAGGGTGGCAAGTTGACATAGTGTGGAGATGGTAGTAGCAGCAGCACACCACTGAGTGGCAAGGTGACATAGTTTGGAGGTGGAGGCAACATCAGGTGGCCACAGAGTGGCAAGGTGGCATAGTGTGGATATGGAAGCAGCATGAGGAGACCACAGAGTGGCAAGTTGACATAGTGTGGAGATGGTAGTAGCAGCAGCAGCATGAGGAGGATACCACAGAGTGACAAGGTGACACAGTGTGGAGATGGCAGCAGCAGCAGGACACCACTGAGTGGCAAGGTGACATAGTTTGGAGGTGGTGGCAACATCAGAAGGCCACAGAGTGGCAAGTTGACATAGTGTGGAGATGGCAGCAGCATGAGGAGACCACAGAGTGGCAAGGTGACATAGTGTGGAGATAGAAGTAGCAGCAGCAGCTTTAGAAGGATACCACAGAGTGACAAGGTGACACAGTGTGGAGATGGCAGCAGCAGCAGGACACCACTGAGTGGCAAGGTGACATAGTTTGGAGGTGGCGGCAACATCAAGAGGCCACAGAGTGGTAAGGTGAAATAGTGTGGATATGGCAGCAGCATGAGGAGACCACAGAGGGGCAAGTTAACATAGTGTGGAGATGGTAGTAGCAGCAGCAGCATGAGGAGGATACCACAGAGTGACAAGGTGACACAGTGTGGAGATGGCAGCAGCAGCAGCAGGACACCACTGAGTGGCAAGGTGACATAGTTTGGAGGTGGCGGCAGCATCAGAAGGCCACAGAGTGGCAAGTTGACATAGTGTGGAGATGGCAGCAGCATGAGGAGACGACAGAGTGGCAAGGTGACATAGTGTGGAGATAGAAGTAGCAGCAGCAGCTTTAGAAGGATACCACAGAGTGACAAGGTGACACAGTGTGGAGATGGCAGCAGCAGCAGGACACCACTGAGTGGCAAGGTGACATAGTTTGGAGGTGGCGGCAACATCAGGAGGCCACAGAGTGGCAAGTTGACATAGTGTGGATATGACAGCATCAGGAAGATACCACAGGGTGACATAGTGTGGAGTTGTCAGCAGCATCAGGAGAACACAGAGTTGCAAGGGGACACAGTGTGGAGATGGCAGCAGCAGGATACAACAGAGTGGCAAGGTGAAATAGTGTGGATATGGCATCATGAGGACACCAAAGAGTGGCAAGGTGACATAGTGTGGAGTTGGCAGCAGCATGAGGACACCACAGAGTGGCAAGGTGACATAGTGTGGAGATGGCAGTAGCATAAGCAGCATCGGAAGGATACCACAGAGTGGCAAGGTGACATAGTGTGGAGTTGACAGCAGCATGAGGAGACCACAGAGTGTCAAGGTGACACAATGTGGAGATCACAGCAGGACACCATTGAGTGGCAAGGTGACATAGTTTGGAGGTGGCGGCAACATCAGGAGGCCACAGAGTTGTAAGGTGACATAGTGTGGATATAACAGCAGCATGAGGAGACCACAGAGTGGCAAGGTGACATAGTGTGGCGATGGCAGCATCATGAGCTTCCTCAGGCTCTGAAAATTCATAATGTGTTCCATGGGTCTTTGTTGAAAAAATATGTGGAACCTTTACAGCCATCTTCCTTGCCACCTCTTAATGGTGGACAGTAATTTGGAATTCGAGATCGCGAAAATAGTTGACTCTCAATTTCTCTGTGGATCCCCTCAGTATCTTGTCCACTGGAGAGGTTATGGACCGGAGGAGAGCATGTGGGTTCCGGCATCCAAAGTTAATGCCAATCGTTTAGTGAATGCCTTTTATAGATTTCACCCGGATAAGGTCGGTCCTGGGTGCCCGGAAGTCACCCGTAGAAGAGGAGGTACTGGCACGGACGTTCCCGTGGCAGGTACCAGGAGATCAAAGAGACTGGTAACTCGTGGGTTAAATTGACAAGTTCACTGTGGATCTTATTGTGTCTGTAACATAGTACATAGTACATAAGGCCGAAAAAATACATTTGTCCATCCAGTTCGGCCTGTCATCCTGCAAGTTGATCCAGAGGAAGGCAAAAAACCCCTGTGAGGTAGAAGCCAATTTTCCTCACTTTAGGGGAATAAAAATTCCTTCCCGACTCCAATCAGGCAATCAGAATAAATCCCTGGATCAACGATCTCTCTCTAGTAGCTATAGCCTGTAATATTATTACGCTCCAGAAATACATCCAGGCCCCTCTTGAATTCCTTTATTGTACTCACCATCACCACCTCCTCAGGCAGAGAGTTCCATAGTCTCACTGCTCTTACCGTAAAGAATCCTCTTCTATGTTTGTGTACAAACCTTCTTTCCTCCAGACGCAGAGGATGTCCCCTCGTCACAGTCACCGTCCTGGGAATGAATAGATGATGGGATAGATCTCTGTACTGACCCCTGATATATTTATACATATTAATTAGATCTCCTCTCAGTCGTCTTTTTTCTAAAGTGAATAACCCTAATTTTGATAATCTTTCAGGGTACTGTAGTTGCCCCATTCCAGTTATTACTTTAGTTGCCCTCCTCTGGACCCTCTCCAGCTCTGCTATGTCTGTTTTGTTCACTGGAGCCCAGAACTGTACACAGTACTCCATGTGTGGTCTGACTAATGATTTTTAAAGTGGTAGGACTATGTTCTTATCACGGGCATCTATGCCCCTTTTGATGCAACCCATTATCTTATTGGCCTTGGCAGCAGCTGCCTGACACAGTTTTTTGCAGCTTAGTTTGCTGTTTATTAAAATTCCTAGATCTTTTTCCATGTCAGTGTTACCGAGTGTTTTACCAGTCTGTGTTTTGGTGAATGCCACACCCCTTGCTTCAGGTGTTGCTTGTTGATAATTTACCTTTCCCATAAGTAGCCTCTTCTCACTCTTGGTGCGGTTTATAGATTTTCTTCCTGCCGTTTAACTAGCTGGTCAGTTGTACTCTGTGGTGCTTCTGGAGTTGCCAGTTTGTCTTGTCTTGTTTGGTGTTTGTTATATTCCCTGTTGTTTGTATCTGGGCCTGAGATAGAGACTTCCATTTGTCCATCTGGGGAGGAATAGGTTGTTTCTGATCCTTACCACATTTCAGGGCCTTATAGGGATATAGGAGCCCAGGTATACAGCATATGAATTTCCCTACCTTCAAGGTCTATTCATATTGATAGGTAGTTAGGGCCCGGATTAGGGTCGTTTAGGAGTTGACCTGTTCTTTCCCAAGTTTCCAGGCCCAGTTACTGTTCCCCTTCCCTTCTGTGTTCAGTGTGGAGTCCCCCCCCCCCCCCCACACTGCTCATGACACATAGTGTATAGTTGGCAGCAGCATGAGGAGACCACAGAGTGGCAAGGTGACATAGTGTGCATATGGCAGCAGCATGAGGAGACAGCAGAGTGGCAAGTTGACATAGTGCAGAGATGGCAGCAGCATGAGGAGACAGCAAAGTGGCAAGGTGACATGGTGTGGAGATGGCAGCAGCAGCAGGATACCACAGAGTGGCAAGGTGACATAGTTTGGAGGTGAAGGCAGCATCAGGAGGCCACAGAGTGACAAGGTGACATAGTGTGGAGTTAGCAGCAGCATGACGAGACCACAAATGACCCGGTAATAGAGTGGGGATGTGGGTTTGCAATACCAGTACTTGCTGACAAAGGTGGGTGAAATTAGGAGCTTTTGGCATCAGATGTGTGGCATCAGGCGGGTTGCAGCATCAGTAGTAGTAGCTGAGGCAGGTAGCCAGAAGAAACTGGTCTCTTTTATCAAAGTGTTGGTGTGGCACCATGGATGATCTAGTCTGATGCATCAGGAATTGGTGGTTGGAAATCCTGGCTGATCCAGTTTCTTCACTATGCGGGTAAATAAAGGTACTCATCAGGCTGCTTCTGATGGAGCAGGTACTGCTCCTGCCACCCCACCCCTCCCCAGCAGCCATGGCAGTGGAACGTGAGCACAGAGGGCCCCGGTCAGACCTGCCAGAGGAAGGACGATGGCGCAGATAGGCAGCAGCCCACTGACTAGATAGGATGTCTCTGTAGTAGTTCAGTTTGTCCTCCCTCTCAGTGGGTGTAAAAAAAGCCTCCATTCTGGACCGGTAGTGACGGTCCAACAAGGTGGAGAGCCAGAAGTCATCCCCCTGCTGAATGGTGACAATTCGTCTGTCACTACGCAAGAAAGTGAGCATGCATCATGCCATTTGTGCAAGTGACTCATCATCCTCTAGCTCCTCTGGCTGCTCCTGCTCTTCCTCTCCTGTCACCTGAGTGGAAAACCACCCATTTGACTAGACATTGCCTGTTTTCCAATGTCCTCCTCCCCATCCTCCTCCTCTTCCAGTTCAGCCCCCACAGGGCTCATGTGGACATGAGATCGAGGCACCATGTCTCCTGTCCCTTGACCAGCCATAGTTACTAGCATCTGTTCCAGGACATGAAGCAGTGGAATGACGTTGTTCATTCCGTATTTCTGGTCACTGACCAATAACGTGGCCTCCTCAAAGGGCCTGAGCAAATGGCAGTTGTCACGCATGAGCTGCCACTGGCTGACATTGTAGTTACACAGTGGAGTAATCCTGTCCGCTTGCAACTTGAAGAAATTGTTGATGGCCTTTCTCTGTTCGTATAGTCGGTCCGACATATGGGGGGTGGAATTCCAACGGGTGGAAACGTTGCATATCAGCCTATGTTGGGGGATGCTGTTCTGCCAATGTAACTCAAGGAGGTTGTGCTTTGTGGTGTACTAGTGGCTTAAGTGCATGCAAAGTTTCCTGCCCATTTTTTGGATGTCTTATAGATGGGTGGAAGACTTCAGGAACCGCTTGGCAACCAGATTGAACACGTGTGCCATGCAGGGCGCATGGCTCAGCCTTCCTTCACGCAGCACCGACATGTTCTTCCCGTTTGGTCAGCATGGTTCAGATTTTCTGTTGACGAGGAGAAAGCCAGGATTCGAGCCCACCGACTGTTGGCTGGGGGTCTCTGATGTCACTTGGAATGACGTGGATGATTAGGTTAACCAATCAAGAACTGCTAGGTTGCTGGTCAAGACACGACCGCTACATGACATCAGGAGCTTAGGCCTCTCGCTGTGACTCCTGCTGCCACGCCCCCTTACTCTGTTGAAATACGCCCCTATACACTTTCACCAGAAACAACTGCAACAGTACAGTGCATATATATTTTTCTTTATTTACTGTAATATGCCACTATACGCTTTAAACATAAATTACTGAGATAGTGCAGTGCGTATATATTTTTCTTGTTGGACTGAAATAGACCACTATACCCTTTCACCAAAAAAACTTAAAGAGTGAAATGTGTCTATATATTTTTCTTTGAGTACTGAAATATGCCTCTATACACTTTCACCAGAAATCACTACAACAATGCAGTGCGTATATAGTTTTCTATTATTACTGTAATATGCCCCTTTATGCTTTAAACAGAAATATCTGCAACAGTGCAGTTCGTATATATTTTTCTTGTTGGACTGAAAAAGGCCACTATACGTTTTGAACAAAAAAACAATCAAAGAGTGAAGTGCTTATATATTTTTGTTGTAGGGGGGGCGTGTCCTGACTATGGCGGAGTGAACACGCATCGCCGAGAGCTCCTGTCCTGAGAGGGCCTTAGCAAGCATTTTTAGCTCACCAGCACCTGCCATTCCAGGCTCCGATGGTTCGGACGAGAAGGGGATCCTCTGCCGGTTCCGTTAATACCCCCACGGATGTGAGGCATAAGAACATCCAGCAGTTCTTTGCTCCTGAAGGCCAGAAGGTAACGGGCCGCGACTTGGGCGCTTCGGATCTCCTGCAAACTGCGAGTGAATTGAACGCCGCTGCACCCCCATATAAGCCCTTACAGACTATGAGACAAGCGGAAAAGTCTGGGGTAACTCACCGCGACATGAACCAGCCCCACTCACCCGCTGTAAATCAGAAGAGGGACTCGCCTCCTCCGGCCCGCGCTGTGTATGGCGGAGACGGCGGGTTGGCGCCATCTTGCCAGGCCCCACGAGATTCCGAGTCGCCGGTTCAGGCCGCACAGACTCCACAGAAACTGACCTTATCCCAGGCTATCCCTCCGGTGGACTCAGAGGAGCCACCCTGGGACTGGAGAGCCCATGTCAGACAACTGCCGACCAGGCAAGAGATGGAACAGTTTATTGCACGCCTTGAAACCTCCTATAAGCAGGAACTTCATACCCTGTCCACCAATATACAAATTGTGGAGGAGAGGGTGGACGATATATTCTCCCATCAGGCTGAAATGTCATCCCGACTGGACGTGCTGGAAGATAAAGGGGTGCAGCGAGATCAACATATCAGCCAGCTCTATCGCCTACATGAGGATGTGGAAAATCGTAGTAGGCGCAACAATATCAGGCTGCGGGGCCTCCCTGAAGCTATCCCTTCTGCTGATCTTATCCACACTGTACAAGAATTGTTCAAGAAGATCCTGAATAGACCGGTTTCGGATGACATGGAAATTGACAGGGCGCACAGGACACTCGGCCCCCCAAACCTGGATCCTGCTAGACCCAGAGATGTGATATGTCACCTACATTATTACTCCATCAAAGAAGAGATCATGCGTAAGGCGCGCAACACCGCCACGACCGAGTTCAGGGGAGCTCATATCTCTCTTTTGCAGGACTTGGCTCGCTCCACATTGCAACAAAGGAGAGCTCTTCGTCCCTTACTGGAATGCCTCCGTGAAAGGGACATCCCCTATATGTGGGGCTATCCGTTCCAGTTGGTGGTCAGAAGAGGGGGCAAGCGCTATGAACTGCGTGATCCGTCTGAGTTAGCTGACTTCTTGGCAGCGCTGGGTCTCCCTGATATTGAACTTCCTGACTGGTCCATTACCCCCCCGATCCCGTTGAGATTCTCGGTTTGGAAGGCTGCCTCTCCAGGACGGAATAGAGGGATGGATGACAGGAGACAGCCTCTCTGATTGTGTCTCTTAGATAAGATTCGAAGCGCAGAATGTGCCCCTTTGCGCAGTTTCCCCATGGGGCCTCTTATGGTTTATGTCCAGCTCCCAAGTGCCCGACTTTTTTTATATGCCTTAGGGTCGGGGTCCTCTTTTACCGGGATGAAGTAACCCATCTCACTAGGCATCCCTTCCCCACAGCTTGATCTATGGCTACCGGGTTTCCTGTTTGTTCGTTGGGAGTGGGTGCATTTTTACAGAGCGGCTCTCCCCCTTCTCTATCCGCCATCTATTTGAGGCGTGCAGAAGTACAGAGCTGGTCATACATACTCTCAGGCAGGTCTCTACACCTGCTGTTGGAAGACAGTTCCCTGTTTAACGTTTATTCGTTACTTACCTCATTTCCGAGGTTTTTTGATACCTTAGGGTGTCCCCCCTGTCTGGGATTGTGTCTATCGTCTTTTCCCTTTTTCTTCTTGTGGCCTTGTCTTGTCTGACCACATTTCCCCTCCCATTATTTTGTGAATCGTCGTGTCCTTGTGTGTTTCTCTGCTGTGTGTTTTACCGTTGTGTGTTTTCCCCTCCCCCGTTCCTGTCACCTATCCTGTTAGGGTTTCCCTGTAATTTGGTCATGGCGCCTCCGACCACCCAGAGGGTTGACATCAAATTGGTCTCCCTGAATGTAAGGGGCTTTAATATCCCAGACAAACGGGCAATGATCCTAGCTGGGTTGCAAAAAGAAAAAGCTCAGATCCTACTTCTCCAGGAAACACATTTTAGGACGCACCATGTACCAAATTTCAGATCCAGAACGTACACCCCTTGGTTCCATAGTACTAATCCAGATGCTAAAGAAAAAGGTGTCTCGATAGCGTTGAACAAAAATTTACCTTGCTCTGTTTTGGATTCTAGATCTTGCAGTACTGGGCGGTACGTCTTTGTCAAGCTGGCCATACATGGGAGAGTGTACACAGTAGGTAATATATATCTCCCGAACTCGGGTCAAGGTAAGGCATTTGCTGCTATTATGTCAAAAATGGAATCTTTCTTGGATGGTATTGTACTGCTGGGTGGGGACTTTAACTTACCTCTTGACCCGTCGCTGGACACCTCCCTTGGTAGATCACTAATCCCTCATTCGACCCTTACTAGGGTCCGCTCTGTTTTGCGGTCCAATAGGTTGGTGGATGTCTGGAGGGTGTTAAACCCGACGAGCCGTGATTACACATACTACTCCCCAGCTCATGACTCCTATAGTAGGATTGACTTGTTCATTATCTCCCATCATGCTTTGTCTTATCAGCCTAAGGTGGATGTCGGATCGATATTGTGGTCAGATCATGCCCCAGTTTTTCTTACCCTGGCTCTACCTGATTTAGTTGCTAAGGAGTGGACTTGGTGGCTCAATGCACATTTATTGAAAGACATGGTCTGCAGACAAGCCATAGAGAAATCCATCTCAGATTTCATGGTCACTCACGCCAATGACTCCACAGCTCCTCCTCTGCAGTGGGAAGCACTGAAGTGTGTTCTGAGGGGGGTTTTTATCCAACACGGCTCGAGATTGAAGAAAGAAAGGGAGGCACGCATTAGGAGCTTATCGGATGAGTTACTTCGCCTTGAATCCCTTCACAAGGGATCTCGTACCCCAGATCTGTTGTCAGAATTGTCCTCAGTGAGAGATAAATTGAGGGAGGAGATCGGCAGGAGACATGCACACGCTAGGGAAAGGTATCAGGGCTTTTTGTTTGAGAACGCCAATAAATGCGGATCGGCCCTTGCCAAACTGCTCCATCCTAAATCGTTGCAATCCTACATCCCTGAGATTAAGGATTTGCAAGGTAAGACTTTGCATCATCCTCTCCACATTGCTGAAGCCTTCAGAGAATATTATGCATCCTTGTATAATATCAAAGGCCAGTTCGCGGACATGCGGCCCTCTGACCTGGATGGTCGTATATATCTTCCTATCTAGCTGAGACGGCCCTGCCTGCGATTACGCCTGATCAACGAGCTGACCTAGATTTACCCCTCTCTGAGACTGAGGTAAAAGTGGTGATTAAATCTCTTAAAGGCCACAAGAGTCCGGGGCCGGATGGATTTACTGGCGCTTTCTACAAGAGATTCCTTGATCTACTTAGCCCCGTGATGACAAAAGCGTTCAATTGCGTCTCTCCTGCTTGTCCCTTCCCTAAACAAGCCCTGGAGGCTCATGTTGTTGTCATTCCCAAGCCCAATAAGGATAGCACGGTTTGTGGTAACTATAGGCCGATATCTTTAATAAATTGTGACATTAAGATCTATTCCAAGATCCTGGCGAATAGGTTGCGGCTGATTCTACCGCAATGTATTGGCCTAGATCAAGTGGGCTTTCTCCCTGGCAGAGAAGCCAGAGACAATACCATACGCACTATCACATTGATTCACCATGTGCAAGAAAGTCGGATCCCTGTTGGCCTGATGTCTGTAGATGCCGAAAAGGCATTTGACAGGGTCCACTGGCGATTTATGTTGGCTTCCTTGCAACATCTTGGATTGGGACATAGGTTCATAGAATATGTGTCAGCCTTATATACTAATCCTACCGCTAGAGTTAGAGTGGGATCCTAGCACCACCTTTTGAGATCCATAATGGAACCCGTCAGGGCTGCCCACTGTCCCCTCTCCTATATGTACTAGAAATGGAACATCTCGCTCAGGCTATCCGCCTCAATCCCGACATCCAAGGTGTTTCCGTCAGGAATAGACAGCAGAAACTGGCGTTGTACGCTGACGATTTGCTCCTATACGTGTCATCCCCACATATCTCAATTCCATCTCTACTCCGAGAGTTTGACAGATTTGGCCACTTGAGCAATTTTAAAGTAAATCTCTCTAAGACGGAGCTACTCAACATTTCTCTGTCTGATGCGGATGTAAACTCCCTTAGAGCTAACTTTTCTTTTAAATGGAAAGAGCAGAGTTTGGTGTATCTGGGTGTTCAGATCCTGACGCAGCTACATATGCTTTTTTCACTCAACTACTTGCCTCTGCAGAGGAGAACGCTGGAGGACATGCAGAAATATTCCCTTAAAAAGTTGTCTTGGTTTGGTCGCATGTCCGCCTTCAAGATGGACATCCTACCGAGGTTTCTTTACCTCTTTCAGACCGTTCCGATACATGTACCACGGTCGTACTTCCAAGAGCTGCAGAAAGGCTTGAATAAATTCATATGGCAAGCCAGCAAGCCTAGGTTAGGGAGGCAAGTCCTGACTAAACAGAAATCCTTGGGCGGGTTTGGCCTCCCAGACATGCTAATCTATCATAGCGCCTCTGTGCTAACCAGAATCAGGGACTGGCTTCATAAGGATGCTCAGAAGTTGTGGATAGGATTGGAGCAGTCTCTGTCTCCCCTTCCTCTTCAAGCGTTGCCTTGGCTTGAATTGGATAAACGGCCGGCTCCTGAAGAATGGCCATACTTGGTAAGACATGCTCTATCAATCTGGGATAAGTGGATCTCCTTGGCACAGGTGTCGGCTAGACCAGGCCCCATGACCCCATTGCATGGCAATCCTGCATTTTTACCGGGCCTTCGACTATCTGCTTTTCTCATCAAAACCGTAGGGGATGGGATCTTGAGGGTTAAGGACTTAGTCACCTCGGGGCTCTTATCCTCCATTGAATGCCTCAGACAAAATGTGGCTTTTGCACAAGTTCCATGGTTGGGGTATGCTCTGGTCAGGTCTTTTATAAGTCAGACGTTCCCTGGTGGAGTGGTAGGTCAGTTGACAGACTTCGACAAACTCTACCTGGCCTCCATTGACGGTCGCGGTACAATATCATCCATGTATCAGGTTCTGTTACATTCCCAGAATGGTGACAGAGCCCCTTGCTTTGCAAAATGGGAACGGGACTTGCAAGTTACCTTCTCGGCGGAAGAGGTGGAGAAGATTTGTACACTCTCCCATGGGATGTCCATGGCATCTCAAATTAAAGAAAATAATTTTAAAATTGTCTCTAGATGGTACTACTGCCCTACTATTCTGCACCAGATGTTCCCGTCGGTTCCTGATCACTGCTGGCGGTGTGAAAGAGAGCAAGATTCCATGTTGCATATCTGGTGGGACTGCCAACTAATAAAACCGTTTTGGGAGAAAGTTTTGAGCATCTATACCAGCTATTCGAACCAGTCAGTAGCTAATACTCCTCAGGTTACACTGTTATCTCTAATTCCTGGCTCAATCTCACAAGTTAAGAAGGGTGCATTACGCCTCTTCTTGGCAGCGGTGCGCATGGTGATTCCAAGGCACTGGAAAACCACTACCCCTCCCACTTTGTCGGAATGGGCCAAGGAATTAAAACATATTCTCAGGATGGAAGAATTGATAGCGGATAGTCAGGAGAGAGGTGGGATTTACCAGAACAGATACAATTCTCTGATTCTCTTTTTAGACTCGCAGAGATTTGGGGATTTGATGTGTCCCTGACTTTTTCCTGGGTAGGGTTCCTGTCGGGCGTATCCTCTCCTTAGTACCCTTCCCTATTCCTATTCCTCTTCCCTTCTGTGTCTTTATGTCTATTGTGTGGTTGGGTCCTCCGTTTAGGTTTACTCACTTAGCGTGTGTATTTGGGCTTTCGGGGGTTAGAACATGGATAATGAATCTGCTTATTAATAGCTCTCCCTGCTTGGGGTTCCCTGTTTGGTTGGGACGCCAGTGTCCCACTAGTGATTAATGTCTCTATGATATTTCAGCTGTTTTTGAGGGTCCTGCGTGTCCCTGTGTTGGACTATGTCCATATTACTTGTATCAATGTCTGTGATGTAATGAGTCACTTGCTTATGAAAACCAAAAATGAATAAAATGAGATTATACATATATTTTTGTTGTAGTTCTGAAATACACCCCTATACGCTTTCACCATAAATAACTGCAACAGTGCGTATATATTTTTCTTTTTTTACTATAATACACACCTATAATATTTCAATAGAAATAACTGCAGAAGTGAAATGCGCATATATTTTTCTTGTTGGACTGAACTATGCCCCTATACACTTTCACCAGAAATAACTGCAACAGTGCAGTGTGTATATAGTTTAAATTTTTTACTATAATACGCCTCTATATGCTTTAAAAACAAATAACTTCAACATTGTAGTGTGCATATATTTTTCTTGTTGGATTGAACTAAGCCAATATACTCTTTGACCAGAAAACAATAAAAGTAAAGTGAAGTAAAGTGAGTATATAGTTTTCTTGCAGTTCTGAAATACACTTCTATACACTTTCACCAGAAATAACTGCAACAGTGCAGTTCATATATATTTTTCTTATTTTTACTGTAATATGCCTCTATACGCTTTAAACAGAAGTAACTGCAACAGTGCAGTGTGTATATATTTTTTTCTTGTTGAACTGAATAGGCCACTAAACGCTTTCACCAAAAAATCTTAGAGTGAAGTGCATATATATTATTCTTGTAGTACTGAAATACGCTCCTATACGCTTTCACCAGAAATAACTGCAACAGTGCAGCACGTAAATCTTTTTCTTTTTAATAATACGCCCCTATATGTT
Source organism: Bufo gargarizans (assembly GCF_014858855.1). Taxonomy (NCBI): domain Eukaryota; kingdom Metazoa; phylum Chordata; class Amphibia; order Anura; family Bufonidae; genus Bufo; species Bufo gargarizans. The sequence continues at coordinate 673,089,766 of NC_058081.1, forward strand.
TTAAACAAAAACAACTGCAACAGTGCAGTGCATAAATATTTATCTTTTTTTAATAAAGTATGCTCCTACACGCTTTCAACAGAAATAACTGCAGAAGTGAAATGCGTATATATATTTTTTTTGTTGGACTGAAATACGCCCCTATAACTTTTCACCAGAAATTGCAACAGTTCAGTGCGTATATAGTTTTCTATTTTTACTGTAATACGCCTCTATAAACTTTAAACAGAAATAGCTGCAACAGTGCAGTGCGTATATATTTTTCTTGTTGGAATGAAATAGGCCACTATACGCTTTCACCCAAAAAACTTAAAGTGTAAAATGCGTATATATTTTTCTTTGAGTACTGAAGTACGCCTCTATACGCTTTCAACAGAAATCACTGCAACAGTGCAGTGCGTATATATATATATATATATATATATAGTACCGCAAGGTTGATTAAAGAATAATTTCACTTTTTCAAGACCGGAGTGCCGTCCTTTTTCTGGATCTATTAATTGGGGTAAGAGGTCGATTCCCCTGGAACGTGCACCCATCTTCTCTGCCTGCAGTCAGTGCCGCCATTTTTCGTATTTATATATATATATATATATTTTTTTTTTTTTTTTTTTTACTGTAAAACGCTTCTATACGCTTAAAACAGAAAAAACTGCAACAGTGCGTATATATTTTTCTTGTTGGACTGAAATAGGCCACTATACGCTTTCACCCAAAAAAGTATGAAATGCGTATATATTTTTCTTTGAGTACTGAAATACGCTACTATACGTTTTCACCAGAAATAACTGCAACAGTGCAAGGCGTATATAGTTTTCTTTTTCTTACTGTAATACGCCACTATACGCTTTTAACAGAAATAACTGCAACAGTGCAGTGCGTATATATTTTTCTTGTTGGACTGAATTAGGCCACTATACGCTTTGACCAGAAAACAATCAAAGAGTGAAGTACGTATATTTTTTTGGTAGTTGCGTATATATATATATATATATATATATATTGTGAGACAGTGACAGGTCTCACTCAGGTTAGAGGCAAGGAAGGGGTGGATAGTTCGGTCCACACCCCTGTTCCACCACAGGTGAGAAGCTGGAGGTAATCAGCCTAGCACAAAGCACCTCCCAGAGTGTCAGAAAGGGGGGAGTGTGTTACCTGTGGACAGAGGCCTGGAGGCTCTGTCTGTGTGGTCTCAGCTGGGCAATGCTGAGGGACCACAAGGCTGTGAGATAGCCTGGAGTTGGGGGACACAGCGACGCCTGGGAGGGTCGCAGGGCCATAGTCAGGCAGACTACTGAGCCCCAATCCCCCACAAGAAATACTGAACTGGAGACAGTGGGTGTACTGTGCTCTGTACAGCCAGGAGGCTGTGGGACTTTGGCTCAGAAAGCCGCACGTGTTCACAGGGTGTGAACAGGGACTTAGGTGAGTCAGGCATCTATTTGTTTAGTTAGAGCCTAGCCGGGCAAGTGTTTGTTATTTTGTATTATTGTTTATGTTTAAGCGGATGTGCCGCAATAAAGCACAGTGTTTGGATCTTAAACTTGGTGTCCTGAAGATATCGGTGCGAATGACCCCCAAATAAGAGGCGATCCCTTACAATTGGTGTCGGATGCGGGCAGTTGTCCATGAGAGAAGGGCAACGGTCGGTTGCTAGGGGCAACGCTGAGACTGCAGGTGCTGCTAAAAGCTGTTTTTTGCCGTGTGTGGCGTTAAAGGAACGGAAGCTTTTTTTTTTTTTTTTTTGTCCAGTGGAGCAGGTGCTGCTCAAAAGAGTGTGAACTATTTTGCTGTGGTGCAAGTAAAACTGCAGTGAATTAAAGGGCCAGTAGCCCAGCAAAAGTGGACTTGTGGCTGAAAGCTTTTCTTGCTACCATGGGTCTCGGGGAAGAGTACTTCCGGCAGCGCTGGCGCATACAACATGCAGAAGACATGGCCATAGCAATTGGCTACACTAAAAATGAATTGGCGAAATTTGATGCAGAGCGAGAGGCTTTGGAGGCACAGTTGCAGCTGGCCTTGAGAAATGGGTTCTCAACACTGTATGGACCCTGTACAGAAAGATCCTGTGAGTTGGTGATTGGGGGAATCCCGCTGGGGGTCACTCTAGATGCCCGCCAGCAGGTGTCTCGCGTCAGGCCTGAAGTGCTGGACTTTCTGGAGAGAGGGCCAGAGACAGATGTCACCGTGTCTCTGACCTTTATAACAGACTATGGCCCTGTGCAATGGGAGCTCTTAAAATGTGAGACCCTGGAAGTGGAGTTTGTGCTTGGCAAAGACTTCCCATTATTTTGGCAGCTGTGGAGCGGAGAAAATGCTACAAATTGTGTACCTGGAGAGTCCGATGAACAGCAAAGATATGCCGTTGCCAAGGGCAACCTTCGGGAAGACAAAGAGGTGGAGAGCGGTGCTGTTCTCAGGAGTGCATATCTTCCCTGCGACTGTGTCCTGAGTCCTAGTGAGGAAGTGCGGAGGTGCGGTAAAGCTGTTGCTAGGAGCAACCACAACCTTGATGAGTCCGCGGGAGAGGATGTCACTGCTTTACCAGACTGGTTGATTACAAAGGGTAAGACTGTTCCTGTTATTAACTATGTGGCAGACCCAGTGACAGTGAGCCGGCGGCAGGGGATATCTGCTGGGCCGGTAGGTGATAAGTCACACAGAGAAAAAACTGTGTCTGGGCAGGCGGATAAGCCTGCTGTGATGGCTCCCTCGCAGAAACCCGCAGGGGAGAAGGTTTCTGGGTTTCCTCAGTTGCCCATGACCAAAGCTAGTTTTGGGATGACAAGGATCCGGGATCCCATGCTAGCCCGGGTAAGAGGCAGCACAATATTGAAACCAGAGACTGATAAAATAATAAAGGTGCTGGACAGTCGTGCGGATAAGGACTATCCACTGATTTTCACTGAGCGTGAGACTCCAATGAGAACAGAGACTGATGAACTTGATGTTACAGATACGCTCATGCATGAGGGAGTGTTGGGCCGTGATATCGGTTTGTTGCTGTGGGGTAAGGTAGACACTTCTGCAGATAGTGACGAAACTCCTGCAGAACCTGTACCTGTCCCTTTAAGTGAGGATCTAAGGGAGCTGCACTTTGACCTGCATGGGGAAAGAATATTGACCATTGGAAACAATGGTGCTGGTCAAGTGCAAGGTGATGGTGACAAAAATGCGGAAATGCATAAGGAAAATATGATGTCATATGAAATAGGTGGTGACAGTGATATAACTTTTCTGTTGCAGGTTGTGGTCAGGGGAGAAGCGCCCCCTGGTGGTAAAAATGTAAATGATGATGAAACTTTATTTTCTGCATCTGCTATGTTTCATGAAGCGCGATATGACGTAATCAAAAGGTTTGAAGACGTGCATATAAGTAGTGTGGAGCAAAGCCCAGCTCCAGCTCAGTGTTTGAAGGTGCAGGAAAATATGATAGGGTTAGAGGGTGTACCGCACGTACCAGAGGTGGAAATGCAGTCTCCACAATGTTGGTCGGTTACTAAGGAAGTGTCCCAGGTGGGGATTAGCTCAGCGGTGCCCCTAGAGGTCAGAATTAACAATGACACGAGCGGTATAGGTGACGTATGTGCTGTGACCGATAGCAACTCAGAGAGTGAAGCTACCATATCAAGGTCCTGCGAAACTAAGGTGGTTACTAGTAGCGACCAGACAGTTATATCTGACGAGATGAGAATTAAGTCGGGTGACATCAGCCTAGGGTCTGAGGTCCATGTCCAGGCAGTTGTAGGTGACCTGACACGACAGTACAGCTGCAAACAGGAGGATGATCTCTCTCTCTCCTCACGCTCCCTAGAAACCTTAGAGACGGGACTAGCTGTCTTCACAGAGCAACTGAAGAAAATTTCAGAAAGGGCAAAGAAAGAGAATGGCGATACTCCTACATCTGCTGCAGCAGAGCCGAGCAAGGAGCAGCTGGAACCGGAGGCCAAAAAGCGGGGCACTTCCCACAAGCTTGTGCAAAAAGCTGAAAAGAAACTGCTGAAAAACATGGAGTTGGTGGTTCAGCGCCTGGAGAAACAGGGTGTGACTTACAAAAAGGTGGAGAAAACAAAGAACAAACTTCAGCGAGGATTGGATGATCTGATGGTGGACCTGGACCACCAAAAGCAAGTTATGTCTAATCCAGCAAAGAAACAGGAGAAGTGGGACTGGCTCCTAGCTGAAGAGAAATGCGTCTCTGCTCGATATGGTGAAAAAAGTGACCAAACAGAGACTGATGCTTGGGAAAAGGAGACCAAGGCCCTCTCCTTGGCTAAAGCCCTGGAAGAAGCGCTTGAGGAGCATGCTGAATTGGAGAGGCTGAACAAGCAACTCAGAGCAGAGACTGAAAATCTCATGAGCTTAAAAGATGAGTTGGAGAAATCTAAGTGTGCTCTTGAGCAGCAGGTAGAAGGTGAGAAACCTGAGGAGGAGAGTTCCCTGGAAGACGTCAAGAAGCCAGAGCCGGTTAAAAATGGGACTGGAGAGGGTGGCACTGTGGTGCTGGCTGTGGCAGAGAAGATGGAAGATGCTTCTGCTAAACCAGTTGATGGGGCTGATGTGGATGCCGAAGACCACAGACCCGTGGTAGCGTGTAGCCTAGGCCTGGAAGATGTCCCCTCTGCATACAAGGCCTTCCAAATAGCCAGCAGGCTGCTGGGGAAGAAGTACAAGGAGGTGAACGATCAGTTTTCGGATCTGGGCTATTACAATGGCCTGTATCTCCTGACTCCTCCACAAAATGAGAACAGGGTCCTGGGTGAGCCTTTGGAGAAAATAAAAGAAGACGAGGAGTCTGCTGAAGACCCTGGTGCCTCCTGCCTCAATGAGAAAGAGGGGGAGGGGTTAACAGGGCAAGTGTATGGTGCCATGTCCGAGAAGGATGAGAAGGCGGTCAAAGAGACTGGAGACTTCAAGAAGACAAAGACTGAAAAAGTTGAGGCCGATATGTTGGTTGACATGAAGTCCCCAGGTTCTACAGAGGCCAAAGTTAAGCCAAAGGGAGCCGCGGCCGAAGTGGAAAAAGCCGCTAAAGAAGCAGAGGTTTCTAAAACTGCCATAGTAGCTGGGGTAACTACTGTTGGAAAGAAGGAAGAAGTGACCCAGATGCACTTAAAAGAAGCGAGTAGGGGCAAGCATGCTCTGCTGAAGGAGCCCTGCAAAGCAAAGGAGAAAGTCTCGGGATATGACCATGACTGGGAACAGTTCAGGCAAGAGCTGCAGCAGTCCCAGAAAGGACGTGAGGCGCATGTACAGGAGCCAGAGGATCTAAAAAGAGAGAGAGATCAAAATATACGTCAGCGCATCATCACTCGGGAAAGAGTAAGAAAAGAGTATCTGGCCATGAGATGGGCACATGAGGCCTTTAGGCATTTTCGGTTAGGCAAGATGTTGGTTTTGGTGATAAACCAAGCTCTGATGGCGTGGGTCTGGCAGAACAAAGGGAAGGTACGTGTCACCGAGGTTCCTGGCCTCGGTGAAATAAGAACCGGTAATTTTCTGTGTCAGCGGCAGCTAGTGCTCGCTGACACTGGGTTACTTAGTGTGGCTGTAAAGCCAATCTGGGCCGGTTCTTATTGGGAGCAGCCAAAGAGCAGGGTGGGTGGCTGTTCCCCACGTCCAGGCCAGGTGGATGCCCTCTCACCAGCCTCCCGTGGTTATGCAGGTGTTCACCCTCACGGGCTTGAACAAAGGGGGGGGATATGTGAGACAGTGACAGGTCTCACTCAGGTTAGAGGCAAGGAAGGGGTGGATAGTTCGGTCCACACCCCTGTTCCACCACAGGTGAGAAGCTGGAGGTAATCAGCCTAGCACAAAGCACCTCCCAGAGTGTCAGAAAGGGGGGAGTGTGTTACCTGTGGACAGAGGCCTGGAGGCTCTGTCTGTGTGGTCTCAGCTGGGCAATGCTGAGGGACCACAAGGCTGTGAGATAGCCTGGAGTTGGGGGACACAGCGACGCCTGGGAGGGTCGCAGGGCCATAGTCAGGCAGACTACTGAGCCCCAATCCCCCACAAGAAATACTGAACTGGAGACAGTGGGTGTACTGTGCTCTGTACAGCCAGGAGGCTGTAGGACTTTGGCTCAGAAAGCCGCACGTGTTCACAGGGTGTGAACAGGGACTTAGGTGAGTCAGGCATCTATTTGTTTAGTTAGAGCCTAGCCGGGCAAGTGTTTGTTATTTTGTATTATTGTTTATGTTTAAGCGGATGTGCCGCAATAAAGCACAGTGTTTGGATCTTAAACTTGGTGTCCTGAAGATATCGGTGCGAATGACCCCCAAATAAGAGGCGATCCCTTACAATATATAGGCCACTGTACGCTTTCACCCAAAAAGCCTAGAGTGAAATGAGTATATTTTTTTCTTTGAGTACTGAAATGCGCCTCTATACGCTTTCACTTGAAATCACTGCAACAGTATAGTGCGTATATAGTTTTCTTTTTTATTGTAGTACGCATCTATATGCTTAAAACAGAAATAACTGCAACAGTGCTGTGCGTATATATTTTTTTCTTGTTGAACTAAAATAGGCCACTATACGCTTTAACCAAAAAATCTTAAAGAGTGAAGTGCATATTTATTATTATTGTAGTACTGAAATACGCCCCTATACGCTTTCACAAGAAATCACTGCAACAGTGGAGTGCGTAAATCTTTTTATTTTTTTAATGCAATACCCCCTTCTACGTTTTAAACAAAAAAATGCAACAGTGAAGTGCATATATATTTTTCTTGTTAGACTGAAATAGACCACTATATGCTTTGACTAGAAAACAATCAATGAGTGAAGTGCTTACATATTTCTGAAATTCATAGTTCTGAAATTTGCCCCAATACGCTTTCACCAGAAATCGCTGCAACAGTGCAGTGTATATATAGTTTTCTTTTTTTACTGTAATAAGCCCCTATATGCTTTTAACAGAAATAACTGCAATAGTGCAGTGCATATATATTTGTCTTGTTTGACTGAAATAGGACACTATACGCTTCCACCAAAACAACTTAAAGAGTGAAATAAGTATATATTTTTCTTGTTGGACTGAAATATGCCCCTATACGCTTTCACCAGAAATAACTGCAACAGTGCATTGCGCATAAAGTTTTCTTTTTTTTTACTGTAATACACCCCTATATGCTTTAAACACAATTAACTTTAACAGTGCAGGACGTATATATTTTTCTTGTTGCACTGAAATAGACCACTATACGCTTTGACCAGAAAACAATCAGAGTAAAGTACGTATACACTTTCAACAGAAAAAACTGCAGAAGTGAAATGCGTATATATTTTTCTTGCAGTTCTGAAATACGACCCTATACACTTTTACCAAAAATAACCGCAACAGTGCAGTGCGTATATATTTTTCTTTTTTTTACTGTAATACCCCCTATACGCTATCAAAAGAAATAATTGCAGAAGTGAAAGGTGTATATATTTTTTTGGTTGGACTGAAATACGCCCCTATACGCTTACACCAGAAATAACTGCAACAGTGCAGTGCTTATATATTTTTCTTGATGGCTGCATTGGCTGTATTCATTGAGACAGTCAGCTAGTTCTTTATTTCCTTCCATATATCTTGCTCCTTTTGTTTTAAATTTGGTAATTCTTTGTTTTAGTTTCCTTTTTTCATTTATGTATCTGAAGAATGTTGTATCACCTTTTTTTCACTGACTGGGCAAATGTATCTTCTGCCTGTGCTTTAGAAGCTCTTATAACTTGCTTGGCCTCTCTCTGCCTAATCTTATAAATTTCCCTGTCATCCTCTTTTTTTATTTAGAATTACTAAATGCTATATTTTAGTTTTTAATGATTTTGGCAACTTCTGCTAAGTACAACAGTGGTCTCTGCCACCTAATGCAATTATCTGTTGCCTTCAATAGTGCCACTTTTAAGTAGTCCCATTTCTCCAGGACTATCCAATCTGATAGGGACTCGTATACCACTAATAAATTTTAGAAAAGTCAGTTTTTCTAAAATCTAAAACTTTTGTTTTTGTGTGGTGTGACTCAGTCACTGTACTTATAGTAAACCACTGACTGGTGATCACTAGATCCCAAGTTTTCCCCCACAGTAATATCAGATACTAAATTCCCATTTGTAAATACTAAATCAAAAATGGCCTCCTTCCGGGTTGGCGGCTCAACTACTTGCTGTAGACATAATCCAAGTAGGGAATTTAGAATATCTGTACTCCTGGCAGAACTAGCCATTTTGTTTTTCCAGTTTACATCAGGAAGATTAAAGTCTCCCATAATGATAACGTCCCCTTTCAATGTCATTTTAGCGATTTCCTCAACTAGTAGATCATCTAATTATTTGACTTGGCTAGGTGGTCTATATATCACACCTATATGAGTTACCTTATGATTATCAAGCTGCAACTCAAACTGACTCTAAGTTGGTCTCGCTAACTTGTATTAAATTAGATTTTTCTAATTCTTCAATACTGACCATAGCATGATAACAAGAAGGATCTAGTACCCACAGACAAAAAAAAAAAAAAAAAATAGGCTCAGCAAACAGACAGCTAACGGAAGAGGAAAGGAAAGCTAAGCAAGGTAAGGTCTAGAAATTCTACAAAAGCCAAGATACACAGACAAGACACAAATCTAGTCTATGGACAAGATACAAGGAATAAAAAGGATTCTGGATGCAAATATACAGATCTCACACTATACACCATACCTTCAATGTAGAAAGTAGTAATATTTAAAGGAAGGCTAATTAATCATGAACTTCTCCCTAAACTAAACTCTTTATTACACTGTCTGATGTTGAGGCAATGCGAGCGCCAATCCATCAGCAGTAGTTTGCAATGGCCTGATTACACAGGCCAATGCAAACTGAATGTAGGCGGAATCATTGCTTTCCTTGCACAGGTTGATGTGGTACCATTCTAATGAAATATTCCCATCAGCTGACAAATGAGCATTTATCAGTTTCTTGGCTGATAGTCTGCTCGATTATGTGGGCCATGTATGGGAAACAAGTGTTCCTATGCACGTTTGTTCCAATAATTGGCATGTAAATTGTGCAGTCTAATAGAGCCCTGATCAAACTGAGTGGTCAGTTGTCCCATAATGGATCAGGTATGCAACTCCCCTCAACAATACTAGTAGGCAGGTGAAAAGAGAATAGGATAATCCCTGCTCTAATATAAAGCCACATGTTAATGATTATTGAAAACATCTCAATTTATTAAGTTTTGAGTATGTGTGCCATGTGCCACCTACATGCCTTGGCATGCAATCAATGAGGTTATTAATAGTTGTCTGGGGTATGTTGTGCCACGCTGAATGCACTTGAGCACACAAATCATCAAGATCTTCTCCACTGCAGGTAGCTCCATTTGAAATTGCCAACCAATGATGGCCCAGAGTTGCTTAAAGGGAGACAAGCCTGAAGATTCTGTAGACCATTGTAGCACATTTAGACCATACAGACTGCTTACAGGAAGACTTAGAACACAACCTGGCAGTGTACTTTTAAAAAATGTCTCCTGGCACACTGGCAAAATGGCCATACCATTGACCACTAGTTCCACAACCAAATAAATGTAACACCTGAAATGAAGACTAGAAGTGTCTGGCTAACATACATTATGCCACCACACACCATGATCCAGGGAGTAGGAGAAGTGTGACATTCCTTTGTGAAGACCTCTTCATGGCATTGCCCACGTGGTCTCCAGACCAACCTAAGACTATTATTGCTTCCAAGACAAAAGCGAGATACACTGCTGAAGAGGATAGATCTCCATTTCAGCCTCCATTGCCATATTCCTGTGCACCATGATAGCCTTTGAGAGTGGTGGCGTGAGGTCTATGGAACACCTATAGCTGGATGTCTAACTCATACCCCAATGTCATGCAAACATCTTTTGATGGTTTTGTGTCCCAAGGTTTCGGATGTGACATCCAATTTCACTTGTAGTACAGAATGGATCACTATGCACTATTCTAATTAATTGACCTGTCCTTGCAGAGGTTCATCTAAGTTCACCTCTTGCTATCATTCCAGTTCATTGTTGCTTTCCTAACCACATTGGCTACCAGTCAACGTTGAACAGTGCTGACATCTTGTCCTAGGCACCTAGCTATTTGCAGGAGTGATAAACCAGGGTATCTCAGTTCAAGAATTCTGTCCCTCTCAGTTTGCCTCAGTTGAAAGATCTATCCCTCAAGTGGTGAAAAACTGGCATATCAACCAACAGGGGACATCACACAATCATTCCACATGCCTTTATCGAATTTTTGAGGTTTCATAAGGCTAAAAAATGTTGCTTTTAATTTGGCTATTATGCTCCTTCCCACGTGCCGAAGATTGGAGCTAGGTGCTTGAAAATTTGATTATCTACAGATCTTAATGACATCTGCTACTTCCTCAATTTCTATAACTGTAGGGTTAGTCCTTCTTGGTGTTGAAATATCAGTTATGAGGAATATAAGTGTAGATGTTCTACATAATCTCGAAGTTACATGTACCATTTCCATGTAGTTGCACAATTTGCAGAAACAGTGAGGCCAACCCCTACGTAACAGACTATGGAGGAATACAAGAAATACCCTTTGTCTTCTCTGTAATATCAAAGTGAAACTTTTCTGACCTTCTCTGATATCTGTTCAGTAAAGATAATTACAGTGTAATTACCTACACTATTAGCGTCAAGGGTTGGCATTGGCACAGATATGGGCATTACAGCTAAGTATATGAAAGTATCTGCAGTTCAGGCATCTGGTAAAATTAATAGATTTTTACAAACATCCTGCCTGTAATCTCATTCTATACTCTAATTCCTATCATTAAAATTCACCCCCCGTCTCCAACTGCTCACAATAAACAGCCTGTTACAGAATTTTTACTTTCTTACATTTTAAGTTCTCAGTGACAATAAGTTTCATCATTAAAACTTTAATTAATTTAATTATTTCTGCTTTGCAGCCTTAGTAGAAAGTAAACTTTTCAGTTTTCCCATAAGACTGCGGCATGGACTAATGAAGAAGTAAACCAGTATTGTGCTGCTATAAGAACGTACACAAAGGAACTCATTTCAGGAATAAAATTTAAATAAGAAATACATTAGAAATACTCATTATTTTATGGCCAAAACATGTATGTTTACAAATTTAAATTACCTCATTTGTAAATTTTATATCACTTCATATCTGGCAAATTCATTTTGAGCCATCTGGAATGATACAAGAAAATCTAATATTATTTCATTGAAAAATACTGTAGAAGACAATAAGGCCTTGAATTTCGTGCAGAGCCACATACACTAAACTGTATGGAGACAAGTGCATACTATAAACATGTAGGCGGGCCGAATTCTCTCTTTCCCCCTCTTGCTAACTCTGCCAGTCCCTTCCTCTCTTGATTGACAGCACCACATTCATGCATAGTCATCTATCTGGGCCCTATAAATCAAGAAGGAGAGAGAGGGGCTAGCAGAGGAAGCGCTACAATGTGCACAGAGTGACCTGGACCCACCCTCAGGGCACTTAACTGATCATTTGCATATGGATTAAAAGTAACTTTTCTCCAGAATGAAGCAACAGGTTGCTAAGTGAAAGATATCATTATATTCAACTGAGCTAGCTCTGCAAGACATTGTGCCTGGTTTAACAGTGGATTTTTTGGTGATAGATTCCGTTTAATATAGAATAGAGAAGACATATTTATGGTAGATGGGTTCTGTTTTACAACTCCATATAATGAGGATCATGTATGCATCTGTAAAATATAAAGCACCATGGAATTAGAATAAGCCTGTGTCATTTTAGTCTAGTTTTTACCTTTCATATTCTATAAACTTCTGAATGCAAAGCACCCCAAGCAAAACAAAATAAAACAGTTTTTTCCAATGGCAGTCAAAAGGTGAATGTATATGTAACTGCATGGCATACAGTGGAGCTTAAAGAGGTTCTTCTGGAATTTTGAAAATTAAAATACTTAAAAATCACTTTATTATAAATATATTCTCCAATACCTTTCAATATTTATAATGACTCGTTTTGTCTAGGGAGCAATCATCAGGGGAAACAATATGGCCGCTGTCCCATCAGTTTACACAAAATCTATCTTGATCACACATGAGGACAAGTTACTTTACAACACTGAGGTAAAGAGCTGCCTCATCCTCCTCTCTGCTCTGCTTGTCAGGGACTATGATTCTGAATACAGATAAGAACTTTAGCTGAATCTTTGGGGAATTTAGTTCATGAGGGGACATGAAGTACAGATAGGATGGACAGGACAGACTGTGGTAATGGAGACTGCATACAAGTGCTGCTGCTTATTAGCCACATCTCACCCTCCTCTCATGTCTGCTCATCATCTCCATTCCTTCAGAGATTCACCTATATTCAGGATCATGATTCCTGACAAGCAGAGCAGAGAGGAGGATGAGGCAGCACTATATCTCATTGTGGTGAAGTATCTTGTCCTCCTGTGTGATTAGGACAGGTTTTGTGCATACTGATAGGATGGCGGCCAATTTATTTCTCCTAATGATTGCTCCCTAGACAAAACAAGCCATTATAACTAATGAAAGGTATTTGTGAATATATTTATTATAAAATAATATTTAAGTATGTTTTTATTTTTTAATTCCTGGAGAACCACTTTAATATTCAGGATATACCGTACATTTTGAGAAAACATTTTTCGGCCTATACACCGAGTATATAACGCATTGGGGTTAATTTAGCCTTATAGTAAGCCTCTCCATAGAATAGGAAAAAGTGAGGGCGGTGCACTCACCTGGCTGTGAGATGGGAGGAGGCACGGACTACGCCGGGAACCTAGGCGTGAGGGCAGATATCCAAATAAAATGGGAAAAAGTCCAGCTTCCAAATAACTTTTATTAACTCAGTGCGTTAAAAACCAGAGACAGTCTATGTCTACGCATTTCGGATCTTGTAGTATTGATTCTTATTCATGACAGAAAAAAGACTGTATGAACCAGGATTGAATAATGGCCAGCTAAAAAGGCAGGTGGTCAAAATTACCCATAGCCACACCTCCATACAGATTTTTTACTATAGTACATAGAACATATAAAAAGTCATAAAAGCAGTATGCATTAATAAAAAACAAAGAAAATGAAAAGGATCAATAATGTAGTATCAAATCATGTTTGCGATTTAAACCATGAGGGATGCAAGAGGACATGCGGAAAATCCAATAGGATTCCCAGTTTACTCTTTCCAGACCTTGTACTTGCATGCCTCTAGTGTCACCTCCATGGACTGCCGCATAGTGTGAACTGGCCGCAGAGACATTTCTGTGTCGAGCATGCGGAATATCAGAAATGTGTCTGCATATCCTGATTTTTAAACTATTGTTAGTACAGCTAACATATTGTAGGTGACACAAAGTGCAAGTAATGCAATATACCACGTACGTGGTGTTGAAATTAATATATTGTTTTAGGGGAAAAGACTGAAAATTGGTAATTGAGTAAATGTGGTTACCAATCTGCATGACTGTGCAACACGTACATATGTTATGATCACATTTAAAATTGCCAATAGCCAGGTTGGTTGTGCTTGACATACCTCTGTAAACATTGAAGGGATAACTCTATTGCCTAGTGTGGTTGCCCTATGTGCAATGCACCTAGTGCCACCGCTGACAATCTTTGACCACTGTTCTTCAGAATGCAAAACTGACAGGTGTTTGACAAATATGTGAGTATTCCAGGCTGTAATTAGTTACAAATACTGGAGTTGATTTGCGCAGTCATGTAATTTGAGATTTCCTGGGATGAGCACGAGCAGTTTGGGGAAAAATTAAATCAGCCTGGGAAATACCAAGTGCACATGTTTTTGCCGACTGCAGTAATTTGCTGGAATATTTCCTGACCAAGAGACGGCTGGCAATAGCATCCAATTCAACATGGCGTGCGTGGTCCACAGAGCAATTGCGTATAGCAAGGTTAAATTCCCCTTTGGGAATATTATTAACAACGTGTGGTGGATGACAGGCTGTCGCGTGAAGGATGGTGTTACCCACCACCTCCTTGCGGTAAGTGTGGGAGGCCACTATGTTCTTCTCTCTGTCACCAGTCAAGGAGAGATCTAAAAATGGGATGTTGGAAGCACTGTGGCAAAGAGTAAACTTCAAGCCACAAGTATTGTTGAGAAAATCGCCAAGGAGCGGCACGGCCGCCGCATCGCTAGACCATATAAAGAGTAGGTCATTAATTGCGTATAGCTCAGTTAAATTCCCCTTTGGAGATATTATTAACAACGTGTGGTGGATGACAGGCTGTCGCGTGAAGGATGGTGTTACCCACCACCTCCTTGCGGTAAGTGTGGGAAACCACTATGTTCTTCTCTCTGTCACCAGTCAAGGAGAGATCTAATAATGGGATGGTGAAAGCACTGTGGCAAAGAGTAAACTTCAAGCCACAAGTATTGTCGAGAAAATCGCCAAGGAGCGGCACGGCCGCCACATCGCTAGACCATATAAAGAGTAGGTCATTAATGTAACGTCCGTACCACTCCAGGGATGTCCCCCACGGATGTGTTGTGAGAAAAGATAATAGTGCTCCCACCATGCCATGTATATGTTCGCCATAGAGGGGGAGAACTTTGCTCCCATGGAAACTCCTGTGAGTTGCAAGAAGAACCAATTGTCAAACATAAAAAAATTATGTTGCAACAAAATCAAAACAACTTGGCAAATGAAATCCTGAAAGGCAAAAGAAAAATCGGAATACACCTTGAGAAACCATTATAATGAGACAATGGCTAGTTCATGGGGAATGACAGTGTAGAGCGAGGTAACATCAGCCATGATCCAAGTGTAATCCGGCCTCCAGACAAATTCATGGTTTAAATCGCAAACATGATTTAATACTACATTATTAATCCTTTTCATTTTTTTTATTTTGTGTTTTATTAATGCATACTGCTTTTATGGCTTTTTATATGTTCTATGTACTCTAGTAAAAAATCTGTATGGAGGTGTGGCTATGGATAATTTTGGCCACCTGCCTTTTCAGCTTTCCATTATTTAATCCTGGCTTGTACGGTCTTTTCTCTGTCATGAATAAGGATCAATACTACAGTTAATAAAAGTTACCACGATTATTTGGAAACTGGACTTTCCCTTTTTTATTTGGATATCTCCATAGAATAACTACCATAAATATTAGTGATAGGGGCATGATGGACCATCCCTATTGCCTCCTTAACCTCTTCTACCCATGTCCAGTTTTCACCTTCCTGCCCAGGCCATTTTTTGCTAATTTGTCATGTGTGGAAGATGCCCCTAATCAGGGCCGATCACGTTTGCTCTACTGCTCCAAATTAATAGTAACCCAAGGGTTTTATGTGCATGGAAGAGAATAATTATGACACACACACTAGGGTCAAAGCAAATTCTCATTTATTACAGGAAGTACAGCAGTTTATAAAGTCATCAGAGGGGCATTTTCCCTGAGGCATGTGGCATTGTTACATTGGCTAACATATGAAAATATGAAAATAGATAACACTTGGTTTCTGCCCATTGTGCATTGTTTTACTAACTGTGGTATGTGAACTTTGCAAATATCTATCTGTAAGCGCCATCTTGTAATGGAGTTTTCACTAACAACAAAAAGCATATATGAAGTAGCAAGGAGGGGTGTTCTCTTTGGTAGGATGGGACCTTTGTGCTCTGGAGAAGATAAGGTGTTGTCTGAAAGCTAAAGTATGTGGGAGCTTTCTTAGCTGAATCAAAGAATGCAGTCCATATTAGTGAAGGACGAACATCAGCCAAGACGGTTCGCGAACGAGATCAAATGTTTGCAAACCACAAGTTCGCGGCGGGCCCCATTCAATTTAAGGGCAGGCGAACCTGAAAAACCTTCAGCTCATATTTGCAGCCACCAAATAATTGCAAGAAGTGTACAAATCATCCCTCAACATGGACAGTGACATACCAGAGAGGGATCAATGGCAAAAATGCCCACCCAAAAAAATGTATTTTAATCAGGAGCCATTTTTATGCATCTTAAATTGAAACTCTCAAAAATTTCTATTTTAGGCCATGGGAGTATATGTCCCAAACATTAGGCATTCACCGGACAGAAAATATAAAGTGATTATATGGCTGGAGGTATATTAGACAGTCTTTAGATATCAATTTTACTGCAGGCCAGTGGAGTACAGGCCCCAAAAATTATTCATTCAATGTACAGAAAAGAACAAGCTTTGTCTTCTTCTCATTGTCTGTCGCTAGTAGAGGCCTAAGCCTGGCAGGCAGGTTCCCCCAGAAGTATCTTCCTGGATTAGCAGCCAATACCGCACTTGCATCAATATTGACAGGATTCGGCTCCAGGTGTAGAGTAATAGTTTTTTTGGACTGATTTCTCCATCACAACACCCTCCACGTTGTTGAATAAACTGAAGACTGGCCGTATCTCTCCTAAAAAAAAAATTGAAAGTTATTATAAATGTTTTTAAACATTTTATTATGAAATTTATTCCGTATATATTGAATAAAATTCGGTGTCTCCATGATCAATCTGTTGCGTGGGGGTCCCATACGGGTTTTACACACTTCAAATATAAAGTGGGGTGAATAGATGATGGATGATCTTCCCAGGAGGTACTTTTGGGAGCCGCGGTTCATTTCTGAGACGTCTGTGTGGGAATCCGAAGACCATCTCCATCTCCTTGCACCACAGGTGCACCTTCTCATTGTCTGTCGCTAGTAGAGGCCTAAGCTTAGCAGGCAGGTTCCCCCAGAAATATCTTGCTGGATGAGCAGCCAATACCACACTTGCATCAATATTAACAGGATTCAGCTCCAGGTGGAGAGTAATTTTTTTTTGTTGGAATGCTTTCTCCATCGCAACACCACGTCATTGAATAAACAGAAGACTGGCCGATTCTCTCCTGTCTTACGCAACATTTAATTTTTATTATTAAATTTATTAAATATTTTAACATTAATTTTATTAAACCAAAACCTGATTAAAATTATGTGAAAGTATGCTTAAATTTGACAAACCTGGCCTAATAACTCAAGTATCAACTCTGCCTTATATGTCGTTTTCTGTGTTTTGTACCCACTCCTGCTTTTGTCTACCAAATCATAAGCCAATTCTGATGGGACCATACAGGCCTTACAGCTGATACACAGACAGGATCTGTTGTGTGTCTAATTTTTCCTTCCTTCTAACAGATCAGAAGAAAGGTCAAATAAATGATGATGTCAGCCAGGCCGAAAGCCAAAATAGTGGCCCAGTCATGAAGTGGGGAGGGTGTGAACAGCATGTGAAGTCCACAGAGCATCCCTATGACAGAGTGGTGAGGTGAAAGCAGCATGAGGAGACCACACAGTGGCCCAATGACAAAGTCTGGAGGTGGCGGCAGCATCAGATAGCCACAGAGGGGCACAATGACAATGTGAAGGTGGCAGCAGTATGAGGAGGCCACCGAGTGGCACAATCACAGAGCATGTAGTTGGCAGCAGTATGTGGAGGCCAGCGAGTAGTCAGGTTACATAGTGTGGAGAGGCAGCAGCAGCATGATAGAACAGAGTGGCACTGTGACATAGTGTGGACATGGCAGCAGCAGCAGCATGATACAACAAAGTGGTACGGTGACATAGTGTAGACATGGCAGCACCAGGAGGCCACAGAGTGGCAAGGTGACATAGTGTGAAGGTGGGTTTCAATACTAGTACTTGCTGAAGATGGTGGGTGAAAGAGGGAGCACTTGGCATCAGGTGTTTGGTATCAGGTGGGTAACAGCATCAGAATAGTAGCTGAGGCAGGTAGCCAGAAGTAAACGGTCTCTTTTGTCAAAATGTTGATGTGGCACCATGGATGATCTAGTCTTATGCATCAGGGATTGGTGTGTTGAAATCCTGGCTGATCCACGCCTGATTCATCTTGATGCAGTGTCCCACTATGTGCTATATGTGGGCACTTTAAACTCTTGCTAAATGTCATATCAAATGTATTGTGGTATCATGCTGTAGTTCCCTTTAACAGGCAGGCAGTATCATTTACCTTTATTCTCTCCTAGGTGGTGCAGGAACCACTTATATAAATAGCTGGGGTGTGTGTAAAGTTAGTGTGTTCGATGTTAATGAAGAGATGAGGAAGTTATTGAAGGAGGTGGGAATTTTTATTTCCACCAAAATAATTCACAAAAGATTTTACCGCATATAAGTGCAGTGCTTAACGCCGAATACAAGTTTTTTTAACAACCAAAATATTTCAAGAGATTTTAGCACATATCAGTGCAGCGCTTAACGCTGAATACAAGATTTTTTGCCACCTAAATATTTCAAAAGAGATTTTAGTGCATATCAGTGCAACGCTTAATGCCAAACACAAGTTTTTTAACAACCAAAATATTTCAAAAAAGATTTTAGCTGTATATTAGTACAGCGCTTAACGCAGAAAACAAGATTTTTTCTGAAGTGAACGGGGGCGTTTGTGTGGTTTCTGTGCTGCAGAAAAGTCCCCTTAGTGTCCAGTAAGCAATACCGTAGATAGATGCGGGCTGGTGTGAATTATTTTGCATTTTTGTGCATAGTGTATTTACCTGTATTGGTGCGCCGCTCTTATGGACGTTGTAACGTAATTGCGCAGTGTGTAAAAAGTAAATGCTAAATTTTAACACTACTTAATTCAGTCCATACTGCAAAAAGGACTTTCCCACATATAACTGCAGCGCTGAACGCTGAATATATCTTGATTTTTGTACAGAAATACGCCACTCACATTACCTCATATAACTGCAACAGTGAAAGCTGAATATATTTGCATTTTTCTACTGATATACGTCAATAAATAATTTTCAAGATATAAGTGCAGCAGTGAATGGCAAATGTATATTTCTTTTTCTACTGCTATACGCCAGTAAAGGCTTTACCAGAAATAACTGCAACAGTGAACTGAGAATAAATTTTTCTTGTAGTACTGAAATGCGCCCCAATACGCTTTTACCAGAAATAACTGCAGAAGTGACCTGAGAATACAGATTCCTTGTTGGACTCAAATAGGCCACTATACGCTTTCAACAGAAATAACTGCAGAAGTGTACCGAAAATGTATTTTTTTTGTTGGACAGAAATAGGCCACTTTACACTTTCACCAGAAATTGATGCAACCGTGCGGTGCGTTTAAATGTTTCGTGTATTACTGAAATACCGCCCTATGCTCTATCACAAGAAATGACTGCAAATGATTTTAGCGTAAATAACACCCCTTCTTCAATCAATTTTTTAGGGGGGCAACAGGTATATCACACCAGTAGAAATTATTTGTTCCAATGGCATTTGTCACTCTATGTAGCTGAGGTAACACAGCTAAACCGCAAACAAATGCTGCCCTACCCAAATGCACTAAATAGAAAGAATACAATTGGTATATAACACCCCTGCTTCAATCAGTTTTTTGGGGGGGCAACTGGTAAATCACACCAGTAGAAATTATTGGTTCCAATAGCGTTTATCACTCTGTGTAGATGCGGTAATGCAGCAAAACCGCAAACAAATGCTGCACTACCTAAATGCACAATATAGAATGTTTATTATTGGTATATAACACCCCTGCCTCAATCAGTTTTTTTTGGGGGGGCAACTGGTAAATCACACCAGTAGAAATTATTTGTTTGCAGTATAGCACCAGAACCGCATACAACTGCTGCACAATACAATTGCACTATAATATACTTTCTATGTTAGAAAGTATATTATAAGTATATCCCACCCCTCTGTAAGTCACATCTATCGATAGCACACCTATACCAGTCCTTAAAAGGACTTTTGTGGCCCTATTAGCTAGCCTTTTGTGTCCCTAACAGTCTGTAACTGCTCCTCACAGCAACCTCTCCCTACCCTGGCAAAAGACTGAATGTAAAATGTCAGGTTTATTTATAAGGTAGGGGGTATGTCCATGTGCTGAAACGTCTCAATTGGCTGTCCTGGACCACCTGATGGATGTGTCATGGGTCAAAGTTCTTCACAACGTAAAAGAATATGGCGGGCCCGAATATCGCCGCGAAACGACCGTCGGGTGAACTGCAAGGCCATCTCTAGTCCATATCTCTATCACATGTGTCACTTTATGTGGTAATAACTGGAACGCTTTTACAAACCAAATCTGAGACTGTTTTCTCATGACACATTGTGCTTTATAACAGTGGTATATTTGATTCAATATACAGTCAGGTCCATAAATATTGGGACATCAACACAATACTAAGATTTTTGGCTCTATACACCACCACAATGGATTTGAAATGAAACATACTAAATGTGCTTTAACTGCAGATTGTCAGCTTTAATTTGAGGGTATTTACATCCAAATCAGGTGAACGGTGTTGGAATTACAACAGTTTGCATATGTGCCTCCAACTTGTTAAGGAACCAAAAGTAATGGGACAATTGGCTTCTGAGTTGTTCCATGGCCAGGTGTGTGTTATTCCCTCATTATCCCAATTGCAATGAGCAGATAAAAGGTCCAGAGTTTATTTCAAGTGTGCTATTTGCATTTGGAATCTGTTGCTGTCAACTCTCAAGATGAGATCCAAAAAGCTGTCACTATTAGTGAACCAAGCCATCATTAGGCTGAAACATTAGGAGTGCCCAAAACAACAGTTTGGAACATTCTTAAAACGCATCAGTGAGCTCAGCAACACCAAAAGACCCAGAAGACCACAGAAAACAACTGTGGTGGATGACCGAAGAATTCCTTCCCTGGTGAAGAAAATACCCTTTTCAACAGTTGGCCAGATCAATAACACTCTCCACAGTTCTGGAACAACATCCTATGGACAGATGAGACCAAGATCAACTTGTACCAGAGTGATGGGAAGAGAAGAGTATGGAGAAGGTAAGGAACTGCTCATTATCCTAAGCATACCAGCTCATCAGTGAAGCATGGTGGTGGTAGTGTCATGGCGTGGACATGTATGGCTGCCAATGGAACTGGTTCTCTTGTATTTATTGATGATGTGACATCTGACAAAAGCAGCAGGATGAATTCTAAAGTGTTTTTGGCAATATTATCTGCTCATATTCAGCCAAATGCTTCAGAACTCATTGGACGGCTCTTCACAGTGCAGATGGACAATGACCCAAAGCATACTGCAAAAGCAACCAAAGAGTTTTTTAAGGGAAAGAAGTGGAATCGTTCCCAGGGCGGCTTTGCAAGCTGGGAGGCTATCTGCTCCTAGGTCTGCCTTGAGCGCGGAACTGATCACTCGGTGCTCGACTTGTCTGTCTGTCGGTCATGTGACACTGGCCACGTCACATGACCCTCTCTCCCCACTATAAATACAGGCAGCCTGCCGGCTACAGCTTGCCTGTGATTTTCGTCCTATAGGCTGTGTACTTTATTGTTATTTAGCTACCTCTGGAATTGAACCTCAATCCGCCTCGTGACACCTCTTCTGCCTGCTCCCTGTTCCTTGATGCTACCTCTCATATTTTGACCTCGGCTTGTTTACCAATTTGTCTTTGCCTCTTCCCTTGTTCTGACGTGACCTCCTGGACTGACCTCGGCTAGTTGACCCGCCTCGCCTTCCGTTTTTGTTCTAACTCTTGTCTGCTTATTGTAACTTCTCATTGGCTGTCCTCTTCCCTGCTGTCTCTTATCTGCTTGCACTTAGTAGGTTAGGGACTGTTGCCCAGTTGCGCTCCGTCACCTAGAGCGGGTGGTACAAGTAGGCAGGGACAGGGGACCAGGTGGCAGCTCAGGGGGTGCACCTCCGCTCTATCTCCCGTGACTCTACCCATGACATGCTGTTTGCGGGCCGCAATATGGCCACAGCCGGGCTACGGCCGTGTGCATGAGGCCTTAAAGGGATGGTATCAGGTACCTGTCTCAGCAGAGCAGGGACCTAATGGGGACGGGGAGAGAGCTACCTCCCTCCACACACCCAGCACATGCCGTGGTCAGCGCTGACCACGGCACAGCAAGGGTTAATGTGCCGGCATCTGTGTTTTCACCAATACAGCAGGGGCCTGGCTATCAGTGACTGCCGGACCCCTGTTGCTGATCAGGCGGACGCAGCTCCTGTACCCATCCGATCAGCGTGCTGTAGCAGTGTGGTGCTGTTCGGGAAGTGACTTCCCACAGCACCCTACTATTACGGCGCTGGTCTGGGAGGGGTTAAAGGGAGTCTTTCACCAGGAAATTCACTGGTAAACCAGGCAAAATGCCTTGTACTACTAGCTCAGCTGATTGCAATGATAACTTCCACTTAAGATCCATTCTTCCATTAAGATCTAATCTAATGTAATAGGGACACTATAAGCAGTGTATAATGAGATAATAGGGAGATATAATTGGGTATATTTTAGGGACTTTAATCAGTAAAATCATATAGAGAGAGTGAGGAAGTGAGGGACTGGTCACTCAGAGGCGTGTATTTAATATAGCTTGCTGGCAGCTACTTCTGTATTACAAAATCATGAAAGGAAAATAAACAATTTTTTTTTCTGTATATGACCAGACAGGTAATTCCTTTAAACCTTAAGTTTCCACAATACATAGGCTTATTTCCAGCACCCTAACAGCATACATTCTGTTGCAAATGTGGTCTACAGTCGTCTCTTGTGGGCGTGGACACCACGCCACTCACAATGACATCTGGCGTCTTAAACGCTGGTGTCCTTTCCATGTTGCAGCCTCCGTCATCTGGCCCAGTATGCCCTTAGGGCGCCTGCGTGCTCTTTTCTAATGGGCCAGTGTATGTGCTTACTAGACCTTCCCTAGCCATAGGCTAAGTGTCCCTGGGAATATAAGGCACCCTCTCCAGGCAGAGAGTGCCCAAGTTTAAAAGTTCCATGGTGTTTGGTAGAGTTAATGCTTCAGTCATGATTCCTGCCTGCCTTGTTCCTGCATCCTGCACTGCCCGCAAGCTCCTATAGTGTCTGTTGTTCAGCGTTGCCAGTTATAGTATCAGTGGCTGTTTATACTGCTTCTGCAATCGTGGTGTGGATTCCCTGCATGTCAGCCATCTGACCAAGATTTCCACAGTCAAGTTTTGCCAAAAACCTCCTTAAACCCTTCACATTTGTGTAGAGCTGGCTTCTGCAGTGAGCCCGCGCCATATGTAGCTGGTGCTGGCTGTATAATACAGCAGACACTCGGCTGCAAAGACAGGCAATGTAGATCACAGCAAACCCTGCCATTTAATCCTTCAGATGCCGCATTCAATGTTGATCATGGCATCTTTGAGACAACGCAGAGGCATGTGGCTCCCTTAGCCTTCCAAGTGCAGCCCCAACAGTGAAATTGCGAGGCTCCGATTGGTTTCCATGGCAGCCTGGACGCTTCTGAAGCCTTCAAGGCCTGCCATAGTAAGCTCCCTGCTGCGCTGTGCACAAGGCTCAACAGGGACAATGTAAACATCCTATTCACCCTATTAGATCTGTATTTGAATAGGAAAAGGGATCAAAAGATAGTTATAGTTATAAAGTAAATATACAATATTAAAAGGATAAATCACCCCTCTTTCCCAATTTTACATATACAAATGTATAAACAAGAAAAGAATAAACAGTTAACAAGTGATTTGCCATTTTTTTGTGATCTTCAGCCCCCACAAAAATTTAATCAGTGATCAAAAAGTCCTACATGCGACGAAAATAATACCAATTAAAACTATGGTTCGTTGCACAAAAACAAGCCTCCATACAGCTCTGTAGACTGAAATATAAAAAGTTATGGCTGTCAGAATATGGTGATGCAAAGAAAATTTAGATTTTTTTCAAAGGTTTTAATCTTTTTAAAAGTAATTAAGCAAAATAAAAACTATACAAGATTGATATCGCAATAATCATACTGCACTGTAGAATAAGGATGTCTTATCCTTTTTAGCACACAGTAAATGCCGTGATGTCAAAACCCCCAAAACCTTGGCGGAATTGGGTTGTTGTTTTTTTTCAATTTTTACCCCACAAATACATTTTTTCCCAACTTCCAATACAAGACATGGTTAACTAAATAGTGGCATAAAATGCATCCAAAAACAGTCTTTAAGAGGTTAATCAGTATCAGTATTCAGACTGTACCTGCATTTTTGTGGCATTTTCTGTGCCTAGATCATCTGGTGTTTGTATTAGTGTTCTTGACTTCAGTGGGTCTGCTGCCAACTACACTGGGGGATTATCCCAAGAGATAGCAGTCTGGTTTCCTATCCTGCGACAAATGGTGAATACACTGGGAATGCTGGAATAATGCTCTTAGGGTTTAGTCCAAAGCCAAACCAGCTAGTGGGTCCACATTCACTGATCTGTAACAAAATGCTGAGCAATGGTGCATTGTTTTCCCAAAAATAGTTCAAATTTACTGTTTATAATTATGCATTTCAGTGAATTATACCCATATTACTGAACATGTATATTACTTCAAGATAACAGGCAGTTATAACTAATGTATTATCTGGTAATAATGTAAATTATCACATGCATGCTAGTGAATGCATTACTGGAACAGACCATATAGTTCAAAGACATTTTACTACAAAAATAACATTCTTATACCAGTGTTAGTAATCGCATTGCTGCAATAGACCATGTAGATCAGACATTTTACAGCAAAAATGAAAAAGAAAGGGTGTTATGGATCCCACATCAACATAGCACAGTCTGATAAAAGTGCCATGGAGTGTGAAGATAATGATGATTGTGTGTTGGACAGGACCTGGGAGCCAGATTGGGGTGCTGAGGTGGGAGTGACATCTGAGGACCTCTAAGAACCTCCAAAACCTCCAAGAGAACTGCCATAGCCAGTTCTGTTTCTTGTATTGTCTGCTTGGGCGTTTAATTTACAAATGTAAGCACCATGGCTCTATTGCAGCATATATAGCAGAATAACCAGATCCAGTTGAAAAATAGAAGTGGCTGCTAGCTAGCGCAGCAAGTGTCTTCCTTCTCCTGGTCTTCCTTCTCCTGGTCTCCTTTGCAGCAGGCAAGCCTTATCCTTTGCAGCGGGCAGCCTCACTAGAAGATACTTAGCTGCCATTCTTTATTAAAAAAAAAACAGTCCTGCCTTATACTGTCATGTGGCAGAGAAGGTGTATGCCACAATGGACACTTGGAGCAGCTGTTATGGGAAGGGAAAGTAAAAGTCTTTTACAGCCCACTGGTTCAAAGTTTTTTACAGCATCGATGAGTAAACACTATAGCAAGAAGTCCAGGTCCTATTGACACCTCCACATTTGTGTCAGTCTAGTTCCTAAACCATGTCCCCCTTCATAGACATTCATAAGCAAAGCATGGCAGAGCATCTCTCCTACTGCCCGTCCCTCCTATAATATGTGTGAAGTGCAGCGTT
Source organism: Bufo gargarizans (assembly GCF_014858855.1). Lineage (NCBI taxonomy): Eukaryota > Metazoa > Chordata > Amphibia > Anura > Bufonidae > Bufo > Bufo gargarizans. The sequence goes on from NC_058081.1 coordinate 673,115,069, forward strand.
GCCATGCTGTGGTACGTAGATCAGCTTGGGTGAAAGTAGCTACAGAGAGTAATTAACCGCCTTTGCACTTCTATTCACTATAACAAAGAACTTCTCAAAAATACTACTTTATCGAACAATTTCAAACAATGTTGCCTCTATTACATACCATACTACCAGATAATGTATTTTTATTCTAAAATGACTTTTACCTTTAGTTATGTCGGACCACCATGGGGTCCAACGTGGCTCCATCCTATGTCAATGCATACATGGCGTGTTTTAAAGAGACATTTATCGACCCCAATCCTACCTTTCAACAACATACCTTATGTTGGTTCGTTACATAGACATTTTTTTTCTCTCTCTATATCTCAATTACAGAAGCATAGTATAGTATCTGACAAGTCCATACTTGATCACCATTTATAATCCATGACCTCCAAATTCAGTGAACACTAATGTCCCATTCAACTCCAACAGAACGACATAGATGCCTCAATCCGACTAATACCACTAGACCACAAAATTCCCAAAACAAGACACCTTTCGGTCATACCTACCATACCATGGTCCCCAAAATCAAGCAAGTTGGCTTAGGTCTTCCCCATCACATCCTTAAAGCTTGGAAAAGAACAGGATCTTGACATAGGGGCCACTTAATATGGTGGATCTGGTGATCTCTGTAATGGAGACACCCCTTTGCACGGTTTTCCTTCCTTTGAAGGATATCTGTCTTTCTCTGTGTTGAAGACCCATAACTGGGGCTCCAGAGTTTTTTTGAATATTACTGTTTCCCAGGGAGCTTTACATTTTGTATTGCTGTGTTGAGACTCTTAAATGAGGCTCCATGGTGTTTTCTTTAGCTGGTCTCCTTAAGATCAGCTATTGTTTTGTTTCAGTAGTCTCCAAGGCATTGCTCCTGGTTAGCCAGAATCCTACTCCACTCTGATGAAAGGCAACACTCTGAAACAGCTGTCTGTGGATGGATAACTGGCTTAGATCTTCCCCGTCGCATCCTTAAAGCTTGTAAAAGAGTGGGATCTTGGCATAGAGGCCACTTAATATGGTGGATTTGGTGATCTCTGTAATGGAGACTTCCATTTGGTCAGTTTTCCTTCCTTTGAAGGATATTTGGCTTTCTCTGTGTTGAAAACCCATAACTGGGGCTCCACAGTTATTTTGCATATTATTGTTTCCCAGGGAGCTTTGCATTTTTGATTGTTGTGTTGAAACTCTTAAATGAGGCTCCATGGTGTTTTCTTTAGCTGGTCTCCTTAAGATCAGCTATTGTTTTTTTTTGACAAGTTGTGAACATCATTAGTCATTATTAGAGATGAACGAAGTGTTGAAAAACTTGATTCGGTAGTTTTGGCGAACTTCGTCAAGAAATTTGATTCATAATGAATTACTTTATGAATTCAAAAGAGAAAGAATACAAGATAAAAGCTGCACATCTATAAAAATATCAAATTTATTGGAGACAACAGACACAACAAAAAATGGATAAAAAACATGGTATACAATGAATCTGGGCCATGTGAAAAAATCATATAACATGCCCTACCTGACTCACCACAAATCTGTAAGCAAACCCCCATACATACAGATGAACAAAAGAATATATTGCATGTAATCCATCAACAATGAAATTGGAGGAAAACTAAATACTTATCATTAAGGATGACAAAGTGGAGGTGTGCGTGGTGGTCAGGAAACAAGCCCTGACGCGTATAGCCAGACTCTGCTGGCTTCCTCAGGGGTGCCTGTTTCTGAATGCCACAATGAATCCTTATATACACATATAACAATCATTGATAATGTTTAAAGCATCATCTGTGCTGAGGCGGCAGAGGAGGAGGGGGAGTTGCGGAGGGAAAAGGGGGAGGGCATAGATCCAACAACCCTCCGAACATGTGGCCAGAGAAACAGGGGGGAGGGAGACAGAGGGAGGAGAGAGGAGAGAGCCCCATATAACGTATAAGTGCTGCGAATAAGCGGCAGCCATAATGCGCCGGCGGCGACCTGAAAAGTGGCCGGGAGTGATGCGCATCTATCTGCGCCGCCGATCCAGCGCGTTCCAACACCCGGAAACAGCAGGGCGCGCATGCTAATAGGCAACAGAATGCGTGTCAAAGACTGGAAGTACTCCGGAATAGATGAAATCAACACCAGCGCACATAGAGAGGGGGGGGGGGGCTCTAGCGGACATAGCGGCATAATAGAGTGAAAAGAAAAAGAGGGACAAGAAAAATCTGGTTATTTATCAAAATATATTCATGTCTAAATATGCAGCAGTGGACCGCGACATCATTGGTACCCCTGATTGTTGCAGCATAATATCTACCCATATGTTTAGTCCAATGCTGCATATAGAGCCAAAACAAAATAACAATAATAAAAATAAATAAATTTATAAATTCATTTAAAAATAAATAAAAAATAGTACTTTTTAATAAACAATTGATTGAAAATCCGTCCCTTCACTATCCAATAAATATATAATAATAAAAAAAAAACCTAATTAAGTAAATTCTACCATTGTGTTTTTGAATTCAATATAATTTCTATCTACTATTCTAATTATTTTATTAAACTATGATTACGTTATTATATAGATATTATTATTTATTTTTATTTAGATTTTTATATTATTTCTTTTTAAATATTTTATATTGTTTATTTTTTATATTTTATTTGGATGGGCACTGGTGAAGTGGAGGATACTGTTCCTGTCTGTCTTTTTTCTATATAAGTCGGTGGAGAGATTGCCATTGGGATCTTTAATTACCCTAGTATCCAAGAAACTGACTGTACACTCATCACATGTGACTGTGAACTGTAGGCCAATGCACGTATGATTCAGATGTGAGATAAAGGACGCTAGGGCCTCATGTGACCCCGCCCATATGCAAAAAATGTTGTCGATAAATCTTTTCCACAATAAAATATGGCTATGATACCATTGGCTGCTATACACAAACTCATCTTCAAATCGAGACATATATGTATTTGCATAGGGCGGGGCCACATTCGACCCCATCGCGGTCCCCCGTTTCTGCAAATAATAAGAGTCTTCAAACATAAAATAATTTTCGTATAGAACCAGATGAAGAAGCTGTATAAAAAATTCACATTCCAAGATGAAATAGTTACTTCTCTCCAAGAATGTCATGACAGCCTGTATACCTCCACTGTGTTCAATGGAGGTATACAGGCTGACCACATCAATGGTCACCAACAGACTGTCCGACGGCACCGGACCCAATTGAGAGATAGTGCTGAGAAAATATTGTGTGTCGGCCAAAAAGGATGGAATACCCCTTATCAACGGTGTAAGTATTTTTTCAAGCACTATTGCCAATGGGGATAAGACTGATCCCACTGAGGCCATTATGGGGCGGCCTGGGGGGTCTATTAAGGTTTTATGGACTTTGGGGAGCACGTAAAATACAGGTGTTATTGGTGTTTGATTAATCAGAAAGGTGCACATACTGTTATCAAAAATACCCAATGTAGCGATGTGATCGACAACTCTCAGTATTTTCTCTTTAATGCAGAAAACCGGATCTGCTGTCAGGAGTTCGTATGTATTAGGATCTGAGAGTTGTCGAATCACCTCCGCCACATATTTTGTTTTTGATAACAGTATGTACACCTTTCTGATTAATCAAACACCAATAACACCTGTATTTTTTGTGCTCCCCAAAGTCCATAAAACCTTAATAGACCCCCCCAGGCCGCCCCATAGTGGCCTCAGTGGGATCAGTCTTATCCCCATTGGCAATAGTGCTTGAAAAAATACTTACACCGTTGATAAGGGGTATTCCATCTTTTTTGGCCGACACACAACATTTTCTCAGCACTGTCTCTCAATTGGGTCCGGTGCCGTCGGACATGCTGTTGGTGACCATTGATGTGGTCAGCCTGTATACCTCCATTGAACACAGTGGAGGTATACAGGCTGTCAAGACATACTTGGAGAGAAGTAACTATTCCATCTTGGAACGTGAATTTTTTATACAGCTTCTTCATCTGGTTCTATACGAAAATTATTTTATGTTTGAAGACTCTTATTATTTGCAGAAACGGGGGACCGCGATGGGGTCGAATGTGGCCCTGCCCTATGCAAATGCATATATGTCTCGATTTGAGGATGAATTTGTGTATAGCAGCCAATGGTATCATAGCCATATTTTATTGTGGAAAAGATTTATCGACAACATTTTTTGCATATGGGCGGGGTCACATGAGGCCCTAGTGTCCTTCATCTCACATCTGAATCATGCGTGCATTGGCCTACAGTTCACAGTCACATGTGATGAGTGTACAGTCAGTTTCTTGGATACTAGGGTAATTAAAGATCCTAATGGCAATCTCTCCACCGACTTATATAGAAAAAAGACAGACAGGAACAGTATCCTCCACTTCACCAGTGCCCATCCACCTTTTTTGAAGAGAGCAATTCCGAAGTCCCAGTATCAGAGGGTGAGGCGCATTGTCTCCAATCCCTCGATATGGGAACTCAGAGTTGATGAAATGACTAAAAGGTTTGAAGAAAGAGGGTACCCCACTTCAATTCTAGCAAAAACCCTATGTGAATTACAAACCTCTGGTAGTTCTGATAAAGAACAAGTGAAAATCTAAAGAGTGGCATTGATCCACAAATATCATCCGTTCAATAAAAATTTGGATAATGTTGTAATGAAACACTGGCATTTGTTAGTAAAAGCGTACCCCCAGATTGACGAGTTTAAAAATCCGCCCCTTATTTGCAATAAAAAGAACCAAAGCTATAGGGATAAATTAGTACGAGCAGATATTGGGAGTACTCGTGGTGCCCTCAAACAAAGTGTACTGGCCACACAGCGGAAGGGTACGTTTCCGTGTCTGCATTGCTTCCAATGCTCTAACATAATCAAAGGGCCCAATATAATACCACCCACACACTGGACACAGATACCCAGTGGACAGCTTTTTCACGTGTGAATCAGCCAATGTTATATACTTGATCAAATGTCCATGTGGGTTGCTATATATTGGGGAAACAATGCAGAGCATTAAAGATCGTATTGGTAAGCACAAATCAACCATCAGGACCAAAAATCTACTTTTACCCATCCCTTCCCATTTTGAGAAATATAACCATACAATTGCTCAACTGAAGTTTCAGGTTATAGAACGGAATTATGCACATTTGAGTTCTGGTTCTGTTTTCCAGTGCATTTTCTGTATACTATCTAATTTATGCATTATTATTGTTTTCTAGACATCTACCATATAATGAAGAATTTTCTCCATCATGCTGGTATTTACTATTCACTATTTAACTACATGTTCTAACACCTGAGCCGCTCGCTTGTCTTATTAACCTTTTACCATGTTACCATGAATGTACCGCCCCTTATGGGCGTTGACCACTGGGAGGTTCCCTATCCTCAATCATTGATGTGTGTGTGTATATATACCTGCTATTCACATTGTACATCTACCTGTTGAAAAAGGCAGTCTAGCCGAAACGCGTCCTAGATGATGGGACATATTGATTTATGACAATAAAGTCTATGAAAGAGCATCAAGTCACGTCTGCTGGGATTTTTTCGCTAACTACAATGTCCACAGAGTCACCACTCACAACCCACAGCTGAAGAGGGAAAGACAGGGAAGGGAGGGAGATGAAAACCAGGGAGAAGAGGAACAAATGGGCTAAGCCCTCCATGGCAATAAAATTATTTCATCTATTGTCCTGAATTGCTATTCAAATCCTATTCCAGGTCCATAACAAGAAAAATAGGTCTTTCAGGTAGTATCATCCTGAGGGAACCGCAGACAATGATCCAGAAACTTCTTAGTCCTTCAACTTAGGCTGATCCGGGTAGGACAAGAGAAATGTTGTAAATTCCAGCCGAGGCCGAAGTGAGGAAAAGGTGATCAAAACTGAAAAAAAGTGCACTCTACATATAAGCATCTAGAAAGAAAGGAGAGAAAAATTTATAAAGTATAGTATGTGAGAACCTTTTTTTACCCATAATAAAAACCTGTGAATAAAAGTTCTTTGTTAAGACCCCGAGGGGATAAACTATCCAAATTGAAAATCCATCGGGATTCAGCTTTAAGTAGACATTGTTACATATGTATACCCCTAATGTTAGACTGGATCTTTTCCAAACCCACCACCTCTAAACCATTATACTTACCAGCGTGATAATCCAAGAAATGAGTGGCCACAGAAGTGAGAGGTTTCTCGTTTTCAGACCTGTCCCGGGCAGCCAAAGTAATGTTAGACATATGTTGCTGGATTCGCTTCCGAAGTTCCTGTGAGGTCTGCCCCACATATATTTTCTTGCATGGACAGATGATGCCATATATGACATTTCTTGTCCGGCAATTAATATAATGTTTAAGACGTATACATTGTTCATCCTTTGTAAACATATCCTTGCCCAACAAGAAAGGACAGACATTACATTGACCACACGGATATGTCCCCTTCAATCTGACCCCCCCTCCCCAGACCCCGGGTAGGGCGCTGAAAATGATTTTGTACAAGTTGGTCTTTGAGAGAGGGTGCCTTACGTGCAATGAGTTTTGGTTTTTCATCTATATAAGGTGCCAACTTTTGGTCAGACATAAGCAAGAACCAATGATTTTCCAAAACCTTATAAAGTGCTGTCCACTGATTATTGTAACGAGTAATAAGATGTATCTTGCCATTCCTGGTTTTGGATTTTGGAATGAACAGATTAGTTCAGTCAGAACCCTTGGCATCCTCATAGGCACGGGATATAATTTTCTTAGGGTAACTCCGATCTTTAAAGCGTGAAGCAAATCTTCTGAGGCTGTCCTGAAGTCGGTCAAATGCGTACAGTTGCATTGTAGTCTGAGAAATTGACCTTTCGGAATTCCATTTCTCATGTGTGCCGGATGGAAGCTCCCATAATGCAACAAACTGTTAGTGGCAGTACTTTTTCGAAAGAGGGAAGTGCTGATCCGTCCCTCCTCTCTGCATATTTTGAGGTCCAAGACGTCAACTAAAATCTCCGATATGGTATATGTTAGATGAATATTGAGGTTGTTGTCATTTAATGCATCAATGAATTTGATGCACGTCTCTTTTGGGCCCTGCCAAAAAAACAAAATGTCATCAATATAGCGGAACCAGCCCACCACACACTCATGGAATGACAGCGACGGGTATACGCGCGCCCCCTCCCACCAACCTAGAAACAGATTGGCGTACGACGGCACGCAACGCGCCACCATTGCCGTTCCGGACTCCTGCCTGTAAAAATTCAGATCAAAGACAAAATAATTTGCAGGAGACTCACCAAGAATGCGCGGTGGGCTGGCTCCGCAGAGGCCGACCTTTCCAGAAAATGATAAACAGCCCCAATCCCATCCCTATGCGCTATATTGGTATACAACGACTCAACGTCACAAGTCACCAATAGTACATCCGATGAAAAGGACACATGTTCCAACGTCTCGATCAAGTGAAGAGAATCTCGAATATAGGAGGGCAACTCCAAAACTAAGGGTTGAAGAAAGAAATCAATATAGGTGCAGGCCTGCTCACACAGACCCCCAATACCGGCCACAATGGGTCGCCCTGGGGGATCCTGAAGATCTTTGTGGACCTTAGGGAGCATATAAAAAGTTGGAACAATCGGTTGACTCACCTCCAAAAATTTATATACCTTCTTGGTGAAAACAAACATTTCCCGTGCTTTTCTTAATAACTGATCCAATTTTTTCTTGAAGACCATAGTTGGGTCAGAAGGCAGAGGTGTATAGAAAATCTGATTCTTGAGCTGTCGATTCACTTTTTGCGTATATAGATTGATATCCCATAGGACCACGTTGCCACCCTTATCCGCTTCTTTGATAATGAAGGCGGTGTTTGCTTGTAGCTTACGTATGGTATCCGATTCCAAATTATTTACATTTCTGCCATATATGGAAGCAGGTTTTAATTTGCGTATTTCATGAACCACCGCTTGAAATAAAAGCTGAATATGTGGAAATAGATTTAGGGAAGGAGTAAGAGAGGAGGGTCTGTTCAAAGTAAAGCACCTCATACCTGTTTCAGATTCACTCTCCAGCAGTGTGTCCATGAGATTCATAAATACACCGCGCTCGTCTTCAGCCAAATTTTTTAACATTGAAGGTTGATTGTATAAGAGCTTAAAACAAAGTTGTCTGCAAAACAAATATGTATATTTAACAAATTCTAATTTGTCCAAGGTCTGCATTGGAGAAAAGGAAAGACCCCTTTCCAAAACTGACTTTTCAAGGGGAGTCAAATTGTGCCCAGACAAATTAATGACCTGGAGAGTGTTAGCTTCCATACCATTTAATATTGCTGTAGTCGTCTTTTCTGAAAGAGTGGATAGTTGCTGCTCATGCAATGTTGAGGTCCTCTTTTTCTTGGATTTGCGCAATCCCCGTCTTGACCTCCGTCGTCGCTGGTTTCGGATAAAAAATCCCCCTCACTTAGGCTCTGATCACTGAGCTCAGAATGACCCCCAGCAATTCTTGTTGATGGATTCAAGGCCTTATTTCTACCTGGACCCCGCATATTCCCTGCATGTTTCCATTTAAAGACCTGTTTATTTTCAAAGTCAGTTTTATCACGTTGGAATTTGGATTTTTTACCCAAGATTATCTCTTTATCATATTTATCCAATGTTTCCCTTAATCTAAGATAATAACTATCAACTCTAGTTTTGTCATGTACTATCAGCTTGGGCTCAAGCTCAACCAATCTCTGCTTAGTCTGACGCAGCAGGTCCTTATCATGTTCAATAAGCATTCCCATAAGTATTTTGGAGCACTGGGATAAGCCTTGTTCCCAGGTGTTCCTAAATTCAGGGGTAACCTCCCAGGCTGGGAATTTCTGCACTCGAAGGCCCCTAGGAATCAAGCCATGTCTAATATATTCTTCTAAACTCTTGACATTCCACCAAACCCTGGAAAAGAGTTTATGTGCCTCAGTGAGCTAACCTGTCAGAGCTCTAAGATCCCCACCCTCCTCTAAGTCTCCACCCTCCTGAAAAATTGTGGCCACCTGAGAATTCCACACCGCCTCCCTCTCCTCCACATAAGCCACCATCTCAACAACAGATCATAAAAATTTAGATATATTTAATGAGAGTGCCACACCCAAGAAAAGAGTGTGAGACCACACTGCTTAAAAGCAATTGTATAATCAAAAAGAACGGGGGCACATCAAGATTGAAGTAAGAGTGCAGGCACACGGTATAAAACACACTATATGAATTCAAAAGAGAAAGAATACCGAGATAAAAGCTGCACATCTATAAAAATATCAAATTTATTGGAGACAACAGACACAACAAAAAATGGATTAAAAACATTGTATACAATGAATCTGGGCTATGTGAAAAAATCATATAACATGCCCTACCTGACTCACCACAGATCTGTAAGCAAACCCCCACACATACAGATGAACAAAAGGGCTTGTTTCCTGACCACCACCAGGCACACCTCCACTTTGTCATCCTTAATAATAAGTATTTAGTTTTCCTCCAATTTCATTGTTGATGGATTACATGCAATATATTCTTTTGTTCATCTGTAGGGAATGAAAATATTTTTCACTTCCCTACAACACTTGCGCAGCCTTCCCTAAATAGTCATTGAACAGGCACGTAGTTTTGTGGGGCTACTTTATTTTATATTTCTCCTTCTATTTATACTTACATCGCCTCCATTCCTCTGGCGCCTTTTTTCCTAGGACCTCCAGTCCTGGTAGCACCACTCAACCTCTTTATTTTTTTTTTCTTATTGTATGCCCTACATACCCTGATACTTAGTTTATAAAGTCTGGACCCATGAAAGGTTCTCTTTAAATTATACTCACCTCAGCCACTTGAGTGAGTGAAGCATCCAAAGTGGAATTTGATCCAAAGTTTTGAAAAAAATAGATTTGTCACAAATCCAAATTTCCTCGCGTTTCGGGGTAACAAATATTTCCTAAAATGGTGGCTGAAAAAAATAAAATAAACTCACCTCATCCACTTGATCGTGGGGATGCCATCCATACTAGTGTTGATTGAAGAAAACCCACCAAAGGACCTGTGGCGAACATGAAGACGTCATCACATAATCACGTGGTGACGTCATGATGTCATTGGGCGCGGCCAGCTTGATCAATCCTACCCAAACATTTAAGAATTCTCTAATCCAGTTCTTATGTGTCTTAAACACCCATGAAACATTAAAGACCATTTGGTCACAGCAGATATCGGTAGCCAGATTAGATCCAATTCAAAACTCCTCCTTTGTCCCTCCAGAAATGGTATATTTCCAGGTCTCCACTGCACATCGTGCACATACTTCATAAGGGTCAACCATTTTTTCCATCCCCACACAGGCAGATATTACCCTATTCATGGTTTTCACACATGTGATTCCCATCATGCAATTTATCTCATCAAATGCCCCTATGGACTTGCATATGCCAGACTAACCACCCAGGCAAGCAAAGATCGTATATCCAGCCACAAATCCACAGCAAAGTACGGCTTCCAATACTGCACCATTTTCAGACAGCCAAACAATGTCACAATTCAAGTTCCAAGTTATTGAAACAGTTCGCCATCCATGAAGAGGAAGAAACCATGTACGTGGCTTAAAGAAAGAGAGTGCAAAAAGAGAAGAAAAAGAAACGCTGCATACTCAGGCTGCACATGCAATTATAAAAATCCATAGTTTATTAGCAAAAACAAAGCCCAAAAAGTTAAAACCATTGTATACAATTACAAAATTGTGTTTGGATCAATAATAAGTCCAACACACATACCCACCAACACCAAGTTCAATATAAGAACATATGTAAGACCTTCCAGAAAAATATACAATTAATAAATATGGCATCAAAGACAGTGCAGGATACCTATCAAATAGAAACACTGGCGATCATGGTGTGCGGTAATGATTATTACCCGAACACCATGATCACTCGTGTTTCTTTGATGCCATATTTATTAATTGTATATTTTTCTGGCAGTCCTACTTATGCTCTTATATTGAACTTGGTGTTGGTGGGTATGTATTTTGGACTTATTATTGGTCCAAAAACAATGGTGTAATTGTATACAATGGTTTTAACTTTTGGGGCTTTGTGTTTACTAATAAACTATTGATTTGTATAATTGGATGTGCAGCCCGAGTATGTGGTGTTTCTTTTTCTTTTCTTTTGGCATGGTTATGTGTTGATGCCCTGGTGTTCACGCCCCTATCTAATGCAGTGTGCCCCATCTTTTCATAGTTTTTGTATCACTTAAAGAAAGAGAGGCATTCTGGATACACACATTGCAGACATTATTTCCAAAGGGACTCAATCATGAATTTGACATACTTACCTGACTACATATGATCTATCTTTTGTTCATTTTAATTTTGTGATTGCCATGTAATTTTCCTTTACACTCATTCTTGTCTCTTTTTTTTCATAGACTTAATAATGTGGATTCCCTCTTTTGATCTCTTGTAAGTTATAGGTTTGGTACTTGTCCCCCTACCTTTGTCAACTCACCCTCCCATAGTTTTCCTCGCCTTGCTCCTCCCCCCTCCTTCCCTTACCTTACCTCCTTCCCCCTCCCCATACCTTCTCTCTTTCCCATTTCATTTTACACTACACATGCACACCCACTATCATTTTATTAGTTCACATCTTTCTCATTTATTTAATTATTTCATTACTTTAATTTGTTCATTCCTCTTCTATATTCTCTCATGCTTTCTTTCTTTTTCTATTAACTTCTCTTTTGCTTCTCTTTCTTCCCTTCTATTTTCCCTTCTTTTCTTCTCTTATCTCCTGTTTTTCTTTTTCATCTTATTCCTCTTCTTATCTCTCTTTCCTTTTTCCCTTTTCTTCTTCTATGTTTTCCTTTTCTCTTCCTTTCTTTTCTCCTCCCTGTTCATTTCTGACATCCACATAACTCACTTTCACAGTTTTACACTTTATTCAATTCAGCAACTATTTTGTTGCCATCCATGGGGGCAGCCATCTTTCGCACGATTGAGAGTGATGTGACTCCTCCGAGTTCCTTCTGCTACATCACTTCCTGGAGGGGTGAAGCCATGTCTGTACAGTTTTCATAATGATGCTATCCCGTCATGTCACTTCTGATTGTTAAGCTGCCTCATTCACATCACTTTCATTCGCCACTTACATGGGAGCAGCCATATTAAAATTAAGGTTTAGGTAGACCAAAACGTCAATACTAAGCCACCGCCTAATATATATATATAACATCTATTTTCTTTGGATTAAACTGGTTGTCTGGGTTAACTCAGTTACTATGAGTAGAAAATCAGAGTATTTCCTTCACAAGCACCTCTCCCCTCTAATTCTTTTGCCTAGCGTGTGCCCCATTTACTACTTGATGATGACTAGAGATGAGCGAATCGAAGTTGCCGAAGTGGATTTCGATTCGAATTTCAGAAAAAATTTGATTCACACCGAATCCGAATTTCCTCACACTTCATGGTAACGAATTGCATTTTTTCCTAAATTGGCTGCTGCACTTGTGAGGACATGGAGCAAGGAATTCTGGGAAGTCGGGATCACCCATAATGACATGCTTGCAGCCAATCAGCAGCCAGCCAGCCCTGTGATGTCACAGCCCTATAAATAGCCTCAGCCATATTGGATTCTGCAATTTTCCAGTGTACTTAGTTCAGGGAGAGATGTCAGCAGGAGCTAGGGACAGTGCTAGAAAAAACTCCATTGTGCTAAAAAAAAAATATTTGCAAGTGCAGGGAAAGATTATTCAAGGTGTAGGGAAAGGATAGGAAGGAATATTTCCACAACATTTATGTTGAACAGGGTTCAGTAGGGGAGGTTCCAGCCTGGGTAATAGGAAAAATCCTATTACACCTTGCTGCACTGACTGGGGACCCAAATTGCCATTATACAGGTCTGTAATTCCAGCAAAGCATTCAAACTTCTTCTTATTGGAGTGTTACAGCCATAAACAGGGTTTATTACAAGGAAATATTTCTATGTATTATTTGCCCTTGTAGTAATATGTTCTACAGCATTTTTTGGCTTGTATTAGTGGGAAAAAGGGCTTATTAGCCGTTGTATGGTGAAGTGCTAAAATTACAGAACTTTTTGTTGTGTATTAGTGGCAAAATAAAAATATATATTGCCGTTTAGTGGTGCAGTTATGTTCTAAAGCCTTTTGTGGCGTGTATTAGTGGCAAAAGTAAAATATATTTGTCGTTCAGCAGTGCAGTTATATGTTCTAAAGCCTTCTGTGTCATGTATTAATGGCAAAAGAAAAATATAAATGCTGTTCAGCAGTGAAGTTATATGTTATAAAGCCCTTTTTGTCGTGTAATATTGTCAAAATAAAAAAATATTTGCCATTCAGCGGTGCAGTTATATATTCCAAAGCCTTTTGTGGCGTGTATAAGTGGAAAAATATAAATATGTTTGCCATTCAGTGGTGCATTTATGTCATTTATTAGTGGCAAAAGAAAAATATATTTGCCGTTCAGCAGTGCAGTTATATGCTATAAAACCCTTTTTGTCGTGTAATAGTGGCAAAATAAAAATATATTTGCCGTTCAGTGGCGCAGTTATATGTGCTAAAGCCTTTTGTGGTGTATATTAGTGGCAAAATAAAAATATATTTGCCATTCAGCAGTGCAGTTATATTTTATAAAGCCCTTTTTGTCGTGTAATAATGGCAAAATAAATATATATTTTCAGTTCAGCGATGCAGTTATATGTTCTAAAGCCCTTTTTGTTATGTAGCAGTGGCAAAATTAAAATATATTTGCCATTCAGCAGTGCAGTTATAAGTCCTAAAACCTTTAGTGGCGTGTATTAGAGGCAAAAGAAAAATATATTTACTTTTCAGTGGTGCAGTTATATACTCTTAAAGCGCTTTTTTTGTGTGTATTAGTGTAAAAAAATAGCTTATTAGCATTTGTGTGGTGAAGTGAGAAAATTACAGGCAGAGGTCGTAGGCAGAGTTAGTGGCCATGGCAGTAGGGTCACTTCGAGAGGCCGGAGCTCCCAGTGTCAGCTAGCGGTCATGTCTTGACCAGCAACCCAGCGGTTCTTGAATGGTTGACTCGATCTTCGACTTTGTCGCAAGTGAAATCACACACCCCCAGCCAAGAGTCAGTGGATTCATCAGACACAACCCTTAGTTGGCATGGCCCGGGAGCAGGCCCTTGGCTCTCACCTGTCCTCTACCTGCCTCTGTCCTTTTCTGTTCCCTTTAGCCAGAGATAAATTGTATGCTGTGGGCTCAGCTCCACTATACAGTGAGGAGGAGCTACTAGAAGACAGTCAGAAGCTACTGGCAAGCCAAGATGTGGAGGAGAAATCCGCTGCTTCCTCCACTAGGTGGCAAGTAGTGATGAGGAGAGTGGCGTGGGGGTTGAGGAGGACATCAGTGACATGCAGACAGTACTCGATGATGATGATTTAGCTGATCACACTTGGGAGCCAAGTGACGAAGGGGCTTTATCATCATCGGGAGAAGAGGGTGGCAGCTTACTTGTGAAGCAAACAGCGGAGCCAGCATGTCGCTATTGTGGCCGGAAGTCAGCAGGGGTGGCAGCAGTGGGAGGTCTGGAGCCAAACGTGCCCGGGGTAGAGCACCCACATTGCAGGAGCCTACCTGCCTGGGTAGTAGTGGTGCACAGCTTCACGGAGGCAGCGGCAGTAGCAGTCAGTCAGTGCGTAGTGTTGGGGGTAAAATTACCTACTCAGCGATGTGTCATTTTTTCCTTAAGCCGCCGGAGGTGAACATGGCCATGAACTGTGGGCAGAAGGTGAAGCGTGGCCAGGATGGCAATGTTGGCACCACAGCCCTGCGTCGACATATTCAGCGTCACCATAAAGTGGCCTGGGAGATCTATAGCTTCGATGTGTGTGGTCCAACCTGCCGCAGCAACCTCTGCATCACCCAGTGGCACGCAGCCGATTTACGGCAGTTAAGTCTCCACCGCCTCAGCCGAAGGGAGCTTTCTGTCCTTCCCATCATCTGCTGGTTCTCATGCTCTTGCTCCACGCCCTCCTACTCTTCGTCAGTCATTCTGACAGCAACCAATCACCAAAGCGATTGCCAAGAGACAACAGTATGCATGCACTCATCCAACGGTGCAGAAGCTGAACGTGCTCCTGTCCAAGTTGCTGGTGCTGCATTTCCTCCCTTTCCAAGTGGTGGACTCTGCACCTTTTAGAGAACTAATGGCTTGTGCTCAGCCAAGGTGGAGAGTCCCATGCCATCATTTATTTGCCAAAAAGGCAGTACCAACCCTGCACACACATGTAGAACAGATGGTTGGCCAGTCCTTGAGCCTGTCAGTGTCTGCCAAAGTGCACAGCAGCGCTGACGCGTGGAGCTATAACTACAGTCAGGGACAATATATGTCCTTTACAGCCTACTGGGTGTATGTGGTTCCTGCACAGCCACACCAGCTACTTGGCCAGGTGATGCCGCTTCCGCCTCCACGTTCTCACGTCGTTGCTCCGGCGACAATGTCCGACTCTGCCTCCTCATCCTCCACCGTGTCCTCAGCCTTCACTACAGGGAAAACTCACAGTGCCCCTCCAGCATACCACATGTGCAGGGCACAGCGGTGTCATGCTTTTCAGCACCTCGTTTGCCTGGGCGAATGGAGTCACACAGGGGAAGAACTGCTCCGTGCCATTCATCAAGAAATCGAATCCTGCCTTTCTCCCCAACAACTCAAAATCGGAAACATAGTGACCGACAATGAGAAGAACATGGTGTCGGCTCTGCATCACAGAGGGCTGAGCCATGCACCCTGCATGGCACAAGTGTTCAATCTGGTTGTCAAGCGGTTCCTGACATCCTAAAAATGGCCAGGAAACTTTGCATGCACTTCAGCCACTTGTACACTGCAAAGCACACCCTCCTTGAGCTGCAGCGGCAGAACGGCATTCCCCACCATAGGCTGATATGCAACGTTTCCAACCATCAGAATTCCACCGTCTATATGTTGGACCAACTATACAAACAGAGAAAGGCCAAATGATTTCTTTATGATCCAAGCAGACAGGAGTACCCCCTGTGTAACTTCGATGTCAGCCAGTGGCAGCTCATGCGTGACACCTGCCGTTTGCTCAAGCCCTTTGAGGATGCCACGTTGTCAGTCGCCAGGACTACGGGATGAACAATGTCATTCCACTGTTTCATGTCCTGGAACAGATGCTGGTAAATCTGGATGGTCAAGGGAATGGAGTTGTGGTGCCTAGATCTCACAGCCACATGAGCACTCTGGGGGCTGAACTGGAGGAGTAGGAGGACATTGGAGCACAAGCAATGTGTAGCAAAATTGGTGACCTTTTTACACAGGTGACAGGAGAGGAGGAGCAGGAGCAGCCAGAGGAGCTACAGAGTGATGAGCAAGAGGAGGCAGAGGACCCAGACACACCATGGCAGTATGCAGTGGAGATGGAGGCAGGGAGTCTCTCCGAGTTACTTGCACTCAGTTGCTTGCTTAGTGACAGCCGAATTGTCACCATTCGGCAGAGGGATGAGTTCTGGCTCTCCACCTTGTTGGACCCTCGCTATTGGTCCAAAATGGGGGCCTTTTTTACACCTGCTGAGAGGGAGGACAAACTGAACTACTATAGAGACATCCTATGTAGTCATTTGGCCACTGCCTATCTGCGCCATCGTTCATCCTCTGGCAGGTCTGACCGAGGGGCCCTTTGCACTCACATTGCACTGCTGGTGAGGGGTGGGGTGGCAGGAGCAGTACCAGCTCCATCAGCAGCATCCTGAGTCTAGAGTCCCTAATGAGCAGCTTTCTTCACCCGAATAGTGAAGAAACTACTCACCAGCAGCTAGACATAGAGCAGGTAGTGAACCAGCAGGTGGTGGCATACTTGAACAGCACCCTTCCACCCCACATTGAAGATTTGCTGGTCTACTGGGCAGCCAAACTGGATTTGTGGCCGCAACTGGCAGAGTTTGCCCCGGAAAAGCTGTCCTGCCCGGCCAGTAGTGTGGCATTAGAGCGGGTCCAGGATTTCCACCCACCAATGCCTGAGGCATCAGACTAGATCATCCATGGTGCCACACCAACAGTTTGAAAAGAGACCGTTTTTTTCTTGCTGCCTGCCTCAGCTACTATTCTGATGCCGCCACCCGCCTGATGCCAAACATCTCATGCCAAGTGTTCCTTTTTACACCCACCATCGTCCGTGGGTACTGTTATTGCCACCCACCTCCTCCTGCTGCTGCCACCTCCACACTATGTCACCTTGCCACTCTGTGGCCTCTTGATGCTGTTGCCACCTCCACACTATGTCACCTTGCCACTCTGTGGCCTCTTGATGCTGCTGCCACCTCCACAATATGTCACCTTGCCACTATGTGGTCTACTCATGCTGCTGCCACCTCCACACTATGTCACTTTGCCACTCTGTGGTCTCCTCTATATACCTACAATGTTGTTCACTCACAAACAACGACACATGCCCAAAATACTCAAAAAATATAAATTTATTTTATTGCATAAAAAGACCATATACATAGCATATCGCAATATAAAAATAAAAATAGAGGAAACAACAGACGTATAAAGGTGCCAGAATCACCTAACCTACCGTATTCTGCTACCACCCTCAAACAGATGTTACACATGTCCAGCATAATCAAGATATAGATATGTGCACTATAGAGCATAAATCTCACATAGTAACCAGCCAATTATACCACATGGGTATGTCCCACAGCATAGGTATATCCCCATACAGAGTACATCATAACTAGAGAGTATATAATAACACTAATAAGTAATGCTAATGCAGTATGCCGATCCTTCAGGGTGAGCGAATGTGAGGTCACGGGGGTCAGTTAACAGACCGAGGGTTGCTCTTAGTACTCACAGTTTGTAGTATACCCTGGGCAGGCGTGCAGCAGTGATGAAGAGGCTGGCACGTAGATCCTCTGGGGCACTCTCTAGATATAGGGACCAGGCCTAACACAGGAAAAACATAAAAATATGCATTACACTGCAATACAAAATACCATGACCATGTTCCACAGGAGGTGGAGAACAACATGACCCAATTGACCCTTGAGTAGTTCCCACCTTTACGTAGTGGGACACTGCACTAACTCAAAGCACGATACAGCAAGGGCAACAAAAAATCATATATAGTCATGGGGTGGGGAGGATGAAAGAAAGAAAACAATGGATAAAACACCAGAAAAACAACAAAAATAAGTGAAAACAGAACAAACTGAAAAAAAACCCTGAAAAAACTGAAAACAGGGGAAAAGAAAATCCCCCACAGCCTGATCAGGGAGGCCACAAATAATATGATTGAATATGTCACAAATAGCCAAACAAATATGGGCAGTACACACCACAAGACATGATTGGAGGTAGAAAGAGCTGCACAGGTCAGCTAGAAAACCTCAAAGCGCGTTTCGCCTCAGATTCGTCACTTGTTTTTGTTGTTTTCATGGTGTCTTATCCTTTGTTCTCTTTCTTTCATTCTCCCCACCCCATGACTATATATAATTTTTTGTATGTGCTGCACCAGGCTGACGCAAATCAGCAAATGGAGACCTACCACCTCAGGTTCAGTGCTACCAGGACAATGGCCTTTCTCTGGTGCATAACATGTTCTCTGTCCCTATGGACTTTTGGGAAGTAAGATTGGAACATTGGTTAGAACTGGCCCTGTATCATGCCACTGCTGCTGTTTGCCTGCCTACCCTCTTGTTCCATACTACCATTGCTGCCTCTCCCTGCTGCTAATCCCTTCTCTGCCATTTTGATTACCCCTACTAACACTACAAATTATGTTACACAGATGCTACCAGTATGTCCATTTCTACTACCCCAACAGTGCCACACAAACATTGAATGTTTTGTCTGTTCCATATTGTGCGGCTACTTCTGGCTTTAATGTGTCCTATTTGAGTACTGAAATGTATACAGGGTTCCATGAAAACGCAATTGCGTTTCTTCCAAGCCAGTTTTTGCTCCACTGTAGTTCATATAGTATTGAGATCCGAACCCGGACCAAGCCTTCTATCTCTGCAATTAGCTCAGTCCCACGCAAACTTTACCTTACAAAAGGTATAAAAAGAAACCAAGTGCTCACTGTCACCACCACTAAGGAAGGGGTATATACCCTGAAACGCGTTTGGTTCTTTGGGACAGTGAGCTCGATATACTTTTAAGGATTCGTATATAGGATTTACCCATTTTGCTATCAACTGCACCTTTATGGACTAAAAGATTTGCATAGAGGATTTATCATTGACTGACTTCTAACCGGATGCGCTGGAGCACGATATCCAGGACCTCTGAAAAGCCGAGGAGTCACGTGAGATGTCACGTAGAGACTCCATACCATGTGGGGCGCCGCGTTGGTCAGAGCGGCACGAGAGGCGAGCGGACGGCCCGGCGTGTGACGAAGAGTGGTAAATTATCACCTGCCACTGTCATTGCATCTGGGTGTCCTGCTGGGACAGATAGATACACCATTGTTTGCCACAGCTGTGTTGGGCCATTGGATAGTGCGTATGTAGCGTTTCCAGAAAGAGACGGGAAGAGTCCGTTTTTTCATCTACACACCGGAGCTCATTGGTCAGCCAGATATATGGGATTGTGACACACTCCCTTGCGGTCGTTGTAGAGGCTATACCAGGACTCTCATTACTCGGTGTCCAGATGTCCATTTGGGATATGGTTTTATTGCATATGTGATTTTATCTACATTCAGTTGTTTTTATTGTATTTATTTTATTTTATTTTATTAAATATTTGGCTCACCCGCCTAGTGCTGTCTACAATTTCCAAAGATTCGGAGTGCCCCTCATTTATTTTCTTCAATTTTCACTCTCAGTCGGTTTGGGTGGACCGAGAGGTGAGCACCCTGCATCCATTTGTTCTATAGGAGCAGCCGCTATTTACAAATAGGAGAATTACACTACGCAACAAAAAAACTTTTCGTCTGCTACTGGGCAAAAACCATTTGTCCTGTACCAAATCGAGTCTGTGGATTACATGTCAATAAATTTTGCTATGCAGAAGTATGCCTAAATGAAGCCCTTGGAAAGCATTGAATAATTTTGAACAGAACGAGTTTTACTCCAACAATTACCTGATCTACATCAAAGTTTTCGTTGTAAACAGTGTATGAAAATGTAACGGAATAACAAAATTGCAAAAAGTATCATTTTTCAGTTTAAAAGTCTTACTTGAGCGAGGCCCAGTACTGTTAAAAGTGCATCAAGCATCTGCTTTTGTGTTTGTGAACGGTCATATTTTCCCGTTGCAAAAACCAGCAGTAGTTCCATCATGTTGGGATTCCAGCGGCCTTGATACCTGTTCTCCATTGTAGAAATTTCTTTATGGAACCGCTCTCCGTGTTGGTCACTTACATGTCCCAAATTGGGTGGGAAAAAGTCTCTCAGTAGCAAAATCATTGTTGTGCTGTGTTATTCCAGGCTTGTTCAACTTCAGAACAAGATATTGTTCATTCCCCATTATGGGCAGAGACACAAGGCCGGCTACATCGGGATGTATGGGCCGGCACATGCGCATTAAACGCTCTTGTGCCTCTGTCTATAATGGGGAATGAAGTGCGCAGCCGCGGCAAATCTGTTGAACAGCGCTGGCGCAATCAGAACAACCTAGGGCCAGAGGGGTGAAAGGGGAGGGGTTTTGTATGAAAAGCAACGAGGGGCCTGGGCAACGGCTTCGTAAACACCGCCCCTGGGCACTTTCAGAAGCTAATTAACATATTGAATGAAAGTGTTTTTCTGAGAAAATGGACAGCAATATGGAATGTAGCATTCTAATATGGGGAATGTAATGGAGATCCTGATGTTAGTGTGCTATAATGGCGATTTTAGTTGAAAGGCTCCCTTTAACTCATCGTGATATCCTATAACAAAAGCAATTGAAAAGCAATCGAATGCATCGGCTCAACACAACTAGTTTAGCTAACACATCTAGTTAAGAATGTGTTTTAACTTTACTACATCTGTCAGTTAGTGGCTATTGCTGCCATGGTAATGGATCATGTGATTGGACCATGTGATCTGACGTCACCAAAGGTCCTTTAGCCTGGCAGCTCATCATTAAAGAAGTAAAGAGACCGGCAACTACGCGATCAAAAGGAGAAGGTGAGTTCATCATTTTTTTTTTACCCTCAATTGACCACCATGTTATAAGGGAAAATAATACAGTTAATAGACTGTCACCTAGCAACCATACGTGAAAATCGCACCGCATCCACACTTGCTTGCGGATGCTTGTGATTTTCACGCAGCCCCATTCACTTCTATGGGGTCTGCGTTGCGTGATAAACGCACAGTATAGAGCATGCTGCGATTTTCACGCAACGCATAAGTGATGCGCAAAAAATCACAGCTCATGTGCACAGCCCCATAGAAATTAATGGGTCCAGATTCAGGGGGCGTTCACCTCCCGCATTGCACCCGCGGGGAAATCTCGCCCGTGTGAACTCAGCCTTAAAAGGTGAGGGGGGAGAAAAAGCAAATATTGCTTGAAAAAAAAAGAGGGATAATGAAAAGATATAAAACGAGACCTCAGGGGATTATATACCAATTTTCAGGCCAATTAGAGTATATTTTATTTGTGTAGAATGGATTATGCCACAAATCAATTTTTTATAAAAAATTAGACAAATCCAAGACAATTTCAAAAGATGTGCCCATCTCTAACCCTGAGGTTTGCAATGTAGAAGTGCAGCAGGATAAGATGAGTCTCCTTTGGTTTGTATGGAGCTGTATGTTACTGTTGGTGCAATTTATTTTTAAATTGGTTAAATTGCACGTATTATTTACAGAAGATGCAGCTTTGCTTTCAAGCTTATAAAACATTGTCCCGCGCTTTGATTGAAAAGTTCATACTTCACTGCTATTGTCTGTATTGTTATTTACAGCAAATCGATTGAGAGATTACATATATTGCCCTACTAGAAGGACAATTTTCCCACACACAAAGACATGCAGAATTACAGTGTAAAAAGCAAAGTGAAAAAGACCCATAATAACCATCTGGCCTCAGGTCAGTGGCGTAGCGTGGGGTGGCGTTGCACCAAGTGCCAGACTGCAGGGGGCGCTGGCCGCTGGTGCAAAAAATCTGTTAACCTCAGTTTTTCGCTCTGCTCTGCTTCACTGCGCAGTGCCGCAGAATGAGGAGAGGTTTCAGCAGAAGGAGCGCACGCCCTGATGAATCACCAGGGCGCACATGGCAGTACGGCACTTCACTGATAGGCTCCGCCCACCTTCCAGGCGGGAAAGACACTGTGGAGCCGGAGCAAGAAGAAGAAGATGGCTGCCACAGTGCCCCTTCAGGACAGGCTCCACAGGCAGCCGGTATGAGCGACAATGACAGTGAGTGACAGTCAGTGTCACAGTGTGACTGAGTCACTCCCTGAGTGTTAGATGGGGTGACCAGGTGGCAGTACTGTCTCTCTGGTCATCCTTCACCAGCACCCTAACTGCCACCTGCTTGGCCTGGCTCTCATGGCACTTCACTGCCTGGTGCTTGGCTATCAGCACTGAGTGACAGTTAGTGTCACAGTGTGACTGAGTCACTCAGTGCTGATAGCCAAGCACCAGGCAGTGAAGTGCCACGAGAGCCAAGCCAAGCAGGTGGCAGTCAGGGTGCTGGTGAAGGATGACCAGAGAGATAGTACTGCCCAGAGGATGCCATCTGTCCATCTCTGCTGTCCATATACTAGGCCAGGCCTACCAGTATTACCCCTTGATATACCGCCTGCCCGCCTGGTCACCCGACCTAACACTCAGGGAGACAAGTGACTCAGACTGCTAGATGTGGGGTGACTAGGCGGTATATGAAAGGGTAACACTGGTAGGCCTGGTATATGGACAGCAGAGATGGGAAGATGGCATCCCCTGGGGGTTGTATCTTACATGGGACTATATGCTGGAGGGGCTGAAGGCAGGAGAGTGATGTATCTTACATGGGACTGTATGCTGGAGGAGCTGAAGGGGGAGTGATGTATTGTACATGGGACTGTATGCTGGAGGGGCTAAAGGTAGGGGGAGTGATTTATTTTACATGGGACTGTTTGCAAGAAGGACTGAAGGCAGGGGGAGTGATGTATCTTACATGGGACTGTATTCTGGAGGGGTTGAAGGCAGGTGGCAAAGAGAGAGAGGGTGATATTATTTACATAGGACTGTATGCTGGAGGGGCTAAAGGCAGGGGGAGTTTTGTATTTTACATGGGACTGTATGCTGGAGGGGCTGAAGGCAGTGGAGTGATTTATCTTACACGGGATGGTATGCTGGAGGGGCTGAAGGCAGGGGGTAGGTTGTATTTTACATGGGACTGTATGGTGGAGGGGTTGAAGGGGGCTATAATTATTACTATAATACAGAGGGGGCCATAATTATTACAATAATACTACAGAGGTGGCCATTATAATATGAATAATAATAATAATAATAATACAGAGGGGCCAGTGTATATTATAATAATACAGAGGGCATTATAGTTATGGGCACTATGTGGGAAGGGGACGTCTGTTATCTGAGGATGATAGTAAAGTGAGGAATCAAAAAAAAATCTGTGAAACTTTTCAGAGACGAGACGTAGCTGAAAGAAGGTATCATGACGGTCCTATCTCCGAATAAAGACGCTGAGGAACGTCTTCATCACAAGAGATGTCACTGGATGTAACAGGTATGGTCACACTGTGCGTGTTCTGAATCCTGGGGCCTCACACCTATCTACTAGATTATCTGTACACAGAGAGTTATCACTGTGTTATCTGTGGTGTTACATAGGACTGCAGGTGACATCTACTGCATTATTTGTAAAAAAGGGGCGTGGTCACAGGTTGGGGGGTGAAATACTTGGCTTACCCCGAGTGCTGGCAACTCACGCTACGCCACTGCCTCAGGTTATAAGTTTATCAGGGGTTGTGCACAATCCGTCCACTTTTTGTTGATTCTGCAGTTCAATCTCTTTATCTATAGAAAACGCGTAGGGCCTGAGTAAACTAGAAGACAAAATGTTCTTTTGCAAAACCCAAACTTGTATTTTATTTCCAGACTTTACAAAATTACGAACATTTCTCATAAAAATATAACAATCAGCATTGTCTAAAACACAGTAAATGAAATATTTCCATGGTATCGAATTATGTGCTGAGATATTTTCCTTTGATTTGCAAAATTTCATTTCAATGAGATTGGAGGCAATATTTTGATGTCTAGTCTTATCTTTTTTCAGACAGTATAAAGAACTATGATGGATTTCATATGGAAAGTAGAGCAGCTGGGCCATTGCTTCGTGCGCATGAAGATTTTAGTCTTGACTGAACTAATATAGTAGCAACTATTGAGATTATCACCCCCCCCCCCCCCGAGGTTTATGTATAAGTAGTCATAAGGATTGTATAATCACAATAGCCCTGGTTTATAACCGCTTTCTTCCAATAACAGTGCTGCCTTTGACCAACCCATGGTGTTCATCCCTTTGGAAGACAGCAGTCATAGGGGGTCATTTTTTATCCTGAAATATGCCTATATTATATAAGGTGTATTTCAGGAGCAGATGGGGGCACAATGGTTAGTTGCGCCACAATTTGCGTCTTTTGCCCACACATGCCAGGTCTAAAAAAGTGGGCGAGGCAAAGTTGTAGCTGCAAATACAGTGAAGGAGTTTAAGCATGCATGTGATAGGCATAAGGCCATCCTTCATAAAAGATAGGGCCAGGGGCTATCCATAGTATTTAGTATATTGGGCAGACTAGATGGGCCAAATGGTTCTATCTGCCAACACATTCTATGTTTCTATGTTTAAAAAAGTGGGTGAGGCATGGGCAGGAAAGGGGACAGACCGGCAGGCCCATCTCATTCATCATTTTCTACACCTGTTTTAAAAGTAGAAAATGGTCTAAATGTAAGCCATCTAGGAAGCTAGCTACATTTAGACTGGCGCTGGATGCGCCAAAGTTATGTAGCGGCCTGAGCCTCTTCTTAAACTTCAGTGGATCCACATCCAGATATAGAGGTTATTAAGGCCAGTGTCTAAAACACCAGTCTAAGGCTATTTTCACACTAGCATTTTTGCAAAATTACAACCCAAAGTTGTAATTTTATTTCCAGACTTTTACAAAATTACGAACATTTCTCATAAAAATATAACAAGCAGCATTGTCTAAAACACAGTAAATGAAATATTTCCATGGTATCGAATTATGTGGTGAGAAATTTTCCTTTGATTTGCAAAATTTCATTTCAATGAGATTGGAGGCAATATTTTGATGTCTAGTCTTATCTTAGTAGAGCAGCTGGGCCATTGCTTTGTGCGCATGAAGATTTTAGTCTTGAATGAACTAATATAGTAGTAACTATTGAGATGATCACCACCACCCCCCCCCCCCCCCCCCAAGGTTTATGTATAAGTGATCATAAGGATTGTTTCATCACAATAGCCTTGGTTTATAACTGCTTTCTTCCAATGACAGTGCTGCCTTTGACCAACCCTATGATGTTCCAATGGGTTCAAGTCAGGACTATGGCTGGACCAGTCAAGTAAATTCTTAGAGTTTTCTCCAAGCTTCTCCTGTGTGGTTATGGTCATTGTGTTGTTGGAAGGTGAACCTTTGACCCAGTCTGAGGTCCAGAGCACTCTAGATCAGATTTGCATTAAGAATATATGTCCTTTGATACATTTAGCTTTCCCTCAACCCTGACCAGTCTTTCTGTTCCAACTGATGAAAAACACCCCCACAGCAGTATGCTGCCACCACCATGCTTCACTCTAGGGATGGTATTGGGCAGGTGATGACCAGTGCCTGGTTTCCCCCATACATGCTGCTTAGAATTTAGGCCAAAAAGTTACATTTTGGTTTAATCAGAAGCTCTTTAAGTGCTTATTTTCAAACTCCAGACCGGCTTTCAGATGTGTTTTTCTGAGAAGATACTTCTTTCTCGTCACTCTAGGGAGAGCATGATGTGCTCCATTCATTTAGGGAATGGGGCTAGGAGAATATTATTTTATTTTATTAATGCTCCAGGGGCTTCACTACTTTAAGGGTGGAACTAAGGATGCAGCGCTACTGTCAGGTAGGTACTTAGAGGCCAGCACTACTGTAAGTGGGGCACTAATAGGGCATAATTATTGTGTGGGCCATGTGGGGATTCGCTCTGGTAGGCAGGTTAGTGGACACAGTATAGAGGCAATCACAAAGTCTTTAACTTAAACAGTTCAGTGTTTCACAAAGAAGGCAAAACAAAGTGACAGTTTGCAGTCTTGGTGTTCATTCACACCATGGAAAGTCCACAGAACAAAAACATTCACCTTGTTAGCAGTTTTTCATCAGCGGCCCCCAGCAGGCTTTAGTGGCCTGTTTTCCAGCATGCGGCTTTCAGCCCTTTTGCATGGCACACATCTTCAGATCCCAAAACACAGAGACTCCACAGCCCAGTACCTGGGACAGGGAATCCTGCGTTTCCTAGTAACCGGCCTGCCCTGTGTTCCACAGAAAACTTAAAATTCTGCAAAGACGGAAACCACCGGGTGACCTGGGCAATTCTGCCCTTGGCCTGGCTCATCCATTTGAGAGGGGAGTGGTCGGTCACTATACGAAACTTGCTCCCCAACGAATAATAGCGGAGAAACTCGAGTGCCCACTTGATAGCCAGGCACACTCTCTCCACTATACTATACCTTGTCTCGGCTGGGGTAAGCTTTCGGCTGAGGAAGACAACGGGATGTTCCTCTCCTTTGACTTCCTGAGACAGTACAGCACCGAGACTGACCTCAAAGGCATCGGTCTGCACTACAAACTCCCTTTTTGAAGTCGTGAGTCACCAAAACCGGGGACCCACACAGGGCTGACTTCAAAGCGGAGAAAGCCTTTCCGCCTGCTCATTCCAGTGGACCATCATTGACTTGCGTCCCTTCAAAAGTCCTCTCAATGGTTCGGCGACTGTAGCAAAGTGGGGGACAAACCTCATATAGTACCCCACCCCACCATTCCCAGGAACAACTTTACTTGCCGAGTAGTGACAGGTCGGGGCCAATTCCAATTTTGTTCACCTGAGGTTTGATAATTCCGTGCCCAATTACATTCCCCAGGTACTTGGTCTCTTCTAACCCTATTGCGCACTTTTTGGGTTAGCGGTTAAGCCAGCCTTCCTAAGGGAGTTCACTACCACCTGTACTTTAGGTAGGTGACTTTCCCAGTCGGTGCTGTCGATAACGATATTGTCCAGGTACACTGAAGCGTACCGATGATGTGGACGGAGTACAATGTCCATTAGCATTTGAAACGTGGCGGGAGAGCCATGTAGACCAAAGGGTAATACCTTGTACTGATACAGCCCCTCTGGTGTGATGAAATCAATTTTTTCCTTGGCAGCCTCCATCAAGGGTACCTGCCAGTACCCTTTGGTCCAACACAGAAAAATACCAGGCTTGGCCTAATTTCTCAATAACCTCATCCACTCGGGGCATGGGATATGCGTCAAACTTGGAAACCTCATTAAGTTTGTGGAAGTCATAACAGAATTGTAATGTCCCGTTCGGCTTGGGTATTAGGACAATCAGACTGGCCCATTCACTTTTTAACTCCTCAATGATACCTAGCTGTAACATCAGCTGCACTTCTTCTGAGATGGCTTGTTGCTGTGACTTAGGTACCCGATATGGCTTTAACCGCATTCTGGCCTGATGCTCAGTGACAATGTCATGTCTGATGATATAAGTGTGTCCAGGGAGGTCTGGAAACACGGATGTCTGTCAGGCTACAGTTATTTTTGCAACCGGTGTAGCAGATCATAATACTGCAGTCTGGCGGGTTCAGCCTGGTTAAATTCCAACTGATGCACCCGCCGGGCCCAAACCAACACATTCACCCCCAGTCTTGCTAGAATCTCACCTTTTGCGGTCTGTTAGTCGGCCGCTTGCAGATCTGGTAAGTCAAAAAAACACCTGCTAGTGTCCAGACGCCAGGAGCGAAGCGATGACCCGACCTCAGCCCATTGGTCTCAGGGTAGCTTCTCCCTTTTGACCACCCTTTTAACCCCTTCCCAAGCGCAATCCGTATATATACGTGATAGCTGCACATACCCCATGCAGCTACCACGTATATAAACGTTCTGGCAGCTCTTTAATCCAAGAGCTGCAAAGAGCTCGGATTAAAGCTTCTGCCCCTGCCCTGTATGCTGTCATGGACAGCATACAGTGCAGTAATGCTGGCAAGGGACCAATCAGAGTGGCCCCTTGCCGGCAATCGATCCGATTGGTTAGTCTGTGCAGACTAACCAATCGGATCGCGGCAATGTTAAAATGCCGGTTTCAGGCTCTGATCTGCGCTCTGCAGATCAGAGCCTGAAATCACAGTGTCCTCGTGCCCCCCCCCCCCGATCCGTGCAGCCCCCCCCCCGATCCGTGCAGCCCCCCGATCCGTGCAGCCCCCCGATCTGTGCTTCCCCCCGATCTGTGCACCCTCCATCTGTGCCCCATCTTGTGTCCACAGACAGTGCCCCTCCATTCCTCCTGCTGGCCGTGACACCCTCCCTCCCCCCTTCCAGCGCTGCCCCCTGTTCGGTCTGCCTCCCTGCTGTGTTTGATGGCAGTGGCTCCATTCCTGAGCCGCTGCCATCATCAGAGTTACAGCTCTATGCTGACACTCTGCTGTAACCCCATAGATGCCGTGGCAGCGGCATCCATGTGGTTAATAGAGGGAGGGGGCTCCCTCTCTCCACCATCGGGGCTTCTGCGCCCTGGCAACCGGACGCTTTGCAAAAGCGTCCGCTGTTGCCACCTACAGGGTATCTGATTGTATTACACTTTGCAATGCAAGTAAATGTAAAATAAATAAAAAATTGCCTTTTCCTATAAAAAATGAAAAATAGAAAAACTACACATATTAGGTATCACCGCGTCCGTAACGACCGTCTCTATAAAGATATCACATGATATACCCGGTCTGATAAACACCATAAAAAAATCTATAAAAACAGTTTTGTCACCTTACATCACAAAAAGTGCAACAGCAAGCGATCAAAAAGGCATATAACCCCCAAAATAGTACCAATCAAACCGTCACCTAGTCCCGCAAAAAATGATACCCTATTTAAGACAATATCCCAAAAAATAAAAAAGCTACGGCTCTCAGACTATAGAGACACTGAAACATCATTTTTTTTTTGTTTCAGAAATGCTATTATTGTGTAAAACTTAAATAAATAAGAAAAAGTATACATATTAGGTATTGCCACGTCCATAACGATCTTCTCTATAAAACTATCATATGACCTAACTTCTCAGATGAACGCTGTAAAAATAAATAAATGAAAACTGTTCCAAAACAGCCAATTTTTGGGTCACCTTGCCCCATAAAGTGTAATAATGAATGATCAAAAAATCCTATGTACCCAAAAATGGTACCAATAAAACCTCAACACTTTCTGCAAAAAACAAGCCCCTGCACAAGACGATCGTCAGAAAAATAAAAAACATATGGCGTTCAGAAAACCAATCCAGCACAATCTGCCTTCCAAAAACCGTATGGCATTCCTTTCCTTCTGCGCCTTGCCGTGTGCCCGTACAGCAGTTTACGACCACATGTGTGGTGTTTATGTAAACCGCGGAATCAGGGAAATAAATATTGAGTTTTGTTTGGCCGTTAACCCTCAATGTGTTAAAGAAAAAAATTTATAAAATGGAAAATCTGCCAAAAAAGTGAAATTTTGAAATTTCCTCTCCATTTTCCTTTAATTCTTGTGGAACGCCTAAAGGGTTAACAAAGTTTGTAAAATCAGTTTTGAGTAACTTGAGGGGTGTAGTTTCTACAATGGGGTCATTTATGGGGGTTTCCACTATGTAAGCCCCACAAAGTGACTTCAGACCTGAACTGGTCCTTAAAAAGTGGGTTTTGGAAATTTTCTTAAAGATTGTAAGAATTGCTTCTAAACTTCTAAGCCTTCTAACGTCCTAAAAAAATAAAATGACATTTCCAAAATGATTCCAACATAAAGTAGACATATGGGGAACGTTAAGTAATAAATATTTTATTAGGTATGACTTTCTGTTTTAGAAGCAGAGAAATTAAAATTGGGAAAATTGAGAATTTTTCAATTTTTTTTGTAAATTTGGGATTTTTTCATAAATAAAGGTGAAATATATTGACTCAAATATATGACTATCATGAAGTACAATGTGTCATGAGAAAACAATCTCAGAATGGCGTGGATAAGTAAAAGTGTTCCAAAGCTATTACCACATAAAGTGACGCATGTCAGATTTGTAAATTTTGACCTGGACACTGGGGCATCAATGACCCTTGGTCATGAAAGGGTTAAACACTGCCAGATAGGTCTTGACGTCGTCTGCAGGAGTCATCTTGGGGATCGCCACACGGACAGCTTTCCGGGCATCATGGATGTTCTGAGAGGCTCCTGCCGCTTGTAACGCCATCACATGCTGTAATAGCCGATGGTTGGTTTCCTGCTGCTGCTTGTTAGCCTCCCGCTGCTGCAATTTAGCCTCCATGAGGGCTTTCACGACCGCCTCCATTTTGTCAGGGGACACAATATAGGACATACACCCGTGCCCGGGGAAAAACTTAAACTTTTCGTCCTTCAGGCCAGCCTCACTGCGTTTGCATGCATACTCTATCCAATTGTGGGGATTCAATCTGGTGTTTATTCACACAGAAGGCAAAACAAAATGACAGTTCGCAGTCTTGGTGTTCGTTCACACCATGGAAAGTCCACAGAACAGAAACATTCACCTTATTAGCAGTTTTTTATCACCGGTCCCCATCAGGCTTTAGGGGCCTGTTTTCCAGCATGCGGCTTTCAGCCCTTTTGCACGGCACACATCTTCAGATCCCAAAACACAGAGACTCCACAGCTTACTGTGAGATGGAGGATAATCCACACCACCTGACAGTGCTGACTGCTTTTTATAAACCTCCCAAGACCTGGCCTGGAACGTGGTGAGTAGCCACCCACCCACCCAGCACTTTGGCTACTCCCAATAAGAGCTGTGCCGGATCAGCTTTACAGACATACTAACCAGCTGAAGTGTCAGACTGCAATAATGACATTTCAGGGGACAAAACGCCTCTTACCTGACCGAGGCCATGAACCTCGGTGACACATACCCCCCATCAATGATGACCCCTTGTTCCTTCCTACAGCCACTTAGGGAAGCACCAAGGGCGCATTCTCCTTTGAACAGGGCACTAAGGGGGCATACATTCTGTGTGGAAGCACTAAGTAAATGCTCCGGTCTGTGTAGGATGCTGTTGTGGTGCATGTGGACCGCGCGGGCGTCCTCCTTTGTACGCATAATTGCTCGGGATGGTCGTTTGCTGCGGTCCACATGCGGTGGGACTGCTCCCCCAATGAGAAACACGCCACAGTGTTTGGGGTTTGAGCAGCTCCCCCATACTTGCCACGGTATTTTAGTGGTTCACATGCGGTGGGACTGCTCGCCCAATGATAAACACGCTACAGTGTTTGGTGTTTGGGCAGTTCCCCCATATTGGCCACTATATGTCTGTGATTTTGTTCTATAAGTATTGAATGTGCCTTCATCTGGCAATTGAACATTCTTTTGCACCTGGTAGCCTCCATCACATGATCTGATATGGGTGTGGCTTACGGTCTTGCTTTGTTCACATTGCATTAGCTGTCCTGCTATGCGGTTGTGTGGAAGCTTGGCTGTGAGCTGGATTTCATCACCTTCAGACCGTGTTCACACCATAGTTAGCGCAGTGGTAGGACCCCTTGCCATGCTGAGAACCGTGACGTGGTGCATGTTGGGCTCCGATATCTTCCTGACAGGAATATATTGGCAAAAGTCTCAGCTTTTAACATCTGCTTGTATGACCAGCTAGTATAGTCAGTGGTATATCCGTTTGGTGCACTTTCTTCAGTGATTTGTATAATTGTATTGTCATCCACACAATGCTCCGGTCTGTGTAGGATGCTGTTGTGGTGCATGTGGACCGCGCGGGCGTCCTCCTTTGTACGCATAATTGCTCGGGATGGTCGTTTGCTGCGGTCCACATGCGGTGGGACTGCTCCCCCAATGAGAAACACGCCACAGTGTTTGGGGTTTGAGCAGCTCCCCCATACTTGCCACGGTATTTTAGTGGTTCACATGCGGTGGGACTGCTCGCCCAATGATAAACACGCTACAGTGTTTGGTGTTTGGGCAGTTTCCCCATATTGGCCACTATATGTCTGTGATTTTGAAGCACTAAGTAAGCATGATTACTGTGTAGGGATACTAAAGGGGCATCACTACTGTAAAGGGGGAATTAAGGGGGAATAACTACTGTGTGGTACACTAAAGGGGCATGCAGAGCCCAGGTGGCATACTGCAAAGTAAACTTGTGACTTCTCCTCCTGTCCAATGTTAGTAAGCATTTTATTTTCATATTTTTTACATTACTGAGTAGGTGGATGTGGGGTTTGTATGGCAAGCATTGCTGGTCTTGACTAGCTGCAAAAGTGTAGGTTGGGAGGAGAGCATTCAAAAATTTGCTGAGGCCCAGCCTTTTCTAGTTATATCCCTGATCTTAAGTCTGGCATGAGCTTGATCATATAGGGTGAATCTTGTCTGTACGAAGTTAGGCAGAAAGTCGAAGCCTTAAAACATTGCTTTCATAAATATCCTATCTACCCTATGAAAGGCATTCTCAGTGTCAACACCAAAAATAATCAGAGGAGCCTTATATGTACTATATTGACCATATGTAATACCATATAGCACCCTATGAGAGTTATCTCTACCATCTCAGCCAAAATCCGACTGTTCACTCTTAATCAACAGTCATAACTATTGAGGTGCACAATCTGCACACAAAGTACTTTACTCAAATCTTTAAACCCAAATTTCATAGTAAAATGGGCCTGTTGTGGCAGGCGCAGCACTATGAAATGCCTTTTGCGCTGTGGCATTAGAAGAATTTTGATATCTCTGACTTCATAGTCTAACCAGACTGTCTATTACTCTGTAATTCCTCTAGCGCAGTTCTATGGAAACAGTAGGTTTAAAGAGCACACCAAATGCTTGAAATAACTTCTTTATTAACTTCAATTTTTCTTCATATTTAACACTGCCGCCTCCGTAGCAGATAGTCCATGTACATAATGTTAAAGATGTGTGAATTTTATTCTATATTTTTTGTATATCTAGGACTGTAATGAGTTAACTTTTTCTTTTTCCAAGTGCCTTCCTCCCACACCTCTCTCTTTGTCTCAAGCTGGAGAAGGGAGAGGGGGGCAAAGAGCTGTGCTGTGGGAAGTGTCTGATTTCTCATCTTTCTACAGGTGTCCTATAGAGTGTGGTGGAAGGCGTAAGCCAATCATATGGCTTGATGATATATATATATATTATTCACTGCCTATAGAGAAGCACCTCTTTGAGATCCTATTTGGTAGTGCCCCTAAGCTTGGACAGTATTTTCCAGAACAGCTTGCATTACAGTATGACTGTCTAGCTGATTATGTGATTGCTCTATGTAAACATTTGACTGATCTACATTTTCGAGTTTTTTCTTCAATTCTAGATCCTGAACAGATTCCTGGAAGTCACAAGTTGCAGCCCGGAGACTGGGTCCTGGTAAAGAAGCACGTCAGAAAGACACTGGAACCCAGATTTGAGGGGCCTTACCAAGTACTGCTCACCACAGCTACCTCAGTGAAACTTGAGGAAAAAAAGACTTGGATACACGCATCCCATTGTAAAAGAACCACAAATCCTGACCCACCTCCTGAACAATGATGATATCCTTTTTCATTCTATTCATCATATGGGGGGTTTTGTAAGCTCAGACAAATGTTTCTACAAAGATGTGTGCCCAAAACCTCCGCTGAAATGTCATTTTTGGGAACCACATTCAGACAGAAGTCCTTTAGTCTTCTGGGTCAACTTAACCAAAGAACATCAAGTATATGACTTTGATTACTGTGATGTTGCTGATTGCAGATGTTATGATTTGATAACCATACAGGAGTATAAACTGTTCCAATACTATATCTGTGTTACTGAAGCAGGTAACTCTTACTGTTCCTCCTGGTCTAATGTCATCACTAACACAGGGGAAGATTGGGGATATAGGCCCCAAAAGGCTTTAAAAAGTAAGGATAAACAGGGAAAGAACCTGATACATAGAATGCGTTTATTTGACAGAAATGTGGGGGAAAACTCGGCCCAGTGGTTGTCAGCTATATCCAAATACTATAACTTGCAAGGGTCCCCAAAAATGTTACCAGGTCTGACCCTAACATTGCAGAACCCACAAAGGACAGATCTGGGCATGTACGTACTCAGAAGATACCCGTCAAATTAAAGAAACTATGCACCTTGGGGGCAGTTCTACCTAAAGGATTTGGCAAGTAGGTTCATTGGCCCCACTCCAACCCCTGGAAACCCCTTATTGCCCCTTGCTCGCAGTCAGGAGGGAAGGAAACCCTATACAGTGAAAGAAACCTTAGTCACAGAAACTGGCTTTGCAGATCGTAATGTGTGGCTTGATTGGGTGAGATATACTACAGCCCAGGCCAATAGGAGTGCGTGTATAACTTGTGCTGCAGCCCGCCCCCACCTAGGTACCGTTCCTCTGCATCTCCCTCGGGATCATTTCACCTGTTTCCTTGGCCTATATACCAACTCCACATCTAAAGAGATAGCCTGTGAACGATGGAAAAACCAGTACCCTCTTCTTAATGAAGGCCCCAAGATAGTTGGTATTACTATATACAAAGGCAATTACACTTGTTTTGAGATAGAGGGCAAGGAAGGAAAGGAGATGGGAAAATTCCCAGAAGGATATTGTGGTGAGATAGTAAATACCACTGGACAGGAGTATAAAATCCATCTGGTGAATCAAACCCAGGCTCTAGGAGATATAATATGGATATGTGCAGACATGAAATTGAGAACAAAAATTGAAGTACAATGGCATGGTCAGTGTGCATTAGCCATGGTATTGATGCCCTTCCATATTTTCGATATCCCTGATTGGAGGAAGGTTGTAAGTCAGATACAGCAGTCTCCGAGATCCCAGGGGCACATAGGGACAAGGGAAAAACGGGAGACTATTCCAGGTGGTAGTTTGGATGCTCATGTATATATAGATGTTATTGGAGTCCCAAGGGGGGTCCCTGATGAATTTAAGGCACAGAATCAAGTTGCAGCAGGATTTGAATCTATATTCCCAATAATTGTGGTAAACAAAAATGTGGATTGGATAAATTATATCTACTATAACCAGCAACGCTTTGTGAATTACACTCGGGATGCCCTAAAAGGTATAATAGAACAATTGGGTCCCACCAGTACTATGGCATTCCAGAACAGAATGGCTTTGGACATGTTGCTGGCAGAGAAAGGAGGAGTTTACAAAATGATAGGAGAAACCCGCTGTACTTTCATACCCGATAATCTAGGGCCCAATGGGCAGGTTATGAGTGCTTTAAAGGGATTGACCTCACTATCAGAAGAATTAAAAAGGAATTCAGGAATAGACAATTCATGGGCAGAAGGGCTAGAGAATTGGTTCAAAAATTTGAAGCAGATGTTGTTGCAAATTGGTAACATCATCATCGTTGTTTTGATTTTGCTTGTTCTAATTATCTGCTGTATTATTCCCTGTGTAAAGAAATTGTTCAACAAGGCAGTTGATGAGGCTGCACCAGAGATGATGATGGGAGAAGTGTATGAAGACTTCGATCCAGAAAATCAGGAGCACTGATGACCTCCAGTCCCCCCATATTATGTCAACGCCGGTTAGGGAAAGATCATCTGACTTCCCCGTGCTCAAATCCAGTGTCACGGGAGGTTGTTCGCTAGGAATGACTTGTCGTGGAAGCTAGTGAAGAGGAGGCGGAGCATTGGGACAGATGGTTAGGTTTAGGGAGAGAATGAATTTCAAGGGGGGACTGTTAAAGATTTGTGAATTTTATTCTATATTTTTTGTATATCTAGGACTGTAATGAGTTAACGTTTTCTTTTTCCAAGTGCCTTCCTCCCACACCTCTCTCTTTGTCTCAAGCTGGAGAAGGGATAGGGGGGCAAAGAGCTGTGCTGTGGGAAGTGTCTGATTTCTCATCTTTCTACAGGTGTCCTATAGAGTGTGGTGGAAGGCGTAAGCCAATCATATGGCTTGATGATATATATATATTATTCACTGCCTATAGAGAAGCACCTCTTTGAAGTGTCACATATGACGTATGCAGTAGTATTGTTAGATTGTCCGCCATTACAAAATGGGGAACACCTAGATGTTTACATTAGTTCACATTCCAAAGTGGTACTCACGGCGCAGATGTTGAAGTGTTATCTCTGTTTCTCTTATCACTTTTTCCTTTTTGACCAATGAAACAATGTTTTAGCCTCAGAGAGGACTGCCCTCTTCTGAAGATTCATATACGCTTAGCCCATGTAATAAAGTTAGAGATTGCTTTGACCAATTTCTGTGTCAGTGTCCAGTCTCTCCACCACGTGTGGATATTAACCCCCTGAGGGTACATTGATTTGGAACACCAGGGTGTATCTTAAATGCCCTAATTTTAGGGCGGCTTCATCAATAACACATGTTGAAAAGATATCAGAAAATGGCGGTATGTATAAGATGGTGGTTCAACTGTTCAGTCTTGTCATTCAACATAAAATGGTGGATATATTTCTCTCTTCAGTATCTGTACTCTCACTTTAAGTTATTTAAGCACTTTATGATCTCTTGCTGTGTGTGAGGCAGGCTGTGATTGGTCAAAACTCCTGCCAGGCAACAACAGTTTAACTCTATGCTTTCTGTTGTTTCTGTAGTGTCATTGAGCTTACCTTACCTTACATTATATAATGAATCTTAAAGGCATAGTATCTTTTCTGCTTCTGTGAACACAATATAAAACAGTTATATGACACCCAAACATGAAGTCACTGTAAATTACTCTGCTTTTGTCTTTAACACACACAGATAGGAATTGTATTAAGGTTATTGGCAGGTTTAGCTGTATAAACATATAAGCTATATTAGCAACCTAGGACAGGTCTTAGCTGGCCAGCAACACCTGTAGCTAACAAAGGCTTGGGGATCTTTCTCCTGATTAGTTGTAAGAGGAACATATGCATACTGCATCTGTCTTGAAAAATGATCTCATTTGAAAAGAAAACGCTGAACCCTGTGCAACACCAATACATCTCGGAAAGTCTGGAAAGTCCAGAAGTAGTATAGTATAGAAAAGGTAATTATGGTGGACTGGGAACTTAAAGTGGCACTGGAAAAAACAAAACAATAGTGGCCCCATGTTGTAGACTGGTCCAAACTGACAGAAGGGCTACAAAAGTTGGCAGAGACAATAGAGGTAGACAGAGGCTAGCAGTACCTTAGTGTAACACAAAACACCGCCCCAGCAAAACCAAATACTACAGTTCAGCACAAAATACTGCTAGCCAGCTGCAGTTTTCAACTATGTCTTGAAAATGGAATGGCAGAAGCATGTCTATGGCAGAAACATGGGGTAGAAAAATAAACCTGAACTTGTAGGATTATTCAGTGGAGCCCTTTATATATTCAATAAATTCATATATTCAATAAAATGATATGAACTGCACATATGTGCTATTGATAGGTCCACAACAGTGACTAGGGCCCACACCGCACATCACAATAGTCGGCAGTGCAATGACTGGCTCAAGACTACTATATTAGGCAAAACCAGTACAGAGAGAAGGTCAACAACATAACAGGAAAATATCAGCAATTAAAATTAAAAGTCTCTGTTACCATAGAATCTGCAATATTCAGTGTATCTACAGTAAGAAAACATATGTCCAGTGGGTAAGGTGCTGTTCATATAATGTTTTTGTCCCACATTCAGAAGGATGCAAAAGCATAGTAAAATACGCTTACCATACTGCAGAGTCCAGCAAAAAAAAAAAAAAATAATTTGTAATGGACCTCTATAGTGACAGATAGTGTCGGGCTCGAATATTTGAATAGCAAATATTAATCTCGAATATCGGCACATTGAGAATTCGTATTTAGAATATAGTGATATTCATAATTTTGAATATTCTAGATTTTTTTTTCATCAGTAACCTCCCTTCTTACTTGTGGGCCAATGAGAAGGCTGCAATGTCTTCGTCTGAGCTTAGCAACATCCCTAGCAACCAATAGGAAAGTTGCCTACCCCTTACTATATAAGAACCTCCCCAGCAGCCATTTTCTGCAGTTTTATGGAGTTCTGAGAGAGAGAGCAGTGACATTGCTGTGCTCTGTGCTTTCCTGTGTCATTACATTAGATAGTTAGTTAGCTCATATATATATATATATATATAATACAGATAGTTAGTGGGAGATAGTCAGTGTAGGTTAGATAGTGATATAGTGTAGGTTTTGCTGCCCATACATACATGCTACATACATACATAGTGTGTGATGTCACAAGTTCACAATACTTAGTGCACCAATCACTAATAAGTAGTCAGACCTGTTAAAATGTGAAGTTGCACGTATTGTGCCAAAATATTTGCATCATTAGTGCCGATTTCGCAATCACGAATACATTGGAGCACTCTATCTGCATATAAAGCTATTGTAATGTTCTGCCGTGCCAACCATTTTCTCCAGTCTCAGGAAACTTCTAGCAGCTTGAAAAATGTAGCTATAGTGACCCACGCCTGTATTTCGAGCGCATTACACAAATATTACATTGACGATTTTTCGCGATCAAGAAAATAATCTCGAATATATGACTAATAGTCTACCAAATAGTCGCAAAATATCGCAAATTCAAATATTGCCCCTGCCGCTCATCACTAGTGACAGATGCCACTGAATGGCATTAGCTGAAGCATCTGCTTAACGTGTATGTCATGTACATACTGTATGTTAAACGTGGGACACAAACAAGATGTGAACACAGCCTTACACTTACTTGCCACATACTAAGAAAGTGCCCAGATATTCAAAAGTGAATTCACTTGCCGAGTGAATTTGTACAGCTGCTTTTTTTGATCTGAGAGATATCTGGTGAGTTGATGTTTTCCAGGATTCCAATATACAGTACCATAGGTAAGATGTGAAAATGGGAGTCCTAGTCTCCCTCACTTGTTGTAGTCACCACCATCTTAGTTCTCCCATTGGGAGAAAGAGCCATTTCTTTCTCCAATACATCCCGACGTCCACATGGGTTTTTACTGGGGTTTGGTAGCCCAGGGGTGTCACAGGACCTATCTCTACCCAACTAGACCATGGTGAGGTGTGAGCAGCCAGAATAATGGTGGCTTTTCACTGCTTGCGTAATGGAGTTGGAGGCTCAAGCCTTCATCACAGACAGCAGTTAGGCTCATCTCCATGGTGTCTGACTAATTTACCCAAAGAAACAGCACTCACGTCTATTGAAATGTAAAAAATAATTGTTACAACACCTATAACAGGTAGTCATAGGTTTTGTAACAATCATTTCATAATATATATATATTTATATATATATATATACAGTCATGACTGCTGTCATTAAAAGGTTCTGCCAGACATGTAAGTAAAGCACGTATCCCAGGTTGCATCCAAAACAGAGCTAAATAAACCATTCATAGACATGCTACCAAAGCCACAAGTGACATTTGCAAAGTCTGGTAAATGCTTTGTAAATTCCATTTTGATGTGAATAGCATTTACTAAGCTTTGCTTTCTAACATTTGTGTATATGATGTCAATGTAGGGTCAAAATAACACTATTCTCAGCAGCCCTGACCTCTTAAAAACTGGAAAGGTCCCATTATTACTAAGATATTACAATTCTATACCTGTAAACAGAAAGATTTTACTACACCATGTCAGTCTCTGATATACTGCACACCACCCTACTATTTCTGTTGTACAGAGTGGTAGGAATAATTTGCACATTCTGGATATTCTAAGGAATCAGGGTGGGGGATATTCTTCATTTTTCAGCCATATTTTAATTTATTTATTCACATAGCTGTTTGAGGGTGTGTTTATTGAGGGGCATATTGTGCCATAGTTTTAAGGGATTTGTTTTTACAATGTCATATTTTTAAGGGATTTGTTTTTACAATGTTCACTAGCTATTAAAAACGACATGTTAACATTATTCTGCAGGTCAGTATAATTACAGCAATGACAAATTTACGTAGTTTTTCTTCACTAAAATTTTGAAAAACAACATTTTTGTTTGCTTCACCATATTCTGACACTCATAACTTTATATTGCCATTTATGGAGCTATGTGAAGGCTAATTTTTAGCAACGGCATCTGTAGATTATATGGATAAAAGTTTGGATTACATCTGACATTTAACAGCCAAATAACGATTATTCTACCATTTATTTTTCTCCATTTTACCATTTACCATTTAGGATAAATAATGTTATATTTTAATAGTTTGGGCATTTTTAGAAGTGGTGATTCCAATTATGTTTATTTTTAATTGTTTACCTTTATTGGTAAAATAATTTGTTTATAATGGTTTTCCAAGACTATACAACTGATGACCTCTGATCGATAGGGGTCCAGCACCCAGGACCCCCACTAATCAATTGTTTGAGAAGACATTGTATAGCGGTTGTGCTTGGTATCGCGCGTACATGTTGTCATTGGCCTTGGAAGAGCTGACAGAAGGCCACAGCGCTTCTGCCAGCGCCGCTTCATTGTCAGATGATCAGCAGTGGTCCTCCGTGTTGGACCCCCACCGATGACATCCAGAGGATAGGTCATTCAGGTC
Organism: Bufo gargarizans; assembly: GCF_014858855.1. NCBI lineage: Eukaryota > Metazoa > Chordata > Amphibia > Anura > Bufonidae > Bufo > Bufo gargarizans. The sequence continues at coordinate 673,155,827 of NC_058081.1, forward strand.
ATCCAGAGGATAGGTCATCAGTATTAAAGTTGCAGTAAAACCTTTAACTCTCTTGGTTTATAAAAAAAATTTAAAGGCACTTACCGTTAGGTGAAATACTCGGCCCCTGTAGATCGGTGCTTGTCTGCAGTCATACAGTGGATATAAAAAGTCTACATCCCTATTAAAATGTCAGGTTTCTGTGCTGTAAAAAAAATGAGACAAAGATAAATCATTTCAAAACTTTTTCCACCTTTAATGTGACTTATAAACTGTACAACTCAATTGAAAAACAAACTGAAATCTTTTAGGTAGAGGGAAGAAAAAATATAAAAAAATAATAATTAGGTTGCATAAGTGTGCACACCCTTAAACTAATACTTTGTTGAAGCACCTTTTGATTTTATTACAGCACTCAATCTTTTTGGGTATGAGTCTATCAGCAAGGCACATTTTGACTTGGCAAGATTGGCCCACTCTTCTTTGCAAAAACACTCCAAACCTGTCAGATTGTGAGGGCATCTCCTGTGCACAGCCGTCTTCAGATCACCCCACAGATTTTCAATCGGATTCAGGTCTGGGCTCTGGCTGGGTCATGCCAAAAATTTAATCTTCTTCTGGTGAAGCCATTCCTTTGTTGATTTGGGTCGTTGTCATGCTGAAAAATGAAGTTTCTCTTCATGTTCAGCTTTCTAGCAGAAGCCTGAAGGTTTTGTGCCAATATTGACTGGTATTTGACTGGTATTTGGAACTGGTTTTAATTCCCTCTATAAACTGGTTATAATTCCCTCTAGCTTAACTAAGGCCCCAGTACCAGCTAAAGAAAAACAGCCCCAAAACATGATGCTGCCACCACCATGCTTCCCTGTGGGTATGGTGTTCTTTTGGTGATGTGCAGTGTTGTTTTTACACCAAACATATCTTTTGGAATTATGGCCAACAATTTCAACCTTGGTTTCATCAGACCATAACACCTTTTGCCACATTCTTTTGGGAGACTTCATATGTGTTTTTGCACAATGTAGCCTGGATTGGATGTTTTTATTCGGAAGAAAAGGCTTTCGTCTTGTCACTCTGCCCCATAGCCCAGACATGTGAAGAATACGGGAGATTGTTGTCACATGTACCACACAGCCAGTACTTGCCAGATATTCCTGCAGCTCTTTTAATGTTGCTGTAGGCCTCTTGGTAGCCTCCCAGACCAGTTTTCTTCCCGTATTTTCATCAATTTTGGAGGGATGTCCAGTTCTTGGTAATGTCACTGTTGTGCCATATTTTCTCCACTTGATGATGACTGTCTTCACTGTGTTCCATGGTATATCTAATGCCTTGGAAATTCTTTTGTACCCTTCTCCTGACTGATACCTTTTAACAATGAGATCCCTCTGATGCTTTGGAAGCTCTCTGTGGATCATGGCTTTTGCTGTGGGATGCGGCTAAGGCTACTTTCACACTAGCGTTCGATCGGATCCGTTCTGAACGGATCCGCTCATATTAATGCAGACGGTGGCTCCGTTCAGAACGGATCCGTTTGCATTACCATGAACAAAAAAAAAAATAAAAAAAAATTTTTGTTTTTTTTGTTTTTTTTGTTTTTTTTGTTCATGATAGTGCAAACGGATCCGTTTTGACTTTACATTGAAAGTCAATGGGGGACGGATCCGTTTGAAAATTGAGCCATACTGTGTCAACTTCAAACGGATCCGTATCCACTCAGAATGCATTAGGGCTGGACGGATCAGTTCGGGGACGCTTGTGAGAGCCTTCAAACGGAACTCACAAGCGGAGCCCCGAACGCAAGTGTGAAAGTAGCCTAAGAAAATTTCAGGAAAGACCAACTAGAGCAGCTGAACTTTATTTGGGGTTAATCAGAGGCACTTTAAATGATGGCAGGTGTATACTGACTCCTATTTAACATGATTTTGAATGTGATTGCTTCATTCTGAGCACAGCTACATCCCCAGTTATTATTTTAGTTTTTTTGTTTTGTTTTGTTTTCTTCCCTCCACCTAAAATATTTCAGTTTGTGTTTCAATAGAGTGGTACAGTTTATAGATCACATTAAAGGTGGAAAGTTCTGAAATGATTTATCTTTGTCTCATTTTTTTACAGCACAGAAACCTGACTTTTAACAGGGGTTTGTAGACTTTTTATATCCACTGTATATCTCTGGTATCTGCACATATTCTGGCCAAAAAAGAGGTTTTATTATAGACAAATTGACCCCCAGGTGCAACAAGGGCGGTGCCATTGCGCTTCATTGCACACATGCTCCCCTCCCCATCAGCTATGCCGCACCCCATCACCAGGCATATGGGTCCATTTGCTGTCCCTGTGTTGAAAGTGCTCCTGTGAGATTTCAGAGCCAGGCATTTTCACTGTCTGGCCTGTTTGTCACAGCGGCGGAGGCACCACATAGCAGACAGGGAGTGGAGCCTCTGGGTGCAAAAGCAACAACACCACCCTCATTGCACTTAATTTTCATATTATATGAACCTTTTTTCTACAGATTGAAAGCATATATGGAGATACAAGAGATATCATAAGACTCTGTAGACAAGCACCAATCTATAGTGGTTGACCATTTCCCCTATTGGTAAGTGATGACAGATATCCTTTAAACACTTTTTTTTTACTTTTTTAAATCTTATTTTTTGTCCCCATAGAGAGTTTGAATAAATGATCATAAGATCGCTTATATCATACACTGAAATGGTTTAGCATTGCATCTTATTGTAAAATCAGTATGTTCCTTTTAACCCCTACCATAGAATATATTTAATAGGACCTTAACTATGGCAGGCCTGGGAGCCTATCAGAAGGCTCCTGGCTATCATAGGAATTGAATGGCTCCCACAATCTTGTGGGAAGGCTGTTTTGTCATTGGGAACATCCCACTCCTGGTAAATGACCACTCACACGACATGATTGCAATTGATCACGGCATCTGAGGCATTAAAAGTCCCTGAGCAGAGTTGTCTCTGGTCATAGACTCTACCCATGGATTATTGTGATAGCTCAGTTCCACAGCAGGTGCCATCTTTAAAGACCAGATATCTGCCATGCATGTATGGTGGAGGTCAAAAAGGAGTTAAAGGATTTGTGGCAAGTTATTAACTTATCTCTTTTACAATTATATGGCATAACCATCAGATGTCAGTGGCTGTCCAACTGCAGGGAATCCCATTGATCAGGAGAATGGGTTCCCCTCAATGAATGGGAGCAGCAGGTCATGCATGACTGCTGGAAATATCTCACAATGTGCAATCTAAATTTTGGATAATTTTCACATAAATATGGTGATTATCAAATAGTTTTAAAAGTAAATATTTCAGGGGGGCGGAGCCTGTGCTGAGAGTGGATGGCTGTGTGAAGCATTGCTCCGTTACTTGAATATCCCTCATAGCCTGTTATCAATCGCTTTCCAGACTAAAAATGGTCAAAATCGGTGGACAGAAACCTACAGAACCTTCCGGTCCTGCCAAAGCGATGATTCATTCTGGTGAAATGGATAAATTCATCAAAAAGGCAGTCGCTGCATGTGTGGCAAGAGAATCTAAGATGGCGCCCGGAACACCGAAATCCTCCGGCTACAAACAACAAGCTGCTAATGGTGCCGATAGAGGTAGGGATGATTCCCCTGGCCCAGATGCCTTGCCAATCTCTAGGAGTTTTCTAAAAGAATCCCTAGCCGAAGCTCTTGAACCCCTAAGCTCAGAAATTGCAGCTACCAGGAGTGATATACGCCATATAGGCGCGAGAGTAGAGACACTAGAGGAGAATCAAACCAAGTTTATTATGCACCAGAGAGAAGTGTCTTTGAATATGGGTGAATGTCATGCACACATTAATATGTTGTACACGGCTGTTGAAGACCAAGAAAATAGGGGAAGAAGAAACAATCTTCGCTTTAGGCCTCATTCACTGTCCGCAAAACGGGGTTCTGTTGGTCCGTGATCCGTGACCGTTTTTTCGTCCGTGGGTCTTCCTTGATTTTTGGAGGATCCACGGACATGAAAAAAAAGTCGTTTTGGTGTCCGCCTGGCCGTGCGAAGCCAAACCGATCCATCCTGAATTACAATGCAAGTCAATGAGGACTGATCCGTTTGACGTTGACACAATATGGTGCAATTGCAAACGGATCCGTCCCCCATTGACTTTCAATGTAAAGTCTGGAGTCCCTTTATACCATCTGATCGGAGTTTTCTCCAATCCGATGGTATATTTTAACTTGAAGTGTCCCCATCACCATGGGAACGCCTCTATGTTAGAATATACTGTCGGATATGAGTTACATCGTGAAAACTCATATCCAACAGTATATTCTAACACAGAGGCGTTCCCATGGAGATGGGATGGAGATGGGGATGCTTCTAGTTAGAATATACTACAAACTGTGTACATGACTGCCCCCTGTAAGAGATCAGGGCTGCCAGGCAGCAGGGGGCAGACCCCCCCCCCAGTTTGAATATCATTGGTGGCCAGTGCGGCCCCCCTCCCTCCCTCTATTGTAATAATAGCATTGGTGGCAGTGTGCGGCCTCCCCCCTCCCTCTATTGCATTAACATTGGTGGCAGCGTGCGCCCCCCCGTCCCCCCTTCCTCCCTCTATTGTTTTAATACATTGGTGGCACAGTGTGCGGCCTCCCCCGGCCCCCCCTCCCTCCCTCTATTGCATTAACATTGGTGGCAGTATGCGCCAGCCCCCCCCCTTTCCTCCCTCTATTGTTTTAATACATTGGTGGCAGTGTGCGGCCTCCCCTCTTCCCCTCCCCCCCCCGATCATTGGTGGTAGCGGAGTAGAAGCATCATACTTACCTGCTGGCTGCTGCGATGTCTGTGTCCGGCCGGGAGCTCCTCCTACTGGTAAGTGACAGGTCTGTGCGGCGCATTGCTGTCACTTACCAGTAGGAGGAGCTCCCGGCCGGACACAGACATCGCAGCAGCCAGCAGGTAAGTACAATGCTTCTACTATTGCTAAGTAACCATGGCAACCAGGACTGCAGTAGCGTCCTCGTTGCCATGGTTACCGATCGGAGCCCCAGCGATTAAACTGGGACTCCGATCGGAACTCCGCTGCCACCAATGATCGGGGGGGGGGGGGAGAGGGGAGGCCGCACACTGCCACCAATGTATTAAAAGAATAGAGGGAGGAAGGGAGGGGCGGGGGGGGCGCACACTGCCACCAATGTATTAAAACAATAGAGGGAGGAAGGGGGGGCGGGGGGGCGCACACTGCCACCAATGTATTAAAACAATAGAGGGAGGAAGGGGGGGCGCACACTGCCACCAATGTTAATACAATAGAGGGAGGGAGGGGGGGCCGCACACTGTGCCACCAATGCTATTATTACAATAGAGGGAGGGAGGGGGGGCCGGAGGCCGCACTGGGCCACCAATGAAATTTAAACTGGGGAGGGAGGGGGGTCTGCCCCCTGCTGCCTGGCAGCCCCGGATCTCTTACAGGGGGCTATGATACGCGCAATTAACCCCTTCAGGTGCAGCACCTGAGGGGTTAATTGTACGGATCACGACCCCCTGTAAGAGATCGGGTGCTGCCAGGCAGCAGGGGACAGTCATGTACACAGTTTGTTGTATATTCTAACTAGAAGCGTCCCCATCACCATGGGAACGCCTCTGTGTTAGAATATACTGTCGGATCTGAGTTTTCACGAAGTGAAAACTCAGCTCTGAAAAAGCTTTTATGCAGACGGATCTTCGGATCCGTCTGTATGAAAGTAACCTACGGCCACCGATCACGGACACGGATGCCAATCTTGTGTGCATCCGTGTTCTTTCACGGACCCATTGACTTGAATGGGTCCGTGAACCGTTGTCTGTCAAAAAAATAGGACAGGTCATATTTTTTTGACGGACAGGATACACGGATCACGATCTCGGCTGCAAAACGGTGCATTTTCCGATTTTTCCACAGACCCATTGAAAGTCAATGGGTCCGCGAAAAAAAACGGAAAGCGGCACAACGGTAACGGATGCACACAACGGTCGTGTGTATGAGGCCTTAGAGGAATCCCCGAATCTATCGCTCCTAGCGACATTCCAGAAATGGGGATGCAGATCTGCTTACATCTTTTGGGCCCTGATACAGCGCATGAAGTTACCATTGAAAGGGCACATAGGGCATTAAGGCCTAAGCCGCAACCTAACGAGCCACCTCGAGATGTAATTTGAAAATTCTTATACTTCCCAGTCAAGGAAGCTATTCTCTCAAGCGCCAGAAACAATCCGTCCCTGAACCGGGAAGGCAACGATATTTCCATCTTTCAGGACTTGGCACAATCCACACTTAAAAAGTGCAAAGCTTTGAAGCCACTTACCGATTGGTTGCGATCTCATAAGATCCTGTATAGATGGTCATTCCCTTTTGGCCTCTCCTTCTCTCATGACTGCCATCGGCTATTCATATCCTCATTCAAGGACCTTGAGAAGATCTACGCTCACCTTAGGATCCAGCCACTCCCGATTGAGAATTGGGATGCGTTTCAAGGGATGGCAGCTCTCTCTGATCTCTCAAACATCATACCCTGGGAGCTTCCTCGCACCCCCAAGCCGCAAAGAGCAAGAAGAGGGAACATCTCTACTCCAAGAAGACTCCCACTTATAGAAGAATGAAGATCCGGGACTTTACTGGCACAGATAACTATAACGCTTTTATCTGACTTTGTGCTGCTAGGAAACTCTTATACTCTCGCAAAGTTAGCCACCGAGTTTATTCATGTCTAATTGTTCTGTCACCTTACCTTACATCCAAGCAGATTCAGTGTATATCCGCAAAATGGCAAAACATGTTTAAGCTCCTGCAGTAAGTTTCACCCCACCGTTCACCTCTCCCTGTGCTCCCTTGAAGCATCAGCGTGATCCAATGCGATTTCTTTCATCAGTGCGAACCAATGCAATTTTTTCTGCGCTTTTTTCTGCGCTTATCTCTGCGCCTTTTCTGTGCTCAACCTCAGCACATGGGAGAAAGTTAGCTTTTTGTTCTTTGACCACACTACCATCTGGCATATGATGCTCCTTAGAGGGATACACATGGAAAAGTTACCTTACCCCATAGAATTCACGGAGCTCCTTTGCTCTGCCATATTATTGGTTATTCATTACTGTGATGTTCATGTTATGTTTTATTTCCTGTTTTTCCCTTTTTCTTTTGTTCTTATTTTCCTTTCAGGTACCTTGTCACTCATACATGATCTACAAACCACTCATGGATCACTGGGACATCCTGCTGCTTCGCCCGGGGAGGCTGAGTGTTATTTATTACTATTTTAAACCGCTTTTCAGCTCCTTACCAACAGTTCATCCTTTTACTTTACCCTTCGCCTTGAACCATGGCTGACCTTCGCATAGCCTCCTTCAACGTGAAGGGTTTTTTTTAACTCCCCTTCTAAACGTAGCCAAATTTTCTCATACCTAAAGAAGGAAAAGTGTTCGATCATTTTCCTCCAAGAAACTCACTTTAAGTTTGACAGATACCCGAATCTCACGCGATCATTATTTTCTAATTGGTTCCACTGTGGTTCTTAACATTAACCTTTCAGATCACTCCCCAGTGTTCTTAACATTAACCACGCCCACTTTAGATTCTTGTCCTTTTACCCTGCTTTCACACCTGAGCGTTTCCCAAACGCGCGTTTTTGACGCGCGTTTCTGACGCGCGTTTTTTGTAATAGTAAACGCGCGTTTGACGCGCGTTTGTGTCATTGACTGCAGTGTCCTATGGCCACAAACGCGCGTCAAAACGCCCCAAAGAAGCTCAAGTACTTGTTTGAGCGTCGTACGCGCTGTAAAACGCCCAGGTGAGAACCATTCCCATAGGGAAGCATTGCTTTTCATGTGTTGAGCGTTTTACAGCGCGTTTGAACGCGCTGTAAAACGCTCAGGTGTGAACTTAGGGTTAGGTGGCGATTGAATAAGCAGCTAATTTCCCCTGGTGAACCCCTGGTACATACTCAAAGGGTACTAGAGGAATTATTTTCTCTGAATTATAATTCGGTAACCTCTCACCAGGTGTTATGGGATGCCCATAAAGCTTTTATGAGAGGCCACTTTATATCTATGGGAGCTAGGATCAAGAAAGCTAGAAGACTTTAGATTGATACCCTGTTAGACAAAATTCAACAACTTGAATCCCTACACAAACAGTCCCTGTTAGAGTCCCACTACAAATATTTAACTGATTCACGTGAAGCCTTGAAAAACATACTAAATACTGCCTCAGCCAAATACTATCTCCAGGCACAATTTAAATATTATGCCCATGGGGATAATAGAGCATCAAAATTTATGATGCAACGCATCAAACAGAGGAAACCCCTAATTACATACACCGTATTAAAACTGCAGACGGTGGAATGGCTTTTACTACCTCTGCTATAGCTACCCAATTTAGAGAATTCTATCAATCTTTATATAACTTAAAGGAATCTGAGCTAAATGCCAATAATCGATCCCCCCCCTTGAGCACATGACTACATTTTTACGCTCCTTATCCCTTCCTGCCCTTTCCAAACAACAGGCTCAATTATTACAAGCTCCCTTTACGTTGAAGGAATTAGAAGCCACTATTAAACAACTTCCTAGAGGGAAATGCCCAGACCCTGATGGCCTTCCAGCCTCATATTACCGTTCACTTTCCCAAATATTAGGCCCCCACTTACTAAATGTATGTAACAGCTCTCTGTTGGGCACCCCAATGTCAGTGGACATGACCAGAGCCCATATCTCCCTGATTCATAAAGAGGGAAAAGACGGTTCCACTATCGTCCGATTTCCCTGCTAAATTTCGATTTAAAGATTCTAGCAAAGATGTTAGCTACACGCCTATCCGTACTATTACCTGCATTGATTCAGAAAGATCAAGTAGGCTTTGTGAGAGGCAGGGAGGGTAAGGATAATACCTCTAGAGTCCTAAATTGCATATTTCATGCAAAAAAACAACAACCGTCCTATGATCCTTCTCAGCACTGATGCTGAGAAGGCATTTGATAGGTTTAACTGGGACTTCATGAGCAAGGTGTTATACACATTTGGGATCCAGGACCAATTTATTAATGCAGTATTCTCCCTATACTCCAATGCATCAGCTTCTGTCATTGTTAATAACTCACTGTCCCCGCCCCTTGCTATTCGCAATGGGACTAGACAGGGTTGTCCCCTCTCTCCCCTGCTATTTTTTCTTGTGATGGAATCTTTGTTACAGGCAATTAGGAGAGAGGGTGGATCCAAGGTGTACGAGTGGGTGGATTTGAACCTAAGGTAGCAGCTTTCGCTGACGATCTACTCATTTTGGTCACAAATCCAACTACAGCTCTCCCCCATATCGATTACATAATAGAACAATTCGGCCTATTCTCAAATTTTTAAATCAATATGAACAAGTTCCACATTCTTTATATAGGTTTCCCCAACTATACAGGAACTTAGACTCAAGTCCCCCTTTAACTGGGATACCCCACACATTACTTATCTAGGTGTCAAAATAGGACCCGACCTGGCTCATTATTTAGTCTAAATTATATACCACTACTAAACTCAATCAAAGATCAACTTACCTCACTTAGTAAATGTATGTTATCTTGGTTTGGTAGGAAGAACATTGTAACCTCCCTTATAATACCCAGATTGATGTATTTGCAACAGGTCTTACCAATTCCAGTGCCGAAGTCGTTCTACAAAACAGCGAACCAAATGATTTGGTCATTTATTTGGGCAGGGAAAAGTGCACGTTTAGCATTTACCACTTAACACAAATCTAAACCCTATGATGGGATAGGGATGCCCAAGCCTGTGTTGTACAATAACGCAGTCCTCCTGGCTAGAATGGTAGGTTGGATTAAAGTAACACTGTGGGAGCCTTGGGTTGACCTAGAACAATCGCAGTTTGACCTCCATTTTAGAGGACTCTTAGTGGGAACTGATACCTCTATAAACACAGCCAAATTCCTTAACCCTATAATCAAATCTACTATTAGAGCCTGGGAATAGTTCCAGTCTTCTCAACATGCTTTCCCATTGCCCTCCCCACTACTCCAAATTAGAGATATCCTTGCATTTGCACCTAAAACTTTGTTTGGTAGTCTCCCTGCATCTATAAGACACTCAACTTATCCAGTAGTGTCCCTTTTCGATGATTACAGGAAATTATTAGAACCGACTCCCATATCTCAACTTTTTTCAGAATGCAAATTCTCACCCCCTTTACCTTCCTTTTTATGTTCCTTTATATCTAAACATTTAACAAAAAGTTCCTTGGTATGCCCACTAACTTTGTTTGAGAGCCTGTTAGTAAGCTCTGATCCACGACCTAAACTGATCTCTCTGATATACAAAAAACTATCTACCCCTATCCTCATGCCTAAGCCTGCATTTATTGGCCAGTGGGAAAAAGATCTTGAGACCTCCTTCTCCCAGACAATAATTTCAAAAATCCTACCCCATAAAGCATCAAGATGTATCCGTATACAGGAAAATGCCTACAAGATTTTAACAAGATGGTATAGGACCCCTGACATAACCTGTAGATATGATATAGAAAGCTCAGATTTATGTTGGAGGTGCGGTAAAGATAAAGGTTCATATTTTCATAACTGGTGGTCCTGTCCCCAAATTAAAACATGGTGGTCAGAAATATTTGAAGAATGTAACAAGATATGTCACTCAAATATCCCAATGACACCACAATTAGCACTCTTAGGTATATACACTCCCGGTACTTTGGAGCCTATCCCGCCATTGTTCAATCACCTCCTAGACACAGCACGCCTCCTGATTCCCTGTTACTGGTTATCTGAAGAAAACCCACCCATACTCCAATGGCTACCTAAAATAGATCAACTATATAGGTTTGAAGAATTAGCCTCATGGGAAAATAATAGAAACGTCACATTTAGGAAATGTTGGCTACCCTGGTCTTCTTTCAGGAACTATTAACAGCGTAGCAATTATACTGTATATCCTTCTCTGTGTAGATCATTTCTGAAATGAACCACTTGCTTTTTCACTTAGATTCTTGCAAGATTGTCCTCACACAATGATCTGTAAAACCATTTTGATAATGTACCTGAAAAAGTAGTTTTTTCATACTGTCTATTGTCGCGTAGCAGACGTATCTGTAATACCACAATTTTCTACAATGAAGAAATAAAATAAAAAAAATAAAAAAGTTAATTATTCAGTCTACCCTAATGGAGCTTTTAAACTAGCTTCATTTTCCTGAAATCTAAAAATGAAGGCAACAACACAGAGAGACGAGGTTTACTAATGTGTGAAAGGAAATTTTTAGAGTCTGTACAGTAATAAACAGCACAAGACACATAAACTGAGTGAGAGCAAGTACAAAATACCAATTGGTATCATAACTGTTTTTCAAAAAGTCTCCAAAAATATGTTTATGAAACCTAATGTTCGGCATATGTTGTCTTTGCTTGTTATACAATACAGAATTGTCACATATTTCAACATATTATAAAATTGAGTAGCAACAATAGAAGGATTGAAGAATTATGCTATTGCTACTTACTATTTGTGTCATTCTTTACTGTCGTCCTTCCATGTTCATTTACATTCACCTTTTTAAAGCATTTCATAGCTTCCCCAGGTCCATCCACCTCCATATCACACTGATAGCAGCTCAAAAAGATTTAAATATATTGGTCTGCAGATGTCTTGTAATTTATTATCGATATATAAGCAAAGTTTTCAAAAATTAGATTTGGTCGCTTCGCCGAATTTCTCCAACAAATTTGCTTCATTGCGCGTTAATCTGACCTGCAGGTAAACTTTAGGGAGAATGTATCTTGTGTACATCAGTGTGCATTGCAGCAACATGAATAGCTAGTCCTTTCAGGTTGCGAAACAGTTACTGTGAATGACAGGCAGGTCACATACACTCACCTAAAGAATTATTAGGAACACCTGTTCTATTTCTCATTAATGCGATTATCTAGTCAACCAATCACATGGCAGTTGCTTCAATGCATGTAGGGTTGTGGTCCTGGTCAAGACAATCTCCTGAACTCCAAACTGAATGTCAGAATGGGAAAGAAAGGTGGGCTACAACAGCAGAAGACCCCACCAGGTACCACTCATCTCCACTGCAAATAGGAAAAAGAGGCTACAATTTGCACAGAGCTCACCAAAATTAGACTGTTGAAGACTGGAAAAATGTTACCTGGTCTGATGAGTCTCGATTTCTGTTGAGACATTCAAATGGTAGAGTTCGAATTTGGCGTAAACAGAATGAGAACATGTATCCATCATGCCTTGTTACCACTGTGCAGGCTGGTGGTGGTGGTGTAATGGTGTGGGGGATGTTTTCTGGGCACACATTTTGGCCCCTTAGTGCCAATTGGCCATCGTTTAAATGCCACGGGCTACCTGAGCATTGTTTCTGACCATGTCGTCCATCCCTTCATGACCACCATGTACCCATCCTCTGATGGCTACTTCCAGCAGGATAATGCACCATGTCACAAAGCTCGAATCATTTCAAATTGGTTTCTTGAACATGACAATGAGTTCACTGTACTAAAATGGCCCCCACAGTCACCAGATCTCAACCCATTAGAGCATCTTTGGGATGTGGTGGAACGGGAGCTTTGTGCCCTGGATGTGCATCCCTCAAATCTCCATCAACTGCAAGATGCTATCCTATCAATATGGGCCAACATTTCTAAAGAATGCTATCAGCACCTTGTTGAATCAATGCCACATAGAATTAAGACAGTTCTGAAGGCAAAAGGGGGTCCAACACCGTATTAGTATGGTGTTCCTAATAATTCTTTAGTTGAGTGTATATGGATGTGCTAATCATTGTCCAGTCCTAACTACTAGCTAAACCAAAAGAAAAAGAAAAGCATACAGCATCCTTCAGGGAAAAAAAATTATAATAAATGAAATTTAAAAAAATTCTGTGCACCCCTGCAGGAGATGTGTCCCAATGACTATTTAGTGGAACAAGAATATGGAGGCAGCGCCAATAAAGTAGTTAAGAAAAAAAAAGGTTCTTTTAATCTTTGTTGTGGCAGTGCAAACACATGCTTTTTAATCCCTTCTGTTAGCTGTAGAATAACTGCACCACTTTTAGGCCTCCTGCACACGAACGTGTGCGCCCTATTGACGTATTGCGGACCGCATTTGCGGATTCGCAATACACGGGTGCTGTTCTGTGGCTATTACACATAACGGATGCGGACCCATTCACTTCAATGGGTCCGCAAATCCAGAGATGCGGAATGGTGCCGGATGGAAGCACAGAACGGAACCCTACGGAAGCACTATGGAGTGTTTCCGTGGGGTTTTGTCCCATACTTCCGTTCCGCAAAAAGATAGAACATGTCCTATCTTTTCGCGGAACAGCCGGATCGCGGGCCCATTAAAGTGAATGGGTCCGCGATCCACTGCAGCTGCCCCACGGACGGTGTTCGTGAATTGCAGCCCGCATTTTGCTCAGGTATTTGATCAGTTATTCTCATCAATAACACACCCACAGAACAGGTGTAGATCTATTTATGGTACCTAATCCGAGAGTAGGCTTGGCTCCTGAATTTGGCCCACAAAAACTGATCTAAATAACTGACCAAATAACTGAAGTGTGAAGCCTTACAGGTCAATGTTAGTGTCAGGTCTAATTTTTAGGCATGAACTGAACCCTGCAGTGGCCCAAGATTCAAGTAGTGGCCCCATGACAGTGGGGAGGGTGTCAGCAGTAAGGTTTTGTTCACATCACTGTAGATTTTTCCAATAGCCGTAAAAAGCAGATCCTGTAGTTTGAGCATTTGTGATACCCCAGAGTGGCATTACCATATCTTTTGTACCCCCACTATTTTAGTCGTTGCATCAAGTGTCATCTTATATATATATATATATTTGAATAACGCTTCAAGGGCGCTCCGTGGATGTGCTAGGTAGTGGCAGCGGTATCGCAGCAGAACCGCAAAGTCCGCCGCAAAAAGGAAGGCACTGTAATAAATATAACGATACTGCGCTCTGGGACTTTAGATATGTTAAGATTAATGTAGGGGTATCACAGGTTATTAATTCAGCACATGGGTATACACTGTATTACAAGTCTTTTATCTGGCTTTGCCAGTCTACCTGTAGTGTGGACTCCTGTCTGTATGTTGATCCTCCTGCTTGTACTCTTGTATTTGGTGCGCTGATGCGTCTTCCTGAAAATCGGAGATTGCCGATTGAATGATTGTTGCTCACCGAATCCTCGATGCTGGAGTCCGGGGAATAAGGTGGTTCAGGTTCAGGTATATATATATTTACTGTCATTTCCTGCAATATGTGTAACTGTTTAAGTGTAATGTACCTGGATCACCAGCAGGTGGTGGCTATTTGTGCAGAGCTAGTTTCCCTGGAGAGGAACCTCTTTGTTCCTTCCAGCCCTCTCTAGAGAGGCAGGGGTTAGTTAGTTAGTTAGTTAGAAGTGAATCTGGCCTTCGCCTCCTTAGAGAGAGGTTGTGTGTCGGCCAGCAGAGCACTGCCTGCCTGTGAAGTCTACATGGTTGCATGTCCTATCCCGGGCTTACATTGCCTATATCCATGCTAAGTGAGCTTGAAGCCAAGAAGACGTTCCTAGGATTAAAGTAAGAGACACACTACAGCTAAACTAAGTTCCTGCAGAAGAGGAGAAGTGCCTCAGCATAAAGTATTGTTAAAGTGTAACTGCCATTTCACTACCAAAAATGAAATTCCTAACATAAGTGATGCTAAAGGTAAGGTATTCATGAAACTTTCTTTTTCAGTTAATTTTCTGATGTGAGTATTCAGCCCTTAGCAACCCTATTTCATTGTGCCTAAAATGTCCTGTGCTGCACTTCCTGTGGTGATGTTTGCTATGTCCTTGAGACCATCCTGTATTTCCCTCACTTCCCTTAACCCCTTGCTCTCCTCAAAATAACTAGCAGGACCAATCATAATGCAGATAACTTCCCCCACTACCCCAGAGCAGTGCATATCCTCTCACATACAGCTAACCAGAGACAAACCCTGCAATTACATGAAATCAATAAGCATTGGTATTAGCCTCTTAATAGACACATTAAAAGTTTTTTTAGGAACCACTCTGGGGTATATATGGTGTATTAAATAACTTTTAGTATTTTATTTTTAGGGGGAAAGATTAAAAAAACTGCAATTTTTACATTATTTTGTGGATTTTTTTTACGGGCTTTCACTGTATGGTAAAAATAGCGTATTTTAATTAGGTAGGTCACTACACTGATGATGATATCACATTTCTACATTTCTATATATTTTTTTACTATCTTTCTCTCCTCCTGTCAGCTCTGCAGCTGCTCCTTCATTCTCCTCCACACTGAAGGGGAGGGGGGGGGGGCTGCTTTAACTTCTCATATCTCTGTTTTGGTACTAGCTAGAGAGCTAGATAGAGTTTGGTACCAGCTTTTTGTATTGTTTGAAAGCTGTAATTCCAAGCTTTCAGACAATACCAGAATGACAGCAATATGTCCAGTACAGGGGAAGATATCAGCGATAGAAATCCAGATGCAGTGAATGCAGCGGAAAGTAAAGTAAAAGCAGGTTTTACCCACGATTATTCCTGACTCAATTTCTAACAGTGATTTCTCCTCTGTTGCTTGGACTTTAGCTGTCATTCTGGTCTTGTAGGAAAGCCTAGAATGTCAGCTTCAAACAAGACCAGTCTAGCTTCTACTATTTGGAAGATAGCAGCATCTAAAGCAGCCCTCCCCCCTCAACTTTCTGCCCGAGCCCAGGCACTCAGGGCTGTGCTCCTCCTCCCAGTGCTCTCCCCTTCTATTGTTTATATCAGAGAGGAGACATGACAATGCTTTGAGAAGAGGCCTGCTCAATGTGAAAGTGACGCACATTTGCTATTATGAGGTGAAACTGAAAAAGTTTAATTATAAAGCACAAAAGCATTTATACAGCAGGGTGTACTATACCATTAGGGTATAAAAAAATTAAACGGCAGTTACACTTTATGGCCAAAACAGGAATGTGTCCAAAACAGAGAAAATGGAAATATTTGCATGTGTTCTGTGTTTTGGACCCACTCCTGCTTTTGGCTTCCAAATCATCATCAAAACCTGGTACAAAATACTGACCGTGCGATAGAAGCTTTAGGGATGCTCCAAAGATAGGATCCATTGTGTTTTACATTTTTCTGTTCTTCTGACAGATCATAAGTAGGGTAAAATAAACAGTGATGTCAACAAGGCCAAACACGAACACTAGTCTTCCTGGAACAGAGTGGTGAGGGTGGCAACGGCATGAAAAGTCACAATGGTGGGCCCAGAACAGAGTGGGGAGGGTGACAACAGAATGAAGAGTCAACAATAGTGGCCCTGGAACATTGCAGGGAGGGGACAGCAGTGATAGTAACAGTACTACATCTTTTGTGCTGTCCACATATAGGCCCTGTTCATAAAATGGCTGTTGATGGAGGGTCATATGACCAGACAAATCATCTCCATGTGATGTCTCTTGCATTCCAGCACACTGCACCTTGCAGATGGCAAGTGCATTGTATTTGAAAACAGGAGACATCACATGGAGGTAATTTGCCTGGTCACATGACCCTCCATCAGCAGCCATCCTATGGACAGGACTAGAGATGAGCGAATCGAAGCTGACGAAGTCGAATTGGATACAATTTTCATGAAAAATGTGATTTGCAACAAATGCAAATTTCCTTGCGCTTTGTGGTAACGAATCACAATTTTTCCTAAAATGGCGGTTACATGTGTGAGGACATGGGGCAAGGAAGGTAGGGAAGGTAGGCTGACCCATAATGCCATGCACGCAGCCAATCAGCAGCCAGCCAGCCCTGTAATATCACAGCCCTATAAATACGGCTGCCATCTTAGAGTCAGACATTTTCCAGCATTCAGAGTGCAGGGACAGACGTGAGAAGGCACTAAGGACAGCAATTGGAAAAACCTCATTGTTGAAAAAAAAAACGGACAAAAATTATTTATAAGAGCAGGGAAAGGATAAGGAGGAATCCATTTAACAGCATCTTAGTGCACGGAGAGACGTCAGAAGGCGCTAGAGACAGTGCCAGAAAAGCGATTTACAAGTGCAGGGAAAGGATAGGGAGGAATCATTTCACAGCATCTTAGTACAGGGAGAGATGTCTGAAGTCACTTGGGACACTCCTAGAAAAACCTCATTGTGAAACAAAAAGCGATTTACAAGTGCAGGGAAACATTATTTGGGGATCCAAATAGCCATTATACAGCTCTGGCATTCTGGCAATTAGTTTTTGTTATTGGGGTGCAAGTTCTATGTTGAAAAGACTTTAGTGGCTCATATCTGTGGGAAAATAAAAATATATACGCATTTCACGTCTGCAGTTATTTGTGTTGAAAGAGTTTAGTGGCCTATTTCAGTACAAAAAGGAAAAATATATACGCATTTCACTTCTGCAGTTATATGTGCTGAAAGCGTTCAGTGTACTATTTCAGTACAAAAGGGAAAAAAATATACGCACTTCACTGTTGCATTTATTTGTGAAAGAGTTTAGTGGTCTATTTCAGTACAAAAAAGGAAAAATATATGCACATTTTACTTCTGCAGTTATCAGTTATATGTGGTGAAAGCGTTTAGTGTCAATGCAAAAAGGAAAAAAATATACGCACTTCACTGGTGCAGTTATTTCTGGTAAAACCGTTTACTGGCCTATTTCAGTACAAAAAGAAAAATATATTCTCAGTTCATTTCTGCAGTTATATGTGTTGGCACAGAAGTGCCAGGCCATTCACAGAGGAGGGTAAGAGGCCTAAATGTTTAGGGCGCAGGCAGAGGTCACAGCAGAGTAAGGGGAGCGTGGCAGCATGAGCTGCAGCGAGAGGCCTGAGCTCCCGGTGTCATCTAGCGGCTTGACCAGCAACCCAGCGGTTCTTGATTGGCTAACTCGGTCATCCACATCATCCCAAGTGACATCAGACACCCCCAGACAACAGGCGATGGGTTCGACAACAGGCCCCTGTACCCTCACCTGTCCTTAACCTGCCTTTGTCCTTTTCAGTTCCCCCACCACGAGAAATATTATATGCTGTAGACTCGGCTCCACTTTTCAGCTAGAAACAGCTACTAGAGGACAGTCAGCAGCTACTGCCCAGCCAAGACCTGGAGGAGACATCCGCCCCTTTCTCCACTAGGCCGGCAAGTAGTGATGAGGAGAGTTGCGTGGTAGGTGGTGTTGCAAGCGGTCAAACTCCTGACCCAGAGACCAATGAGGAGGACATCAGTTACGTACAGACACTACTCGATGATGATTAAGCCGATCACACTTGGGAGCCGGGAGCAGAAGGGGCTTCATCATCGTCAGGAGAAGAGGGTGGCAACTTGCCCATGAGCAGCGGCAGAACCAGCAAGGTGGTAGCATGGCTGGGAGTCAGCAGGGTGGCAGCAGTGGGAGGTTGGGAGCCAAACATGCCCGTGGCATACCACCTGCTTCGTAGCAGACTACCTGCCCGGAAAGTAGTGGTGCAGGAGTTCACGGAGGCAGCGGCAGTAGCAGTCAGTCAGTGAGGACTGTTGGAGGGAAAATCACCTACTTGGCGGTGTGCCAGTTTTTTATTAAGCTGCCAGAGGAGTTTAATTTGGCCATATGTAGAATATGTGGGCAGAAGGTGAAGTGTGGCCAGGGTGCTAATGTTGGCACTATGGCCCTGCGTCAACATATGCAGCGTCGCCATGCAGTGGTCTGGGAGAACCGTGGCTCCAATGTAGTGGTCCAGCCTGCTGAAGGTACTGCTGCATCACCCAGTGGCACGCACCTGGTTTCAGCCAGTCAAGGCTCCACCACCTCAGCCGAAGGGAGCTGTCATTCCCATCTTCTGCTGGTCCAGATGCTCCTGCTCCTACTCCTCATCGATCACCAAAGCGATTGCCAAGAGACAGCAGTATGCATGCACACATCCAATGGAACAGAAGCTGAACATGCTCCTGTCCAAGTTGCTGGTGCTGCAGTCGCTCCTTTTCCAAATGGTCGACTTTGCACCTTTCAGAGAACTGATGCCTTGTGCCAAGCCGAGGTGCAGAGTCTAAAGCCGTTGTTTCTTTACTAAAAAGGCAGTACCAGCATTGCACAAATATGTAGAACAAAAGGTGGGCCAGTCCTTGAGCCTGTCGGTGTCTGCAAAAGTACACAACAGCGCCGACATGTGGAGCTGTAACTACAGTCAAGGACCGTACATGTCTTTTCTGGCTCACTGGGTGAATGTGGTTCCTGCACAGCCACACCAGCAACTTGGCCAGGTCACGCTGCTTCCGCCTCCATGTTGTCACGCCGTTGGTCCTGCGACAAAGTCTGCCTCTACCTCCTCATCCTCCACCATGTCCTCAGCCTCCATTGCAGCAACAAGTCACAGTGCCCCTCCAGCATACCACATGTGCAGGGCACGGCGGTGTCACGCTGGTTCTGCTCCTCGTTTCCCTTGGCAAACAGAGTTACACAGGGGAGGAACTGCTCCATGTCGTTCGTCAAGAAATCATCAAGAAATCGAATCCAAGCTTTCTCCCCGACAACTCAAAATCTGAACCATGGTGACCGACAACTGGAAGAACATTGTTTTGGCGCTGCGTCAAGGAGGGCTGAGCCATGTGCCCTGGATGGCACACGTGTCCAATCAGGTTGTCAAGCGGTTCCTGAAGACTTCCACCTATCTGCAAGGCATCCTAAAAATAGCCAGGAAACTTTGCATTCACTTCAGCCACTCATACATCGCAAAGCACACCCTCCTTGAGCTGAAGCTGCAAAACGGCATCCCCCAACATAGGCTGATATGCAACGTTTCCACCCATTGGAATTCCACCCTCCAAATGTTGAACCGACTATACGAACAAGCGGATAGAAGTACTCCCTTATGTAACTTTGCTCAGGCCCTTTGAGGACACCACTTTATATGTCAGTCGCCAGGACTACAGAATGAACAATGTAATTCCACTATGTCCTCGAACAGATGCTGGTAACAATGGCTGGTCAGGGGACTAGCGAAGTGGCGCTTAGATCCAGGGCTGGTGCAAGGATTTTGCCACCCTAGGAAAAAGCTAAATTTGCCGCCCCCTTGACTCCGCCCATTGACCACGCCCATTTCCCCCCTAAACTGCCCCACATTAAGTAATTTGCCCCCACACTGCCCCACATTAAGTAATTTTCCCCCACACTGCTTCACATTATGTAATTTGCCCCCACACTGCCCCTTATTATGTAATTTGCCCCCAAACTGCCCCACATTATGTGATTTGTCCCCGACACTGCCCCACATTGTGTAATTTCCCCCCCACACTGCCTCACATTAAGTAAATTGCCCCCCCCACACTGCCCCACATTAAGTAAATTGCCCCCCCCCACACTGCCCCACATTATGTTGTTTGCCCCCCACACTGCCCTCCATTATGTAATTTGCCCCCACACTGCCTTCCATTATGTAATTTGCCCCTAATAAATAATTTTTCCCCCAGACTGCACTCCATTATGTAGTTATGAGCAGCCGAGTATAATGGAAGTCAATGGGAGACAACCAGGCACCCCCTGCTCGGAAGAGAAAAGGTTAGAAATTGATGGAAATTTCTAGCTGAAAAACAAGGCAGATTCTTCTCATTTGCATGTCTTTCCCATATGCCCATGTTTATGCAAATGAGTTTTTACATGACAAAACTGTATAGAAAGGTTATTGAATATTATGTTAGGACAATCGGAAAACTTTTTGTTGCCCTAATGATATTGATCTAGGTCTGCAGGTCCACCCAAGCCATCCAACAGATGCAAATAACAGGTTTACTGGTTCTCAGTCAGATAAGAGCTGGTTTGGAATATCTCATAGTGCACAAAGCTGCCATTGAAAGGTATGCTGGCTGTTATCTGTCTCATGGATTGATGGATGGCTTGTACATACCTGGCTTTTGGCATATAGCCTTTGTGTGGTTGTCTACTGTATGTTGTACATAATAGGAGTCTAAGATGCATCCAGCTATTCTCTTAATGCTGTTGCCAAACCTTTTTAATGAGGTTTCCATCAATTTCTACCCTTGTTTTATGAACCAGACACCCTCTTCTCTTCTGAGCAGAGGGTGCCGGAGGTTCTCCCATTGACTTCCATTGTATTAAATTGTATTTGAGCACCCAAATTATTCGGCCGAGCACTCAGAACCACCGAGCATAGCGATGCTCGAGCCAAACAGCAGTTCGGCCGAGCATGCTTGCTCATTATTAGAATTTATTAAAAATGCAAAAACTCTATATTACTAAAACTCAAGAAAAATACATATTTTCCAACATAGAGAGTATATTATCAAAATAGAAATAAATAGATTCAATCTTGTTTAATAATGTATTGTGCTAAGTTATATTTTACTGCAGTGTGTAATTGCATTACTACGGTAAGTAGAGAATAATAGTGTAAAATACATATCCTCTATTGGTTGGTGCCAGTAATTAATGATAATAAACATTAAAAAAATTAAAACTAAATAATTAATAAAACAAACCTATAGATCTTCCCAAACAACATAGGATCATATAAACCTTCTAAAGATACATATAATGATTGCTTGGAATTAGGGATGAGCGAACTCGAACTGTATAGTTCGGGTTCGTACCGAATTTTGGGGTGTCCGTGACACGGACCCGAACCCGGACATTTTCGTAAAAGTCCGGGTTCGGGTTCGGTGTTCGTCGCTTTCTTCGCGCTTTTGTGACGCTTTCTTGGCGCTTTTTGAAAGGCTGCAAAGCAGCCAATCAACAAGCGTCATACTACTTGCCCCAAGAGGCCATCACAGCCATGCCTACTATTGGCATGGCTGTGATTGGCCAGAGCACCATGTGACCCAGCCTCTATTTAAGCTGGAGTCACATAGCGCCGCCCGTCACTCTGCTCTGATTAGCGTAGGGAGAGGTTGCGGCTGCGACAGTAGGGCGAGATAAGGCAGATTAACTCCTCCAAAGGACTTGATTAACTGATCGATCTGCAGCTGTGGATCATTGAGCTGCTGATCCTCAATTGCTCACTGTTTTTAGGCTGCACAGACCGTTTGTCAGTCACATTTTTCTGGGGTGATCGGCGGCCATTTTGTGTCTTGTGGTGCGCCAGCACAAGCTGCGACCAAGTGCATTTAACCCTCAATGGTGTGGTTGTTTTTTGGCTAAAGCCTACATCAGGGTGAAGCTGTCACACCAAGTGCATTTAACCAGCAATAGTCTGTTCATTTTTTGGCCATATACAAAATCAGGGGCAAGCTGCGCCTGTCACCAAGTGCATTTAACCCTCAATGGTGTGGTTGTTTTTTGGCTAAAGCCTACATCAGGGTGAAGCTGTCACACCAAGTGCATTTAACCAGCAATAGTCTGTTCATTTTTTGGCCATATACTAAATCAGGGGCAAGCTGCGCCTGTCACCAAGTGCATTTAACCCTCAATGGTGTGGTTGTTTTTTGGCTAAAGCCTACATCAGGGTGAAGCTGTCACACCAAGTGCATTTAACCAGCAATAGTCTGTTTATTTTTTGGCCATATCCCAGTCTAATTCTGTCACTAAATCCATACCGGTCACCCAGCGCCTAAATACTAGGCCTCAAATTTATATCCAGCTAAATCTGTCCCTAGTGCTGTAGCTGGGCGAGTTATTTAGTGTCCGTTCAAGCACATTTCTTGTTCTGGGTTGAAATACAATTCCCAATTTAGCAATTTCATAATTTAGTGGTTTCTGCTATATCAGAGCTATTTGAAATCTATCCCTAAAAGGGTATATAATATTCAAGGTGCACATTGGGTCATTCAGAATAACTTCACACACACCCGCTACTGTGTATTTCCAAGTCTAATTCTGTCACTAAACCCATACCTGTCACGCAGCGCCTAAATACTAGGCCTCAAATTTATATCCAGCTAAATCTGTCCCTAGTGCTGTAGCTGGGCGAGTTATTTAGTGTCCGTTCAAGCACATTTCTTGTTCTGGGTTGAAATACAATTCCCAATTTAGCAATTTCATAATTTAGTGGTTTCTGCTATATCAGAGCTATTTGAAATCTATCCCTAAAAGGGTATATAATATTCAAGGTGCACATTGGGTCATTCAGAATAACTTCACACACACCCGCTACTGTGTATTTCCAAGTCTAATTCTGGCACTAAACCCATACCTGTCACCCAGCGCCTAAATACTAGGCCTCAAATTTATATCCCGCTAAATCTGTCCTTAGTGCTGTAGCTGGGCGAGTTATTTAGTGTCCGTTCAAGCACATTTCTTGTTCTGGGTTGAAATACAATTCCCAATTTAGCAATTTCATAATTTAGTGGTTTCTGCTATATCAGAGCTATTTGAAATCTATCCCTAAAAGGGTATATAATATTCAAGGTGCACATTGGGTCATTCAGAATAACTTCACACACACCCGCTACTGTGTATTTCCAAGTCTAATTCTGGCACTAAACCCATACCTGTCACCCAGCGCCTAAATACTAGGCCTCAAATTTATATCCCGCTAAATCTGTCCTTAGTGCTGTAGCTGGGCGAGTTATTTAGTGTCCGTTCAAGCACATTTCTTGTTCTGGGTTGAAATACAATTCCCAATTTAGCAATTTCATAATTTAGTGGTTTCTGCTATATCAGAGCTATTTGAAATCTATCCCTAAAAGGGTATATAATATTCAAGGTGCACATTGGGTCATTCAGAATAACTTCACACACACCCGCTACTGTGTATTTCCAAGTCTAATTCTGGCACTAAACCCATACCTGTCACCCAGCGCCTAAATACTAGGCCTCAAATTTATATCCCGCTAAATCTGTCCTTAGTGCTGTAGCTGGGCGAGTTATTTAGTGTCCGTTCAAGCACATTTCTTGTTCTGGGTTGAAATACAATTCCCAATTTAGCAATTTCATAATTTAGTGGTTTCTGCTATATCAGAGCTATTTGAAATCTATCCCTAAAAGGGTATATAATATTCAAGGTGCACATTGGGTCATTCAGAATAACTTCACACACACCCGCTACTGTGTATTTCCAAGTCTAATTCTGGCACTAAACCCATACCTGTCACCCAGCGCCTAAATACTAGGCCTCAAATTTATATCCCGCTAAATCTGTCCTTAGTGCTGTAGCTGGGCGAGTTATTTAGTGTCCGTTCAAGCACATTTCTTGTTCTGGGTTGAAATACAATTCCCAATTTAGCAATTTCATAATTTAGTGGTTTCTGCTATATCAGAGCTATTTGAAATCTATCCCTAAAAGGGTATATAATATTCAAGGTGCACATTGGGTCATTCAGAATAACTTCACACACACCCGCTACTGTGTATTTCCAAGTCTAATTCTGGCACTAAACCCATACCTGTCACCCAGCGCCTAAATACTAGGCCTCAAATTTATATCCCGCTAAATCTGTCCTTAGTGCTGTAGCTGGGCGAGTTATTTAGTGTCCGTTCAAGCACATTTCTTGTTCTGGGTTGAAATACAATTCCCAATTTAGCAATTTCATAATTTAGTGGTTTCTGCTATATCAGAGCTATTTGAAATCTATCCCTAAAAGGGTATATAATATTCAAGGTGCACATTGGGTCATTCAGAATAACTTCACACACACCCGCTACTGTGTATTTCCAAGTCTAATTCTGGCACTAAACCCATACCTGTCACCCAGCGCCTAAATACTAGGCCTCAAATTTATATCCCGCTAAATCTGTCCTTAGTGCTGTAGCTGGGCGAGTTATTTAGTGTCCGTTCAAGCACATTTCTTGTTCTGGGTTGAAATACAATTCCCAATTTAGCAATTTCATAATTTAGTGGTTTCTGCTATATCAGAGCTATTTGAAATCTATCCCTAAAAGGGTATATAATATTCAAGGTGCACATTGGGTCATTCAGAATAACTTCACACACACCCGCTACTGTGTATTTCCAAGTCTAATTCTGGCACTAAACCCATACCTGTCACCCAGCGCCTAAATACTAGGCCTCAAATTTATATCCCGCTAAATCTGTCCTTAGTGCTGTAGCTGGGCGAGTTATTTAGTGTCCGTTCAAGCACATTTCTTGTTCTGGGTTGAAATACAATTCCCAATTTAGCAATTTCATAATTTAGTGGTTTCTGCTATATCAGAGCTATTTGAAATCTATCCCTAAAAGGGTATATAATATTCAAGGTGCACATTGGGTCATTCAGAATAACTTCACACACACCCGCTACTGTGTATTTCCAAGTCTAATTCTGGCACTAAACCCATACCTGTCACCCAGCGCCTAAATACTAGGCCTCAAATTTATATCCCGCTAAATCTGTCCTTAGTGCTGTAGCTGGGCGAGTTATTTAGTGTCCGTTCAAGCACATTTCTTGTTCTGGGTTGAAATACAATTCCCAATTTAGCAATTTCATAATTTAGTGGTTTCTGCTATATCAGAGCTATTTGAAATCTATCCCTAAAAGGGTATATAATATTCAAGGTGCACATTGGGTCATTCAGAATAACTTCACACACACCCGCTACTGTGTATTTCCAAGTCTAATTCTGGCACTAAACCCATACCTGTCACCCAGCGCCTAAATACTAGGTCTCAAATTTATATCCCGCTAAATCTGTCCTTAGTGCTGTAGCTGGGCGAGTTATTTAGTGTCCGTTCAAGCACATTTCTTGTTCTGGGTTGAAATACAATTCCCAATTTAGCAATTTCATAATTTAGTGGTTTCTGCTATATCAGAGCTATTTGAAATCTATCCCTAAAAGGGTATATAATATTCAAGGTGCACATTGGGTCATTCAGAATAACTTCACACACACCCGCTACTGTGTATTTCCAAGTCTAATTCTGGCACTAAACCCATACCTGTCACCCAGCGCCTAAATACTAGGCCTCAAATTTATATCCCGCTAAATCTGTCCTTAGTGCTGTAGCTGGGCGAGTTATTTAGTGTCCGTTCAAGCACATTTCTTGTTCTGGGTTGAAATACAATTCCCAATTTAGCAATTTCATAATTTAGTGGTTTCTGCTATATCAGAGCTATTTGAAATCTATCCCTAAAAGGGTATATAATATTCAAGGTGCACATTGGGTCATTCAGAATAACTTCACACACACCCGCTACTGTGTATTTCCAAGTCTAATTCTGGCACTAAACCCATACCTGTCACCCAGCGCCTAAATACTAGGCCTCAAATTTATATCCCGCTAAATCTGTTCTTAGTGCTGTAGCTGGGCGAGTTATTTAGTGTCCGTTCAAGCACATTTCTTGTTCTGGGTTGAAATACAATTCCCAATTTAGCAATTTCATAATTTAGTGGTTTCTGCTATATCAGAGCTATTTGAAATCTATCCCTAAAAGGGTATATAATATTCAAGGTGCACATAGGGTCATTCAGAATAACTTCACACACCCGCTACTGTGCATTTCCAAATCTAATTCTGTCACTAAACCCATACCTGTCACCCAGCGCCTAAATACTAGGCCTCAAATTTATATCCCGCTAAATCTCTCGTTACCGCTGTCCTGTTGTGGCTGGGAAAGTTATTTAGTGTCCGTCAAAGCACATTTTTTGTTCTGGGTTGAAATACAATTCCCAATTTAGCAATTTCATAATTTAGTGGTTTCTGCTATATCAGAGCTATTTGAAATCTATCCCTAAAAGGGTAGATCATATTGAAGGTGCACATAGGGTCATTCAGAATAACTTCACACACACGCTTCTGTGCATTTCCAAGTCTAATTCTGTCACTAAATCCATACCGGTCACCCAGCGCCTAAATACTAGGCCTCAAATTTATATCCCGCTGAATTTGAATACAATACATTGGGCCAAATAATATATTTGTTGTTGTGGTGAACCATAACAATGAGAAAAACATCTAGTAAGGGACGCGGACGTGGACATGGTCGTGGTGGTGTTAGTGGACCCTCTGGTGCTGGGAGAGGACGTGGCCGTTCTGCCACATCCACACGTCCTAGTGTACCAACTACCTCAGGTCCCAGTAGCCGCCAGAATTTACAGCGATATATGGTGGGGCCCAATGCCGTTCTAAGGATGGTAAGGCCTGAGCAGGTACAGGCATTAGTCAATTGGGTGGCCGACAGTGGATCCAGCACGTTCACATTATCTCCCACCCAGTCTTCTGCAGAAAGCGCACAGATGGCGCCTGAAAACCAACCCCATCAGTCTGTCACATCACCCCCATGCATACCAGGGAAACTGTCTCAGCCTCAAGTTATGCAGCAGTCTCTTATGCTGTTTGAAGACTCCGCTGGCAGGGTTTCCCAAGGGCATCCACCTAGCCCTTCCCCAGCGGTGAAAGACATAGAATGCACTGACGCACAACCACTTATGTTTCCTGATGATGAGGACATGGGAATACCACCTCAGCATGTCTCTGATGATGACGAAACACAGGTGCCAACTGCTGCGTCTTTCTGCAGTGTGCAGACTGAACAGGAGGTCAGGGATCAAGACTGGGTGGAAGACGATGCAGGGGACGATGAGGTCCTAGACCCCACATGGAATGAAGGTCGTGCCACTGACTTTCACAGTTCGGAGGAAGAGGCAGTGGTGAGACCGAGCCAACAGCGTAGCAAAAGAGGGAGCAGTGGGCAAAAGCAGAACACCCGCCGCCAAGAGACTCCGCCTGCTACTGACCGCCGCCATCTGGGACCGAGCACCCCAAAGGCAGCTTCAAGGAGTTCCCTGGCATGGCACTTCTTCAAACAATGTGCTGACGACAAGACCCGAGTGGTTTGCACGCTGTGCCATCAGAGCCTGAAGCGAGGCATTAACGTTCTGAACCTGAGCACAACCTGCATGACCAGGCACCTGCATGCAAAGCATGAACTGCAGTGGAGTAAACACCTTAAAACCAAGGAAGTCACTCAGGCTCCCCCTGCTACCTCTTCTGCTGCTGCCGCCTCGGCCTATTCTGCTGCTGCCGCCTCGGCCTCTTCCTCCGCCTCTGGAGGAACGTTGGCACCTGCCGCCCAGCAAACAGGGGATGTACCACCAACACCACCACCACCACCTCCGTCACCAAGCGTCTCAACCATGTCACACGCCAGCGTTCTGCTCTCCATCTCACAAACATTTGATAGAAAGCGTAAATTCCCACCTAGCCACCCTCGATCCCTGGCCCTGAATGCCAGCATTTCTAAACTACTGGCCTATGAAATGCTGTCATTTAGGCTGGTGGACACAGACAGCTTCAAACAGCTCATGTCGCTTGCTGTCCCACAGTATGTTGTTCCCAGCCGGCACTACTTCTCCAAGAGAGCCGTGCCTTCCCTGCACAACCAAGTATCCGATAAAATCAAGTGTGCACTGCGCAACGCCATCTGTGGCAAGGTCCACCTAACCACAGATACGTGGACCAGTAAGCACGGCCAGGGACGCTATATCTCCCTAACTGCACACTGGGTAAATGTAGTGGCAGCTGGGCCCCAGGCGGAGAGCTGTTTGGCGCACGTCCTTCCGCCGCCAAGGATCGCAGGGCAACATTCTTTGCCTCCTGTTGCCACCTCCTCCTTCTCGGCTTCCTCCTCCTCTTCTTCCACCTGCTCATCCAGTCAGCCACACACCTTCACCACCAACTTCAGCACAGCCCGGGGTAAACGTCAGCAGGCCATTCTGAAACTCATATGTTTGGGGGACAGGCCCCACACCGCACAGGAGTTGTGGCGGGGTATAGAACAACAGACCGACGAGTGGTTGCTGCCGGTGAGCCTCAAGCCCGGCCTGGTGGTGTGTGATAATGGGCGAAATCTCGTTGCAGCTCTGGGACTAGCCAATTTGACGCACATCCCTTGCTTGGCGCATGTGCTGAATTTGGTGGTGCAGAAGTTCATTCACAACTACCCCGACATGTCAGAGCTGCTGCATAAAGTGCGGGCCGTCTGTTCGCGCTTCCGGCGTTCACATCCTGCTGCTGCTCGCCTGTCTGCGCTACAGCGTAACTTCGGCCTTCCCGCTCACCGCCTCATATGCGACGTGCCCACCAGGTGGAACTCCACCTTGCACATGCTGGACAGACTGTGCGAGCAGCAGCAGGCCATAGTGGAGTTTCAGCTGCAGCACGCACGGGTCAGTCGCACTACAGAACAGCACCACTTCACCACCAATGACTGGGCCTCCATGCGAGACTTGTGTGCCCTGTTGCGCTGTTTCGAGTACTCCACCAACATGGCCAGTGGCGATGACACCGTTATCAGCGTTACAATACCACTTCTATGTCTCCTTGAGAAAACACTTAGGGCGATGATGGAAGAGGAGGTGGCCCAGGAGGAGGAGGAGGAGGAGGAGGAAGAGGGGTCATTTTTAGCACTTTCAGGCCAGTCTCTTCGAAGTGACTCAGAGGGAGGTTTTTGGCAACAGCAGAGGCCAGGTACAAATGTGGCCAGCCAGGGCCCACTACTGGAGGACGAGGAGGACGAGGATGAGGAGGAGGTGGAGGAGGATGAGGATGAAGCATGGTCACAGCGGGGTGGCACCCAACGCAGCTCGGGTCCATCACTGGTGCGTGGCTGGGGGGAAAGGCAGGACGATGACGATACGCCTCCCACAGAGGACAGCTTGTCCTTATCCCTGGGCAGCCTGGCACACATGAGCGACTACATGCTGCAGTGCCTGCGCAACGACAGCAGAGTTGCCCACATTTTAACCTGTGCGGACTACTGGGTTGCCACCCTGCTGGATCCACGCTACAAAGACAATGTGCCCACCTTACTTCCTGCACTGGAGCGTGATAGGAAGATGCGCGAGTACAAGCGCACGTTGGTAGACGCGCTACTGAGAGCATTCCCAAATGTCACAGGGGAACAAGTGGAAGCCCAAGGCCAAGGCAGAGGAGGAGCAAGAGGTCGCCAAGGCAGCTGTGTCACGGCCAGCTCCTCTGAGGGCAGGGTTAGCATGGCAGAGATGTGGAAAACTTTTGTCAACACGCCACAGCTAACTGCACCACCACCTGATACGCAACGTGTTAGCAGGAGGCAACATTTCACTAACATGGTGGAACAGTACGTGTGCACACCCCTCCACGTACTGACTGATGGTTCGGCCCCATTCAACTTCTGGGTCTCTAAATTGTCCACGTGGCCAGAGCTAGCCTTTTATGCCTTGGAGGTGCTGGCCTGCCCGGCAGCCAGCGTTTTGTCTGAACGTGTATTCAGCACGGCAGGGGGCGTCATTACAGACAAACGCAGCCGCCTGTCTACAGCCAATGTGGACAAGCTGACGTTCATAAAAATGAACCAGGCATGGATCCCACAGGACCTGTCCGTCCCTTGTCCAGATTAGACATTAACTACCTCCCCATAACCATATATTATTGGACTCCAGGGCACTTCCTCATTCAATCCTATTTTTATTTTCATTTTACCATTATATTGCGAGGCTACCCAAAGTTGAATGAACCTCTCCTCTGCCTGTGTGCTAGGCCTAAATATATGCCAATGGACTGTTGCAGTGGTGGCTGACATGAAGCCTGATTCTCTGCTATGACATGCAGACTAATTCTCTGCTGACATGAAGCCAGATTGTCTGTTACGGGACCTCTCTCCTCTGCCTGGGTGCTGGGCCTAAATTTATGACAATGGACTGTTGCAGTGGTGGCTGACGTGAAGCCTCATTCTCTGCTATGACATGCAGACTGATTCTCTGCTGACATGAAGCCAGATTGTCTGTTACGGGACCTCTCTCCTCTGCCTGTGTGCTAGGCCTAAATATATGCCAATGGACTGTTGCAGTGGTGGCTGACGTGAAGCCTGATTCTCTGCTATGACATGCAGACTGATTCTCTGCTGACATGAAGCCAGATCCTCTGTTACGGGACCTCTCTCCTCTGCCTGTGTGTGTGCTGGGCCTAAATATATGCCAATGGACTGTTGCAGTGGTGGCTGACGTGAAGCCTCATTCTCTGCTATGACATGCAGACTAATTCTCTGCTGACATAAGGACAGATTGTCTGTTACGGGACCTCCCTCCTCTGCCTGGGTGCTGGGCCTAAATATATGCCAATGGACTGTTGCAGTGGTGGGTGACGTGAAGCCTCATTCTCTGCTATGACATGCAGACTAATTCTCTGCTGACATGAAGCCAGATTGTCTGTTACGGGACCTCTCTCCTCTGCCTGTGTGTGTGCTGGGCCTAAATATATGCCAATGGACTGTTGCAGTGGTGGCTGACGTGAAGCCTCATTCTCTGCTATGACATGCAGACTAATTCTCTGCTGACATGAAGACAGATTCTCTGTTACGGGACCTCTCTCCTCTGCCTGTGTGTGTGCTGGGCCTAAATATATGCCAATGGACTGTTGCAGTGGTGGCTGACGTGAAGCCTCATTCTCTGCTATGACATGCAGACTAATTCTCTGCTGACATGAAGACAGATTCTCTGTTACGGGACCTCCCTCCTCTGCCTGGGTGCTGGGCCTAAATATATGCCAATGGACTGTTGCAGTGGTGGGTGACGTGAAGCCTGATTCTCTGCTATGACATGCAGACTAATTCTCTGCTGACATGAAGACAGATTCTCTGTTACGGGACCTCTCTCCTCTGCCTGTGTGTGTGCTGGGCCTAAATATATGCCAATGGACTGTTGCAGTGGTGGCTGACGTGAAGCCTCATTCTCTGCTATGACATGCAGACTAATTCTCTGCTGACATGAAGACAGATTCTCTGTTACGGGACCTCCCTCCTCTGCCTGGGTGCTGGGCCTAAATATATGCCAATGGACTGTTGCAGTGGTGGCTGACGTGAAGCCTCATTCTCTGCTATGACATGCAGACTGATTCTCTGCTGACATGAAGCCAGATCGTCTGTTACGGGACCTCTCTGCTCTGCCTGTGTGCTAGGCCTAAATATATGCCAATGGACTGTTGCAGTGGTGGGTGACGTGAAGCCTCATTCTCTGCTATGACATGCAGACTGATTCTCTGCTGTCATGAAGCCAGATTGTCTGTTACGGGACCTCTCTGCTCTGCCTGTGTGCTAGGCCTAAATATATGCCAATGGACTGTTGCAGTGGTGGGTGACGTGAAGCCTCATTCTCTGCTATGACATGCAGACTGATTCTCTGCTGTCATGAAGCCAGATTGTCTGTTACGGGACCTCTCTGCTCTGCCTGTGTGCTAGGCCTAAATATATGCCAATGGACTGTTGCAGTGGTGGGTGACGTGAAGCCTCATTCTCTGCTATGACATGCAGACTGATTCTCTGCTGACATGAAGCCAGATTGTCTGTTACGGGACCTCTCTCCTCTGCCTGTGTGCTAGGCCTAAATATATGCCAATGGACTGTTGCAGTGGTGGCTGACGTGAAGCCTCATTCTCTGCTATGACATGCAGACTAATTCTCTGCTGACATGAAGCCAGATTGTCTGTTACGGGACCTCTCTCCTCTGCCTGGGTGCTGGGCCTAAATTTATGACAATGGACTGTTGCAGTGGTGGCTGACGTGAAGCCTGATTCTCTGCTATGACATGCAGACTGATTCTCTGCTGACATGAAGCCAGATCCTCTGTTACGGGACCTCTCTCCTCTGCCTGTGTGTGTGCTGGGCCTAAATATATGCCAATGGACTGTTGCAGTGGTGGCTGACGTGAAGCCTCATTCTCTGCTATGACATGCAGACTGATTCTCTGCTGACATGAAGCCAGATTCTCTGTTACGGGACCTCTCTCCTCTGCCTGTGTGTGTGCTGGGCCTAAATATATGCCAATGGACTGTTGCAGTGGTGGCTGACGTGAAGCCTCATTCTCTGCTATGACATGCAGACTAATTCTCTGCTGACATGAAGACAGATTCTCTGTTACGGGACCTCCCTCCTCTGCCTGGGTGCTGGGCCTAAATATATGCCAATGGACTGTTGCAGTGGTGGCTGACGTGAAGCCTCATTCTCTGCTATGACATGCAGACTAATTCTCTGCTGACATGAAGACAGATTCTCTGTTACGGGACCTCTCTCCTCTGCCTGGGTGCCGGGGCCTAAATATCTGAGAATGGACTGTGCCAGTGGTGGGTGACGGGAAGCCAGATTCTCTGCTATGGAACCTCTCTCCAATTGATTTTGGTTAATTTTTATTTATTTAATTTTTAATTTAATTCATTTCCCTATCCACATTTGTTTGCAGGGGATTTACCTACATGTTGCTGCCTTTTGCAGCCCTCTAGCTCTTTCCTGGGCTGTTTTACAGCCTTTTTAGTGCCGAAAAGTTCGGGTCCCCATTGACTTCAATGGGGTTCGGGTTCGGGACGAAGTTCGGATCGGGTTCGGATCCCGAACCCGAACATTTCCGGGATGTTCGGCCGAACTTCTCGAACCCGAACATCCAGGTGTTCGCTCAACTCTACTTGGAATGTCACTTATATACTAATTATTGCAATATCATTAGATGGACACACTCCTGTATACATATAGTCCTTATATGGTGAGTATGAAGGAGATATTCCAGAAATGCAATTCCTGAAGAGATGATATATACGTGTGTATCTTTTTAACAGCAAGATCATTAAAGGGATAATAAAGCAGTATATTCCGTCTGGTTATTCCCCATTGTAAGTATATTCAGCAGTGAAGGTATTACCAACAATAGTATGCTTGTCCTAATATACCATTGTACAATGATTGTCCTGCACTACGTAGAAATGCTGTGTATATTTAGAGTCCTGCGGTACAGTATTTCAGAATGGAGGACAGTCATTCACTGTTTCAGATGTATGTCCCATTCATTGGGATCTATAGTATATCTAAGGATTTTTGCAGTCAGGTACTAGTGAGTGCCTACAGTGGCGTCCCACGTGGCACAAGTACACTGATCGCAGTTACCTGTCCAGATGTCTTTGTGGTCTAATCCCCCTTGTAGCTAGCTCCCTTTGGCGTCTCACATGGTTCTGCTGTCGCAGCGTTCCACGCCGATGTATTCAATGGGTGCGTAGGTCCATACGGGCAGGATTTGTATAGATGTGAATTATGGAAGTGCTTCCACACGGACCATCAGGCACTGTTCAACCCAGGATGGGATATGCAGGTGCTTTAATTTACAAAACGCATTTCAGAGTATCTTTACTCCTTCACTAATCAAGGAGTGCCTAGACTGCCTATCTAAATCTACTTTTTTATAGAGCTGTGACATCATAGTGGATGGCTTCTTACTTTCACTTTGTAACATGTGCCATCACCATTTTTGCAAAAAAACTGTTCGTCACCACGAAACACAAGGAAATTTTTCTTGAAATTGGGATTGAAGTAAATTTGTTTTACTTCAATTCGCTCAATACTAAAACATATGTCAAGCAGATAAGCTCATAAACCACAGGCACCATCTTTAGACAGCTGTTCCAGTGTTTGTACCCTTCATCAGTGCAGGGCAGGAGAAAATGGTTGACTGAATGCGATGCCTTAGACAGAGCTTAGATGGTACTGCTTCTCATTGAAGAGACACTGTGATGTATGGAGACTTATTTATTTTGGCAACACTCCATGGAAAAAGCATATGCAGATTAGCCAAAACCAGCCAAACCAGACACACATCTGTAGCAAGTCATGCCATAATAGGACCGTAAGGCATCTCTTTTAGAATAGGAAACTTCCAGTGACTAGAATCACGTCAGTGTGCCAATCATATCCCAACATCTCGACTTCCTGAACCCTTGTTATTAGGACATGGGAATGAAGGAGTACTGGTGTCCTAGGTGGACCAGCAGTACAATAGAGATTAATGGAGCAGCAGTGGTCCTGCACAACTTTCCCTTCATTAATTTGGATGAACAGGACTACTGTCCTTATTGGGGGAGGTTGGAGTCCCAGTGGTCAGAACACCACCATTCAGATGCCAGTTTTCTATCCTAGGTATTGGGGATAAATAAATTAATGACTTGGCAACACCAGTTTAAGTAACACAGTCGATCACAATGTGCAATCTAAACTGTGTATTTCAGAAGTAGCTGTATTTTTGGATAATTTTCACATAAATATTGTGATTATCAAATTGTTTTAAAAAGTAAATTACTTGGTCTACTCTAAAATAAAGCTTTTAAACCATCCTAATTTTCCTAAAATCTAAATAGAAAATCATCCACGCAGAGATGCCAGGTTTACTAATGTGTGAAAAGCAATTTCTCGAGTCTGTACAGTAATAAACAGCACAAGACACATAAATTGAATGAGCGCCTTAGTATAGAATCCTAATTGGTGTCACAACTGTTTACTGTCAAGTCAATGGAAAATATGTTGTTGGTTTATGAAACCAAATGCTGTCTTTGCTTGTTATACAATACAGAATTGTCACATATTCCAACATATTTTAAAACTAAGTAGCAACAGTAGAAGTGCTGCGAGACCAGAACTGTGCGTTATGTAATAATGCGTAGATGCCTCCGGGTCTACGTACACTCTCTGGGACAACATTTTAATACGTCATCACAGCGCGAGGTCTAAAGTGTAATCGCACAATAGTTTTCCCGTATTTGAATTTAACAGATTTAGCTTAATCTGTGAGTATCGATATTGTAATGGTATCAAAGTGTTGCTTGCAGAGAGGTATATAGTCCGACCTGTTATACGATTGCATGACTATTTCACCATTCTTACCGCTTAACTCCACAGTTCTCAAAAGCTGTACGTAGCTATCGCCGACAAGTTGATGCTGTATGATATCAGTATAAACAAACATTGTGTAAAAAAACGGCTTAATATCAGGATGTTTTCTTCTCTTTATAAATAAAGATTCATTATATTTTATTAAAACCAAATCAGCACCTGCTAAATGTTTTAAAACAGGCAAGCCAGATTCATTGTAGCGCAATACAATGTGATTTGAGTCTACATTCTTGTTCGAACGATCGTGCGAATAACCCTAAAGACCCTATATATTGCCTAACTTTTCATAGGGCATAAACTCGTAAAATGGCGATTTCGTTACATAAACGGTTCTGTCAATATCGTCGTATCTTAGGCGCAATTGATCAGGCGGTATTTTTATAGAATCAAGTTTGTTATCAATGGCTTTGATTAGTTCGTGCATATTAGGGTAATAACCCGATTTATACTGAATCTCCACTAACGCCACTAAGGGCCTTGAAGATGGATGATTCTTTGCTAATTTAGTGGTGTAATCGGCAATGGTATTTTCGGGGTAAAGTTTGGAGGAGGTGTTGCATGGCAGCGTAATAATAAACGACCCGTTTTCAATAGTTTACATGCTCGTCAACTGCTTTTCTGGTACCCAAGAGTTAAACTTTTCAGGGTAACTGTAACGGATCTCCTGGCACTCCGACTGGGTACCTCCGTTGATAGATGCTCCTAATGCATCTTGAGGGCTCCAAGCACTCCACTCGACACCGTAACAAAAAGCTAGGGATTATAGCCAGGGGAGTATATAGCATATAGCAATCTCCACACACATGAGACGAGGCTCTATGTTGAAGGCCAAAAAAGAAACTCTTTAATCGGTTATTTTTTCAGCCCTTTTATGCAGGTCTCCTAGCCAGGGACACTCCCCCTGGGGACCTTGTAGAACACTGTGACAGTTTAAATATTAGCCAATCACATGCATTTACATTATTGAAACCTTCCCAGCAATTGTACACAAACCCCCTTCCCTCTGTAATGCAATCAACAAAATACAATGGGCATTGTCTTTGATGCAATCAACAAAATACAATTATCAAAACACAATAGGCTCTGCCTGTGATACAATTACCAAACATAATGGGCTAACTTAATCACTCACAGGCAGAAAACACAAATTTTTCCCAAAACACAGAAAACACCTCAAAACCCCACATATCCCCATTTTCATAAAAGTCCAGGTTCGGGTTCGGTGTTCGGAGCTTTCTTGGCGCTTTTTGAAAGCCATCACAGCCATGACTACTATTGGCATGGCTGTTATTGGCCAGTGCAGCATGTGACCCAGCCTCTATTTAAGCTGGAGTCACATAGCGCCGCCCGTCACTCTGCTCTGATCAGTGTAGGGATAGGATGTAGCTGCTGCTGTTAGGGCCAGATGAAGCAGTGATTTACTCTTCAAAAACACTTATTGAAGTGATCGATCTACAGCTGTAAATCATTCAAACTCTGCTATTTAATTGCTCACTGTTTTTAGGCTGCCCAGAGCGTTTTTCTGTCACTTTTTTCTGGGGTGATCGGTGGCCATTTTGTGTCTTGTGGTGCGCCAGCACAAGCTGCCACCAAATACATTTAACCATCAATAGTGTGTTTTTTTTTTTGTTGCCATATCCTACATCAGGTACTTGGCTGTGCTTGCTATTTTATTGAGGGGTAAAATGCAATTGCCAAAATAGCAGTACCCTAAATCTGGTGTTTCAGCTGTGGACAGCCAATTGTAATACTGTCTGCTGTCTGGCAAAGGATATATTTTTGTTCTGGGTTGAAATACAATTCCCAACTTAGCAATTCCCTAAATCAGTGGTTTCTGCTGTATCAGGCCAAGTTTAAATCTATCCATAAAAGGGTATATTAGATTGAAGGTGCGGATAGGGTCATCCTCAATAACTTCACACGCTACCGTGCATTTCCAAGTCTAATTCTGTCCGTAAAAGTGATACCTGTCATCCAGGGCCTAAATACTAGGACTACAATTTATATTCAGCTAAATCTGTGGTTACTGCTGTGCCTGTATTAGTGTAATACGGTACCTAAATAGATAGCCAGATAGTGTTAGGTGCCTGTAAAAAAAAAGGCCTGAATTTGAATTCAATACATTGGGCCAAATAATTTTTTTCTTATTGTGGTGAACGGTAACAATGAGGAAAACATCTAGTAAGGGACGCGGACATGGTCGTGGTGGTGTTAGTGGACCCTCTGGTGCTGGGAGAGGATGTGGCCGTTCTGCCACAGTCACACGTCCTAGTGAACCAACTACCTCAGGTCCCAGTAGCCGCCAGGATTTACAGCGATATTTGGTGGGGCCCAATGCCGTTCTAAGGATGGTAAGGCCTGAGCAGGTACAGGCATTAGTCAATTGGGTGGCCGACAGTGGATCCAGCACGTTCATATTATCTCCCACCCAGTCTTCTGCAGAAAGTGCACAGATGGTGCCTGAAAACCAAGCCCATCAGTTTGTCACATCACCCCCATGCATATCAGGGAAAATGTCTGAGCCTCAAGTTATGCAGCAGTCTCTTATGCTGTTTGAAGACTCTGCTGGCAGGGTTTCCCAAGGGCATCCACCTAGCCCTTCCCCAGCGGTGGAAGACATAGAATGCACTGACGCACAACCACTTATGTTTCCTGATGATGAGGACATGGGAATACCA
Organism: Bufo gargarizans; assembly: GCF_014858855.1. Lineage (NCBI taxonomy): Eukaryota > Metazoa > Chordata > Amphibia > Anura > Bufonidae > Bufo > Bufo gargarizans. The sequence goes on from NC_058081.1 coordinate 673,194,060, forward strand.
CCTCAGCACGTCTATGATGATGACGAAACACAGGTGCCAACTGCTGCGTCTTTCTGCAGTGTGCAGACTGAACAGGAGGTCAGGGAGGAAGACTGGGTGGAAGACGATGTGGGGACGATGAGGTCCTAGACCCCACATGGAATGAAGGTCGTGCCACTGACTTTCAGAGTTCGGAGTAAGAGGCAGTGGTGAGACCGAGCCAACAGCGTAGCAAAAGAGGGAGCAGTGGGCAAAAGCAGAATACCCGCCGCCAAGAGAGTCTGTCTGCTACTGGACACCGCCATCTGGGACCGAGCACCCCAAAGGCAGCTTCAAGGAGTTCCCTGGCGTGGCAGTTCTTCAAACAATGTGCTGACGACAAGACCCGAGTGGTTTGCACACTGTGCCATCAGAGCCTGAAGCGAGGCATTAACGTTCTGAACCTTAGCACAACCTGCATGACCAGGCACCTGCATGCAAAGCATGAACTGCAGTGGAGTAAACACCTTAAAAACAAGGAACTCACTCAGGCTCCCCCTGCTACCTCTTCTGCTGCTGCCGCCTCGGCCTCTTCCTCCGCCTCTGGAGGAACGTTGGCACCTGCCGCCCAGCAAACAGAGGATGTACCACCAACACCACCACCTCCGTCACCAAGCATCTCAACCATGTCAAACGGCAGCGTTCAGCTCTCCATCTCACAAACATTTGAGAGAAAGCGTAAATTCCCACCTAGCCACCCTCGATCCCTGGCCCTGAATGCTTGCTGTCCCACAGTATGTTGTTCCCAGCCGCCACTACTTCTCCAAGAGAGCCGTGCCTTCCCTGCACAACCAAGTATCCGATAAAATCAAGTGTGCACTGCGCAACGCCATCTGTGGCAAGGTCCACCTAACCACAGATACGTGGACCAGTAAGCACGGCCAGGGACGCTATACCTCCCTAACTGCACACTAGGTAAATGTAGTGGCGGCTGGGCCCCAGGCGGGCGCACGTCCTTCCGCCGCCAAGGATCGCAGGGCAACATTCTTTGCCTCCTGTTGCCTCCTACTCGGCTTCCTCCTACTCTTCTTCCACCTGCTCATCCAGTCAGCCACACACCTTCACCACCAACTTCAGCACAGCCCGGGGTAAATGTCAGCAGGCCATTCTGAAACTCATATGTTTGGGGGACAGGCCCCACACCGCACAGGAGTTGTGGCGGGGTATAGAACAACAGACCGACGAGTGGTTGCTGCCGGTGAGCCTCAAGCCCGGCCTGGTGGTGTGCGATAATGGGCGCATTCTCGTTGCAGCTCTGGGACTTGCCGGTTTGACGCACATCCCTTGCCTGGCGCATGTGCTGAATTTGGTGGTGCAGACGTTCTTTCACAACTACCCCGACATGTCAGAGCTGCTGCATAAAGTGCGGGCCGTCTGTGCGCGATTCGGGCGTTCACATCCTGCCGCTGCTCGCCTGTCTGCACTACAGCGTAACTTCGGCCTTCCCGCTCACCGCCTCATATGCAACGTGCCCACCAGGTGGAACTCCACCTTGCACATGCTGGACAGACTGTGCGAGCAGCAGCAGGCCATAGTGAAGTTTCAGCTGCAGCACGCACGTGTCAGTCGCACTGCGGAACAGCACCACTTCACCACTAATAACTGGGCCTCCATGCGAGACCTGTGTGCCCTGTTGTGCTGTTTTGAGTACTCCACCAACATGGCCAGTGGCGATGACGCCGTTATCAGCGTTACAATACCACTTCTATGTCTCCTTGAGAAAACACTTAGGGCGATGATGGAAGAGGAGGTGGCCCAGGAGGAGGAGGAAGAGGGGTAATTTTTAGCACTTTCAGGCCAGACTCTTCGAAGTGACTCAGAGGGAGGTTTTTTGCAACAGCAGAGGCCAGGTACAAATGTGGCCAGCCAGGGCCCACTACTGGAGGACGAGGAGGACGAGGATGAGGAGGAGGTGGAGGAGGATGAAGCATGTTCACAGCGGGGGTGGCACCCAATGCTGCTCGGGCCCATCACTGGTGCGTGGCTGGAGGGAAACGCAGGATGATGACGATACGCCTCCCACAGAGGACAGCTTGTCCTTACCTCTGGGCAGCCTGGCACACTTGAGTGACTACATGCTGCAGTGCCTGTGCAACGACAGCAGAGTTGCCCACATTTTAACGTGTGCGGACTACTGGGTTGCCACCCTGCTGGATCCCCGGTATAAAGACAATGTGCCCACCTTACTTCCTGCACTGGAGCGTGATAGGAAGATGCGCAAGTACAAGCGCACATTGGTAGACGCGCTACTGAGAGCATTCCCAAATGTCACAGGGGAACAAGTGGAAGCCCAAGGCGAAGGCAGAGGAGGAGCAAGAGGTCGCCAACGCAGCTGTGTCACGACCAGCTCCTCTGAGGGCAGGGTTATCATGGCAGAGATGTGGAAAAATTTTGTCAACACGCCACAGCTAACTGCACCACCTGATACGGAACGTGTTAGCAGGAGGCAACATTTCACTAACATGGTGGAACAGTACGTGTGCACACGCCTCCACGTACTGACTGATGGTTCGGCCCCATTCAACTTCTGGGTCTCCAAATTGTCCACGTGGCCAGAGCTAGCCTTTTATGCCTTGGAGGTTCTAGCCTGCCTGGCGGCCAGCGTTTTGTCTGAACGTGTATTCAGCACGGCAGGGGGCGTCATTACAGACAAACGCAGCCGCCTGCCTACAGCCAATGTGGACAAGCTGACGTTCATAAAAACGAACCAAGCATGGATCCCACAGGACCTGTCCATCCCTTGTGCAGATTAGACATTTATAAATACCTCTATCACAGAGGCCAACTACCTAAAACATAACTTTTATTCTTAATGCAATAAGATCAAAAGGTCCCTCACTAGGGGACTAATACATATACAACACAGACAAACAAACAACCGTAAGCAGCCAACAAGGATCAGGTAAAGATGTTGTGGTACTGACAACGGGCACTGGGCAACCATATAGGGTCCCTGGTGTATCCCTAGGATATCCCTGGTCTTATTCTCTGCCCAGAGATGCCCCCAGATGGTAGAGGCACTCTGTCCCCGTGCCTAAAGCTATCTGTCCTTGAAATGCCCTTACCACACAGATTGGCCCATATGGATGCCTGGGTCATTCAATGCGCTAGATCAGTGTTTCCCAACCAGTGTGCCTCCAGCTGTTGCAAAACTACAACTCCCAGCATGCCCGCACAGTCAAAGGCTGTCCAGGCATGCTGGGAGTTGTAGTTTTGCAACAGCTGGAGGCACATTGGTTGGGAAACACTGCGCTAGATAAACTCCTGTTGGTAGTATACTTCTGGTCTCGACGCATTTTCCCTATTAATAACAGGTTCATCAGGAGACAAGGAAGGTAATCAAGTAGGCCACAATCAATGCTTAGTGGCCACACACCAACGGTTTAACAGATATAAAGCAAAATCAAAGCAAAAAACAATGAAATAATAACTGGAGCACCCCCACGGCAGTATAAGGCTGCCACGGATGTCACAACAATGGTGCACTACAATAAATCACAGCCAGTTCAGATAGAAACGATGATTTGAATTGAATCAATACTTATCTGTTGCTGTATAGGTCCTAGGCAGCGACCTGTGGCTTGGGGTGCTCCAGGGGGCACTAGAAATATGGCTCCAATTTGTGTGCTATTCACTAGCATATTTAAACCTCCAGGTGGGGCAGTACCAAGTGGCTAGCCTCCAATCACAGTGGTGGCAGGGGCATCATGTGGTCTAATCCCCACCCATCCCCTCATGGTCACAGGTGCATGGGTTAATTATATAGATATATTTGAGTTTAGCACATCAATGTATGCTATGTACATGATGTTGTTCCAGACTCCCCCCCTATTGTGGAAGAATCGCCGATATTATCACCCATCCTGCGCCGTGGCTATCGTTATTGTATGGTGGAACGCACGCCGGAGATTAAAGATGGCCGTGCGTTCCACCACGAATGGCGGCCAATGGGGGCCGTCTATGTCATCACGGGGGTGCGGCGACTGGATCGCAAGTATGCTTGCGTTCCAGCGCGGCATCCCGTGGGCGTGGTTATGCGTTCTACTCGGGTGTAGCCTACGTTCTGATTCCCACATCCGCAGAAGCCGGTAAAGGAGTGGAGGGAGCTAATGTTAGTTGTGGGGAGAGGCAAGGGGAGGGAATACTATAAGATTACTCATAGAAATAGGTCCCCCAGAGTGTATTTAGAGAGGTGACCCATTTTCTCAACCTAGAATAAAATAATAGGTTGAAATGGCTAAACGGGTCATTTCTCCATATGTATATCCTGATGGATGAAAGTGCAACTATATACTCATTTTACCCAGCTACTGGGTGGTGGAGAAACCTCTGTAACAGGGATAGACCTCAAATATTGGGATTGTAAATAAGCAATAGATTAATGCCCCGCAAAAGGCATCTCATTCTCCAGGGGTGTCAACTTGGCTGAAGCTAAGGAATATTTGCCCTAAAGCCTTTATAACTACCTCCCCTTAACCATATATTATTGGACTCCAGGGCACTTCCTCATTCAATCCTCTTTTAATTTTAATTTTACCATTATATTGCGGGGCAACCCAAAGTTGAATGAACCTCTCCTCTGTCTGGGTACCGGGGCCTAAAAATATCTGACAGTGGCCTGTTCCAGTGTTGGGTGACATGAAGCCTGATTCTCTGCTATGGGACCTCTCTCCTCTGTCTGGGTGCCGGGGCCTAAAAATATCTGACAGTGGCCTGTTCCAGTGTTGGGTGACATGAAGCATGATTCTCTGCTATTACATGAAGCCTGATTCTCTGCTATGGGACCTCTCTCCTCTGTCTGGGTGCCGGGCCTAAAAATATCTGACAGTGGCCTGATCCAGTGGTGGGTGACATGAAGCTTGATTCTCTGCTATGACATGAAGCCTGATTCTCTGCTATGACATGAAGCCTGATTCTCTGCTATGGGACCTCTCTCTTCTGTCTGGGTGCCGGGGCCTAAATATCTGACAATGGCCTGTTCCAATGGTGGGTGACGTGAAGCCTGATTCTCTGCTATGACATGAAGCCTGATTCTCTGCAATGGGACCTCTCTCCTCTGTCTGGGTGCCGGGGCCTAAATATCTGACAATGGCCTGTTCCAGTGGTGGGTAACGTGAAGCCAGATTCTCTGCTATGACATGAAGCCTTATTCTCTGCTATAGGACCGCTCTCTTCTGTCTGGGTGCCGGGGCCTAAATATCTGACAATGGCCTGTTCCAATGGTGGGTGACGTGAAGCCTGATTCTCTGCTATGACATGAAGCCTGATTCTTTGCAATGGGACCTCTCTCCTCTGTCTGGGTGCCGGGCCTAAAAATATCTGACAGTGGCCTGTTCCAGTGGTGGGTGACATGAAGCCTGATTCTCTGCTATGACATGAAGCCTGATTCTCTGCTATGACATGAAGCCTGATTCTCTGCTATGGGACCTCTCTCTTCTGTCTGGGTGCCGGGGCCTAAATATCTGACAATGGCCTGTTCCAATGGTGGGTGACGTGAAGCCTGATTCTCTGCTATGACACGAAGCCTGATTCTCTGCAATGGGACCTCTCTCCTCTGTCTGGGTGCCGGGGCCTAAATATCTGACAATGGCCTGTTCCAGTGGTGGGTGATGTGAAGCCAGATTCTCTGCTATGACATGAAGCCTGATTCTCTGCTATGGGACCTCTCTCTTCTGTCTGGGTGCCGGGGCCTAAATATCTGACAATGGCCTGTTCCAGTGGTGGGTGACGTGAAGCCTGATTCTCTGCTATGACATGAAGCCTGATTCTCTGCAATGGGACCTCTCTCCTCTGTCTGGGTGCCGGGGCCTAAATATCTGACAGTGGCCTGTTCCAGTGGTGGGTGACATGAAGCCTGATTTTCTGCTATGGGACCTCTCTTCAATGAACTCTCAACTCTAGTGAAAACGTTTTGTATTTCAAGGTTTTCACAAGCGGCCTCAATAAGATCGTCGACGACTGCCAAATTTACCTTGTCCGTCGTCGTTTGTAAAATTATGCTGTATTCCCTCAATAAACCTGATATTTGTAAACATACGTTTGTGCGACATTAGCGTATCTGCGTGTATAAACATTTGGTTTACAAAAAAACTTTTTCCAGAATTTGAGGGTCCTGCTAAAATACAAGAAAACGGTGTTGAAATTGCGCTGTTATATTTAATAGCCCTAAGGTGTTGTCAGTCGCTTCTTTGTGTAGCCGCTGTTTTTTGTGCTTTATGTAGCGGGTTCGTCTCTATGTCCCGACGCCTTCGAAGTTGAGAGTTAGTTGGGTTGATTACAAATATGATGGCTTATGTGTGGTGATAAAGACAACGTTATTTCAGTCTGTCTAAGAGTGTGTATAATTCGAGTCTGGCGTAAGCGGTTAACTTCTGCCAGTGATACCAGGTGAACCGATGTCTGGTGCTGGCCTCCGAGTTTTGCACTATATGTCAGATGTCTTTTTCACCATAACTTCAGTAGACTCAGCCTGGATTGATGGTCCCCTGATGATCTGGCGACAGCCAGTGAAATGCGTACGGACGAACAGGTTCAACATTGGGGTCCCCCTCCACCTCTACTGACGAAGCTGGGCAGTCACTAGGCTGCGTAGGGGAATTGGCAGGGATACCCAGGTAGGTGAGTTATTTTTGTCCATTGGGGTCACCCTCAATAGGGTAATCGTGGTGCTTCTCTGATAGGTATAAGTCCATGCCAAGTAGGGAGAGATAGGGTCAGAGACCCAGCACTTGGATCCTGGAGACCCCATTGGTGGCACCACTTTGAGACCCTGTGGTAAGACTGTTCAGTTTTTACTGAGCACTGGTAATCAAGGCACACTCGTGCAGCACATATTTTTGTATATTATTGTACTTACGGGCTATTATCTTATATTTATTGTTGATTAAAAGTTAAGCTTCAACAAGGTCACCCATTTTGTCTTTACATGCTCTGTTTATACAGTAAACAATCGTCTTAGCTGTGGACTATTGACAAATCCTGGAGAACTCAGCTGTTCTAAACATGTGAAGTTCTACTTTAGTCAAATGAAAAACCCAAATTAAATGCAGGAACAGATAGATATTTAGATAGAAGCATGAATTAGCTATTGCAAACTAAAGAATGTGACCGGCTGATATAAGCTTAATATGAGCTTATTACCATTTTATTTTTAAACATTTTAAACTTAGTTATATTACTGGTATAATCTGTAAGAGAATGGCTGATTCTGTGAAAATCACAGATAGTCATCTGACCGGCTGTGGCTATGAACAGCTGTGCATAAAGTATCCTAGCCCTAAGGTCACTGGGAGCAGGTGTCACTGACTGAAAAGGGGTCGTGGTACCTGTCACTTTTGAGTTTGACAAATACTGTTGTCCCTTACTACTGCCAAGGGGCTAATATGGCAGCTACATGGTGGACTAGGCCTGTTCTACTCCTCTCAACACCTAAATACTCTGATCTACTAACTTCCACTCTCCTAGAACCACCCCCGGCTATATATAAGTGGCGCCAGCACCACCTAGGAGCGAATAGATCTAATGCAACTAAACTGCCTGATTAATAGGGATTACAGCTTACACAGAAATAAATTAGATAATAATATACAAAAGTGCCCACGACCATCACTGAGTGGAAAACTGCATTAGCATACCAGCTGCTGACTGACATAGATCATTACATAGAGGAGAACCAGAATATGTGCTGCTTACCATATGTCCAACGGAAGTGACAGGCACTCCTGTGACTTATGCAGAGTTCTCCACGCCAAAAGTCTCTTAGGTGGTGCTCTATGTTATACAGTAGCTTAATAGTCCATACAGAAGAAACAGAATTCACATGGCACCCACCAGAGTGTTAAAATCTTCTTTATACTAACTTGCAGGTTAATAAAGATGTAGACATATCGGAGATGGTCGTTTCATGCTAGTATGCACTGCGCAAGGCCAGTGAAGCTGCATACCAGCATGAAATGACTGTCGCCAATATGTCCAACTCTTCATGCACCTGCAAGTTTGAATAAAGAAGATTTTGACTCTCTGTTGAGTGCCATGAGTATTCTGTTTCTTCTGTGTAGACTACGTACCATATGTATCATTCTCTATCATCGTCCTTCCAGACCACGGTGGTCCCATTTTCACTCAGCCTTTTTTTTTTTTTTTTTTTTTTTTGGGGGGGGGGGGGGGGGTAGCCAGTTTGAATCTTTTTAACTACATACTATAGCTTGTATGCAGTTTATGTATGGAACTTTTCATGTAATGCTGTTCTTGTTATATGGGAATATTTAACATTGTTAATTATAGTTCTCCTGGATTTTTCTTGTGGCATACTGTAGGGTTACAGTACTGTTAGGGCATTGGCTTGTATCCGTCAGCTTGCTTTGTAATAAATAATTAGATTGTGCCCTGATATGTTCAGTTAAAGAAGGGAAAATGCTTATTGCTGGTCATATCAGAAAATAAAAGGGAGTCCACCTTGTAGGACTAGTTCACCTTAATGTAATTCACATTCTGGAGAAAATATACTTTTAATCTATATGCAAGTGAGCAGTTAAGTTCACCGGTGGGCCCAAGCCAGTCAGTGCACCATTGCTCCTTCTGCTTCCTCTCCTAGCCCCTCCCTTTCTTTAATAATTTACAGGGCCAGGTGAGATGCAGGAATCAGGCCTTATCACTTCAATTAGCTTTCTTTACAGTCTTCCTATAACTGCAGACATTCCTGTAGGAGGAACTTGTATCGCTGGATATATCACAGTAGGGTACAGTAGCATAGGACTAGAAGGCAGGGTCCTAACTAAAATTTCTAGGGCCCATAGACAAAAAAATAAAAATGGTGGGGTCCTACAGCCTGAACCCTACAACAACTGCAACAGAAACAAAAGAGGCAATATGATCACCCACTACACACTACATATCAAGGGCGTAGCTAAAGGCTCATGGGCCCTGGTTCATGAATTCAGCTTGGGCCCCCCTTCCCTTAGTGTTTCTTGGCAAGGGGCAGGGGAGCACATAGCCTTCCTGCTGCCAGAGGCAAACATTGAAAGGGCACCCCCTCAATCTAAATTCTTGACCTAACCCCTTCCCTTCAGCCAGAGGTGTAAATTGACCAGCATGCACTTTCTATAATGCCAGTGTCTTATGTGGCACAGGGGTTTTTGAGCCCCCTCAGGCTCCTGGGCCCGGTAGCGACTGCTACCTCTGCACCCCCTATAGCTATGCCCCTGTACATATTAATTCTATACTCCGGTAAGACAAGCTGCTGGAACCAGATAAGACAAGTAGCATATGGATAATAGTAGCATGCATCCAAGAACCCATATAGCAGTACTAGATAGCAAAAAAAAACTCACCTACGCAATACCTACAAAAAATACAGTGTTCTTGCACCTGAATGGGCTCCTTCAACCTCTGATCCCACAGCAGCCACTATGGCTATAGTTACATCCATAACTGAAGGCTTTAACTAACATGAATCTCAGATTATGGAGGGGCTAAAGCACTCGGTAGGCAGTTGTATTTCCTTTATATCAGCATGGGTCTGAGCTCACAATAAAAACTTGAGTCCCAATAGGAGTCCCAATTTCTCTTGACAGAATATAAAGGTTGATTCTGCCAAATATGTACCTTGTCCTCCTTTTATAAATATATTCTCATGTGAATACCTAATTTCCAAACGTTCTTTTCCTTTCTTTATGTCCTTATTATCTGCCATGGCTGCATCTCCAGTAGACATCAATCATAACACATGAAAACTGATTTCTCTGTATTGTCGTCTAATGTAGGAATAAAAATATCTCTCAGGTATAAAGTGGGCGGACAATATGGGACAAACTGTTCCAACATGAGCTCATTGGATCTGAAACTTTGCAGCAAATTTCCCCTGAGTCCTTAAACATTAGGCTTTTTATTCGCCATGAAATATAATTTCCTCTTAAACAATCATAATAGGGAAATGCAGTAAAGGAAATTATATTTTTAGAATATTAAAAAAAGATATTATTGTAGATTAAATAACTGCATAATGCACTGAAAGTGAAGCTGCACATTTAGATTAACATATAAAGATTATATTGGAAAACGGAATAAATATCAATAAGAATATATAATACTATGGGAAACCTTACCCAAGTAAGTGTTCAATTAAACATTTGTAGGGCTGCTGGGAAATTGTAAATACTTTATTATTAGGATAATAATTAGGATGGTGCAGAAACGACAATGGTTCCCATAATAACATTATAGTCATAGGCTATAGGTAGGATGTGTAAAAGGATAAAATGGAGATGAGAGCACATACACAAGTATAAAATGTTACTCAAAGAACAAACACGTACATAGGATCGCAGATCAGCAAGTGTGACCCCACTGTGCCAACTGGTTTGCAATAGGGCTGACCCTAAGGGCGTTATTCTGGCTTTTCCCCCTTATTTACACTTTAACCCCAATACAGGGATCTAGACTTCGTTGCGGATTAACAACCAGACCACTTCCTCCTAGGATAGTCTGGCTGCATTTGGCATTTGATCCACTGAGGTCAGGGACTCTGATGCAAGAACCAGGAGCTCTGGATAAAGAAAACATAAAAAGAAAGCAGGAAAAGCACAGGTACAGTCTGATCAAACACCAAGGCTTGAATGCTAGTTTAAGAGATCAAGGGAGTGCACAGTTAACATAGACACGGAAAAGAATTATGGGCAGGGTAGTGCTGAGTAGTGATGAGCGGCAGGGGCTATATTCAAATTTGCGATATTTCATGAATATTTGGGCGAATATTCGTCATATATTTGCGAATTTGAGATTATTTTCTTTATTGCGAAAAATCGTCAATGTAATATTTGCATAATGCGCGCGAAACACCGGCGTGAGTCACTTTTGCTACATTTTCCAAGCTGCTAGACATTTCCTGAGACTGGAGAAAATGGTTGGCATGGCAGAACATTAAAAATGGCTTTTTATGCAGTTTGAGTAATTCAATATATTCCTCGATTGCTCTAATCGGCACTAATGATGCAAATATTTTGGCACAATACGTGAAACTTCACATTTTAGCAGGTCTGCATGTATGTATGGACAGCAGAACCTATCACACTACCTAACACCCTGCACTGGAACCTGTCAGCTACACTATATCAGGATAGAACCTACACTGACTATCTCCCACTATCTGTATTACATATATATATATATATATATGTATAAAAAAGCTAATCTAACTATCTATCTAATATAGTGTGGAAAGCACAGAGCACAGCAATGACACTGCTCTCTCTCTCAGAACTTTAAAAAACAGCAGAAGAGGGCTGCTGGGGAGTTTGTGATATAGTAATGGGGTAGGCAACTTTCCTATTGGTTGCTAGTAGGGATGAGCGAACTCGAACTGTATAGTTCGGGTTCGTACCGAATTTTGGGGTGTCCGTGACACGGACCCGAACCCGGACATTTTCGTAAAAGTCCGGGTTCGGGTTCGGTGTTCGTCGCTTTCTTGGCGCTTTTGTGACGCTTTCTTGGCGCTTTTTGAAAGGCTGCAAAGCAGCCAATCAACAAGCGTCATACTACTTGCCCCAAGAGGCCATCACAGCCATGCCTACTATTGGCATGGCTGTGATTGGCCAGAGCACCATGTGACCCAGCCTCTATTTAAGCTGGAGTCACATAGCGCCGCCCGTCACTCTGCTCTGATTAGCGTAGGGAGAGGTTGCGGCTGCGACAGTAGGGCGAGATTAGGCAGATTAACTCCTCCAAAGGACTTGATTAACTGATCGATCTGCAGCTGTGGATCATTGAGCTGCTGATCCTCAATTGCTCACTGTTTTTAGGCTGCCCAGACCGTTTGTCAGTCACATTTTTCTGGGGTGATCGGCGGCCATTTTGTGTCTTGTGGTGCGCCAGCACAAGCTGCGACCAAGTGCATTTAACCCTCAATGGTGTGGTTGTTTTTTGGCTAAAGCCTACATCAGGGTGAAGCTGTCACACCAAGTGCATTTAACCAGCAATAGTCTGTTCATTTTTTGGCCATATACAAAATCAGGGGCAAGCTGCGCCTGTCACCAAGTGCATTTAACCCTCAATGGTGTGGTTGTTTTTTGGCTAAAGCCTACATCAGGGTGAAGCTGTCACACCAAGTGCATTTAACCAGCAATAGTCTGTTCATTTTTTGGCCATATACAAAATCAGGGGCAAGCTGCGCCTGTCACCAAGTGCATTTAACCCTCAATGGTGTGGTTGTTTTTTGGCTAAAGCCTACATCAGGGTGAAGCTGTCACACCAAGTGCATTTAACCAGCAATAGTCTGTTCATTTTTTGGCCATATACAAAATCAGGGGCAAGCTGCGCCTGTCACCAAGTGCATTTAACCCTCAATGGTGTGGTTGTTTTTTGGCTAAAGCCTACATCAGGGTGAAGCTGTCACACCAAGTGCATTTAACCAGCAATAGTCTGTTCATTTTTTGGCCATATACAAAATCAGGGGCAAGCTGCGCCTGTCACCAAGTGCATTTAACCCTCAATGGTGTGGTTGTTTTCTGGCTAAAGCCTACATCAGGGTGAAGCTGTCACACCAAGTGCATTTAACCAGCAATAGTCTGTTTATTTTTTGGCCATATACTACATCAGGGGCAAGCTGCGCCCGTCACCAAGTGCATTTAACCCTCAGTAGTGTGGTTGGTCAAGCTGTGACACCAAGTGCATTTAACCAGCAATAGTCTGTTCATTTTTTGGCCATATACTACATCAGGGGCAAGCTGCGCCCGTCACCAAGTGCATTTAACCAGCAATAGTGTGGTTATTTTTTGGCCATATCCCAGTCTAATTCTGTCACTAAATCCATACCGGTCACCCAGCGCCTAAATACTAGGCCTCAAATTTATATCCCGCTAAATCTCTCGTTACCGCTGTCCTGTTGTAGCTGGGAAAGTTATTTAGTGTCCGTCAAAGCACATTTTTTGTTCTGGGTTGAAGTACAATTCCCAATTTAGCAATTTCATAATTTAGTGGTTTCTGCTATATCAGAGCTATTTGAAATCTATCCCTAAAAGGGTATATAATATTCAAGGTGCACATTGGGTCATTCAGAATAACTTCACACACACCCGCTACTGTGTATTTTCAAGTCTAATTCTGTCACTAAACCCATACCTGTCACCCAGCGCCTAAATACTAGGCCTCAAATTTATATCCTGCTAAATCTCTCGTTACCGCTGTCCTGTTGTAGCTGGGAAAGTTATTTAGTGTCCGTCAAAGCACATTTTTTGTTCTGGGTTGAAATACAATTCCCAATTTAGCAATTTCATAATTTAGTGGTTTCTGCTATATCAGAGCTATTTGAAATCTATCCCTAAAAGGGTAGATCATATTGAAGGTGCACATAGGGTCATTCAGAATAACTTCACACACACCCGCTACTGTGTATTTCCAAGTCTAATTCTGTCACTAAACCCATACCTGTCACCCAGCGCCTAAATACTAGGCCTCAAATTTATATCCCGCTAAATCTCTCGTTACCGCTGTCCTGTTGTAGCTGGGAAAGTTATTTAGTGTCCGTCAAAGCACATTTTTTGTTCTGGGTTGAAGTACAATTCCCAATTTAGCAATTTCATAATTTAGTGGTTTCTGCTATATCAGAGCTATTTGAAATCTATCCCTAAAAGGGTATATAATATTCAAGGTGCACATTGGGTCATTCAGAATAACTTCACACACACCCGCTACTGTGTATTTCCAAGTCTAATTCTGTCACTAAACCCATACCTGTCACCCAGCGCCTAAATACTAGGCCTCAAATTTATATCCTGCTAAATCTCTCGTTACCGCTGTACTGTTGTTGCTTGGAAAGATATTTAGTGTCCGTCAAAGCACATTTTTTGTTCTGGGTTGAAGTACAATTCCCAATTTAGCAATTTCATAATTTAGTGGTTTCTGCTATATCAGAGCTATTTGAAATCTATCCCTAAAAGGGTATATAATATTCAAGGTGCACATTGGGTCATTCAGAATAACTTCACACACACCCGCTACTGTGTATTTTCAAGTCTAATTCTGTCACTAAACCCATACCTGTCACCCAGCGCCTAAATACTAGGCCTCAAATTTATATCCTGCTAAATCTCTCGTTACCGCTGTACTGTTGTTGCTGGGCAAGATATTTAGTGTCCGTCAAAGCACATTTTTTGTTCTGGGTTGAAATACAATTCCCAATTTAGCAATTTCATAATTTAGTGGTTTCTGCTATATCAGAGCTATTTGAAATCTATCCCTAAAAGGGTATATAATATTCAAGGTGCACATTGGGTCATTCAGAATAACTTCACACACACCCGCTACTGTGTATTTCCAAGTCTAATTCTGTCACTAAACCCATACCGGTCACCCAGCGCCTAAATACTAGGCCTCAAATTTATATCCTGCTAAATCTCTCGTTACCGCTGTACTGTTGTTGCTGGGCAAGATATTTAGTGTCCGTCAAAGCACATTTTTTGTTCTGGGTTGAAATACAATTCCCAATTTAGCAATTTCATAATTTAGTGGTTCCTGCTATATCAGAGCTATTTGAAATCTATCCCAAAAAGGGTATATAATATTCAAGGTGCACATAGGGTCATTCAGAATAACTTCACACACACGCTTCTGTGCATTTCCAAGTCTAATTCTGTCACTAAATCCATACCGGTCACCCAGCGCCTAAATACTAGGCCTCAAATTTATATCCCGCTGAATTTGAATACAATACATTGGGCCAAATAATATATTTGTTGTTGTGGTGAACCATAACAATGAGAAAAACATCTAGTAAGGGACGCGGACGTGGACATGGTCGTGGTGGTGTTAGTGGACCCTCTGGTGCTGGGAGAGGACGTGGCCGTTCTGCCACATCCACACGTCCTAGTGTACCAACTACCTCAGGTCCCAGTAGCCGCCAGAATTTACAGCGATATATGGTGGGGCCCAATGCCGTTCTAAGGATGGTAAGGCCTGAGCAGGTACAGGCATTAGTCAATTGGGTGGCCGACAGTGGATCCAGCACGTTCACATTATCTCCCACCCAGTCTTCTGCAGAAAGCGCACAGATGGCGCCTGAAAACCAACCCCATCAGTCTGTCACATCACCCCCATGCATACCAGGGAAACTGTCTCAGCCTCAAGTTATGCAGCAGTCTCTTATGCTGTTTGAAGACTCCGCTGGCAGGGTTTCCCAAGGGCATCCACCTAGCCCTTCCCCAGCGGTGAAAGACATAGAATGCACTGACGCACAACCACTTATGTTTCCTGATGATGAGGACATGGGAATACCACCTCAGCATGTCTCTGATGATGACGAAACACAGGTGCCAACTGCTGCGTCTTTCTGCAGTGTGCAGACTGAACAGGAGGTCAGGGATCAAGACTGGGTGGAAGACGATGCAGGGGACGATGAGGTCCTAGACCCCACATGGAATGAAGGTCGTGCCACTGACTTTCACAGTTCGGAGGAAGAGGCAGTGGTGAGACCGAGCCAACAGCGTAGCAAAAGAGGGAGCAGTGGGCAAAAGCAGAACACCCGCCGCCAAGAGACTCCGCCTGCTACTGACCGCCGCCATCTGGGACCGAGCACCCCAAAGGCAGCTTCAAGGAGTTCCCTGGCATGGCACTTCTTCAAACAATGTGCTGACGACAAGACCCGAGTGGTTTGCACGCTGTGCCATCAGAGCCTGAAGCGAGGCATTAACGTTCTGAACCTGAGCACAACCTGCATGACCAGGCACCTGCATGCAAAGCATGAACTGCAGTGGAGTAAACACCTTAAAACCAAGGAAGTCACTCAGGCTCCCCCTGCTACCTCTTCTGCTGCTGCCGCCTCGGCCTATTCTGCTGCTGCCGCCTCGGCCTCTTCCTCCGCCTCTGGAGGAACGTTGGCACCTGCCGCCCAGCAAACAGGGGATGTACCACCAACACCACCACCACCACCTCCGTCACCAAGCGTCTCAACCATGTCACACGCCAGCGTTCAGCTCTCCATCTCACAAACATTTGATAGAAAGCGTAAATTCCCACCTAGCCACCCTCGATCCCTGGCCCTGAATGCCAGCATTTCTAAACTACTGGCCTATGAAATGCTGTCATTTAGGCTGGTGGACACAGACAGCTTCAAACAGCTCATGTCGCTTGCTGTCCCACAGTATGTTGTTCCCAGCCGGCACTACTTCTCCAAGAGAGCCGTGCCTTCCCTGCACAACCAAGTATCCGATAAAATCAAGTGTGCACTGCGCAACGCCATCTGTAGCAAGGTCCACCTAACCACAGATACGTGGACCAGTAAGCACGGCCAGGGACGCTATATCTCCCTAACTGCACACTGGGTAAATGTAGTGGCAGCTGGGCCCCAGGCGGAGAGCTGTTTGGCGCACGTCCTTCCGCCGCCAAGGATCGCAGGGCAACATTCTTTGCCTCCTGTTGCCACCTCCTCCTTCTCGGCTTCCTCCTCCTCTTCTTCCACCTGCTCATCCAGTCAGCCACACACCTTCACCACCAACTTCAGCACAGCCCGGGGTAAACGTCAGCAGGCCATTCTGAAACTCATATGTTTGGGGGACAGGCCCCACACCGCACAGGAGTTGTGGCGGGGTATTGAACAACAGACCGACGAGTGGTTGCTGCCGGTGAGCCTCAAGCCCGGCCTGGTGGTGTGTGATAATGGGCGAAATCTCGTTGCAGCTCTGGGACTAGCCAATTTGACGCACATCCCTTGCTTGGCGCATGTGCTGAATTTGGTGGTGCAGAAGTTCATTCACAACTACCCCGACATGTCAGAGCTGCTGCATAAAGTGCGGGCCGTCTGTTCGCGCTTCCGGCGTTCACATCCTGCCGCTGCTCGCCTGTCTGCACTACAGCGTAACTTCGGCCTTCCCGCTCACCGCCTCATATGCGACGTGCCCACCAGGTGGAACTCCACCTTGCACATGCTGGACAGACTGTGCGAGCAGCAGCAGGCCATAGTGGAGTTTCAGCTGCAGCACGCACGGGTCAGTCGCACTACAGAACAGCACCACTTCACCACCAATGACTGGGCCTCCATGCGAGACCTGTGTGCCCTGTTGCGCTGTTTCGAGTACTCCACCAACATGGCCAGTGGCGATGACACCGTTATCAGCGTTACAATACCACTTCTATGTCTCCTTGAGAAAACACTTAGGGCGATGATGGAAGAGGAGGTGGCCCAGGAGGAGGAGGAGGAGGAGGAGGAAGAGGGGTCATTTTTAGCACTTTCAGGCCAGTCTCTTCGAAGTGACTCAGAGGGAGGTTTTTGGCAACAGCAGAGGCCAGGTACAAATGTGGCCAGCCAGGGCCCACTACTGGAGGACGAGGAGGACGAGGATGAGGAGGAGGTGGAGGAGGATGAGGATGAAGCATGGTCACAGCGGGGTGGCACCCAACGCAGCTCGGGTCCATCACTGGTGCGTGGCTGGGGGGAAAGGCAGGACGATGACGATACGCCTCCCACAGAGGACAGCTTGTCCTTACCCCTGGGCAGCCTGGCACACATGAGCGACTACATGCTGCAGTGCCTGCGCAACGACAGCAGAGTTGCCCACATTTTAACCTGTGCGGACTACTGGGTTGCCACCCTGCTGGATCCACGCTACAAAGACAATGTGCCCACCTTACTTCCTGCACTGGAGCGTGATAGGAAGATGCGCGAGTACAAGCGCACGTTGGTAGACGCGCTACTGAGAGCATTCCCAAATGTCACAGGGGAACAAGTGGAAGCCCAAGGCCAAGGCAGAGGAGGAGCAAGAGGTCGCCAAGGCAGCTGTGTCACGGCCAGCTCCTCTGAGGGCAGGGTTAGCATGGCAGAGATGTGGAAAACTTTTGTCAACACGCCACAGCTAACTGCACCACCACCTGATACGCAACGTGTTAGCAGGAGGCAACATTTCACTAACATGGTGGAACAGTACGTGTGCACACCCCTCCACGTACTGACTGATGGTTCGGCCCCATTCAACTTCTGGGTCTCTAAATTGTCCACGTGGCCAGAGCTAGCCTTTTATGCCTTGGAGGTGCTGGCCTGCCCGGCAGCCAGCGTTTTGTCTGAACGTGTATTCAGCACGGCAGGGGGCGTCATTACAGACAAACGCAGCCGCCTGTCTACAGCCAATGTGGACAAGCTGACGTTCATAAAAATGAACCAGGCATGGATCCCACAGGACCTGTCCGTCCCTTGTCCAGATTAGACATTAACTACCTCCCCATAACCATATATTATTGGACTCCAGGGCACTTCCTCATTCAATCCTATTTTTATTTTCATTTTACCATTATATTGCAAGGCTACCCAAAGTTGAATGAACCTCTCCTCTGCCTGTGTGCTAGGCCTAAATATATGCCAATGGATTGTTGCAGTGGTGGCTGACGTGAAGCCTCATTCTCTGCTATGACATGCAGACTGATTCTCTGGTGACATGAAGCCAGATTGTCTGTTACGGGACCTCTCTCCTCTGCCTGGGTGCTGGGCCTGAATTTATGACAATGGACTGTTGCAGTGGTGGCTGACGTGAAGCCTGATTCTCTGCTATGACATGCAGACTGATTCTCTGCTGACATGAAGCCAGATCCTCTGTTGCGGGACCTCTCTCCTCTGCCTGGGTGCTGGGCCTAAATTTATGAAAATGGACTGTTGCAGTGGTGGGTGACGTGAAGCCTCATTCTCTGCTATGACATGCAGACTGATTCTCTGCTGACATGAAGCCAGATCGTCTGTTACGGGACCTCTCTCCTCTGCCTGGGTGCTGGGCCTAAATTTATGAAAATGGACTCTTACAGTGGTGGGTGACGTGAAGCCTGATTCTCTGCTATGACATGAAGACTGATTCTCTGCTGACATGAAGCCAGATCCTCTGTTACGGGACCTCTCTCCTCTGCCTGGGTGCTGGGCCTAAATATCTGACAATGGACTGTTGCATTGGTGGCTGACGTGAAGCCTGATTCTCTGCTATGATATGAAGACTGATTCTCTGCTGACATGAAGCCAGATTGTCTGTTACGGGACCTCTCTCCTCTGCCTGTGTGCTAGGCCTAAATATATGCCAATGGATTGTTGCAGTGGTGGCTGACGTGAAGCCTGATTCTCTGCTATGACATGCAGACTGATTCTCTGGTGACATGAAGCCAGATCCTCTGTTACGGGACCTCTCTCCTCTGCCTGGGTGCTGGGCCTAAATTTATGAAAATGGACTGTTGCAGTGGTGGGTGACGTGAAGCCTGATTCTCTGCTATGACATGCAGACTGATTCTCTGGTGACATGAAGCCAGATCCTCTGTTACGGGACCTCTCTCCTCTGCCTGGGTGCTGGGCCTAAATTTATGAAAATGGACTGTTGCAGTGGTGGGTGACGTGAAGCCTCATTCTCTGCTATGACATGCAGACTGATTCTCTGCTGACATGAAGCCAGATTGTCTGTTACGGGACCTCTCTCCTCTGCCTGGGTGCTGGGCCTGAATTTATGACAATGGACTGTTGCAGTGGTGGCTGACGTGAAGCCTGATTCTCTGCTATGATATGAAGACTGATTCTCTGCTGACATGAAGCCAGATTGTCTGTTACGGGACCTCTCTCCTCTGCCTGGGTGCCGGGGCCTAAATATCTGAGAATGGACTGTTCCAGTGGTGGGTAACGGGAAGCCAGATTCTCTGCTATGATATGAAGACTGATTCTCTGCTGACATGAAGCCAGATTGTCTGTTACGGGACCTCTCTCCTCTGCCTGGGTGCTGGGCCTAAATTTATGAAAATGGACTCTTACAGTGGTGGGTGACGTGAAGCCTGATTCTCTGCTATGACATGAAGACTGATTCTCTGCTGACATGAAGCCAGATTGTCTGTTACGGGACCTCTCTCCTCTGCCTGGGTGCCGGGGCCTAAATATCTGAGAATGGACTGTTCCAGTGGTGGGTGACGGGAAGCCAGATTCTCTGCTATGGAACCTCTCTCCAATTGATTTTGGTTAATTTTTATTTATTTAATTTTTATTTTAATTAATTTCCCTATCCACATTTGTTTGCAGGGGATTTACCTACATGTTGCTGCCTTTTGCAGCCCTCTAGCCCTTTCCTGGGCTGTTTTACAGCCGTTTTAGTGCCGAAAAGTTCGGGTCCCCATTGACTTCAATGGGGTTCGGGTTCGGGACGAAGTTCGGATCGGGTTCGGATCCCGAACCCGAACATTTCCGGGATGTTCGGCCGAACTTCTCGAACCCGAACATCCAGGTGTTCGCTCAACTCTAGTTGCTAGGGATGTTGCTAAGCTCAGACAAAGACATTGCAGCCTTCTCATTGGCCCACAAGCAAGAAGGGAGGTTACTGATGAAAACAAAATCTGGAATATTCGAAGTGCCGATATTCGCGATTAATATTCGCGATTCGAATATTGGCGCCCAACACTAGTGGTGAGGCACACACAAAGCAGGCCGGCTGGGAACTTGACTGGAGCACAGACAGAGAAGACAGACTGATTTAACTTAAACCCAAAACTGAACTGAACTTGGACTAGGAGCACACAGGCAGGATGGAAACAAAAGGTGGAGCATGGCACATAGACAGGAAATAGCGCAGGATAACTCCAGGCAAATCACAGCAGCACTAGGCTATCAAATAACTTTGCTAGTCACCAGGGAACCTAAAGCTCAGCACCCTCTAACTGGAGAAGGTGCCTTAAATATCCAGGGACCTTCAGCCATTGCCTGGGGAAGGATTTTGGAGCGTGCACACTTATCCTTTAAGAAGTCGGAGGTGAGCGCATGTGTCCCCTAAGGGAGCATCAAGCAAGAGCATTGAGGCAGCAGCATAGAAAGTATACTGGCGCAGGGGACAGTAGGAGGGCGGTAGCATGACCTGCAGTCCTAATACCTGTAAAATGAAGTGAATACGCAGGTATGCATCACCATGGCTGAAAATACAAAAGTACAAGCAAATACAATGCAAAAGCACCCTGAAAGATAGATTATATTAACTAATACTATATTCAGCATCGGACTGATGTCCCTTGAAGGCCCATCAAAGGAAATCATTCTGAGGGCCCACCATCTGTGCATAAAAGCCCTCAAGGGCCCTGCTTCATTAGGAGTCTGTTATTGCCAGAGCTTACACTAAATATGAACATTTATATCCAGTGTCGGACTGGGGTACCTAGGGCCCACCAGTAAAATTCATTTTGGGGGCCCACCGTACGGATACATTCAAATATAATAAATAATATAGCAAGTTTTTTATATGAACATAAGCTGGTGTAGGTGCTGTACATGTACTGTATGTATGTAGTGCAGTAAGTCTAATGTGTTATGTGCCACTTGTGCAAGGGGTGGGAGACTAGGGGCCCACCAGTAAAATTCATAAATACTGTATATACTCGAGTATAAGACGAGTTTTTTGGCACATATTTTTGTGCTCAAAAAGCCTCCTCGTCTTATACTCGAGTCTCGATTTGGCCGACCCGAAAATGCCACTGCAGCGAGCGGCCCGGCCGGCGCGTGACTCACGTCACTTAGTAACGCTCCTGCTTCCTGAAGTGGGAGGAGCGTTACTAAGTGATGTCAGTCACGCGCCGGCCGGCCACCTCGCTGCAGTGCATTCATCGTGACAGTGAGTACAGCCGGACATGTTATCAATAGGAGAGGGGACACATAGGGCCATGAGGGGGACCAGCATAAGATGCTATATGTCTTATGCTGCCTTCCCCTCATGGCCCTATGTGTCATAGCACATATCCCCTATAACAGCGTCCTCTACAGATCCACCCCATAACAGTGCCATCCACAGGTCCCCATAAGTGTCCTCCACAGATCCCCCATAACACTGTCCTCCACAGATCCACCCCATAACAGTGCCATCCACAGGTCCCCATAAGTGTCCTCCACAGATCCCCCATAACACTGTCCTCCACAGATCCACCCCATAACAGTGCCATCCACAGGTCCCCATAAGTGTCCTCCACAGATCCCCCACATAACAGCGTCCTCCACAGATACCCCACATAACAGCGTCCTCCACAGATCCCCCACATATGCTACATTTCCCACCCTAGTCTTATACTCGAGTCAATCATTTTTCCCATTTTTTGGGGGTAAAATTAGGGGCCTCGGCTTATACTCGGGTCGGCTTATACTCGAGTATATACGGTAATATAACAAGTTTTTTATATGAACAGAAGCTGGTGTAGGTGCTGTACATGTACTGTATGTATGTATGTAGTTCAGTAAGTCTAATGTGTTATGTGCCACTTGTACAGGGGGTGGGAGACTAGGGGCCCACTTTGCTCAGGGGCCCACCGGGGGATTCCCTTGTACCCCTGTGGGCCAGTCCGAGCCTGTTTATATCCCAGTTCCGCTTCTCCTTTTAGGAATAAATGTATACCCGTGACAGTTTAGAGCAGTCCAATGGCAATGGTGTAAATCCTCTACTTCATATTTCAGATAATCATTGCTTTCCATATGACTCATCACAGTATAGAAGCCATTTTATCAGGAATTGGACACTGCTCAGCAGGTACATGCAGGTGTAATTATTGATTCATGTCGTCTGCTATTTTTAGCAGGTGGCCGTTTTATTGTGAATGTCACTGAAGAGATTAGGATTTCACGCATGAAGTCTTATGGAGCATGAAAGTGGGTTGTCACATTAAAATTGGCATGCCTTGCCTCCTGTAATAGAAGCCTGCGAAATGCTCCAATCAGGGAGTGAGCGGCACCACATTACAGCCTGGATTACATTCCACTTAATTTCATATATAACTGTGAGCAGTGAAGCTGCAACTTTCCAAAGAACGCAATTCAAGTAAAGTAAATCATCTTTTTTTAACATACACAGAAAGGTTTAGGAAAATAACTTTAGTAACAATGATGTGTGCAGATGTCCATCTTCCTACAACTGACTTCTGCGTATTTGCTCTATTCCAAATCAGTGTTCTGCAGAAACCTGGGGTCTCCTAAAGCATGGTTTGAGATTCCCCAGAAGACAGCAAGAGCTATTACTGTTATTGTAAGGATGGCACTGTTTTAGGGTTCCTAACGAGGGGATATGTTTCAAGGAGGTCTTTGCTTACACTGGGCTTAACTGACTGTATAATAGAGTTGCTGGTTGGGCAGAAATTAAAATGACTGATCTGAGACATAAAGAGAGGACCTAGAAATTTGTCTTCCATAGCTCATTTTCTGGTGATCGTATGTAAATCTTAGGGTACTTTCACACTAGCGTTTTTCTTTTCCGGCGCTGAGTTCCGTCCTAAGGGCTCAAATCCGGAAAATAACTGATCAGTTTTATCCTAATGCATTCTGAATGGAGAGTAATCCGTTCAGGATGCATCAGGATGTCTTCTGTTCAGTCTTTTTGACTGATCAGGCTTTTCAGAAAACCGTAGCATGTTGTATTTTTACCTCCGGCCAAAAATCGGGAACACTTTGACTGAATGCCGGATCCGGCCTTTTTCCCATTGACTTGCATTAACGGCGGATCCGGTGCCGTGTGTTCCGTCAAACCGGATCCAGCTTTTGCATGTTAAACCCGAAAAAAAAAGTTAAAGTCCATAAATGGCTGATCCGTTTTTTCCAATGCATTTTTTCATCAAAATCCTGATCAGGATTCAAATGTAATCCGTTTTCACATGTTTTTCCGGATCCGGCGGGCAGTTCCGGTGTCGGAATTGAACGCCGGGTTCAAACAACGCTAGTGTGAAAGTAGCCTTATTCCTTGATATCCATCAGTTTCCCCAGTGATTGTAATCTGTATTTTGGTTATTCAGGCCCTGTGCCCAGTGGTTTTGTTCCCCACTTGTTTCCCAGATACTTTGGTGACTATTTCACAGTACCTCATGTTTGGGTGCATCACTCGCCAGAATCATGTGGCTGCCTTTGTCTGCTGCTAAGAAATGTCATGACTTACATATAAACTACTTCTCTTCTACATATGTGTACCTTGAATCATCTAACAGCAGGCAAGTGAAGACTTTATCGCAAAATTAATAAATGTGGAATTGTAGATGATGCAACAAACAAGCGTAGATGCATGAAATGCACATGAAGAGATAAAAAAGCCCTACCACAAAAAAAAAAATCATCCAAGATCAGCCAAGTACAGAAATATCATATTTAATAGAGTATGTATGATGCCATCCTATAAGTCAATGTTCAACCTTTTAAACAGGCCTTAAAAAATGACTTGGACAATAATTAAGTCAACATCTCATCTGCAGACAGCTGTTTCAGGGTGATTGCCCCTAAGCAGTGCAGAGATTACTGGCTTAAGTGGGTGAGATGCCTAGGTCAGGATTCGGGGGTGCTATATCTCCTTATGGAGAGCGCCTAATCAGTGTGAGGAGTCTAAAAGGCCAGACAACTCTCCTCTGGAATTCTAAGAAGATATTGAAATGAGCTCTTAGCAAGCTCTGCCTCTAATGCCACCAAATGTAAGGTAGATATCCTATAATAAGTCAATGTTCAACCTTTAAAAACAGGCCTTGAGACATGACTTGCCAGTACTCTCTGCTCTGCATTGATGAGGCAATCACCCCGAAACAGCTGTCTGCAGATGAGATGCTGGCTTAATTATTATCCAAGTTATGTCTCAAGGCCTATTAAAGGGTCAAACATTGACTTATAGAATAACTGAGGAAAATTGTAGATAAGTGAGGGGCACTCCGTATATGGGAATAGAATCAGCAAATGGATAATGGCTAAATATTATTTAATCCTGATGTATCATAAAAAGCCAATGCATCAAACAAAAACATTAAAAACATCCATACAATGTAATACCATAAAATACAATAAAATAAATACCCAATGGAAAAGGGCCCTGAAAATTCGCCAGATAATCGTAAAAATTCATAAATCTATGGAGTATTCAATAACACACAATAATATCATATAAAAGACACTGATGATAAAAACATATTAAAAGCATATAAATAACAATACGGATGTAATAATTATAAAAAACGCACAAAAAACGCACATGCGGTCACATTAATATGTTTTTATCATCATTGTCTTTTATATGATATTATTGTGTGTTATTGAATACTCCATGGATATATGATATAACTCAGGAGCTAAAAGTGACTTTTACTCAAAGAATAGTGTTTTATATGGCTCCTATGGAGATATAAAGGACAATAGGATTCCATATCGGGTTTTCATGATGTCCCAATTAGATCAGTCCCACCCGTGGCTGGTCTCTTGGGAAGGTATAAAATGTTGTGAAGTGCTCACTGTCTTTACCACTGAGAAAGGGGTGTATACCCTGAAACGCGTCTGGGCCAGTTGGTACAGTGAGCCATTCCCCAATAAATCAGGAGTCACCTAGAGGAAAAGACTACGGTCGGGGCAATTTTCGCATTTGGATTACTACCTTGTCTCGAACTAGAGGCAATATTACCAAGAAGGATCGATCATTCTACTACTGCTCCAGCCGAGGAGTCACGTGAGACGTCACGTTCGAGACTCCATACCACGTGGGACGCCGCGTTTGGGTAAGATCGGCTGTATCTTCGATTCATTACATCGAGCCAGTGACGGAACAGGGTAAGAGATCCCCTTCACGATCATTGTTTTATCGGATTATCCGAATGAACCAGAGGATTTAATTCGGACAGTACGCAGTACGATATTTCTGACACAGTTAGATCGTGTATGCGAATCATTTGGAGCCTGATACAGGCCGGAGTTAAGAACAAATTCTCCAAGTGTATGAATATCTGCTGCAATTACTCATATTGTGGGGACTGCCGATTATTCGCGAATACGAATTTTTATGATTATCTGGCGAATTTTCAGGGCCCTTTTCCATTGGATATTTATTTTGTTGTATTTTATGGTATTACATTGTATGGATGTTTTGAATGTTGTTGTTTGATGCATTGGCTTTTTATATTACATCAGGATTAAATAATATTTAGCCATTATCCATTTGCTGTTTCTATTCCCATATACGGAGTGCCCCTCACTTATCTACAATTTTCCTTGGTCTATTGGAACGAGAGGTGAGCACCCTTATCCATCCGGTCTATAGGTCGAGTCCCGGTTCCTTTGTTTCTTATAGAATAACTGCCTTACGTCTGGTGGCATCAAAGGCAGAGTTTGCTAAGAACTCATATGCATAGCCTTTTCTGGTATATTTTAATATACTTTTTACTGCATTCTCCTTGTAACAGGATTCATGTTTTTGGTCTTCAGTATAAATACCTAAATTGGTTATTACCTTGGACTTACACTGTTACCATTTAGATCATTTGTTCCACTAGAAATAATGGCACCACTATGTAGTACCCCTAGAGATATCTTATGTCTAAGACCAGTTTTACAGAGGACTTGTCTGCCGTTTTTCTTTTTCTTTTTATTAAAAAAATATACAAATAAAGATACAAATGTACATATAAATATATAAATTATTAAATAAAAACATTATCCTCTGGCAAGCAAACCCACCTGACAGAGAAGAGACAAAAGGGAAAAAAAATCATAATATAAATTTCTTGCCGGTGTACCTAGTAATTCTTTGGATCTTATGTTTCAGTATTATTCAAGGATGGTCATTACTAAAGGGGTTGTCCACCTTTTTTAAGTGATGGCCTATGCTCAGGATAGCATACCACTGGCTGATCAGAGTGGGTCTGAAAACCTGTACCTCCAGCAACCAGCTGGTTTGTGTAGCTAATTCGCACTACACTTCACCATCAACCTTGTAGCAGACAGCGTGCCTTACTGCAGTACTGCTTCCATTGCAGTCGGTGGAAGCAGTGCTGCAATGACGAGCCCTGTCCACTACAAGGTTGACTGTGCTCTACAGCTCCTGGGCCACACAGAACAACAGAACGGTGGGCATGTGAGGTGTTGGACTTCTGCTGATCAGCTAGTGATGGCCTATCCTGGACAATTCCTTTAAAGCCAAACATGGTGACCAAATTCTTAAAAACAGTCTCAGGCTTACTCAAGCTTTTGAAAATACATCCATTTTTAAACTAGATATTTTATAAATGTAGGATAACAAATCTTCAGTTTTAGGTTTGTGCTGTTTTTTTCCAGTTTTTAAAAATTATTGGGGTCATTTATCAAAATTGTGTAAAGTAGTACCGGCTTAGTTGCCATAGCAACCAATCAGATTCAACCCTTCATTTGTGACAACTACTTTGGAAAATTAAAGGAGAAATCTGATTGGTTACTATGGGCAACTAAGCCAGTTCTACTTTACACCAAAATGATCCCATATAAGTCTACCCAAAAAAGACGTTTTTTAAAAAGCAATTTCCAATTTGAGGATAAATTAACCCCTTAAAATATACTCACTAAAGAAAATATTAATATTTCTTATAGCTTCACATATTTTGCAAGTCACCAGTTGTCCTTATTTCTTAAGTCCCGGACAGGACCATAACATATGCACATTACCCACTGCCATCTCTGGGAGTGAGCATTGTCCTTCTCCATTTTCTACAGTCTCTCAGGTGTATAATATAAATGAATGGCCAAAATTGTGATATATTCTGACTGTTATTAAGATAAACAGTGTTGTCCATGAAGCAGCTATTACTACACCAACATCCTTCTTCCACTTTACTTGACTATTGCTGTTGAGGGTAGAGTTAGCAGAACATGAGGAAAAACAAGTGAACGCGTTCTTTGGGAAATAAAAATTGTTCCTAATACATTACTTCACACCTTCTGAAATAATGCAAGCGATGGGACCCTCCACATCAACATACAGATAGCTGACAGAGAATTTAAAAGGGGCTTTGGAGAAATTATGGGTGGTTTAAAGTCTATGACAGGTTGGGTATGTTTTTTTTCATCCACAGCAATCAATACCAATAGATATTTTATATGCAGGCTTGGACTGGCCCACAGGGATTCAGGGGAATCCCCCTGTGGGCCCCTGAGCAAGATGGGCCCCTAGTCTCCCACCCCCTGCACAACTGGCTCATAACACATTAGATTTACTGCACTAAATACATATATTTAATATATAGCACCTCAAACAGCTTATGGTCATATAAAAAACGTGTTAGATTATGTATTATATTTGAATGTATACGTACGGTGGGCCCCCAAAATACATTTTACTGGTGGGCCCTAGGTACCCTAGTCCGACACTGTTTATATGTATAAATTTTAGGACATATCAAGGTTGTGCTCATTTGTAAAGTATGTACTTTTTTTTTGTATTTTTTGCAGATAGTATATAAAGCCCTCTATTGAGTCCATGTTGCTTGCTACATACAATTGTTTTAATAGACCCAAAAAGATAAAATAGTGCATTATTATTGGGAATTATTTAATTGTGCTGAATAAAAGTTAATAATAAGCTGAGATTCTTTAGAATCCTTCAAACTATTGTCATTTACCCTTCATCAGATAATACAGTGTGGATGGGGGTTACTAAACAGCCTTCATATAACTTTCAATCTGAAAAGAAAAGGACAATTAGATAGTAATTACAGAGGGTAATTTAATTTGAAGCAGACAATGAAACAAATCAGGTAAGCCTGGTGACAATACATCAATGCGCTAATTAACATATGTCATGTCACCATTAGTAAGGATAAAGCTAGTCTGAACAAACAGTTCATGTCAAATGCTCAGTAAGACTGCGTGGGCAGAATTCTCATAGGAACATTTCCTTGCACCCCACAGTATGGAATGTACAGCCTTGTAACGCCACAGTAGTATTATTATTTATTATTAAAGCGCCATTCATTCCATAGCGCTCCACATATGAAAAGGGGTGTACATACATAATACAGACAATTGCGCTAAGAATAAACAAGACGAGTTACAAACTGGTACAGAAGGACACAGTAGGTGAGGGTGAAGCTGGTCATGGTGGTATAGAGGCAGCAGGGTCACTGGTTGTAGGCTTGGCTAAAGAGGTGGGTTTTTAAGTTTCTTTTGAAGGATTCCACTGTAGGTGAGAGTCTGATATGTTGGGGTAGCGAGTTCCAGAGTGTGGGGGATGCACGGGAGAAATCTTGGAGGCGATTATGGGAAGAGGTGATAAGAGGAGAGAAGGAGGTCTTGTGAGGATCGGAGATTGCGTGTGGGGATGTATCGGGAAAGTAGCTCAGAGATGTAGGGAGGGGACAGGTTGTGGATGGCCTTGTATGTCTTTGTTAGTATTTAGAACTGAATTTGCTGGGTAATGAGCGAGTGAAAGGATTGGCAGAGGAAAGAGGCAGAGTGACAGGGTGAGAGGTGGATTAGTCGGGCAGCAGAGTGGAGGATAGATTGGAGGGGTGTGAGAGTGCTAGATGGAAGGCCACAGCAAAGAATGTTGCAGTAGTCTAGACGGGAGATGATGAGGGCATGTACAAGCATTTTTGAAGATTCAAAGTTGAGTCAAGTGTGGATTCAGGAGATGTTTTCGAGTTGAAGGTGGCAGGTGGTGGAAAGGGCTTGGATGTGTGGTCGGAAGGAGAGGGCAGAATCCAAGGTCACTTCAAGGCAGCGGAATTGGTTGACCGGGGAGAGTATGCAGCCATTGATCGTGATAAATAGGTCTGTTGGGGGGGTTGAGCAAGATTTTATCCATGTTAAGTTTTTGAAAGTGAGAGGAGAAGGATGATATTGAAGATAGGTTCAGTACGCTGGACCCGCAGGGTATTGCGATTATGAGGTCACGGTTAACGGGCAAGCGAGGGTTACTCACAGTTTTGTAGGAAAACCCTGGGCAGGCATACGGCAGTGAAGGAGAGGCTGGCACAGGAGACCTCTGGGGCACACTCCGTATTGTGGGACCAGGCCTGATGGTGGATGAGGTGCCCTGGATGTTGCAGGTGTTTAATGTGCCTGGGGCAAGGTCCCTTTAAGATTCGTGACGCCAGTGCCTGTAACGGTGGCACACCGATTTATAGTTGTAGTAAATGAGGAACACGATGGTATGGTGAACCAAACTTTGCTTTACTGAGAAACAGTTCAACTTTGTACAGTTTGTTGTAAGCACAGTTCCATATAGCAGGTTCACATCACAACCAGGCTTTCACAATAATGGCAGGTATACTGTTCCTTGCAAGATACTCAGAGGGAAACATCAACACACTCAGATCAGGCTGTACCTTCTCCTCAGAAATAGTGTAAACTGTTCATTAGAACTCCTGTCTGTTCTTATCCCAAGGCCCGGATACCCTAATACTGGCTTTATCCTTGGTATAAATCTTCCTCCCATATTTATGCTTTCTTTACACTTATAATCCTTATGGCCTTCAGCTTACTTGGTTTGCTGGTACACTGGCTCTGCTTGCCTTGTGGGAACTGCAGGTTTCTCCCAGGAGGCAAACTCGTCTCATGGGGTGACTCCTCTGAGTTAACATAGGCTCAGGAAAACTTCAGGCAGGCTAGACTTCTGCACTAGCCTCCTGGTGGCAACTAGAAGCCTGGGCTGTCTAGCTGCATGTCAGGAGGGGGCCCTCAGCATGTCTCTGGCTGGTACCCTCTCACTTCTGTCTCCACAGACTCCTGACTACAGACTCCCTCCTCCCTGTCTGGGCCTGAACATTTATACTAGGGACTCTCTATCTCCCTCTAGTGTCTAGGATGCTACACTACACCCTAATAGGCCTGCTGAACATATCACAGGGGACAATACACATAAAAGCATATAGAAAATACATTAAATTGGATGGTTAAATATACTGCCACTGTCCCTTAGGAGTAGGAGGACAACGTGGCCCAATTGACCCTTGTGTAGTGCCCACGTTTACCTAGTGGGACACTGCATAGGCATTGTGGGATTCTGGATAATAAGGTGGTGATGTCTGGACCAGAGAGGTAGATTTGTGTGTCATCAGCATAAAAGTGATACTGAAAGCAATGGGACTCTATGAGATGTTCCAGGCCGAAAGTGTAGATAGAGAAGAGCAGGAGGGGTCCTAGGACAGAGCCTTGCGGGACACCAACAGAGAGGGAATGAGACGAGGAGATGGTGTGAGAGTGGGAGACGCTAAACGTCCGGTCTGTGAGGTATGATGTGATCCAGGAGAGGGTCGGGTCACTCATGCCAAGAGATGAGAGAGTTTTCAACAGAAGGGAGTGGTCGACAGTGTCAAAGGCAGAGGACAGGTCAAGGAGAAGGAGGACAGAGTAATGTTTTTTGGTTTTGGCTGTTAGTAGGTCTTTGGTGACTTTGGTAAGGGCAGTCTCAGTTGAGTGGTGGGGTTGGAAGCCAGATTTTAGCCGGTCAAAGAGGGAGCAGAAGGATAGGTGAGAGAAAAGTTCAGAATGGACATGTTGTTCAAGTAGCTTTGAGGCATATGGAAGAAGTGATATGGGGTGATAACTGGACAAAGAAAATGGGTCAAGTGAAGGCTTTTTGAGGATGGGTGTAATGTTAGCATGTTTAAAACCAGAGGGGAATAAACCAGAGGTTAGTGATAGGTTGAACAGATGAGTTAGGGCTAGGATAAACACTGTGGTGAGGTTAGGGATGAGGTGGGATGGGATTGGGTCAAGTGCACAGGTGGTGAGATGTGGTCTGGAGAGTAGAGTGGAGAGTCTTTCTTCTGTAATGGTGGAGAAGCGGGTCTTGGAAGAAGAGGACTAAGCAGTTGTGTAGAGGGTCTGTGGGGACTGTGTACTGAAGCTTTCTCTGATGTTGACTATCTTTTGTTTTAAGTATGCGGCAAAGTCCTCAGATGAAATGAGCGGAGAGGGTGGGGGCGCCGTGGGACAGAGAAGGGAGTTAAAAGTGTCAAAAAATGTTTAGGGCTGTTGGCCAGGGAAGATATGAGAGAAGAGAAGTAGGTCTGTTTTGCATCAGTGAGTGAGGATTTTAATATGAAGAGGGATTGCTTGTATGCGGCGAATTGATCTTTAGAATGGGATTTCTTCGATCGCCGCACAGCAGCCCTGGAAGCTGGTCTGAGTTTTTTGGTCAGGTTGGTGTTCCAGGGTTGTCTGTTGATTTTTTGGGTTTTGTTGTGTATGAGGTGGGCAACTGAGTCCAGAGCTGTACTAATTGTGGTGTTATACAGGGTGGTGGCAGCATCTGGGTCTTGGAGGGAACAAATAGTAGACAGTGGCAGAATAGAGTCAGAAAGCAAGCGAAAGTCGAGATGTTTAAGGTTCCTGCGGGGGTGTGCTAGTGTGTGGACCGGGGATGCAGCAGAAGAGACCAGTGAAGAGAATGTAAGTAGGTTGTGGTCGGATAGGGGGAGAGGCTAATTAGAAAAGTTATATAGGAAGCAGAGGTGGGTAAAGATAAGATCCAGAGTGTGACCATCCCTGTGGGTGGCATTGGAAGACCACTGTGAGAGGCCGAAGGAGGAAGAGAATGATAGGAGTTTAGAGGCGGCTGAGTGACAGGTGTCAATAGGGATGTTGAAGTCACTCATGATAATAGTGGGGATGTTGGCAGAAAGAAAGTGTAAGAGCCAGGTGTTAAAGTGGTCAAGACAGATGGTGGCTGGGCCTGGGGGTCGGTAAATGACAGCTACTTGGAGGTTGGAGAGAGAGTAGATGCGAACATCTAGTGTAATGGAGGGTGGCAGTGGAGTTGCAATATAACAAAACAATAACAAATACAGGTTCACTCTGCAGTGGTACTTGTGGTTCGCCGCGGGCATCCTCCACCATATGCATTTTGCTGGGGATCGCCATTAGCAACGGGCCACAAGTGCAGGATTTGCTCCCCTGTATATATGCACGACTGCATGTGGGTTTGAGCACCTCCTGCTAATGCCACCTTGTCTTTTTGGTTTGTATATATAGATTCCTGGAGGTGTATAAACTCCAATTTAAATGTGCCTGTTTTCCATCTACAGGCCACATTTAGGTGCACCTGTGAGGCCTGAACCATATCTGCCAGTCTTGAGTGGGACTCGCAGACTCCTCCCTCCTCCCATTGCAAGCATGGTTACATGCTGGAGGTAACTGGTGAGCTGTTTGTGAGTCGGCCTCATGCTCCTGTAATTTGCCCACTGGCTCCTGGTATTGCCCATACGGCTCAGGTAGGAGAGTGTTAGGTCCCGGGCTACTTGAGAAACCTTGACGTGGTGCCCGGGCTTAGACATGCTCTACACCGTAGGACATGTTGACTAATCTCTCAATTTTAAAATCAGTTTGAGGGTTTAGTGAGACCGCAGAGTGCACCTGTATTTGTTATTGTTTTGTTATATTGTTATATTGATTAAGACATCCGCACTTGTTACCTTGTGTGAGATGTCTATTGTGGTACTTGTGGTTCGCCGCGGGCATCCTCCACCGTATGCATTTTGCTGGGGATCGCCATTAGCAACAGGCCACAAGTGCAGGATTTGCTCCCCTGTATATATGCACGACTGCATGTGGGTTTGAGCACCTCCTGCTAATGCCACCTTGTCTTTTTGGTTTGTATATGGCAGTGGAGTTGGGCTGTAGGAGCAGGTGTCTGATAGGAGAAGACCAACTCCTCCACCATGTTTGCTGCCAGGGTGTGAGTGAAATGAAATCCACTATATGACAGTGCAGCAGGGGAGGAGGTGTCAGAGGGTGTCAGCCATGTTTCTGCGAGACCCAGAAAGGAAAGTTTTTGAGAGATAAAAAGATGAATGTAGGAGAGTTTATTACAGACAGAGCATGCATTCCATAATGGTCCTGCAAGAGGAACCAACGGAGCAGGGGTAAGAGGAATAGTTATTAGGTTTAAGGGGTTGAAAGATTGAAACATTGTTTGCATTTAACTATGTCTGTAATTACCGTACTTTTGGTCCCCTTCTGGTATAATTCAGTATGTGCACTTAAAGAATTGCACTTGAAAGACCAAGGTCTGGAAGACCTAGGAACTTAGATTTATACCACTCAATGTTCAATCAGGTGTGACCAAGAGGGGCGGGGGCTACGTTTAACCTAATCAAGGGAGGACCAGATGCAGGGGTGAAATACAATAGTCAATGTAAACAAATACTCAATAAATCCAGCAGGGAAAGAAACATTAAAGGGAACCTGTCACCATGATTTTGCGCATAGAGCTGGGGACATGGGCTGCTAGATGGCCACTAGCACATCTGCAGTACCCAGGTCCCATAGCTCTCTGCGCTTTTATTGAGTTAAAAAACCGTTTTGAGTGATATGCTAATTACCTCATATGTGTCCTGTAGCCCGAGATGAGTCAACCGGAAAGGAGCCCAGCACCGCCCACGTCCTCCAATTCTCCTCCCTGCTGGGTGACGTCGCATAGCTGGAGCGCCGAAATCTCGCTATGCGCGAGCTAGCGCATGCGTAGTTCGTTCCCTGTGCTGATGCCAGCACAGGGAATGAACATGATGCCGACACTGCGCATGCGCTAGCTCGCGCATCGCGAGATTTCGGCGCTCCAGCTATGCGACGTCACCCAGCAGGGAGGAGAATTGGAGGACGCGGGGCGGTGCTGGGCTCCTTTCCGGTTGACTCATCTCGGGCAACAGGACACATATGAGGTAATTAGCATATCACTCAAAACGGTTTTTAAACTCAATAAAAGCGCAGAGAGCTATGGGACCTGGGTACTGCAGATGTGCTAGTGGCCATCTAGCAGCCCATGTCCCCAGCTCTATGCGCAAAATCATGGTGACAGGTTTCCTTTAAAGTTCATTGCAGACATACCAGGGGATGAGAAGGAAAGATGAGGAGTGTGGACAATATCAGACTCTGGAAAAGCTGGGTGCAGTAGTTAGGTTCAATGCAGACATACCAGGGAATGAGATGGGATGTTTAGCCTTGTAACCCCACAGTATGGGATGTACAGCCTTGTAACACCTTTCAGTCTATTAGTCCTTTGTTGTCCTTTGTTTAGAATGCTGTGCCAGAGATTTCCAGAAAACTTTGAACAGTGTAGAAAGAGGTAAAGATCTCTGTGTTTCTGGAAATTGATGAAGGTTTGGGAATACGGGTTCCAGCAATGTGATCCAATGTCTGTGACACCGAAGTGACATTTTTTGGACCTTCCTCAAGCTGAAGGATATATTTTTTGGAGTCTACTGTATGTTGGCACAATAACTATTGCTTTTGATGGGACTCTGACGCCTATGCTATTTTTGGATTACTCACTTGGTCCCAGTGTTATAGACTTTGATTTCATCTGAAGGAACATACTCCCAGGAATTATCGGCTAGATTCACTATTGGATGTGTAACTTGATTTTGTCTAACTCTTTAATGCACTATGGTCACATCTTTGGTTTGTTTTTTATAATGCACAAAAATTGGGAAGGGGCTTAGGCTACTTTCACACTAGCGTTCGATCGGATCCGTTCTGAACGGATCCGATCATATTAATGCAGGCTGTGGCTCCGTTCAGAACGGATCCGTCTGCATTATATTGGCAAAAAATGGCTAAGTGTGAAATTAGCCTGAGCGGATCCGTCCAGACTTTTACATTGAAAGTCAATGGGGGACGGATCCGTTTGAAGATTGAGCCATAGTGTGTCATCTTCACGGCTGCAAGCAGCGTTCAGGTGTCCGCCTGCTGAGCGGAGCGGAGGCTGAACGCTGCCAGACTGATGCAGTCTGAGCGGATCCGCATCCATTCAGAATGCATTAGTGCTGGACGGAAGCGTTCGGGTCCGCTCGTGAGCCCCTTCAAACGGAGCTCACGAGCGGACAGCCGAACGCTAGTGTGAAACTAGCCTTACTGGAAATGGACAGGGCTTATTGGGAAAGCGGCATGGCTAGTGTTGACTGAATCGAAGTGAAACAAATTAAATTCGATCTGAATTTCAGGAAAACTTCAATTCTCTACAAATCCAAATTTCATGGTAACAAGTTTTATTCGTAAAATGGCAGCTACACATGTTACAAAGTGAAAGTAAGAAGCCCAGGAACGCAATATGACCCATAGCCTAATCTCACCCAATCTCTGCCATTTTACTGTGAACTGAGTAGAGATGAGAGAATTTCTAAAAAATTCGATTCAGCCGGTTCGCCGAATTTTCCGGAACAATTAGCTGCAAAGAGCCTTTATATGGGTGTAGAACACTGTGCCTTGCAGTAACACGCATAGGGAGTCTGCTAAGGGTCGTGAAATAATAATGTCAGTCAGTATGACATGCAGATGACAGGCGTCACTATTAGAATACCTTCAGTCACAGGGCCATAACCGACCAAATAACTCAAGTATTAACTCAGTCTTACTGGTCGATGTTAGTGTACAGAAGAAGCGCACTTTTACATAATAAACTGCAATTCAGGGTCTGCTTCATCAGTAATGGGTGTAAGGAATGAGGGTAGTCATACATAATTGCCCTGTATATGAAGTGGTATCATTTTTTATTGTGTGGGAATAACCTATATTTTTATATTTCTTTTATATTTTGATGTATGCTATATGACATGCAGATGTTTATTTTTACCAGGATACGTTATTTTAGGTATTTAAAAAGAAAACATTTTTAAAATTTGGAAGTCGATAGACTTACATAGACTTACCACGTGTGACCAGAGATTAGAGTTTTTTTCAGTTGTGTCAATTGGAGAGGAGAGGAAAGCCCCAGAAGAAGCGGACAGCGAAACCCGGGTCGGGCAAATAGACTTTATATGTGAGATGAACAAGTGTCGATCTGGTAAGTAAAATAAAATACGTAGTGTTTCAATAACCCGTGGGTATGTCGTGTTCCTTTTAAAGGATAAAAGAGCTGTGATTGCTGGTGGATATTGAGACCGAGGAGCTGGAATTGTTTGGAATCGAGATAAAATCGTCTTGTGGAAGTGTTGCTATGTGTGAACTGTTCATTACTAGAGTTGAGCGAACCGGAAATGTAAAGTTTGGGTTCGTCCTGAACGTTAGGATTTTTGGACCCCGGACCCAAACCCAAATATTTCAGTAAAAATTTGGGTTCGGGTTCGGTGTTCGGCGATTTCTTGGTGCTTTTTGAAAGGCTGCAGAGCAGCCAATCAACAAGCGTTTAACTGTGTGACCTTAGAAGCCATTACAGCCATGCCTACTAATGGCATGGCTGTGATTGGCCAGTGCAGCATGTGACCCAGCCTCTATATAAGCTGGAGTCACGTAGCGCTGCACGTCACTCTGCTGTTACAAGTGTAGGGAGAAGATGCTGCTTGTGATTTCAGTGAGAAAATAGGACTGACTCTGTGATCAGAACTCCAATATAACTCAGCGATCTACATACAGTGGGATCAGTGGCGTAGGGATCGCCATAGCAGTGGCTATGGGGCCCTACGCCACTGGGGACCCGTCCGGACCGCATTCATTTAAAAAAAAATTATTTTTTTTACTAACACACACAGGCCGCCAGGCCCGACCGCCCGCCCAGTGTAGTGGGCGGGGCGCGGGCGGTCAACGGCTCGGGCCTGGCTGAGGGGAAGCCAAGGAGTAGTCAGGTCAGGACTGGAGCAGGCGGGCCCGGGGCGCACTGCTGCACGAGCAGAAGATGAGGTAGGCGGTGGAGGGGGCTGGAACGGGGGCGTACCTGTGGGTTGGCCACTCTGTGAGGTCTACTGTAGTGTGAAGGACCTGCGAGGATGTCACAGTCATGTGATCAATTACAAGAGGGGCGGAGTTTTGTGTGGAGGGGATACTGTTGGTCCCGGTCAATTCAAGTGGCTGCTGAGGTGAGGGCTGGCTGGGGAGTGGGACTGAGTCTGTCACTGTTGCGGTGTGTGTCCAACCGAGGCGGCACGCGGCAGCATCAGTCAGTGGAGACGTGGAGGAGTACTGTAAATGGAGACTAGTGTAGTGTAGTGGACAAGTGGAGACTGTGGAGTTATTTCATCTGTGTGTGTGTGTGGTACATCCGGATCTCAGTCAGCATCTTCCCTAATCCCTATTCACAGACACATATACCTGCTCAAGCCTGGCAGGCGCAGCTGCATTATTTAATACTGTGGTGTGGTAATGGTTAATGGCATTGGTGAAGACACAGCCACATAATCCTATCTGAGGGGTCTGTATTACGGACCCTTCAGATAGGATCAGGGTACTTTCACACTAGCCTTTTTCTTTTCCGGCATAGAGTTCCGTCACAGGGGCTCAATACTGGAAAAGAACTGATCAATTTTATCCTAATGCATTCTGAATGGAGAGCAATCCGTTCAGGATGCATCAGGATGTTTTCAGTTCAGTCATTTTGACTGATTCCCCATAGGAATGTATTAGTGCCGGATCCAGCCTGCGCATGCGCAGACCGGTAAAAATGTGAAAAAATATACAAGACGGGTCCGTCTGTCCGCATAACAAGCGGAGAGACGGATCCGTTCTTGCAATGCATTTGTGAGACGGATCCGCATCCGGATCCGTCTCACAAATGTTTTCAGTCACATCAAAATCGGCGGATCCGGCGGGCAGTTCCGACGACGGAACTGCCTGCCGGATCACACTGCCACAAGTGTGAAAGTAGCCTAAGTGGCTGTTTCTTCCCCAAAATGGCATTAACCATTACCACACTATTAAATAATGCAGCTGCGCCTGCCAGGCTTGAGCAGGTATATGTGTGAATAGGGAAGATGCTGAGACCCGGTTGTACCTCACAGTGAGGTACAGCCGGATCTCAACATCTTCCCTAATCCATATTCACACATATACCTGCTCAAGCCTGGCAGGCGCAGCTGCATTAATTTAAAGGTGGGGCCCATAAAAAAATGTTTTGCTATGGGGCCCAGTCATTTCTAGCTACGCCCCTGAGTGGGATGCGAAAGTTTAGGCAACCTTGTTAATCGCCATGATTTTCCTGTATAAATCGTTGGTTGTTATGATAAAAAATGTCAGTTAAATATATCATATAGGAGACACACACAGTGATATTTGAGAAGTGAAATGAAGTTTATTGGATTTACAGAAAGTGTGCTATAATTGTTTAAACAAAATTAGGCAGGTGCATAAATTTGGGCACCACAAAAAAGAAATTAAATCAATATTTAGTAGATCCTCCTTTTGCAGAAATTACAGCCTCTAAACGCTTCCTGTAGGTTCCAATGAGAGTCTGGATTCTGGTTGAAGGTATTTTGGACCATTCCATCCTTAAAAAACATCTTTAGTTCATACAGGTTTGATGGCTTCCGAGCATGGACAGCTCTCTTTAAGTCACACCACAGATTTTCAATTATATTCAGGTCTGGGGACTGAGATGGCCATTCCAGAACGTTGTACTTGTTCCTCTGCATAAATGCCTTAGTGGATTTTGAGCAGTGTTTTGGGTCGTTGTCTTGTTGAAAGATCCAGCCCCAACGCAGCTTCAGCTTTGTCACTGATTCCTGGACATTGGTCTCCAGAATCTGCTGATACTGAGTGGAATCCATGCGTCCCTCAACTTTGACAAGATTCCCAGTCCCTGCACTGGCCACACAGACCCACAGCATGATGGAACCACCACCATATTTTACTGTAGGTAGCAGGTGTTTTTCTTGGAAAGTTGTGTTCTTTTTCTGCCATGCATAACGCCCCTTGTTATGGCCAAATAACAAAATTTTAGTTTCATCAGTCCACAGCACCTTATTCCAAAATGAAGCTGGCTTGTCCAAATGTGCTTTAGCCCACCTCAAGCGGCGCTTTTTGTGCGGTGGGCAGAGAAAAGGCTTCCTCTGCATCACTCTCGCATACAGCATCTCCTTGTGTAAAGTGCGCCGAATGGTTGAACGATGCACAGTGACTCCATCTGCAGCAAGATGATGTTGTAGGTCTTTGGTGCTGGTCTGTGGGTTGACTCTGATTGTTCTCACCATTCGTCGCTTCTGTCTTTCTGATATTTTTCTTGGTCTGCCACTTCGAGCCTTAACTTGAACTGAGCCTGTGGTCTTCCATTTCCTCAATATGTTCCTAACTGTGGAAACAGACAGCTTAAATCTCTGAGACAGCTTTCTGTATCCTTCCCCTAAACCATGATGGTGAACAATCTTTGTCTTCAGGTAATTTGAGAGTTGTTTTGAGACCCCCATTTTGCTACTCTTCAGAGAAAATTAAAAGAGGAGGGAAACTTACAATTGACCCTCTTAAATACTCTTTCCCATAATTGGATTCACCTGGGTATGTAGGTCAGGGGTCACAGAGCTTACCAAGCCAATTTGAGTTCTAATAATTAGTTCTAAAGGTTTTGGAATCAATAAAATGACAACAACAGTGCCCAAATTTATGCACCTGCCTAATTTTGTTTAAACAATTATAGCACACTTTCCAATAAACTTCTTTTCACTTCTCAAATATCACTGTGTGTGTCTCCTATATGATATATTTAACTGACATTTTTTATCGTAACAACCAACGTTTTATACAGGAAAATCATGACGATTAACAAGGTTGCCCAAACTTTCGCATCCCACTGTACATTTAGTTTTGCAGGTGCAGTGCACAATCTTTTTACCCTGCCTCGAGCCCAGTGACAGAGAAAAATTACTTTTATCCGTCTGTTAGTTAGGTAGGCGGCGGAGGCCATTTTATGCAAGCTCAGTGCACCAGCACAGCATATGTGCATTTGGGACATTCAAATCCAAGCTTGAAATACTGCAATAATAATCTGGTTTAAAAAAAACACACCCTTTTTTGGCAATATACAACATCTGGTGCATTTGCAGGATTAGTCAGTGTGCAATTTAAGCTAGAAATACAGCCATCATTTTCAGGGTTTTTACAAACACCCTTTTTGTGCAAAATACACTATTTTACAGCCCTTGATGCATGTGCACGTGTGAAATTCAAGCGTTATATACTGCTGTCATATTCTGTTAGTAAAAAAAACACACTTTTTGGCAATATACAACATCTGGATTAGTCAGTGTGCAATTTAAGCTAGAAATACAGCCATAATTTGCTGGGTTTTTAAAAACACCCTTTTTGTGCAAAATACACTATTTTACAGCCCTAGCTGCATCTGCATGTGTGAAATTCAATCGTTATATACAGCTTTCATATTCTGTTATTAAAAAAACTACCTTTTTTTGCAAAATACTTAATATTGCAGCCCTTGCTGCATCTGTGATTGTTAAAAACAAGTTTTAAAAAATGGCTTTGAAAAAACAAATTTTTGGGCAATGTCCAACATCTGGTGCCTTTGCATGATTATTCAGTGTGCAATTTAAGCTAGAAATACAGCCATCATTTTCTGAGTTTTTAAAAACAAACTTTTTGGGCAAAACAGCCATTTTGTGCAAAAAACTTAAATTCCGGCCTAGTCTGGATCAGGACATGTGCGATACACCCTTTAGATACTGTGGTTCTATTCTTCTATTAATAAAACACCCTTTTTGGGCAAAATACACAATTTCACCGCCCTTGCAGCATCAGCATGTGTGAAATTCAAGGGTTATATACTGCTGTCATATTCAGTTATTAAACAAAAACCCGTTTTGGGCAAAAAAGTTAATTTTGCTGCCTTTGCTGCATATGCCATTGTGAGATACACACTTTAGATACTGTGGTTATATTCAGTTATTTGAATAACAGGCATTTTGTGCACAAAATTTAATTTCCGGTCTAGTCTGGATCAGTACGTGTGAGATACACCCTTTAGATACTGTGAATCTATTCAATAATTTGAAAAACAGCCATTTTTGGCCAAAAACTTTAATTGCGGCCTAGTCTGGATCAGGGCGTGTGAGATACACACTTTAGATACTGTGGTTATATTCTTCTATTAATAAAACACCCTTTTTGGGCAAAATACACAATTTTACAGCCCTTGCTGCATCCGAACGTGTGAAATTCAAGGGTTATATACTGCTGTCATATTCTGGTATTAAACAAAAAAACATTTTGGGCCAAAAACTTCATTTTGCAGCCTTTATTGCATATGTCATTGTGAGATACAACCTTTAAATATTGTGGTTATATTCAGTTATTTGAAAAACACCCATTTTGTGCACAAAACTTAAATTCCGGCCTAGTCTGGATCTGTACGTGTGAGATACATTCTTTACATACTGTGGTTCTATATTCTGCTATTAATAAAACACCCATTTTGGGCAAAAATCTTTAATTGCGGCCTAGTCTACATCTGTACGTGTGAGATACACTATTTAGATACTGTGGTTCTATTCTACTATTAGAAGAAAAAAAACATTGTGGGCAAAAATCTTAAATTGCAGCCTAGTCTGCATCTGTACGTGTGAGACACACCCTTTAGATAATGTGGTTCTATTATGCTATTAATAAAACACCCATTTAGGGCAAGATCCTAAATTTGAGAAATATGAGGAGAGCGTCAAATAAGGGACGTGGCCCAGGTCGTGGTGCTGCTGGTGGAGCTCCTGTTGCAGGGAGAGGACGTGGTCAATCTGTGCCAGCTACACGCACAAATAAAACTCCTTCCTCAGGTGCGAGTAGGCGATAGAACCTGCAGCAATATTTTGTCAGGCCTAATGCGACTCCACGAATGGTGAGGCCAGAACAAGTACCTGGCGATAGTAGATTAAGTTGCTAACAGTGCCTCCAGTTCCTTCACATTGTCTCCCACCCAGTCTCCTGCTGAAAGATCAGAGTTGGCACCTGCAGCCGATGTCCATCAGTCTTTCACCTCAACCCCTTGCAAATCAGCCAAGCAGTCTGAGCCCCAAGTCATGCAGCAGTCTCTTCTGCTTTTTGATGACTCTGTTAGCAGGGTTTCCCAGGGCTATCCACCTAGCCCTGCCTCAGAAGTGGAAGAGATTGAGTGCACCGATGCCCAACCACTTATGTTTTAAGATGAGTACATGGGAGGACCACCGCAGCACATCTCGGATGATGACGAAACACAGGTGCCAACTGCTCTGGCTTTCGAAAGTGTGCAGACTGACAAGGAGGGCAGGGGTGAAGACTGGGTGGAAGATGATGTGGAGGATGATGAGGTCCTCGACCCCAAATGCAATCAAGGTCATGCGAGTGACCTGTGTAGTTCGGAGGAAGAGGCAGTGGTTGCACAGAGCCACCAGCACAGCAAAAGAGGGAGCAGGGTGCAAAAGCGGAGCGGCCGTCCTTAGACAGTATGCCTGCTACTGCCCATCGGAGCAAGGGACCGAGCACACCAAAGCCAGCTCCAAGGAGTTCCCTGGCTTGGCAGTTCTTCAGACAATGTGCTGACGACAAGACACGAGTGGTTTGCACGCTGTGCAATCAGAGACTGAAGCGAGGCATTAACTTTCTCAACCAGAGCACAACCTGCATGACCAGGCATCTAAGTGCAAAGCACAAGCTGCAGTGGAGTAGACACCTCAAAAACCAAGAAAGGTCTCTGGCTCCTCCTGCTTCCTCTTCTGCTGCAGTCTCGGCCTCTTCATCCACCACTGGAGTGACAGTGCCACCTGCCACTCCGCAAACAGAGGATCTGCCAGCAACACTACCATCTGGGTCACCAAGCATCTCCACAATGTCCCACGGAAGCGTTCAGCTCTCCATCTCCCAAATACTGGAGCGGAAGTACCCCCCTACCCACCCTCGATCCTTGGCCCTGAATGCCAGCATTTCAAAATTACTGTCCTTTGAAATGCTGTCTGGTGGAGACGGAGAGTTCTAAAAGGCTTATGGCTGTGGCTGTCCCACAGTACATCATGCCCAGCTGCCACTACTTTTTCAGGCGTGCCATCCTTCCCTGCACAACCAAGTGGGTCACAAAATCAGGTGTGCACTGCGCAATGCCATCTGTGGCAAGGTGCGCCTCACTACGGATACGTGGACCAGTAAGCACGATCAGGGATGTTATATCTCCATAACAGCACACTGGGTAAATGCAGTGACAGCTGGGCCTGAGGCGGATAGCAGTTTGCCGCATGTCCTTCCACCACCGAGGATTGCAAGACGCTTCAGTTTGACTCCTGTTGCTTCCTCTTCCTACTCTGCTTCCTCATCCTCTACCGGATCCTCATTCCGTCAGCGTAACACCTTCACCACCAACTTCAGTACAGCCAAGGGTAAACGACAGCAGGCAGTTTTAAAACTTATCTGTTTTGGGGACAAATCCCACACCGCACAGGAGCTGTGGATGGGCCTTGAACAACAGACCAATGAGTGGTTGGTGCTAGTGAGCCTCAAGCCCAGCCTGGTGGTGTGCGATAA
Organism: Bufo gargarizans; assembly: GCF_014858855.1. Classification (NCBI taxonomy): domain Eukaryota; kingdom Metazoa; phylum Chordata; class Amphibia; order Anura; family Bufonidae; genus Bufo; species Bufo gargarizans. The sequence goes on from NC_058081.1 coordinate 673,237,990, forward strand.
TGGGCGAAATCTTGTAGCAGCTCTGGGACTAGCCGGTTTGACGCACATCCCTTGCCTGGGGCATATGCTGAATTTGGTGGCGCAGATGTTCCTTAAAAATTACCCCGATATGTCAGAGCTGCTGCATAAACTGCGGGCCGTCTGTGTGCCCTTTCAGCGTTCCAACCCTGCTGTTGCTCGCCTGTCAGCGCTGCAGCGTTACTTCGGCCTTCCCATTCACTGCCTCATATGCGACGTGCCCACAAGGTGGAACTCCACCTTGCACATGCTGGCCAGACTGTGTGAGCAGCAGCAGGCGATAGCGGAGTTTCAGCTGCAGCACGCACGGGTGAGTTGTTCTGCGGAAGAGCACCACTTCACCACCAATGACTGGGCCTCCATGCGAGACCTGTGTTCCTTGTTGCGCTGTTTCAAGTACTCCACAAACATGGCCAGTGCCGATAAATCCATTCTCATCGTTACTATCCCACTTCTATGCCTCCTTGAAAAATTGCTGCTGGCGATGATGGAAGAGGATGTGGCACAGGAGGAGGAGGAGGAAGAGGGATCATTTCGTAGAGTTTCCGGCCAGTCATTCACAAGTGACTCTGATGGTGGGTTCCTGCACCCACAAACGCCAGGTTCACAATTGTCCAGTCAGGGCACAGTTCTGGAGGATGACGAGGTGGATGATGAGGTGGAGGAGATGGAGGAAGAGGAACATTGTTTGCAACATGATGGCACCCAGACCAGCTCATGGCCATCACTGGTGCATGGCTGGGGGATACAGAGGACACAGACGATACACCTCCCACAGAGAACAGCTTTTCGTTGCCTCTGGGCAGCCTGACACACATGAGCGATTACATGCTGCAGTGTCTCCGCAATGACCGCCGAGTTGCCCACATTCTAACTTGTGCTGATTACTGGGTGGCCACGCTGCTGGATCCCCGTTACAAGGACAACGTACCGTCCTTAATTCTGTCACTGGAGCGTGATCGTAAGATGTGCAAGTACAAGTGCACGCTGGTAGACACGCTTCTGGTGGCATTCCCACCTGACAGGGGGGCACAGTGGAAGCACAAGACGAAGGCAGAGGAAGAGGAAGAGGTCGCCAACGCGGCTGGGGCACCGCCAGCACCTCAGAAGGCAGGGTTAGCATGGCTGAAATGTGGAAAAGCTTTGTAAGCATGCCACAACAACCAGCACCACCAGCTGATATGGAACGTCTTAGCAGGAGGCAGCATTTTACCAACATGGTGGAGCAATATGTGTGCACACGCCTACATGTACTGAATGACAGGTCTGCCCCCTTCAACTTCTGGGTCTCCAAATTGGGCACATGGCCTGAGCTTGCCCTTTGCGCCTTGGAGGTGATGGCGTGCCCTGCAGCCAGAGTATTATCTGAACGTGTGTTTAGCACGGCAGGGGGTGTTATCACAGAAAAGCGCAGCCGCCTGTCCACAGACAATGTGGACAAGCTCACGTTCATTAAAATGAACCAGGCATGGATCCCACAGGACTTGTCCGTACCTTGTGCAGAATAGACATGTATACCGGCCTTACCCAGTCATTGTTATACTACAGCGCAATTGCTCATTGTTATATTTTTTATATTTTCCACTCTTTTTGGGTGTACCCTAATAAAAAAAAAATATTAATTTGGCCCTTTCCTTCGATCCTTCTGCTTTAATAACTTTTCCCATATTTCCGCTCGATCAAAATGAAATTTCATCTATTTATCTCCCTTGGATGTGGTATCTCTTTCTCATGCACCCTCTCCGGCGTGGAACCCTGATTCGCCAATAATGTGATCAACATGGTAGACTCAGAAAAGAACATCGAAAGTTGATAGAGAAGAAATCCAAATGGATGGTGGACGTCACGGGGACGTGCTATCAAGCAGAAGTTATCTAGAGTCAACAAATCAGCAGCAGGGCCTTTCCTGTCTAACATTTCCAAATCCAAAATACCCCAGTGACATTTTCTGTAATTTTTTATTAATCATTTAAATAACAGGGCATCTTAAGAGTCCTGTATTGTTATTTATCGTTACTACCTCCCCGAGTCGGGAGTGGGTAATTGCTGAGCGCTCCCTCCTTAACTTGGAAGCTTATGCTTCAATACTTTGTCCCACATTTCCGCTCAATTACATTAAATTTCATCCATTGACCTCCCTTGGATGTGATATGCCTTTCTCAGGCTCCCTCTCCGGCCTGGAACCCTGATTCCCCGCCATCAGTGATCACCATGGTAGGCGCATAAAAGAACATTGAAAGTTGATACAGCAGCTATCAAATTGGATTGTGGACATCACGGGAACGTGCGACATGGTGGAGCTGTATGTGTGCACACGCCTACACGTACTGAATGATGGTTCTTCCCCCTTCAACTTCTGGGTCTCCAAATTGGGCACATGGCCTGAGCTTGCCCTTTATGCCTTGGAGGTGCTGGCCTGCCCTTCAGCCAGTGTATTGTCTGAACATGTGTTTAGCATGATTGGAGGGGGTTATCACAGGTTATATTTCCCAATGTTTTGGGGTAGACCCTAATTTAAAAAATATATATATACATTTAAAACCAAAAAGCAGTGTAGGCTATTTTATGTTATTTAAAGTCATTTCCCTATCCACATTTGTTTGCAGAGCACTTGCCATGCTCTAAACCACATGTTGATGCCATTTGCAACCCTCTAGCTCTTCCCATGACATTTTTACAGCCATTTTTCATTGTCTGTGTCTTTTGTCCTACTTGACGTGTCCTTTTTTTTTGTGGGTGGCATGTTGTTAGAAAAAAGTCCAAGAAATATAGGCTTGTACTTTTATAAGTTTATAATAATTTTCTCTTACTGTAATACTGGCTTATATGTAGCTGTCACTGGCACTGTGACTGGTGGCTGATAGGGCTGGCACTGACTGTTGGTGCTGAGACCACTGGCACTGTGACTGGTGGCTGATACGGCTGGCATTGACTGGTGGTGCTGAGACCGCTGGCACTGTGACTGGTCGCTGATACAGCTGGCAGTGACTGGTGGTGCTGAGACTGCTGGCACTGTGACTGGTGGCTGATATGGCTGGCACTGACTGCTACTGTATCACTGTGACTGGTGTCACTGACTGGTGGTGCTGAGACTGCTGGCACTGTGACTGGTGGCTGATATGGCTGGCACTGACTGCTACTGTATCACTGTGACTGGTGTCACTGACTGGTGGTGCTGAGATGGCGGGCACTGTGACTGGTGGCTAATATGGCTGGCACTGACTGCTTTTACTGTGACTGGTGGCAATGACTGATAGCTGGCAATTACTGCTGGCTTATACGGCTGGCACTGACTGGTGGTGCTGAGACCACTGGCACTGTTACTGGTGGTTGATACAGCTGGAACTGACTGCTGACACTGACTGGTGGTGCTGAGATGGCGGGCATTGTGGCTGGTGGCTGATAGAGCTGGCACTAACTGGTGGTGCTAAAACCACTGGCACTGTGACTGGTGGCTAATATGCTTGGCACTGACTGGTGGTGCTGAGACTGCTGTCACTGTGACTGGTGGCTGATACGGCTGGCACTAACTGCTGGCACTGACTGGTGGTGCTGAGACCACTGGCACTGTGACTGTATTCTGATATAGTGTCTCCTTGGGAGCCGCATGCATTTGCCCGCAGTCTGGTATTGTTGTCAACCACAGGTGAGGGCTAGTATCTTGCCTCACGTGTGGTTGCCGCTGGCAACTTGTGGTTGTTGGGCAGTGGAGCAGCCTGAGCTGGTTGCTGGGCGGCTCGCTGTCCATGCATGCGGTTGTCTTTGGCAACGTGTGTTTATGTGTGCACTTTCCTTGTCTGGTGTGCACAGGGTTTATTGTGTGTATTCCCCTTTTATTTGCTGTCTTCCCTTCCCTGGTGTGTGAAGGGTTAGTAACATAGTAACATAGTACATAAGGCCGAAAAAAGACATTTGTCCATCCAGTTCGGCCTGTCATCCTGCAAGTTGATCCAGAGGAAGGCAAAAACCCCTGTGAGGTAGAAGCCAATTTTCCTCACTTTAGGGGAATAAAAATTCCTTCCCGACTCCAATCAGGCAATCAGAATAACTCCCTGGATCAACGATCTCTCTCTAGTAGCTATAGCCTGTAATATTATTACGCTCCAGAAATACATCCAGGCCCCTCTTGAATTCCTTTATTGTACTCACCATCACCACCTCCTCAGGCAGAGAGTTCCATAGTCTCACTGCTCTTACCGTAAAGAATCCTTTTCTATGTTTGTGTACAAACCTTCTTTCCTCCAGACACAGAGGATGTCCCCTCGTCACAGTCACCGTCCTGGGAATGAATAGATGATGGGATAGATCTCTGTACTGACCCCTGATGTATTTATACATAGTTATTAGATCTCCTCTCAGTCGTCTTTTTTCTAAAGTGAATAACCCTAATGTTGATAATCTTTCAGGGTACTGTAGTTGCCCCATTCCAGTTATTACTTTAGTTGCCCTCCTCTGGACCCTCTCCAGCTCTGCTATGTCTGCTTTGTTCACTGGAGCCCAGAACTGTACACAGTACTCCATGTGTGGTCTGACTAATGATTTGTAAAGTGGTAGGACTATGTTCTTATCACGGGCATCTATTCCCCTTTTGATGCAACCCATTATCTTATTGGCCTTGGCAGCAGCTGCCTGACACTGTTTTTTGCAGCTTAGTTTGCTGTTTATTAAAATTCCTAGATCTTTTTCCATGTCAGTGTTACCGAGTGTTTTACCATTTAGTATGTACTGGTGACTTGCATTTTTCCTTCCCATGTGCATAACTTTACATTGATCAGTGTTAAACCTCATCTGCCACTTATCTGCCCAAGCCTCCAATCTATCCAGATCCCTCTGTAGTAGTATACTGTCCTCTTCAGAGTTAATTACTTTACACAGTTTAGTGTCACCTGCGAAAATTTATATTTTACTATGCAAGCCTTCTACAAGATCATTAATAAATATATTGAAGAGAATAGGGCCCAATACTGACCCCTGAGGTACTCCACTAGTGACAGTGACCCAATCTGAGTATTTACCATTAATAACCACCCTCTGTTTTCTATCATTGAGCCAGTTACTTACCCACTTACAGACGTTTTCTCCCAGTCCGAGCATTCTCATTTTATATACTAATCTTTTATGTGGTACAGTGTCAAATGCTTTGGAGAAGTCCAGATATACGACATCCATTGATTTGCCGCTGTCAAGTCTAGAACTTACCTCCTCATAGAAACTGATTAAATTTGATTGACATGATCGATCCCTCATGAAGCCATGCTGATATGGCGTTATTTGCTTATTTCCGTTAAGATGCTCTAACATCTCTCAGAAAACCTTCAAACAGTTTACCCACAACAGATGTTAAACTTACCGGCCTATAGTTTCCAGGCTCTGTTTTTGGACCCTTTTTGAATATTGGCACCACATTTGCCATGCGCCAATCCTGTGGGACATTCCTAGTCTGTGAGCACTGGGTGTGTCTGCGTGGGTGTGGCTACATGGGCTATTTAACCTCAGTTGAGACCTGAGTTCTGAGGGGTACTCCAGCCTTGTTGTAAGCTGGAGGTACTCTCCTGGTCCCATATACCATCTGCCAGTGAGGGCCACCCTTGTGGTCATAAATTGTGATACTATATGTTTATGTTTTATTTCAAATCTAAAAAACAAAAAAAAATAGACTGCTGCAGAGAGGATATCCTTTGCCCCTTTTAAAAGAGTCCTTCCAATATGCAGAATCAAGAAGGAGGGAGGACCTCCTGCTACCAAAACATAAAGACATCTCGGGTGAGGGTCAGATTCGCCTTATTTCCACCTTCGATTCTAGCAATAAGGAAGTAATGTCCATTTTGAAAAAAACACTGGCCAGTACTAACAATGGACCCAGATCTAACGCAGGCGATCAGGGAATACCCCCAAGTGACCTATTGCAAAGGAAGAAGCCTACGGGACCGTCTGGTCCATAGCCATTTTGAAGGCCCCAAAAAAGAAGGCACTTGGGTGGACCGAAAGCTCGCTTTTCTGTACTTGAGGTACTCCCACTACCTGAAAGAAAAGGTGATTGGGATAAAAAGATTCTGAAAAAAGAGGCCTCCTGGATTTATCGGTTTCAGTCCCAATCTCCTTTGGGTCTGAACGAAAGACTAAATTTTACATGTTTCATCTAAAAAAAAAAATCTGTTCTTCTAATATCTTTCTTTCCGTCGGTAGTAAATTTTAATTATCGTTTGGTATGTAGCCCTTTAACTGGATAAATCGATGCGTAAAGCATCCCTTCTTGTAGGTGACTCTAGTATCTGATCACCTCATCTTTATTAAGCTTTGTGTCATCTCCTTTCTCCCTTTTTTGGTATCTAATGTTTAGGGGACGACACAAATGACTAATAATCTATTCTTTCAGATATGATCTTGTATATATATTTTTCCTAGCAAAAATAACCAATTTGATGAGGTCCCTTTGCCCCTTCTTCTTCTTCAATATGACCCCTGCTGGAGGGTGGAGAGCCATTAATTATCATTACAACCTGTCCCCATACCTAATTAGATGGTCCCAATTGCTGAAGGGCCGCCTGAGAGGGTTTTGAAGCGACTGTGAGCATCCAGGGAGCACCTCTCCCGATGATGCGTTCCATTCCTGCGTTCCACCCGGCACTGTCAACTGGCATCACGTCACTTCCGGTTTCACTGTGCACCTCACCTTGCGTTCCATAATACCGGAAGTGACTCTTTTACAGTGATTTGCGTTCCAGCATGCGTTTCAGGGGCCGGAACTGGCTCCTGAGCGTCCAGAAACTAGCTCTGGATGGCGCGATCTTTAAATAGCCGGCGATTTTTAAATAGCCGGCTCCTCCCCAACAGGGGTCAGCTCTGGACCTGCAAAGCCGATTTTTTGTTTGGATAAACCCCTACTTCTCCCGCCTGTAAGTGTAACTGTTTTTTGTCTTCTCTAATTACTTCATATATGTAAGCCTGTGGGCCCCACTAAAAACGATGTATACCCTTATATACTGTCCGTAGGCATGCTTTACTTTGGCACTATTATACTACTCTATCAACTTGTTTAACTTAATGGTCTAGCCTGGGCAATTATATGATATACTTAATGCTATGGGCCTTATTGGAGTTGGCTATGTGTGTCCTTTGTGCGGCGTTTAGGCATTCCTTGCCTTCCACTGACAGGCCTCGTTTCTAGTTACGCTTTTTATTTACTTACCTCTAATCTGTTTATGGTTACATCCCATTGCAGCTCGGCTAGTTTTAGACTCCTGTTTCTCCGCAACCAGGAGGAACAGGTGGTCTACCCAGCTCCTATTTCAGGGATCGGCGGAGGGTGAGTAGGGATACGAGGTTCCTGAGCATGGGCCCTCCTACCTTCAAGGTCGGCTCATGCAGCTAGGAGTTAGGGTCGGATTAGGGATGCGTTAGGAGGTGACCTGCTCCCTAATTCTGTCGTCCTGGCCGAGCGGCCATTAACATCTTCCGGCATCGCACGGCTGAGGGTTTTCCCCATCCTCAGCCATGACATATAGCTGGCACTAACTGGTGGTGCTAAGACCACTGGAACTGTGACTGGTGGCTGATAGGGCTGGCACTGACTGCTGTCACTGTGACTGGTGACAATGACTGGCTGGCAATGACTGCTGGCACTGACTGGTGGTGCTGGCTAATACTGCTGGCAGCAGCTACAGTGTGTATCTGATTGCAATTTCTGTCACTCTGTGCATGTAATGGCGATGCTTGTTATGCACAAAATGACGCTACTCCAACTGACACAACACACCATAAGAGACGGTTATTGGCCAGCGGCGCAGTTGTTAGGATGGTGTGATTGCACGGCTCCGTGCTGTGGGCGGTCCATATGGCGTGTGGTGTGCCGTGTGTTTATTGGCCTGCAGCGCAGTGCTTTGGGTGGTCCCTGCAGTATGTGGAAAGTGTGCCGATTGGTCTGTGCGCCGCCCATGTGCACTTCACTAATTAGCACACATGCAAGGACACCAGCCCTGAGCACTCACACACTCACACAGGCCTTTTATTAGTATTGAAAAGTAAATCAAAGTTATAAAACTAAGTCCTGACCCAAAAATAATTGTCTAATTTAAGGCCTCGTTCACTTACGTTTGACATTTGCAAAAACAACAGTTCGTGTTTCATCCATGAAGATGTCAGTGAAGGATTTCCTGTTTGGTCCATGTGTCTGTTTTTTGCCCTCCTTGTGTCATCCATATTCCACGAACACTGCTAGGCTGAAAATTAATTTCAAAAGCATCTCCTATCAGTGGTCAGTGAAAAATGAACCTAACACGGACCAAACACAGATGCCATCGGTGTTGCTTTTGTGATTTTCACAGACCCGTAGACTTCAATTCAGTATGTGTGATCTGAATTATGGACCAGTAGTTTATATCTCTGTGATTTTTTTTCAGTGACCCAAAGTCAGTAAAAAATACTGTACTGATACAAACATTATAAAATCAATACGTATGTGTGCTGTCTGCACATGTTAACATGGCCTGAATAGAAGATAGAACTTAAAGGGATTGTGATAAATGTACTATCGCTGGAAGTCCGATCATTCTTAAGAACAGGGATGCCGAGGCCTCCTGTGGCTGTATAGTGAGGAGAAGTTTGAAAGAAGTGATGGTCAATGTCACGGTCCCTCCAGTGACAGAGGTTAGAAGAGCTAAGAGACTTGCTGCACTTTAGGTCAACTGACAGCCTATCTGTTTTCACTTGTTGCAGTGTTGTTGTTAGTAATTACAACACCTCTTGTCTCAGGTGTAGCTTGTGGTCATTACTGCTCCTCTATTTAGTCTGGACTCCCACTTCATACCATGCGGTTGATATTCTCTGCCTGGAGTTGGAAGAGCTGGTGTGTGGTCCCCATCTGAGCTCCTGCTCATCCATTTTCTATTGAAGATAAGTATACTTCTCTTGGTATTTTGTTGCTCCTATTTGCTTGTTGTTTACTAGGCCTCAGGGAGATGCTGGTTCGTTCATCTGGGAAGGAACCAGTAGTCTCAGACCCTGTCACTAATCCTAGGGATTTTCAGGGTTACTAGGGCCTAGGTTTCCGGTGTATGAATATTCCCACCTTCAGGGTCTATTCATACTGACAGGAGTCAGGGCTAGCTTTAGGGTTTCCCTAGGTGGTCACAATTTCCCTTTCCCAAGCCTTGAGGCCTAGTTCCTGGTCATTTTCCTTCTTTTGTCATTCTAGTGTTCCACCCCTACCCCTACACTATGACAGTCAAGCATTCAAAGTTTATGGGACTGAAATAAAATAAAATACCGCGCTTGACCATTATCACTGCATTCAAATTTCTCCTCACCATGGTCATGTAATTAGAAGGAATTGGGGGCTTCAGAACCCTGTTCCAGTGATCAGTTCGGGATCCCAGGGGTGGGGTCCCCAGTGATGAGACATTTATCACTTTGCCTTTGGCTGTTGATAGGTGATAAATGTCTATAGTGGGACTGCCCCTTTAAAGTTTATATAGACAACATGTAGGTAAACAATTAATAAATTAAGAAGTAAAAGGAAACATTGCTAAAGCAAATACAACAAAAATACCTTAATTCTCCAAAAGATACAGAGGGACATCAGAATAGGAAACCGAATAAGCTACTGAAAGCTGTGTTGTTGATTCTGTGTGATATGTTTCTCTTGTCTGGTGGGACCAGTCCATCCTAAGTCTCTAGTGATCCCATAGGTACTGAAGTGTGTCCGCACTGGATATTGTTAGAACTGGAAGGGCTGCTGGACAGTCTGAGATAAGCTGCTTAGAATAAGTAATCTTTTCATTTTCGTGACAAAGAATCAGTTTTATTGATTATATGATATTTTTAACTGAAAGGATGACTGTACTTCAAATAATGTCAATCCAAGTGGCAAGTTGAGAAACGGAGTATAAGCTTTTGGCAAAACTTCTGATTTGTTTCTGAGAAAAGTTTCTTGGCATTAATAAAAATTGTTAAAAAAAATACACATAACTTGTGAACAAATTATGTATTGATCTGTATCCTTTGAAAATAACTTATTACTAGGCCAGTGTGAGAGAATGTATATTACAGTTAAAGTGGACATTCAGTCATGAGCTCAAAATCAACATGTAGGTCAGTACCTGCTATTTATTTTCCTCTCTGTAAGCTTCATTAGGACAGAAGTGTTTTCTGTGTTGGCAGTTTAGTTACAGTGGCAAAAGAGAGTCTGAGGTAGTCTGAGACACACCTCCTGTCTCATCATTGGTTTGGTCTGTTCAGGCTCCACCCCCTCCCTCCACAGCTCTGCTTCTTCAGATTTGCTGCTGCATATAAACCCAAGTTTAATGCAGGCTCAGAAGGAAGTCAGTGCAATACTACAGAAAATGATCCTAAGTATAGTGAAGCTTGGAGGTCACTTTAAATCCCAAGTCAAAATGATTTTTGATCATTGAAATATATTTTCTGTGGGGTCAGAACCTGGCCACGCTAGATGGCAGATGTTTCAGAGCTGTGTTCCCACTGCTGGACAGCAGAAAACAGCCTTATAACAGTCCTTTTGCAAAATGGTCAAGACTCAGACTAAAGAGACTAAAGAGAAGACAAGAGGCACCCAGTGCCGCCCCTAAAGCTGGGAGCATGCAACTTGAAGATGCACCTGCACCAAGGCCAGTAGAACCCCAGTCAGATGATTTGGGAGACAAGAGCATCTCTGACCGGCATTGGAATTTGGACTTCAGCAATCTCCAGAGGCTTCTTGAAGAAAACTCTGACTCATGCTCTAACACCCATTGCCTTGAAGCTGATGGAGATCAAAGCAGACCTCCACCAAATCAGTCTCTGGAGCTCTCGTAGTAAAAACTAATCTCCTTCTCTGCAGCAGTGAGAGAGAGAATGGCAGGGTAGTGCATACAATCAAATCAAGCTTGTCTCCTCTAGGAGGAACAGGAGAACCATAGCAAGTGGAAAAATTTGCACATTCAGGGCCTGGCAAAAGCCCACAATGTGGAGACTCTTCCCTCCATTGTAAATAAAGTATTCTCTGACCTCCTTGGCCCAGATAGAGCATCCAGATCATAGTCCTGAGATCACATAGTGACTTAAAGCCAAAACCCCTGGAGGAAATGTGGCCTCATGATGTGATTTGTGACGTCCTCAATTATTTGGAAATGCTGCAATACTATCTACAGCCATAGATAAACTGCATTTCAAGTTCAAGGGGTCATGTCTGACTTTGCTTCAGGACTTAGCATTCATGTTGCAAAAGTTAAGAAAACTGTGCCCCCTGACAGATGTTGTATGCACTAGGAAAATTCTCTATCGATAGCTATTCACATTCGAGTTCCTGATCTCCAGCAAGCAAGAAAGAAGATTATTATAAGATCTCCAGAGAATCTCCCCTCAACATGGCACCAGCTCTGCATGGAACCAATAGAAATCTCTAGTCTTGGCTCCCTCTGTGCGGAGGGAGATCTCCCAGAGTCCCCCCCCCCCCCCACACTGGAGATATCGATAAGCCAAAGTCGCTGAAGATCAAGAAGACATACACAAGGCTCTCTCACACTTGACTTTTCAGTTTTATGAACTCAGTATAGTTCACTGTATTAACGGTGACCTTTTTTTTATGACCGCTACTTTCTAATAGTCCAGAAAGTTGGGACCCCTCTCCATTCTGGCCTGGTTGGCTCTAACTGGCAGGGACTATAAAGGTCAAACCCTACTTACTTTTACTTTTATGTACTTGTATTATCATTAGTTCATACATACCTGGCGATCCTCTTCAATCAGGACATATGAAGATCTCCCTTTTCTCTCTCCTTTCTCTTCATTTGTGATTACCTGTTTTTCTGCATTTTCTTGTGTTCCCTACAAGTTGTGGTATGACACTCTCTGCACAGCTTGGAGTCCTTCTCCTTAATAGAATATATACTGTAAAAGTTGTCCTAGTCATCATGAATATGTATGGAGTGTGATTACCTGACTGTCTCTGGGCCACCTCTCAAGTACAGTCCTGGTGTTTCATTCTCAGAATCTATGAGAGTTCCACTGGCAAAACCGATGTATGACACATCCACTCGGTTTACCATTTCATGGGAAAATCCTTTCAATACAATCTATAAACATTTGGCCAACAATGTCTACAAGCTGAAAAAGGCTCAAAACACAGGGCAACCTGGAAAACATATGTCTGGGTTTATTATACTTCATGCATTGATACATTTCAAATATTCATTTTAAAGGGGTTTTCCAAAACTATTAAACATACAAAAATGTACCTAACTCTGTTTGCATGTTTCACAGACAATGTCACCATAGCACAAGTATATATTTATATATATTTATTTATTTTTATTTTCCATCTTGTACAGTTCTGTGCTGGACCTTTGTTTTGTTGCTGACAGGGCTTTCTGTGCATGGCATTACCAATCTGAAAGACTACAATTTCCATGATTTTGCAGCTGCATTCAGGCCCTAGCTAGTGTATAGGAGAGAGGTCAAGATCTATAGTAGCCTGTGAAAGTTGCAGGCAGAAAGTTTTGCAATGCAGATCAGAGGTCTGCCATCATGATTCCCATTCAGTGGGAAACTGTAAGCCGAGTAGGAATAATTGCACTAGGACAGTTCTTTTCTATTTTATGATAATTTCTTCAGCTGTTACTTAATTGTATTGTTTACAATCTGAAAAATATAGACATATTAGAAAAAGGATATGTTTTAATATGTTTTAGTATCTGGTTCTAATTATTAAAAAAATATAGGTGCCACATTCCATCTAATAGTGATTATTATCCAATTGAAAGTCATCAAGCTCATAGTAATCTAAAGCAGATATTATGATTTGTTATGTCCTGATCTGATTTGGCACAGGATATAGAAGTTTATAATATTTTATGTAATTAAAATGAGAAAAAAAAAATCAAAATCAGCAGATAGAATTGTACTTTATGATAAGATGTGTTACAACTAGGCTTTCAATCACCCGAGCAAAGATTCTGTTCAGTGCCCTGGCCCTACACCAAAGGGGTAAGATAGTGCTGTAATTATTTATTGTCTTCACATACTGTATAACACAGAACTGTTAGGCCCCTTGCAGATGAGCGTGACAGATTCAGTCCAGATGCGTTGCAGGCGGGTTCAGGGAAACCTGTGCGAGTTCGCACAAAATTTGTCTGCGATTGCGTTATGTTCCGTTTTTTTCCAATTGAGTGCAAAGTGTTTTAATGCGTTTTGCACGCACGTGATAAAAAACTGAATTTTGGTACCCAGACCCAAACCCAAACCCGGACTTCTTCACTGAAGTTCGGGTTTGGGTTATGTGTTCTGAAATGTTATTATTTTCCATTATAACATGGTTATATTGGAAAATAACAGCATTCTTTAATACAGAATGCTAATTAAAATGTCCATTGAGGGTTAAAAAATAATAAAAAAAATAACTCGCCTCATCCATTTGATCGTGCAGCCGTTATAGTCTTCTTTTTTCTTCTTGCAGGAAGTTGCTTGAAAAACGCATAATATAGAACATGCTTGTACGATGCGTGAAAAATATCGCTCATGTACAGAGCCCCATTGAAATGAATGGGTCAGGATTCAGTGCGGGTGCAAAGCGTTCACGTCACGCATTGCACCTGCGCGAAAAACTCGCCCGTGTGAAAGGGGGCCTTACTGTCACATTGTTCTTCTGTTCTCCTGGTCATGAAGAATTTCATCTGCTGCCCAGAATTTAAAAACACAATACCTCCTGAGACAAGGAGAGAAGGAGACATCCAGGGAGCAGTAGAGATATGAGGCATGTCATGTGGACTTTTTGTTATTGCAAAAAAAATACATACTCACCATTTCCACTTGCTTGTGAAGAGGTCATCGCAGCCATCTTGATTGTAGAAACCGGGCTAAATCATGCGCAGTGTTATGATGAAGCCGTCACACTGGCTAGGCAAGGCGGTGACATGGTGGTATCACAAGTCACCGCACACGGTTTTTTTAATCAAAATGGCCGCGATGACAGATGAGTGTGTAATTTTTTTTTTTATATTGCAATTTCAGGAAAAATAGATTTGTTACCACAAAGCGCGGAAATGTCAACTTTGTGGCGAATCAACTTTTTCCTGAAATTCGGATCTAAGTGAATCAATTTACTTTGATTCGTTCATTTCTAGTCAAGGCACAAGCTCTGGGCACAAAGTGTACTCCAGCTGCTGTTGTGGGATTCTGCATTGGTAGAGGGCATCCCCTATCTGACCCACAGAGGCACTATGGTGTTGATAGACTGAAGCAGAACCTTCTGTAATCAGTGAAGTCCCTCATCCTCAATGAGATTCCAATGCACTGGTAGAGCAGGCCTGCTTAAAAATTTTAGACTTAAGAAATAGAGTCAATATTTCGAATAGTGTGTCCTGGGTTACTGAAAAGAATCCCCAATCTTTACTTCTGCATATGAGACTGACAGAGATGCATTGTATGGACAAAAATATTGGAACACATCTCTTAATCATTAAAGAGCTTGTCCGCTGTGGGGGCGGGAGTTTGACTCCCAACTTTCCCGCTGACCAGCTGTATTAGGAGACGGCGTGCGCAGTGTGCACGTTGCGCACGTGCCATCTCCCTTCTCTCTTCCTGTCCACTTCTGCTATCCCATAGACATACAGAAGAGAGCAGGACAAGAGTAGGGAGGAGATGGCACGTGCACACTGTGTGTGCCGTCTCCTTAAACAGCTGATTGGCGGGGTGACAGGTGTCTGACCCCCGCCAATCTAACATTAATGAACTATCCTAAGGATAGGTCATCAATAGAAAAACCCTGGACAACCCCTTAAAACTTTCATTTGGTCCCATTAGCACAGATGTATAAAACTAAGCATTCAAGATCTAACCATGCAGTCTTCCTTTAGTAAGCTTTCTCTATCCCTTCTTCTAGCTTCCTTCAGAAAATTGTGAAGATAGTCCCTATTATGCCTTACATCCTTGGCCTGTTCTAAAAACATCTGCATATTCATCCAATTTCTCCTGAGGTGAAGGTATTGTTCCTTCATTGTGCCTTTCCTAAGGGAAGGTTGCTTAACCAATACCAATAACTAAGCTGGACCTATTGTAATATACGGGATGTGTTTTAATAACTGCCTTATGAATACAGTATTTCTTAAATAAGAGCGTTGTGATCATTAGAAGGGCCTCTGAGAAGGTGATGTCTGTTTTTGTCACTTTTGCAATTGTGCCTATAATTTGCAATTGAGGCATACAAGTTTTAGAGATACGGCTGGCCAAGTCATGTCTAAGTGTGAAGGGTGTCTTAATCTTATTCCTCTCACGGCAGTAAAGTCTAAATAGCTTAAATAACAGTCCTCCGTACTGACTTTGCTCAGCAATGCACATTTTCAAACCTTTTTGTCTCTTTCTTGTAACAGCGGCTGCTGTGCCCCGCTGTTCTCCTGCTTACCGCCGCGGCCCTGGGTGCCGTGTTCAGCGGTGATCTGCTTCCTGTTCTACCCCATTCACCTCTAAAGTCCTGGGCTCTGTCCTTGCAGGTACTGTTTGTTCTGGGATCCGCTCCACAGTTTCCTTTCAGCCCTGGCCACAGCATGCTTGCTGCTTCTTCCCTGCAGCACTTCCTTAAGAGCCAGCACGTGTCACTTCCTGTGCTTTATGGGTTAGATCATGTTACCTCGATGACCAATCCTAGACCTCCTGCGTGTATATAAGTGACTCAGCCCCTTCCCAGATACCTGAGTGTCAAGGTCCTTGTGTCCTGAAAAGGTTGCTGATTTCTCTGCTTGTGTTTCTGTGTACCTGACTCATGTTTGTTTCTGGACTCCGCTATCTGTTTGATCCCTGCCTGCTTGCCTTGACTCTCCTGTTGCCGATCAGGACTGCCTGACCTGTACCTGTGCCGCCTGCCCTGACCTATTGCTTTTTTCACTTCACCTCTGCCTTATCCTTTGGTTCTGCACTGTTGCTCCTGGTTATGACATGGCCTGCTGACTACGTCTGTACCTCTGGTACTTCCTGGTCCACCTGGACCAGCTGCCTTGTGTGCTAATCCTTCTCAAGAGGTAGCGACTTGGTGTTCCTCTTGGGAAAGCCTATCCCCACCTTTAGGGGTACTTGAAAAATGAGGGGTTCACTTAGACAACGCCCTTAGAGGAGGTAGGAAACGTGGCACAGTGGGTTCACACCCGCTGGATAGTGACATTTCTTTCTTACTGTAGATCATCCAGAGCCAGTCTCTATAACTTTAGTCCAGCAGCAGCAGGGGGATACTACAGAGTGGCAAGGTAACATAGTGTGGATATGGCAGTAGCAGCAGCATCATCAGGAGGAGGCCACAGAGTGGCACAATGATCAAGTCTGGAGATGGCAACAGCAGCAGCATCAGGAGGATATCACAGAGTGAAATGTGACATAGTGTGGAGATGGCAGTAGCAGCAGCAGCAGCATCAGGATGCCACAGAGTGGCTAGGTGACATAGTGTGGAGAAGGCAGTAGTAGCAGCAGCATCAAGATACCACAGAGTGGCAAGGTGACATAGTGTGGAGATGGCAGTAGCAGCAGCAGCATCAGAATACCACATATGGTGGCACTGCATATGTTGACTCAGGGCTGTGGTGCCAACATTGGCACCCTGACCACGCTTCTCCCTTCTGCCCACATATTCTACATATGGCCATGATAACCTCCTCCGGCGGCTTAACAAAAAACAGCCACACAGCCGAGAAGGTGATTTTCCCCCCAACAGTCCTCACTAACTGACTGCTACCGCTGCTGCTTCCATGAACCACTGCACCACTACTTCCCGGGCAGGTAGGCTGCTGCGAAGCAGGTGGTCTACCCTGGGCCCGTTTGGCTCCCGACCTCCCACTGCTGCCAGAATGTATTTTTCTTTTTGTACTGAAATAGGCCACTAAATGCTTTCAACACATACAGACGTGGACAAAATTGTTGGTACCCTTTGGTCAATGAAAGAAAAAGTCACAATGGTCACAGAAATAACTTTAATCTGACAAAAGTAATAATAAATTAAAATTCTATAAATGTTAACCAATGAAAGTCAGACATTGTTTTTCAACCATGCTTCAACAGAATTATGTAAAAAAATAAACTCATGAAACAGGCATGGACAAAAATGATGGTACCCCTAACTTAATATTTTGTTGCGCAACCTTTTGAGGCAATCACTGCAATCAAACGCTTCCTGTAACTGTCAATGAGACATCTGCACCTCTCAGCAGGTATTTTGGCCCACTCCTCATGAGCAAACTGCTCCAGTTGTGTCCGGTTTGAAGGGTGCCTTTTCCAGACTGCATGTTTCAGCTCCTTCCAAAGATGCTCAATAGGATTGAGGCCAGGGCTCATAGAAGGCCACTTTAGAATAGTCCAATTTTTTCCTCTTAGCCATTCTTGGGTGTTTTTAGCGGTGTGTTTTGGGTCATTGTCCTGTTGCAAGACCCATGACCTGCGACTGAGACCAAGCTTTCTGACACTGGCTAGTACATTTCTCTCTAGAATTCCTTGATAGTCTTGAGATTTCATTGTACCCTGCACAGATTCAAGACACCCTGTGCCAGACGCAGCAAAGCAGCCCCAGAACATAACAGAGCCTCCTCCATGTTTCACAGTAGGGACAGTGTTCTTTTCTTGATATGCTTCATTTTTTCGTCTGTGAACATACAGCTGATGTGCCTTGGCAAAAACTTCGATTTTTGTCTCATCTGTCCACAGGACATTCTCCCAGAAGCTTTGTGGCTTGTCAACATGTAGTTTGGCATATTCCAGTCTTGCTTTTTTATGATTCGTTTTCAACAATGGTGTCCTCCTTGGTCGTCTCCCATGTAGTCCACTTTGGCTCAAACAACGACGGATGGTGCGATCTGACACTGATGTTCCTTGAGCATGAAGTTCACCTTGAATCTCTTTAGAAGTCTTTCTAGGCTCTTTTGTTACCATTCGGATTATCCGTCTCTTAGATTTGTCATCAATTTTCCTCCTGCGGCCACGTCCAGGGAGGTTGGCTACAGTCCCATGGATCTTAAACTTATGAATAATATGTGCAACTGTACTCACAGGAACATCTAGTTGCTTGGAGATGGTCTTATAGCCTTTACCTTTAACATGCTTGTCTATAATTTTCTTTCTGATCTCTTGAGACAGCTCTTTCCTTTGCTTCCTCTGGTCCATGTCGAGTGTGGTACACACCATATCACCAAACAACACAGTGATTACCTGGAGCCATATATATAGGCCCAATGGCTGATTACAAGGTTGTAGACACCTGTGATGCTAATTAGTGGACACACCTTGAATTAACATGTCCCTTTGGTCACATTATGTTCTGTGTTTTCTAGGGGTACCATCATTTTTGTCCATGCCTGTTTCATGAGTTTATTTTTTTACATAATTCTGTTGAAGCATGGTTGAAAAACAATGTCTGACTTTCATTGGTTAACATTTATAGAATTTTAATTTATTATTACTTTTGTCAGATTAAAGTTATTTCTGTGACCATTGTGACTTTTTCTTTCATTGACCAAAGGGTACCAACAATTTTGTCCACGTCTGTATAACAGCCGATGTGAACTGAGAATATATTTTTCTTTTAGTATTGAAATAGGCCACTAAACGCTTTCAAGGCATATAACCACCGACGTGAACTGAGAATATATTTTTCTTTTTGTACTGAAATAGGCCACTAAACGATTTCAACACATATAACAGCCGACGTGAACTGAGAATATATATTTTTTTGTATTAAAATAGGCCACTAAATGCTTTCAACACATATAACCGCCGACGTGAACTGAGAATGTATTTTTCTTTTTGTACTGAAATAGGCCACTAAACGCTTTCAACACATATAACAGCCGATTTAAACTGAGAATATATTTTTCTTTTTGTATTGAAATAGGCCACAAAACGCTTTCAAGACATATAACCACCAACGTGAACTGAGAATATATTTTTATTTTTGTACTGAAATAGGCCACTAAACGCTTTCAACACAAATAACTGCAACAGTGAAGTTTGCCACTAAATGCTTTTTTCCAGAAATAAATGCACCAGTGTAATGCATATATATTTTTCTTTCTGTACTGAAATAGGCCACTAAAGTATTTCACCACAAATAAATGCAACAGTGAAGTGTGTATATTTTTTTCCTTTTGGTAATAAAATAGGACACTGAACGCTTTCACCACATATAACTGCAGAGGTGACATGTGTATTTAGTTTTCATTTTCTACTGAAATAGGCCACTAAAGTCTTTCAAAACAAATAAATGCAACAGTGAAGTGCATATATTGTACTGAAATAGGACACTGAATGCTTTCACCACATATAACTGCAGAAGTGAAATGCGTATACATCTTTCCTTTTTGTACTTAAATAGGCCACTAAATTCTTTCAACACAAATAACTGCAGAAGTGAAATGCGTATATATTTTTATTTTTCCACAGATATAAGCCACTAAAGGCATTTCAACATAGCACTTGCACCCCAATAACAAGAACAAATTGCTGAAATGCCAGATCGAATAATGTTTCCCTGCATTTGTAAATAGCTTTCTTTTCACAATGAGTTTTTTCTAGCACTGTCTCTAGCGACTTCAGACGTCTCTCCGTGCACTAAGTTGCTGTCAAATGATACCTCCCTATCCTTTCCCTGCACTTGTAAATCGTTTTTTCTTTCACAATCAGGTTTTTTCTATTGCTGTCTCTAGCGCATTCTCACGTCTGTCCCTTCAATCAGAATGCTGGAAAATGCCTGACTCTAAGATGGCTGTTGTATTTATAGGGCTGTGACATCACAGGGCTGTCTGGCTGCTGATTGGCTGCATACATGGCATTTTGGGTCAGCCCTCCTTCCCAGAGTTCCTTGCCCCATGTCCTCACACGTGTAGCTGCCATTGTTGGAAAAATTGCGATTCATTACCATGAAGTGCAAGGGAATTTGATTCGCTCATCTCTAATTATTACTTATGCCTTTAGTCATCAGAGTTGAGCCACTGATGTATTCTGAAGCCGCTAAGGGGTTCTATGCTGACAGGTGAGTTTAGCAATGAAATATAGATTACCCATGAGTGCAAGCCTCCTCTGCCTTTATTTTTCAGAATTTTAATAATTTAATTCTGCTGAGCTGCTTGGCATCAGTGTTACTCTGCTTCAACAGTTACAAAATGGAGAGGAAGTAGGGATGGTGCCTGTCAGCATTGAAGTTCCTATTTTAACCAGTATGACAATGCTGTGGATATTGCTGATCCCATCTTTTGGGGTTCTGTACTTTGCACCATTCACGCTGATGCCTAGCAAATTGTGACCCATGTTCATGTTAACTAGCACCCACAAACTGCCCATCTGGAGAAATTGGTCTGCACCGTGCATGATGTGCACTGCTGATGAAAGAAATGTGGCAAATGATCTGTGAGTCTTATTTGTGCCCTGGCCCTAACTTGTGCAAATGGGAAGTAGGGGGTGCCAGGACCTGTCAGGATCCATCACCCATCAGCCAGTGTGTGGAAGTGATGGCAAGACTGAAAACTGCAGCAGTCTCTGTGGTTTTTAAATTAAATGTTAAGTGGATGTTTCAGTTTGCCAAAAAAACAACTGTTTCACCCCCGAAACCACTTAGCATTACAATAAGAACTGTGACTGCCCCACTGGACCTGAGCTCATTCGTTGCTGCATAGAGATCATGAGATGCAGGGGCGTATTGGCCATAGACCCTACAGCCCTACACATGCCCACAGTATACTCGGTACAGGGCATCCATGTTTCCTTGCAACCGGCCTGCCCTTTGTTCTACAGAGAACTTTCAAGTTTTGTAAGGACAGGAACTATCTGGTGACTCAGGCATTTCTCTCTTTGGCCTGGCTCATCCACTTGAGAGGAGAGTGGTCAGTCACCAGGCGGAATGTTCTCCCCTACAAATAAGGGCGGAGAGACTAGAGTACCCAACTCTAGTCTGTGCCACTTTGTGAGTTAAACTGCCGTGCCCTGTGGTTAGAGACCAGGGCAGTGGTATATTCTTTTAAGTCTCCATGAATGCACATGACCCCGACTTTCCGGCCAGTATACTCTGTGGACCGTACCAGGGGAGCCCTTACTAGGGACACCAGACACCCTGAGTCCAGCAGAGCCTCCGCTGGAGTGACTCACACTTCCATCCGGCACAAGTGGTTTAGAGTTTTTGTGGTACCTGCTGCACACAGCTTCCTGGCATATAATGACTGACGGTTGCCATAGTTAGTATCCATGGGTTTCACCTGATGTGGACAATTAGCTCTTACATGGCCAGGCTCCTGACAATGCCAGCAGACTATCAGAGCCAGGTTGATTGGGGTACATCCTGGGTGGGTTTTGTTGGTACAAGTCGCCAGGACTGGGATGGAGATTTACAGGGTTTGACTGCCCCCCTCCCAAAAGAACCCCCCCCCCCCCCGTAAGATTCTTAGTTGCACTGTAGTGCTGCACCAGGTCCACCATTTTCAGGGCATTGCCAGGAGACACCTGGCCGATCCAGTGCTGGAGAGGGGGTGGCAGAGCCCTCCAGAACATACCAGCCAATAGTCTATCCAGCATAGCCGTGGGACTCAGCACATCAGGCTGTAGCCACTTTTTGCAAGAGGTGGAATAAGTCATAATACTGGGGTCTCGCAGGCTCCACCGACTTAAACAAGAAGAGGGTCAGTCAGGAGAAGACAGGAGTGTCTCCCTGATTACTGCTCGGTGAACAAGATCAATAAACTAAGGGGGCAGTAACTATTAAAATATTATTTTTATTAAATCATAGGAGTAAAAAAGATGGCCCCTACAGACAAACAACAAGTAAGACTGATACATACATACATAGACTGGTATATGGATGGAAACCAGTATATTATATATGGTGTGAAAAAGAGGTGGACACGACCATAGGTAGCAGGTCAGGCACAGCAATGTCGGATGACAGTGACTAGCCCTAATCAGTCCCTGCTTGGCCTAGTCCACCCTTCAACATAAATCCTCAGGACGGGGTCCAAAAATGCCCCGCAAGGGGTGGCCCAGACAGGAGCTCTTGACCTGCGTAGGTGACCCTGTCAGGCCCTAGTGCATCTGGCAGGAAAAATGTCCAGAGGAGCAAAAAACACTCATATATATATATTTTAAAACGTAACCCCACCACAAAGAATGACCACCGAGGTGGTTAAGGAGTGAGAGGAATACTTAAGTGTCCCGACGCGTTTCTTCAAAAAAGGTTTACCCCAGGATTCATCAGGGGACACGGGGCAGTAGCTAGAGTCAGTTCGTAGCTGAGTCTAAGAATAATATCCGAAACAAAGAAAGTAAGTATAATGTAACATCATACGTATGCCTACAGCCCACATGGAGCCAAGGAGGGTAGTTACTTACTTATTGTGTGGCAGCGGTCAAGCGTGTAGCTTTTTCCCACCGAAAGGCTGAGACCCAGGGTGGTGGTGTCTTCAGTGATGGAGCGACCGGCATCTAATGTGGCGATAAACGCCCCTTTTAAAGGGCTGTGGGGCCATGTGTGTTCCACAAACGAGTTACCGGCGCCTCCATGTGACGTCATGGAGGACGCGCCTGTAATGCGGTCACGCGACCAAAAAAGTCGCATTTGCGCATGCGCGGCGAACATTCCACGCGCATGCGCCGCGAATATTCCCCGCAATATTCCCCGCAAAGTCTTATACAATACAATAAGACTTTTTAAGATAATATGCATATCCACTCCCATAGTATGCATACCTTCTGAATCTGATTAGCCTCCCTGCCTTAGACAGTTAATAAAGTCGGAGGGGCTATTTAACCCCATCATTATTAGTAGATGGGGGAAGTGACACTATAAAGGGAACGGGGGGGAGCAAGACCATGCTCTTTGGTCTGGTTGGATCATAACCCCACCGTCCCTCATGTTTGAGAGGACGTGGTAGTGCCTATCCACTGTTCCCCTATTTAGACCGGGTATACAGAGTTTAAATGACCAGGATTGGCCGGTATCAGAAGTACGATAGGAATCTATGATATTTAGAGGAAACAGGTGAAGTTGATTTGTTCATTTAGGCCCTGAGGGGTGACTGTATTAAGGGTGAAAGTCCACCAGCACTCTCTCTGTAAAATGAGCCTGTTCCAGTCGCCCCCTCGTGTGGGTTTATGCACCCGTTCAATGGCCATGAATGAAATAGCCGAGGTGCGTCCGTCATGTGCCATCTGCACGTGGCGTGCTATGGGGGTGTCCTTGTTGTTACGAATATCCCCTAGGTGTTCTCCCATGCGCTTGCGTAGTTCTCTGAATGTTTTTCCTATGTATCGGAGTCCGCACACACATGTTACCAGGTATATCACGCCCGCCGTGCGGCAATTCATGAAGTCCTTCACCTGATAGACCGTGTTGTTCGGTTCTCCAGTGAAGGACTTACCTTGTGAGAGGCTGCCACAGAAGCTGCAATGTCCACATCTGTGGCAGCCTATCACGGTTGTATTCAGCCATGTCCGTGGCTTAGTCGTTGGGGCGAAGTGGCTATGTACTAGCCTGTCTCGCAAATTGTTGCCTCTTCGGAACGTGAGTGAGACGCTCGGGCCCAAGACATCTGTGAGGTCAGGGTCCATTAGAAGTGTCTTCCAGTGTCGTGACAGGATCCTCCTGACTTGGGAGGCTGCGGCATCAAACGTTCCTATCATCCGGACAGTACCTTGAGGTTCTCTCTCCTTGCTGGTTACGGGGTGGAGAAGTTCTGTCCGCGTACGTAATTTGGTCTTCTCATACGCCAGGCGAAGAGTCCTATCAGGGTACCCCCTCTCCTGAAATCTTGCTCTGAGGTCCCTCGCCTGGCGTCTGAAGTCCCCCGGTTCTGAACAGTTGCGTTTCAACCTAAGGTACTGTCCGGTCGGAATACCTCTCTTGAGGGGCACAGGGTGGCAGCTGTCCCACCTGAGGAGAGAATTGGTGGAAGTGGGTTTGCGGTAGATGGAAGTGCTGAGCCCACCTTTCCCATCCCTGCAAATCACCACATCTAGAAAGGGGAGGCAATCCTCCATGATCACCGAGGTGAACCTCAAGTTGAAATTGTTAATGTTCAACTCGGAGATGAACCTTTCAAAATCGCTCTCTGGTCCGCTCCACAACACGAATATATCGTCGATGTAGCGGGACCAGAGAGCGATCATGTCCGAGAACCATGGTGTCGGTTCGGCAAATACCACCGACTCCTCCCACCAGCCCAGGAGCAAATTAGCATACGATGGGGCACAAGAGCTACCCATCGCGGTGCCCCTGAGCTGGTGGTACACAGATCCATCAAACAGAAAAAAGTTGCTCACCAATATGAACCTCAATAGTTCCAGAGTGAAGGTATTGTGCTCCACAAATTGTTGACCCCTGGTTTTTAAAAAATGGCCGCTTGCCTCCAAACCGCACTCATGGGGGATGGAGGAATACAGGGCCTCCACGTCCACAGACGCCAGAAACCAGTGTGGCTCGATACAGATGTCCTCAAGTTTACCTAGAAGATCCCCCGTGTCCCTAATGTAGGACGGCAGGGATGACACAAAGGGGCGTAACACCCTGTCCACGTAAATGCCACTGTTTTGGGAAAGACTCCCTACCCCAGAGACAATTGGGCGTCCCCTAATGGGGGTTGTCTCCTTGTGGACTTTCGGCAGACAATAAAATGTAGCCGTGACCGGGTGGAGTGGATATAAAAATTCATATTCCTCTCCACTGATGAGGGAGGCTTTCTTAGCTCTATCCAGGATGTGTCTCAGAGTCCCCTGTAGTGCAGCCGTAGGGTTGCTGGGGAGTATCTCATATCCCATCTCATCCTCCAGGACTGCGAGACACATACTCCGATAGGCCGATCTATTCATTACTACAATATTGCCCCCTTTGTCTGAGGGCTTTATGATGATGTCTTTATCCCTTTCCAGATCAGCAATCGCCATCCTCTCTTCCCTACTGCAGTTGAATTTTTGTGGGATGTGATGTATGGTGGATAGATCAGTAGTGACCTGTCCCAGGAAGACATCAACACATGATACCTCACCCATCGGGGGCATTCGGGTGTTTTTCTTTTTGAGGGCTGTAAATGGACCTAGCCCTTCAGCGTTCGGTGGGGTTTGGTCTAGATTGTAAAGGAGGTGTATATCCTTCAGGATGTCCACGGGAACGCCCAGTTCTCTGCTCTCTCTCTTATCCCTGAGCTTGTGGAACTTGTGCCACTTTAATTTCCGTGCAAAGAGGTGGAGATCCCTTATCCACCTAAACGCATCGAACTTGTTGGTGGGGACAAATGAAAGTCCTCGTCCCAACAATTTCAGTTCTGCTTGGGAGAGAGTGCGAGAAGAGAGGTTAATTATCCGTTTGTCGTTGGGGTGAGGGACTACAGTCACCGGTATGCCGTCTATGACTGAATCTTCCCATTCCTCAGGGGGTAATAGTGTGCCCCCTGGTCTAAAAAAGGGGAGTCTGATGCTGGTGTCTGGGGATTTTGGGGGGGGTTTTGTGTATTCTGTCTTGGACGATAGTTACGTCCCCTAGACCTGTTCGACCCCCGTCCTCGTCCCCGCCCCCGATTCCTAGGGAGTCCCTCTCTTTCCCCGTCAGATATCTCGGTGTCCGTGGAGGAAATATCTGTGTTCTGCGTAATTGGTGGATTGGTCAGGAATTGATAAGCCCTATTGTCCCGAAAGTCCTGGGAATCTCTATTAAACTGCTTATGTTTGCGTTCTTTGAGTTGATATTGAAACCTCTCCACCGCGTTTTGCAGCTGTACCTCCTTGGTTGCGAACTCTGGTTCAGACTGAAATTTCTTGGCAATCTCAATCTGTTCGTTGAGGTTGTTTTCGACTCTACCCAAAACCTGCTTCTCCTCATCTAGGAGAAGCTGCATAAGTCTTAGGGAACTAGATGTTGCTTCTCTCTCCCAGCTCTTCAGGAATTCCGGGTTCCTGATACGGTGTGCCGGGGACAGAGTGATTCGCAGACCCCTGGGCACTATTCCCTGTTTAATATAGTGCTCCAGGCCCTGCACCTCCCACCAGGAGCTGATTTGTTCCCTATAGAGACGGGTAAGTTCGGAGAAAGCGCCATTCAGAGTGGGTGTGTATTTTTTCTGAACGAAGGTCTGCTCAGAGAAAACCACGCTAGCCTCTGATACCCATATGTTCCTATCCAATCCCGTACTCAGAAATCCTGACATTCCCCTGTAGTATAATTACGAAAAGAGAAGAGGGTCAGTCAGGAGAAGACAGGAGTGTCTCCCTGATTACTGCTCGGTGAACAAGATCAATAAACTAAGGGGGCAGTAACTATTAAAATATTATTTTTATTAAATCATAGGAGTAAAAAAGATGGCCCCTACAGACAAACAACAAGTAAGACTGATACATACATACATAGACTGGTATATGGATGGAAACCAGTATATTATATATGGTGTGAAAAAGAGGTGGACACGACCATAGGTAGCAGGTCAGGCACAGCAATGTCGGATGACAGTGACTAGCCCTAATCAGTCCCTGCTTGGCCTAGTCCACCCTATAACATAAATCCTCAGGACGGGGTCCAAAAATGCCCCGCAAGGGGTAGCCCAGACAGGAGCTCTTGACCTGCGTAGGTGACCCTGTCAGGCCCTAGTGCATCTGGCAGGAAAAATGTCCAGAGGAGCAAAAAACACTCATATATATATATTTTAAAACGTAACCCCACCACAAAGAATGACCACCGAGGTGGTTAAGGAGTGAGAGGAATACTTAAGTGTCCCGACGCGTTTCTTCAAAAAAGGTTTACCCCAGGATTCATCAGGGGACACGGGGCAGTAGCTAGAGTCAGTTCGTAGCTGAGTCTAAGAATAATATCCGAAACAAAGAAAGTAAGTATAATGTAACATCATACGTATGCCTACAGCCCACATGGAGCCAAGGAGGGTAGTTACTTACTTATTGTGTGGCAGCGGTCAAGCGTGTAGCTTTTTCCCACCGAAAGGCTGAGACCCAGGGTGGTGGTGTCTTCAGTGATGGAGCGACCGGCATCTAATGTGGCGATAAACGCCCCTTTTAAAGGGCTGTGGGGCCATGTGTGTTCCACAAACGAGTTACCGGCGCCTCCATGTGACGTCATGGAGGACGCGCCTGTAATGCGGTCACGCGACCAAAAAAGTCGCATTTGCGCATGCGCGGCGAACATTCCACGCGCATGCGCCGCGAATATTCCCCGCGCATGCGCGTGGAATGTTCGCCGCGCATGCGCAAATGCGACTTTTTGGGTCGCGTGACCGCATTACAGGCGCGTCCTCCATGACGTCACATGGAGGCGCCGGTAACTCGTTTGTGGAACACACATGGCCCCACAGCCCTTTAAAAGGGGCGTTTATCGCCACATTAGATGCCGGTCGCTCCATCACTGAAGACACCACCACCCTGGGTCTCAGCCTTTCGGTGGGAAAAAGCTACACGCTTGACCGCTGCCACACAATAAGTAAGTAACTACCCTCCTTGGCTCCATGTGGGCTGTAGGCATACGTATGATGTTACATTATACTTACTTTCTTTGTTTCGGATATTATTCTTAGACTCAGCTACGAACTGACTCTAGCTACTGCCCCGTGTCCCCTGATGAATCCTGGGGTAAACCTTTTTTGAAGAAACGCGTCGGGACACTTAAGTATTCCTCTCACTCCTTAACCACCTCGGTGGTCATTCTTTGTGGTGGGGTTACGTTTTAAAATATATATATATGAGTGTTTTTTGCTCCTCTGGACATTTTTCCTGCCAGATGCACTAGGGCCTGACAGGGTCACCTACGCAGGTCAAGAGCTCCTGTCTGGGCCACCCCTTGCGGGGCATTTTTGGACCCCGTCCTGAGGATTTATGTTATAGGGTGGACTAGGCCAAGCAGGGACTGATTAGGGCTAGTCACTGTCATCCGACATTGCTGTGCCTGACCTGCTACCTATGGTCGTGTCCACCTCTTTTTCACACCATATATAATATACTGGTTTCCATCCATATACCAGTCTATGTATGTATGTATCAGTCTTACTTGTTGTTTGTCTGTAGGGGCCATCTTTTTTACTCCTATGATTTAATAAAAATAATATTTTAATAGTTACTGCCCCCTTAGTTTATTGATCCACCGACTTAAACCCCCACTGATGTACTCACTGGGCCCAGACCAACACATTCACCCCCAGTCTTGCTAAAATCTCACCCTTTACTTTTTGGTAGTCGGCCGCTTGATCGTCCGGCAACTGGAAATACACTCACTGGGAATCGTATGCCAGGAACGGAGTGACGACCTCAGCCCACTGGTCTCTGGGTAGCTTCTCCCTGATGGCCACTTTCTCACCCAGGGCCGGTGCCACCTGTAAGGCGACCTAGGCAGCCGCTGAGGGCGCAATTTAGCAGGGGGCGGTGGCCCCGTGCGTTTAAAAAAAAAAGCGTTAGTTAAGTGGCGGCCGGGCCGGTCCTGCCGCAAGTTTTTTTCCGTCCCCCGCACCGGGGGCTGCCGCACTGCCCGGGCTGGTGCGTCTATGATTGTGCACCGCCCTGGTGCAGCCTGAAGAGAGGGACTGACAGGAGGGAAGCGCCTCGAATGTAGCGTGGCCAAGCTCTGTTTGTCCGCGGTACAGGAGCGTTTGTTTCCTGTACCCGGCCGGACCGACAGGAAGTGCTCACACAGTGTGCACTTCCTTTCAGACCGGCCGGGTACAGGAAACAAATGCTTTTGTACCGCGGACCGTACAGAGCTCGGCCACGCTACACTAGAGGTGGGGGGGGGGATGAGAGTGACAAGGGAGGGGGGGAAGAGAGTGACAAGGGAGGGGGGGAAGAGAGTGACAAGGGAGGAGGGGGGGAGAAGAGAGTGACAAGGGAGTGGGGGGCTAATGAGAGTGACAAGCGAGTGGGGGGGAAATGAGAGTGACAAGGGAGGGGGGAATGAGAGTGACAAGAGAGGGGGAAGGTGAGAGTGACAAGGGAGTGGGGGGGAAATGAGAGTGACAAGGGGGGGAAATGAGAGTGACAAGGGGGGGAAATGAGAGTGACAAGGGAGGGGGGAAATGAGAGTGACAAGGGAGGGGGGGATGAGAGTGACAAGGGAGGGGGGGATGAGAGTGACAAGGGAGGGGGGGAATGAGAGTGACAAGGGAGGGGGGGATGAGAGTGACAAGGGAGGGGGGAATGAGAGTGACAAGGGAGGGGGGGAATGAGAGTGACAAGGGAGGGGGAGAGGAAATTATAGTGACAAGGGAGTGGGGGGGAGGAAATGAGAGTGACAAGGGAGGGAGGGGGGAGAAGAGAGTGACAAGGGAGGGGGGGAAAGAGAGTGACAAGGGAGGGGGGGAGAAGAGAGTGACAAGGGAGTCCCCAGAGCCAGACCAAGAGCCAGACTGCAGCCAGAGACCAGATCATCTTATTGTCCTGGTGGTAAGTAGACAATGCAATATGTTTATTATTTAATTGTTTAGTTATTAATACTACATTGGAAACTCATTTACCTCACATTAAAAGGAAACTATAGTCCCAGAACCAGTACAGTTTAATGTAGTGGTACTGGTGTCTATAGCCTGTCCCTGCAGAGAAAAAACACTGTGCAGTACTGGTGGTAAAGGAGCACTATAGTGCCAGGAAAACAAACTCATTTTCCTGGCACTATATAGTTGTTAGGAGTGGGGCACCCTCGTGTCCCCCTCCCACTGGGCTGAAGGGGTTAAAACCCCTTCAGCCACTTACCTTTCTCCAGCGCCGGCACTGGGAACTCTTCTCCCCAATCCTCCTCTCAGCTGCGAATGCGCATGCGCACGCATTCAAAACTATGTTCCGCGTCTTCCCACTGTAATTTTCACAGTGAGAATCGCGGAAGCACCTCTAGCGGCTGTCAGGGAGACAGCTACAAGAAGCTTGATTAACCCTAAGGGAAACATAGCAGTTCTTTTAATTTAAATGCTGAGAAAGGGGTGGAACATATGTGATGTCATGATATGGGCAGATCATCTGATAAGGGGGGGCGGCAATTTTTATCTTGCCTAGGGCGGCAAAAATCCTTGCACCTGCCCTGACATCGCCAGGTAGATTTCGATGTCGTCTGCGGAGGTCATCTTAGGAATTGCGGAACGGACTGCTTTCGGGGCATCGTGGACGTTCGGGTTGCTCCTGCTGTCTGCAAAGCCATCACATGTTGTAGCAGCACCTGGTTGGTCTCTTGCTGCTGCTTATTAGCCTCGCGTTGGTGCAGGTTTGTCTTTCACTGCTGCAGATTAGCCTCCATGAGGGCCTTCACAACAGCCTCCATTTTGTCGAGGGGCACTGGTTTTAATACAGCTGGTTTAATGTACGACATACATCCGTGCTTGGAAAAATGCAGAACCCAAAAATATTGACGTTCACGCCAGCCTCATTGCTCTTGCCCACATCCTCCAACAATTGTGGGGATTTGCTCTGGTAGACAGGGTGTGCGGACAGAGGCAAATTACCAGTTCTTAAATCAAACTTCCCTGTTTATTAACACATAAAGCAAAAAAAAAACTTCATTTTGCAGTCTTGGTGTTAGTTCACACACAATGGAAAGTCAACATAGCAAAAATCACCTTGTTGGCAGCTCTACCTCCAGCAGTCCATAACAGGCTTTTACGGTTCCCAGCACACACACCTCCTGAGCTCCGCTGTCAGACTGAGGTAATCCCCCTCACCTGGCAGTGCTGGCTGGTTTTTAGGCCTGGCAACACCCGGCCTGGAACATGGGGAGTAGTCACCCAACCAGACTATTCCCAGTAAGAGCCGTCCCAGATCAGCTATACAGCCATACTAAGTATTAAAGTGTCAAACAGCAACTGCTGCTGACACATAAAAACTGTCTCTTACTCCACCAAGGCTAGGAACCTCGGTGACACGTACCTATCATCCACGATGATTCCTTGTACCGTCTTACACCTTATACAGCTAGAGGATCTGGCCTACTCATGATATCCTTGCAATGTGTTAACCTGATTCTCTCCCCATGATCATGTATAGAAGATGAAAATTGCAATGAGAAAATAAAGATGCCTACAAAAAATGTATGTTTTAGCATCTGGTTCTAATTAGTAAAAAAAATCTAGGTGACACATTCCAAATAGTGATTAGTTCAACTGAAAGTCATTAACATCATAATAATCTAAAGCAGATATCACGTTAATCCTCCTCTGCCATGCACTAATCCGATTTGGCAAAGGACATAGAAGTTTATAATATTTTATGCAATTGAATTAAGAAAAAAAATCTATAAATGTTCATCGGTAGCTAGACTTGTGCTTTATGAAACCTGCAGTCATAGCTAGTCTTTCCGTTACCCGGACAAAGATGCTGCTCACTGGCCTATATCTAAATATCTCAACGAGAGGTAAACTGTTAATGCAGAAAAATCTCCCCTTCCCTTGTCTCGCCCATAGGCAATATAGCTCATAATTGTTCCCAATTTTTAAAGTAAATTCAATCTAAATGAAACATGCAAATATAACTGGTAAATACAAGTGGAAATGTTCCACAAAACCCATAAGTCCATAATGAAACATAGAGATGCCAGTGGAAAGGCTGCATTAAAAAAGTTCAGGCTCACAGCAAGCCACCCTATCTTGGGACAGAGAGTTTTAGGCTGGGGTTGCACAGCGACATCAAGTCACAGAAAAGTATCTTAGAGCTGTGATTTGGCTGTGAAAACACAGGCAAACATGTTACAGGCAAGTCATGTGTCACAAGTGACTTATATTGAAGTCAATGGAATGACTAGAGGGACCTAGTATTAGACTTAGTACTGGACTTAGTATTAACCAATAGACCTGACAGAGTAACAGATGTGTAGGTTGGGGGACAACTTGGAGATAGTGACCATACTATAATAAACTTGTAATTCAAGTGGGTGTTTTTTAGGAAAGGGGAGGTACAAAAATGCTGATCTTCCAAAAATCAACATTTCACCAGCTTAGAAAGGCAATTAGTCTCATTAACTGGGACAATTTCCTAAAAAACAAACATACAGCCACAAAATGGGATAGTTTTAGAAGAATCCTAAACTCTTATTGTGCGAGATACACTATGGGCAGAAATGAGCGAAGTTTTCAAAATTTTGATTTGGACACTTTGCTGAATTTTCCCCAAAAATTCAATTCAATCCGAATTCATTTGTGACACATGCGTTAAAATTCAGCTTTTTCCCGGCTACAGGGAGCCTGTATATTGGTGTAGAACACTGTGCATTGCAGAAACATGCATAGGTAGTCCGCTGTGGTAGTGAAACAGTTACTGTGCGTCAGTATGACAGGCAGTTGATAGGCATCACCCTTAGGCCTAGTTCACACGAACGTTTTTTTTGCAGGGTGTACGGGCCGTTTTTTTGTGTTCCGTATACGGTCCGTATACGGAACCATTCATTTCAATGGTTCCGCAAAAAAAACGGAATGTGTTCCGTATGCATTCCGTTCCCGTATTTCCGTTTTTCCGTTCCGTTGAAAGATAGAGCTTGTCCTATATTTGGCCGTAAATCACGGATCGTGGCTCCATTCAAGTCAATGGGTCCGCAAAAAAAACGGAACACATACGGAAATGCATCCGTATGTCTTCCGTTTCCGTTCCGTTTTTTCTGAATCATCTATTGAAAATGTTATGCCCAGCCCAATTTTTTCTATGTAATTACTGTATACTGTATATGCCATACGGAAAAACGGAACGGAAAAACGGAAAGGAAACGGATCTTAAAAACGGAACAACGGATCCGTGAAAAACGGACCGCAAAACACTAGAAAAGCCATACGATCGTGTGAACTAGGCCTTAGAATCCGTTCACACTTCACTTATTTGGTCAGTTACAGGGCCAAAATGAACCAAATAACTCAAGTATGAATTCAGCCTTACAGGTCAATGTTAGCATCAGGTATAGAGAACCATGCAGTGGCCCAAGATTGTACTATAGAGTGAAAGAGCACAACAGAATCTGTTCTGTTACACAGTGATACAAGTAGTGCCCCTATGACTATCCCCATCACTGTTTATTTTTCCTTAAAAAAAACAAATCCTGTCTTTTTATCCTCCAGCCAGCTTCACACGGTCAGCATTCGGTCAGTAATACATCAGTATTGCTAAGCCCCCCCAAAAAAACAGGAGTGGATCTAAAATAGAGATGTCACGTAATTGGAATATTTGCATGTCTTCCTGCTTTTAGCTTCCAAATCATGAGCAAATCCTGATGCAAAATAGGGATCGTTTGATAAAGGCCTTACGGATGCTCCAAAGAGAGGATCCGTTGTTTTTCACTTTTCCATCCTTCTGACCAGAAGAAGGGTAAAATGAATGGTGATGTCAACAAGGCCAAACAAGTGGCCCCATCAGAGAGTGGGGAGGGTGGCAACCGCATGAGTAGTCAACATATCGTCCCGTCACAGAGTGGTGAGGGTGGCAATGCATGAGGAGTCAACATGGTGGCTCAGTTACACAGTGGGGAGGGTGGCAACCACATGAAGAGTCAACATAGTGGCCCAGGCACAGAGTGGTGAGGGTGACAAATGCATGAGGAGTCAACATGGTGGCTCAGTTACAGAGTGGGGAGGGTGGGAACCGCATGAGAAGTCAACATAGTGGCCCATTCGCAGAGCGGGGAGGATGGCAACCGCATGAGGAGTCAATACAGTGGCCCAGTCACAGAGTGGGGAGGTGGGGGGCAACCCAAGTGCAATAACATCATAAGATGGTGGGTGGCAGTAGGAGAAGATGGCAGCACAGGCAGCAGGTGTATGTCATTAGGTGGATGGCAGCATCAGAATAGTGGATGAAGCTGGTGGCCAGTAGTGTTGAGCGCGAATATTCGAAAAGCGATTTTTTTTCGCGAATATCACAACTTCGCGATTTCGCGAATATTTCGAATATAGTGCTATATATTCGTAAAAACGAATATTCTTTTTTTTTTTTTTTTTTTCACAAAATTACAGTACACATATAATTGATTGTTTCCCAAAGGTCCAAAAGCTCAGATCTTACTCACATTGCCTAGAAAGTGATTGAGGCGCGAATCTTCGTAAGGCGATTTTATTAGCGCACATGCGAATATCTACACTTGTCCCCAGAACAGAGAAGGCAAAGGCCTGTGCATTCATATAGTATAGCACCATATTCGCGAATACTTAGAACTTCGTAAAATTCGATTTACGAATATTCGTATTTTTTATTTTACTTTCCACCTTACAGATTACATTGATCTGTACTCTGTCAACTACTGTCATCACCCCCCACTGTGTCTCGATTGATTCCCAAAAGTCTCACATTGCCTAGAAAGTGATTGAGGTGCGAATCTTAGTAAGGCGATTATATTAGCGCACAGGCGAATATCGGCACTTGTCCCAGAACAGAGGCAAAGGGCTTTGCATTCATACATTAGTGATTGAATTGAGTTGCGAATCTTCGTAAGGCGATTTTATTAACGCACATGCGAATATCTACACTTGTCCCCAGAACAGAGAGGCAAAGGCCTGTGCATTCATATAGTATAGCACCATATTCGCGAAAATTTCGAACTTCGTAAAATTCGATTTACGAATATTCATATTTTTTATTTTAGTTTCCACCTTACAGATTACATTGATCTGTACTCTGTCAACTACTGTCATCACCCCCCACTGTATCTCGATTGATTCCCAAAAGTCCAAAAGCTCAGATCTTACTCACATTGCCTAGAAAGTGATTGAGGCGCGAATCTTCGTAAGGCGATTTTATTAGCGCACATGCGAATATCTACACTTGTCCCAGAACAGAGGCAAAGGGCTTTGCATTCATACATTAGTGATTGAATTGAGTTGCGAATCTTCGTAAGGCGATTTTATTAACGCACATGCGAATATCTACACTTGTTCCCAGAACAGAGAGGCAAAGGCCTGTGCATTCATATAGTATAGCACCATATTCGCGAATATTTCGAACTTCGTAAAATTCGATTTACGAATATTCGTATTTTTTATTTTAGTTTCCACCTTACAGATTACATTGATCTGTACTCTGTCAACTACTGTCATCACCCCCCACTGTATCTCGATTGATTCCCAAAAGTCCAAAAGCTCAGATCTTACTCACATTGCCTAGAAAGTGATTGAGGTGTGAATCTTCGTAAGGCGATTATATTAGCGCACATGCGAATATCTACACTTGTCCCCAGAACAGAGAGGCAAAGGCCTGTGCATGTATATAGTATAGCACCATATTCGCGAATACTTAGAACTTCGTAAAATTCGATTTACGAATATTCGTATTTTTTATTTTAGTTTCCACCTTACAGATTACATTGATCTGTACTCTGTCAACTACTGTCATCACCCCCCACTGTATCTCGATTGATTCCCAAAAGTCCAAAAGCTCAGATCTTACTCACATTGCCTAGAAAGTGATTGAGGCGTGAATCTTCGTAAGGCGATTTTATTAGCGCACATGCGAATATCTACACTTGTCCCAGAACAGAGGCAAAGGGCTTTGCATTCATACATTAGTGATTGAATTGAGTTGCGAATCTTCGTAAGGCGATTTCATTAGCGCACATGCGAATTTTGCATCGCATAATATGTATTATGCGAATGCGAAAATTCGAATTATCGCATATGCGAAATAATAACGAATTCGAATATTAGCAAATATTTTACGAATATTCTTTCGAATATTCGCGAAATTTCGCGAATTCGAATATGGGACATGCCGCTCAACACTAGTGGCCAGAAGAAACTGGTAATTTTTCACATAGTTTTGGTGTGGCACCTAGAATGATCTAGTCTGATGCCAGGCACTGGTGTTTTGAGATCCTGGCTGATCCACACCTGATTCATCTTTACAAAGATTAGTACCTCATCATTTTGTGTGGAAAGGCAAGTTCTCTTTCGGGTAACTATGCCCCCCGCTAGAGATGAGCACATTTTTCAAAAATTTGATTTGCCGGATGGACGAATTTTTCGGAAAAACTCGTCTCGATCCGAATAAATTTTCGGAGACTTACGTTAAAAAACTGCTATTTCCTGGCTACACAGAGCCTTTATAATGGTGTAGGACAGGGATGTCAAACTCGTGGCCCTCCAGCTGTTGCAAAACTACAACTCCCATCATGCCTGGGCATACTGCAGCTATCAGGGAATGCTGGGAGTTGTAGTTTTGCAACATCTGGAGGGCCATGAGTTTGACATCCATGGTGTAGGACACTGTGCCTTGCAGTAACACACATAGGGAATCTGCTTTTGTAGTGTCGTCGCACTTAGAATCACTGCACACTTCACTTATTTGGACAGTCACGGGGCCAAAACTTACCACATAACTCAGGTTTGAACTCAGCCTTATAGGTCGATGTTAGTGCCAAGAAGAAGCACACTCCTTTTACACTGTCGTCAGCTGATTCCACATAAATGTCTACAGAACCTGTTCTATTAAACGCTTATACAAGTAGCGCCCACCAGACAGAGTGGAGACGGTGTCTGCAGTAAGTGTGTGTGGACTT
Organism: Bufo gargarizans; assembly: GCF_014858855.1. NCBI lineage: Eukaryota > Metazoa > Chordata > Amphibia > Anura > Bufonidae > Bufo > Bufo gargarizans. The sequence goes on from NC_058081.1 coordinate 673,274,435, forward strand.
CACTGATTATTTTGCCCAAATAAATGATGATGTCAGCCAAGCCAAAAAGGCCAAATAGTGGCCAAGCAATGAAGTAGGGAGGGTGGGAAGAGCATGAGAAGTCCAGAGAGGGCCGTATGGCATTGTGGCGAGGTGAAAGCAGCATGAGGAGTCCAATGACAGAGTCTTTAGATGGCGGCAGCATCAGGAGGCCGCAAAGTGGCACAATGAGAGTGTGGAGGTGGCGGCAGCATCAGGAGGCCACAGAGTGGCAAGTTGACATAAAGTGGAGGTAGGAGCAGCATGAGGAGACCACGGAGTGGCCTAATTACATAGTCTGTAGATGGCGGCAGCATTAGGAGGCCACAGAGTGGCAACATGACATAATGTGGAAGTGGATGGCAATACCAGTACCCAAGAAGTGAAAGAAGGAGCACTTGGCATCAGATGTGTGGTATCAGGCGGGTGGCAGCATCAGAATAGTAGCAGAGGCAGGTAGCCAGACGAAACCGGTTTCTTTTGGCAAATGTTGGTGTGGCACCATGTATCATCTAGTCTGATGGATCAAGAATTGGTGGGTAGAAATTCTGGCTGATCCACGCCTGATTCATCTTGACAAAGGTCAGTCTCTCCACATTTTGGGTGGACAGGCGAGTTCTTCTTGGGGTAACTATGGCACCTGCCGCACTAAACACCTGCTCTGATGCCACACTACTGGCCGGGAAGAACAGCTTTTTCAGGGCAAACTTGGCCAGTTGCAGCCACAAATCCAGTTTGGCTGCCCAGTAGTCCAGCGGATCTTTAATGTCGGCTGGCAGGGTGCAATCAAAGTATGCCACCACCTGTTGGTTCAGGTTCTGCTCTACGTCTAGCTGCTGGTAAGTAGTTTCTTCACTATGCGGGTGAAGAAAGCTGCTCATCAGTGACTGTAGACTCAGGCTGCTGCTGATGGAGCTGCTACTGCTTCTGTCACCCCACCCCTCCTCAGAAGCCATGGCAGTGGAACGTGAATGCATAGGGCCCCCCCCCCCCCCCCCGGTCACACCTGTGAGACGATGGACGATGGCGCAGATAGGCAGCAGCCAACTGACTACATAGCATGTCTCTATAGTAGTTCAGTTTGTCCTCCCTCTCAGCCGGTGTAAAAAAGGCCCCCCATTTTGGACCGGTAGCGAGAGTCCAACAAGGTGGAGAGCCAGAAGTCATCCCTCTGCCAAATGGTGACAATTTGGCTGTCACTACACAAGCAAGTGAACATGCAGAGGGCCATTTGTGCAAGTGACTCGGAGGGACTCCCTGCCTCCATCTCCACTGCATACTGCCACGATGTGTCTGGATTATCTGCCTCGTCTTCCTCATCTCCCTCTTGCTCCTCCTCTCCTGTCACCTAATTAGCAAAAAGAACCATTTTGCTAGACATTGGACACAGGGCTGATGTGGCCGTGAGATCTAGGCGCCACGTCTTCAGTCCCCTGACCAGCCAGATTTGCCAGCATCTGTTCAAGGACATGAAGCAGTGGAATGACATCGTTCATCCCGTAGTCCTGGTGACTGACAAATAATGTGGCCTCCTCAAAGGGCCTGAGCAAATGGCAGGTGTCACGTATGAGCTGCCACCGGCTGACATCGAAGTTACACAGGGGAGTACTCCTGTCCATTTGGATCATCAGGAAATCGTTGATAGACTTTCTTTGTTCCTATAGTCGGTCCAGCATATGAAGGGTGGAATTCCAACAGGTGGAAATGTTGCACATCAACCTATATTGGGGGATGTCATTCTGCCACTGCAGCTCAAGGAGAATGTGCTTTGCGGTGTACGTGTGGCCGAAGTGCATGCAAGGTTTTCTGGCCATTTTTGGGATGTCTTGCAGATGGATGGAAGACTTCCGGAACCGCTTGACAACCAGATTGAACACTTGTGCCATGCAGAGCACATGGCTCAGCCCTCCTTGATGCAGAGCCGACACAATATTCTTCCCGTTGTCGGTCACCATGTGTCACAGTGTGGCATCGTGGATGCGGAAGCGGCATCACCTTGCCAAGTTGCTGGTGTGACTGTGCAGGAATCACATTCAGTGGGCTTTAAAGGACATATATTGTCCCTGACCGTAGTTACAGCTCCACACGTCGGCTCTGCCATGCACTTTGGCAGACACTGACAGGCTCAAGGACTGGCCTACCTTCTGTTCTACATGTGTGTGCAGGACTGGTACTGCCTTTTTCACTAAGAAATGACGGCTTGGGACTCTCCACCTCGGCTCAGCACAAGCAATCAGTTCTCTGAAAGGTGCAGAGTCCACCACTTGGAAATGGAGGGACTGTAGCACCAGCAACTTGGAAAGGAGCACATTCAACTTCTACGCTGTTGGATGAGCCCACAGATTCTACATACGGCCACGTTCACCTCCTCCGATGGATTAAAAAAAAACTGCCACACTGCCTAGTAGGTGGTTTTACCCCAACACTTAGGACTGGCTGACTGCTACTGCAGTTGCCTCCTTGAGCCCTTGCACCACTACTTCCCGGGCAGGTAGGCTTATTCGAAGCGGGTAGTCTACCCCGGACGCATTTGGCTCCCAACCTTCCACTGCTGCCACCCTGCTGATTCCCAGCCACGCTAGCGACTTACTGGCTCATGAGCAAGCTTACACCCTCTTCTCCCGATGATGATGAAGCCCCTTCGTCACCTGGCTACCAAGTGCGATCAGCGACATCATCGAGTAGTGTCTGCACATCACTGATGTCCTCCTCAACCGTCTCTGGGTCAGGAGCCTGACCACTCTCAACACCAGCTTCCACGCCAGTCTCCTCATCAATACCCGCCTAGCGGAGGAAGCAGCGGATGTCTCCTCTACATCTTGGCTGGGCAGTAGCTGCTGACTGTCCTCTAGTATCTCTTCCTCGCTGGAAAGTGGAGCAGAGCCTACAGCATATAGTACTTTTCACAGTGAGGGATCAGAAAAGGACAGAGGCAGGTTGAGGACAGGTGAGGGCACAGGGCCTGCTCCTGGGCCATGCCAAATAAGAGTTGTGTCTGACGAACCCACTGACTCTTGGCTGGCGGTTTCTGATGTACTGTAAGTTGCAACGAAGTCGAAGATCGAGTCAACCATTCAAGAACCACTGGGTTTCTGGTCACGGCCGCTAGCTGACACTGGGAACTTAGGCCTCTAGAAGTGATCCCTGCTGCCACGGCCCCTTACTCTGACCTATGCCTGCACCAGAAACATTTAGGCCTCTGTCACTCCACTGAGCAGGGCCTGGCACTTCTCTGCCTGACATAGTGTTAGATCAAATAACCAAATGTTAGATCAAATATTTGTTATTTTGCCACTAATAGACAGCAAACAGTGCTTTAGAATATCTCACTGCACTGCTATATGGCAAATAGGCCCTAATTCTTTTCTATTTTTACACAAAAGGCTTTTCAACAAATAAGTGCAACAATGAAAGGCAAATATATTTGGATTTCGGCAATAATACACAGCAAACTGGGCTGTAAAATATCTCACCGCACCACTGAACGGCAATAAGGCCCAAGTTTTTTTCCTATTTTTACACAAAAGGCTTTCCAACAGATAAGTGGAACAATAAAAGACGAATATATTTGTATTTCGCCAATAATACATGGCAATCTGGGCTGTAAGATATCTCACTGCACCGCTGAACGGCTATTAGGCCTACGTTTTTTTCTATTTTTGCACAAAATGCTTTACAACAGATAAGTGCAACAATGAAAGGCGAATATATTTGTATTTTGCCAGTAATACACGGCAAACTGGGCTGTAACATATCTCACTGCACCACTGAACGGCAATTTGGCTGACAATTTTTCCTATTTTTACAAAAAAGGCTTTTCAACAGATAATTGCAACAATAAAAGACGAATATATTTGTATTTCACCAATAATACATTGCAATCTGGGTTGTACAGTAAGATATCTTACTGCACCGATGAACATTAGGCCCAAGTTTTTTTTCTATTTTTGCACAAAATGCTTTTCAACAGATAAGTGCAACAATGAAAGGCGAATATATTTGTATTTCCCCAGTAATACACAGCAAACTGGGCTGTAAAATATCTCACTACACAGTTAAACAGCAATTAGGCCCACATTTTTTTCTATTTTTACACAAAATGCTTTTCAACGGATAAATGCAACAATTAAAGGCAAATATATTTGTATTTCTCCAGTAATACATGTCAAACTGGGCTGTAAAATATCTCACTGCACCGCTGAACGGCAATTAGGCCCAAGTTTTTTTCTATTTTTACACAAAATGCTTTTCAACAGATAAGTGCAACAATGAAAGGTGAATATATTTGCATTTCACAATTAACACACGGCAAACTGGGCTGTAAAATATCTTACTGCATCGATGAACGGCAATTAGGCCCACTTTTTTTTTCTATTTTTACACAAAATGCTTTTCAACAGAGTAGTGCAACAATGAAAGGCAAATATATTTGTATTTCCCCAGTAATACACAGCACACTGGGCTGTAAAATATCTCACTGCACCGCTGAACGACAATTATGCCCAAGTTTTTTCTATTTTTACACAAAATGCTTTTCAACAGATTATGGTGGGTTCACACTAGCTTTATGGATTACGTTATGGCTTTCCGTTATAACATGGTTATAACGGAAAATAAGGAATTCATAAGACGGAAGGACCGATCTGTTCTTCTGCCCATAGACTTGTATTATGACGGAATGCAAAACGGAAGCCTTTAAAAGGCATTCCGTTTGCTTTCCGTCCAAATAGAAGTCTACGGGAATCAAAACGGATCCGTCTGGGACCCGTTATGCAAGACAGAAAACAAAGTCATGTCAACAATTTAGAACTACTAAAAGGAATATTAGAGAGGGCTTTAGAAAATTACAAGAAGGCGGCAGATACATTTCGTAGACCGGCACCAATCTTTAAAGTGGAGGATAAAGTATGGCTTTCCACCAGAAATTTGAGACTTAAGTTCCTTCACTAAAACTAGGATAGAAGTTTGTTTGCCCTTATAAGATTATCATGATAATTAGTCCAGTAGCTGTTCGGGTCAAACTCCCACGATCTATGAAGATTCATCCTGTTTTTCATGTGTCTCTAATAAAGTCTGCCATGCCCAACCTTTTTCCGGAACATGTCCCTCCTCTTCCCGCTGCGGTGGAGAAACATGGACAAGAACAGTTTGTTGTAGAGAAAATCTTGGACTCTAGAATTTTCAGGAACGACCTACAATACTTCATTAAGTGGCAGGGTTATGGGTCTGAAGAGAATTCTTGGGAACCGGTGAGTAACATTAATGCTCCCCGACTGATCAAACAGTTTAATCAAAGACATCCTGGGAGACCGAGTCAGGTCTCGTCCAGAGGCGGCTGTTGAGGTGGGAGTAATGTCAGGAACCTTCCTGCTATATCTGTTTAGTTCAGACTGTCTTGCCCTTAAGTTTTCCCTCAGTTAAGTTGGTGAATTGTGTCTCAGCTATGTGCCATCTTACTTCTTGTTTCATATATAAATCTCTCAAGCCTTTTACTCATTGCTTAAGTATTGTGTTTTAGCTCCTGCTTGTGCAGTCCTCTCGCCTGGAACTTTCTCTCTGGTTTGTTCCTACTCCTTGCAGTTTACCCTGCAATTCTTGGACACCTGCTGACCGCTAACTGGTTTTCCTCCTGACTAGAGTTGAGTGGACACCTGGATGTTCGGGTTCGACGGGTTCGGCTGAACTTCTCAAAAAAGTTTAAGTTCGGGACCCGAACCTGACCTCGAACCCGAACCCCATTGAAGTTAATGGGGATTCGAACTTTGGAGCACTAAAATGGCTCTCAAAAAGTCATAGAAAGAGCAAGAGGGCTGCAAATGGCATCAAAATGTGGTTAAGAGCATGGCAAGTGCTCTGCAAACAAATGTTGATAGGGATATGACTTAAAATAACATAAAATACGCAAAAATAAAAAATAATAATCTTGATCACGGAGGACGAGGTCCATATGGAGTAGGAGGTTGAGGAGGCGGTGGAAGTGGCAGTGTAGGTGGAAGCGGCGGTGGAGAAGGATGAGGTATGGTTTTTGGCTTTGTTTTTTTTTTTGTTTAAATTAGGGTACACCCCAAAACAATGGGAAATATAACCTGTGATAAACCCCTCCAGCAGTGCTAAACAAAGGTTCAGACAATACACTGGCTGCAGGACAGGCCAGCACCTCCAAGGCGTAAAGGGCAAGCTCAGGCCATGTGCCCAATTTGGAGAGCCAGAAGTTGAAAGGAACAGACCCATCAGTCAGTACATGTAGGCGTGTGCACACATACTGCTCCAACATGTTGCACGTCCCTTGATGTCCACGATCCAATTGGATATCTGCTCTATTAACTTTCGATGTTTATTTCTGCGCCTACCATGTTGTTGACAGTTAGAGGCGAATCAGGGTTCCTCGCCGGAGAGGGAGTGTGAGAAAGGGATACCACATCCAAGGGAGGGCAATGTATGAAATTAAATGTGATTAAACGGAAATGTGGGACTAATTATTGAAGCCGAAGCTTCCATGTAAAGGAGGGGTCACGCGGCAATTACCCACTCCCAACTCGGGTAGGTACAGACAATAAATAACAACACAGGACTCTTAAGATGCCCTGTTATTGTAATGATTAATAAAAAATTATAGGGAATGTCACTGAGGTATTTTGGATTTAGAAACGTTAGACAGGAGAGTCCTGTCACCTATGCAGAGCAGGGGTTTTTCATCGGCAAAAATGGGTTAATGTCACCCACCAATGGAACAGATTATTTTTTTAAAATTTCGGACCCTGTCAACTATGCAGAGCAGGTGTTTATTCACAGCAACACTGTGTTCATGTCACCCAGCAATTGAACAGACTATTTTACAAAAATTAGGTCCCTGTCACCTATGCAGAGCAGGGGTTTATTCACAGCAACACTGTGTTCATGTCACCCAGCAATTGAACAGACTATTTTACAAAAATTAGGTCCCTGTCACCTATGCAGAGCAGGGGTTCGTATACTGCAAAATTGGTAAAATGTCACCTGACAATGTAACAGACAATTTTTAGAAATGTAGGTCCCTGTCACCTATGCAGAGCAGGGGTTTATTCATGGCAAAAATTGTAAAATGTGACCTAAGAATGTAACAGACGAATTAGTGAAATGTCTTTCCTTGTACACTAGGTTTGGGATATGTAACCTAACAATGTATCAGACAAATCTGTGAAATAACTTAAAATAAAATACCTAAAAATTAACAAAAAATTATCTTGATGTATATGGTGGAGGTCCATATGGAGTAGTAGGTTGAGGAGGCGGTGGACGTAGCGGTGTAGGTGGAAGCGGCGGTGGAGGAGGACAAGGCAGCCAACACTGGCTTTTGGTTTAATTTTTTATTTTTATTTTTAATTAGGGTACAACCCAAAAGAGTGGGAAATCTCAAGAATACAACAATGAGCAATTGTGCTGTAGTATAACAATGGCTGGGTAAGGCCAGTATACATGTCTACACATGCACAAGTTACAGACAAGTCCTGTGGGACTGGTTGTTGTGGCGTGCTGACAAAGCTTTTCCACATTTCGGCCATGCTAACCTTGCATTCTGAGGTGCTGGTGGTGCCCCAGCTGCGTTGGTTACCTCTTCCTCCTCCTCTGCCTTCTGCTTCCACTGTGCCCCCGCTGTCAGGTGGGAATGACACCAGCAGCGCGTCTACCAGCGTGTGCTTGTACTCGCACATCTTACTATCACGTTCCAGTGATGGAATTAAGGACAGTACGTTGTCCTTGTAGCGGGGCTCCAGCAGCGTGGCCACCCAGTAATCAGCACAAGTTAGAATGTGGCCAACTTGGCGGTCGTTGTGGAGACACTGCAGCATGTGTGCCAGGCTGCCCAGAGGCAACAAAAAGCTGTCCTGTGTGGGAGGTGTGTCGTCTGTGTCCTCTTTATCCTCCCAGCCATGCACCAGTGATGGCCATGAGCGGGTTTGGGTGCCACCCTGCTGTGAACACCATTCCTCCTCCTCCATCATCGGCACTGGCCATGTTGGTGGTAAAGTGGTGCTCTTCCGAAGAGCGACTCACCCATGCGTGCTGCAGCTGAAACTCCACTATTGCCTGCTGCTGCTCGCACAGTCTGGCCAGCATGTGCAAGGTGGAGTTCCACCTTGTGGGCACGTCGAGGATGAGGAAGCGGAGTAGGAGGAGGAAGCAATAGGAAGCAAACTAAAGCGCCCTGCAATCCTCGGTGGTGGAAGAACATGCGCCTAACTGCTATCCGCCTCAGGCCCAGCTGCCACTGCATTTACCCTATGTGCTGTTAGGGAGATATAACATCCCTGACCATGCTTACTGGTCCACGTATCCGTAGTTAGGTGGACCTTGCCACAGATGGCGTTCCGCAGTGCACACCTGATTTTGTCCCCCACTTGGTTGTGCAGGGAAGGCATGGCTCACCTGGAAAAGTAGTGGCGGCTGGGCACGTACATACTGTGGGACAGCCACCACCATAAGGCTTTTAAAACTCTCTGTCTCCACCAGACGGAATGACAGCATTTCAAAGGACAGTCATTTTGAAATGCTGGCATTTAGGGCAATGGATTGCGGATGGGTAGGTTTTTTTTTCCTCTTCCGCTCCAGTGTTTGGGAGACAGAGAGCTTAACGCTTCCAAGGGACATTGTGGAGATGCTTGGTGAGCCAAGTGGTGTTGTTGCTGGCAGATTCTCTGTTTGCGGGGTGGCAGATTGCACTGTCCCTCCAGAGGTGGATAAAGAGGCCGAGACTGCAGCAGAAGAGGAAGCAGGAGGAGCCAAATACCTTTCATTGTTTTTGAGGTGTCTACTCCACTGCAGCTCATTCTTTGCACTTAGATGCCTGGTCATGCAGGTTGTGCTCAGGTTGAGAACGTTTATGCCTCACTTCAGGCTCAGATTGCACAGCGTGAAAACCACTCGTGTTTTGTCGTCAGCACATTGTCTGAAAAACTGCCATGCCAGGGAATTCCTTGGAGCTGGCTTTGGTGTGCTCGGTCCCTTGCTGCGGTGGGCAGTAGCAGGCGTACTGTCTAGGGGACTGCTCCGCTTTTGCACCCTGCTCCCTCTTCTGCTGTGTTGGTGGCTCTGTATGACCACCGCCTCTTCCTCCGAACTACACAGGTCACTCGCATGATCTTGATTCCATTTGGGGTTGAGGACCTCATCGTCCTCCACATCATCTTCCACCCAGTCTTCACCCCTGCCCTCCTTGTTGGTCTGCACACTGCAGAAAGCCCCAGCTGGCACCTGTGTTTTGTCATCATCCGAGATGTGCTGCGATGGTCCTCCCATGTACTCATCCTGAAACATAAGTGTTTGGGCATCGGTGCACTCATTCTCTTCCAATTCTGGGGCAGGGCTATGTGGATGGCCCTGGGAAACCCTGCTAGCAGTCATCAAAAAGCAGAAGATACTGCACTATGACTTGGGGCTCAGACTGCTTGGCTGATTTGCAAGGGGGTGACGTGAAGGGCTGATGAACATCGGCTGCAGGTGCCAACTCTTATCTTTCACCAGGAGACTGGGTGGGAGACAATGTGAAGGAACTGGAGGCACTGTCAGCCACCCAATCTATTATCGCCTGTACTTGTTCTAGCCTCACCATTCGTGGAGCCACATTCGACCTGACCAAATAACGCTGAAGGTTCTGTTGCCTACTCGCACCTGAGGATGGTGTTTCACTTGTGCGTGTAGCTGCCACAGATCGACCACGTCCTCTCCCTGCAACAGAAGCTCCACCAGCAGCAGCACAACCGGGGCCAGGTCCCTTATTTGACGCTCTCCTCATTCTTTGCATTCACCCACCAAACTAACTGATGGTTTTGGATGTCAGGCAAAAAATTTAACCGCCAATAGTCAACAATTAAGTTCACTGAGAGTAAGGTAGTGCCGGTGTCATAAAGAGGAAACATTTCTTGAGGTCTCACAATAGTTTATACATAGTTTATATTAATTTTATACAATTAATTCACTGTCCCAAAATGTTTTATTTGTTAACCAACAATGTAACTGCAGTATTAACTGATTGTATTTCACTGTGACAAATGCTGCAAAGGCTGCAAACTTGGTATCTTGCCCAAAATGGGTGTTTTTTTAATACCAGAATACTATTGTAGTATTTCAAGCTTGTATTTCACAGTGTCAAATGCAGCAAAGGCCCCAGATGTAGAGTATTGCCCAAAATTGGTGTTTTTTTAAACCCAGAATATTATTGCAGTATTTCAAGCTTGTATTTCACTGTGACAAATGCAGCAAAGGCCCCAGATGTAGGGTGTTTTTTTTAATAGCAGAATATAACAGCAGTGTCTAACTCTTGTATTTCACTGTGACAAATGCAGCAAAGACCGCAAATTTATTATCTTGCCCAAAATGGGTGTTTTTTTAAATAACAGAATATAACAGCAGTATCTAACGCTTGTATTTCACTGTGACAAATGCAGCAAATTTAGTATCTTCCCATAATGGGTGTTTTTTTAAATACCAGAATATAACAGGTGTATAATGCTTGTATTGGACTGTCAGAAATAACAGAATATAACTGCAGTATCTAACCCTTGTATTTCAATGTGACAAATTCAGCAAAAGCCGCAAATTTATTATCTTGCCCAAAATGGGTGTATTTCTTTATAACAAAATTTTAGTGCAGTTTTTCAAGCTTGTATTTCAGTGTCAAATGCAGCAAAGGCCCCAGATGTAGGGTATTGCCAAAAATGGGTGTTTTTTTAAACCCAGAATATTATTAAGGATTTTCAAGCTTGTATTTCACAGTGACAAATGCAGCAAAGGCCCCAGATGTAGGGTATTGCCAAAAATGGGTGTTTTTTTAAACCCAGAATATTATTGCAGTATTTCAAGCTTGTATTTCACAGTGATAAATGCAGCAAAGGCCCCAGATGTAGGGTATTGCCAATAATGGGTGTTGTTTTAAACCCAGAATATAATTGCAGTATTTCAAGCTTGTATTTCAATGTGACAAATGCAGCAAAGGCCCCAAATGTAGGGTCGTGCCCAAAATGGGTGTTTTTTTTATAAAAGAATATAACAGCAGTATCTAACACTTGTATTTCACTGTAACAAATGCAGCAAAGGCTGCAAATTTATTATCTTGCCCAAAATGGGTGTTTTTATAATAACCGAATATTAGTGCAGTTTTTCAAGCTTGTAATTCACTGTGACAAATGCAGCAAAGGCCCCAGATGTAGGGTATTGCCAAAAATGGGTGTTTTTTTTTAAACCCAGAATATTATTGCAGTATTTCAAGTTTGTATTTCACTGTGACAAATGCAGCAAAGGCCCCAAATGTAGTGTATTGCCAAAAATGGGTGTTTTTTTAAACCCAGAATATTATTGCAGTATTTCAAGCTTGTATTTCACAGTGACAAATGCAGCAAAGGCCCCAAATGTAGTGTATTGCCAAAAAAGGGTGTTTTTTTAAACCCAGAATATAATTGCAGTATTTCAAGCTTGTATTTCACAGTGACAAATGCAACAAAGGCCCCAAATATAGTGTATTGCCAAAAAGTTGTGTTTTTTAAAACCCAGAATATAATTGCAGTATTTCAAGCTTGTATTTCAATGTGACAAATGCAGCAAAGGCCCCAGATGTAGGGTCTTGCCAAAAATGGGTGTTTTTTAAACCCAGAATATTATTGCATTATTTCAAGCTTGTATTTCACTGTGACAAATGCAGCAAAGGCCGCAAATTTATTATCTTGCCCAAAATTGGTGTTTTTATAATAACAGAATATTAGTGCAGTTTTTCAAGCTTGTATTTCACTGTGACAAATGCAGCAAAGGCCGCAAATTTAGTATCTTGCACAAAATAGGTGTTTTTTTAAACCCAGAATATTATTGCAGTATTTCAAGCTTGTATTTCACAGTGACAAATGCAGCAAAGGCCCCAGATGTAGGGTCTTACAAAAAATGGGTGATTTTTAAACCCAGAATATTATTGCATTATTTCAAGCTTGTATTTCACTGTGACAAATGCAGCAAAGGCCGCAAATTTATTATCTTGCGCAAAATTGGTGTTTTTATAATAACAGAATATTAGTGCAGTTTTTCAAGCTTGTATTTCACTGTGACAAATGCAGCAAAGGCCGCAAATTTAGTATCTTGCACAAAATAGGTGTTTTTTTAAACCCAGAATATTATTGCAGTATTTCAAGCTTGTATTTCACAGTGACAAATGCAGCAAAGGCCCCAGATGTAGGGTCTTACAAAAAATGGGTGATTTTTTTTAAACCCAGAATAAAATTGCAGAATTTCAAGCTTGTACTTTACTGTCACAAATGCACATATGCTGTGCTGGTGCACTGAACTTGCATAAAATGGCCGACTCTAATATGGGCGCCGTATTTATAGGGCTGTGACATCACAGGGCTGGCTGGCTGCTGATTAGCTGCATGCATGGCATTATGGGTGAGCCTGCCTACCCAGAGTTCCTTGCCCCATGTCTTCACACGTGTAGCTGCCATTGTAGCCACTATTTTAGAAAAAATTGCGATTCGTTACCACAAAGCACGATAAACCCGTGATACGTGATTACCCGAGTTTTGTTGCCTCCTTTCATAGGGTATTTGATGTACCTGCTCATTCTGCCTCTGCTGCAAAGCATCTCCTGTCCATTCAACAGGGCATACGAACCATAGCTGAATATGCCAATGAATTCTGTACCCTGGCTGCAGAGGTAGGTTGGATTAATGAGGCACTGGTTGCTGCCTTCACGCATGCTCTCTCTGATGCATTGAAGGACAAGGTTGCGGCTAAAGATCTCCCTGATGTGCTCGAGGCTCTCGTTTCCTCCCTGATTTTGTTCGATACCAGGCTTCAGATAGAGGTCTTTGTTTAAGGAGCGCCTGCGGAGGTCCTACTACCAGATTGGCTACTACGTTTTCTTTCCCACCCATTCCTCCCTCACCTCCCACTCCTACTGGGGATGGTGTATCTGGCAGTGAACCTATGCAGCTGGGATTCACTTGCCTTTCTGAGGCTGAGCGGGCCTTTAGGAGGAGGGAGGGCCGGTGCCTGTATTGCGGTCTCAGTGGGCATTTCCTGAAGTCATGCCCGACCCGTCCGGGAAACGCTCGCACCTAAGGTCCTGTCGGGGGCAGATCTTGGGTGGAATTTCCTCATCCCTGGCTTCCCTTAAAGATAAACCGCTGATCACAGTTGTCCTCTCCTGGACAGGGGGCACAGCGGTTACTAAAGCATTGGTGGACTCCGGTGCTCGCGGTTATTTTATTGACAGTACATTTGTTGCTGCAAATTCCATACCCCTGCAGCCTCGTGTTTCTCCACTGGCCATCGAGGCCATTGATGGGAGACCTCTGCGAGCGACGCAGGATACCCACGATACTGTTCCGGTCGATATGGCAATAGGGGCTGTCCACAGGGAATCTGCCTGTTTTCAGATTATTTCGTCCCTGCACTACTCCGTGGTTTTGGGGTTCCCTTGGCTTCAGCAGCACAATCCGACCATTGATTAGCAGTCGACCGAGATCCTCTCTTGGTCTCCACAGTGTGGCGCTGTTTGCATAAATGGACCTGTTAAAGTACTTTGTACCTCCTCGTATTCTGTGTTGCCTCCTGAATATCTTGAGTATCTGGATGTATCTAATGCATCCCATTCCCAATGGGGAGCATCCCTGGTCTCACCTGGCCATGGACTTTATTGTGGAAATTCCTGCATCCCAAGGCTACACGGTTATCCTCATGGTTGTCGATCAATTCTCCAAGATGTGCCACTGTGTTCCGTTTAAGAAGCTGCCTACTGCCCAGGAGCTGGCCTCGGTGTTTGCCACGGAGGTCTTCCGTTTACACGGGTTGCCTATGGAGATTGTCTGAGACCGCGGGTGCCAGTTTGTCTCTAGGTTCTGGTGTGCCTTTTGTTCTCAGTTGGGTATTCACCTCTCCTCCTCAGCCTACCAGTCTAATTTTGACGCTGAGCATTCCGATCAAGCCCTGGAGCGATTTCTCCGCTGCTATATCTCTGACCGTCATGACAATTAGGTTGATCTGCTGCCCTGGGCGGAGTTTTCCAGGAACTCTGCCATCAACTCCTCCTCCGGAATGTCTCAGTTTATGGCAAATTTTGGTTTCCAGCCCTCTGTGTTGCCAGAGTCATTCTTGCCACAGGACATTGCAGCTGTGGAGGATCATCTTCATGCCCTCCGTTCCTCTTTGGTGCGGATTTAAGAGTCATTATTGGTTTCTTCTCAGCGTCAGAAGCTCCAGGCTGACCAGAGGCGTTTGCCTGCTCCTTCATACCGAGTTGGGGAGAGGGTGTGGTTATCAACGCGTAATCTCAACCTTAAGGTGCCTGCTCCGAAACTGACCCCCAGTTTTGTTGGACCTTTTCGCATTCTCCGTAAGGTGAACCCGGTTGCCCATGCCCTTGACCTTCCTCCTGGCATGTGTATCTCCAACGTCTTCCACGTGTCGCTTTTGAAGCCACTGGTTTGCAATCTCTATACCGCCTCACTTCCTCTCCCTCGTCCCATTCCTGTGGACAATCATGAAAAGTATGAGATTAGCAGCATCCTGTATTCTTGTCTCCTCCCAGGTCGAGTCCAATTCCTGGTTCATTGGAGAGGTTATGCTCCTGAGGAGTGCTCCTGGGTTTGCTCCGCTGATGTTCGGGTGCTCGCCCTTCTCTGTGCTTTCCATGCACGCTTTCCGCAGAAATAGTCTTTTGCATCGCAGAGGAGGGGCCATTGAGGGGTGGGTACTGTCAAGGTCTTACCTTGTCCTCATGGTGGCAGCCATTTTGAATATGTGCAGGAGATGACATTGTTTTCATGTACTTTTTGTATATTTGTTGTTTCATAATATATTTTACTGACACTTTCAGACATCACACAACCTCACACGACATCATTCGGTCCATACAGCAAAAGGAGTTTTTCAGTCACCCATCAATATTACCTAAAAAAAAACACTTTGAAAGAGTGGCACAATGACAGAGTCTGGAAGTGGCGGGTGCAGAAGCAGCATCATGAGAAGACCACCGAGTGGCACAATGACGGAGTCTGTAGATGGCAGAAGTATGATGAGGCCACCGAGTGGCAAGGTGACATAGTTTGGAGGTGGCAGTAGCATCTGGAGACCATGGAGTGGCAAGGTGACATAGTGTGGATATGGCAGCAGCAGGATACCACAGAATTGCAAGATGACATAGTGTGGATATGACAGCAGTAGCAGGAGACCACAGAGTAGCAAGGAGTAGCAAGGTGACATAGTGTGGAGATGGAAGCAGCATGAGAAGACCACAGAGTGGCAAGGTGACATAGTGTGAAGATGGCAGAAGCATAAGGAGACCACATAGTAGCAAGGTTACATAGTTTGGAGGTGGTGGCAGCATCCGGAGACCACAGAGTGGAAAGGTGACATAGTGTGGAGATTGCAGCCACATGAGGAGACCACAGAGTGGCAATGTGACATAGTGTGGCGATAGCAGCAGCATGTAGAGACCACAGAGTGGAAAGGTGACATAGTTTGGAGGTGGTGGCAGCATCAGGAAGCCACAGAGTGGCAAGGTGACATAGTGTGTAAATGTCAGCAGCAGGAGACCACAGAGTGGCCAGCTGACATAGTGTGAAGATGAATCACCACCAATGACTGGGCCTCCATGCAAGACCTGTGTTGCTTGTTGCTCTGATTCGAGTACTCCACCAACATGGCCAGTGCCGATAACGCCGTTCTCAGCGTAACTATCCCACTTCTATGCCTCCTTGAAAAAACGCTGCTGGCGATGATGGAAGAGGATGTGGCACAGGAGGAGGAGGAGGAAGAAGGATCATTTTGTAGGGTTTCCGGCCAGTCATTCCCAAGTGGCTCCGAGGGTGGGTTCCTGCACCCACAAACACCACACAATTGTCCAGCCATGGCACAGTTCTGGAGGGTGACGAGGAGGAGGAGATGGAGGAGGAGTAACCATGTTCACAGCAGGGTGGCACCCAGACCAGCTCATGGCCATCACTGGTGCGTGGCTGGGGGGGATACAGAGGACACAGACGATACACCTCCCACAGAGGACAGCTTGTCGTTGCCTCTGGGCAGCCTGGCACACATGAGCGATTACATGCAGTGTCTCCGCAAAGACAGCAGAGTTGCCCACATTCTAACTTGTGCTGATTACTGGGTGGCCACGCTGCTGGATCCCCGTTACAAGGACAATGTACCGTCCTTAATTCCAACACTGAAGCGTGATCATAAGATGCGCGTGTACAAGCGCACGCTGGTGGACGCGCTGCAGGTGGCATTCCCACCTGACAGCGGGGGCACAGTGGAAGCACAAGGCGAAGGCAGAGGACGAGGAAGAGGTCTCCAACGCAGCTGGGGCACCACCAGCACCTCAGAAGGCAGGGTTAGCATGCCACAACAACTAGCACCACCAGCTGATATGGAACATCTTAGCAGGAGGCAGCATTTCACCAACATGGTGGAGCAGTATGTGTGCACACGCCTACACGTACTGAATGACGGGTCTGCCCCCTTCAACTTCTGAGTCTCCAAATTGGGCACATGGCCTGAGCTTGCCCTTTATGCCTTGGAGGTACTGGCCTGCCCTGCAGCCAGTGTATTAACTGAACTTGTGTTTAGCACGGCAGGGGGCGTCATCACGGACAAGCGCAGCCGCCTGTCCACAGCCAATGTGGACAAGCTCACGTTTATTAAAATGAACCAGGCATGGATCCCACAGGACTTTTCTATACCTTGTGCAGAATAGACATGTATACCGGCACTCACCAGCCATTGTTATACTGCAGCGCAATTGCTCATTCTTGTATTTTGGATATTTCACACTCTTTTGGAGTGTACCCTAATTTTAAAAAATTAAACTAAAACCAAAAATCAGTGTTGGCTACCTCGTCCTCCTCCACCACCGCTTCTACCTACACCGCTACGTCCACCGCCTCCTCAAACTCCTACTCAATATGGAACTCCACCTCATAAATCTATTTTTTTTATTTTTATTTGTACGTATTTTATTTTATGTCATTTCACTACTTTGTCAGTTACATTTTCTGGTGAAATTCACCAATTTTTGGGTGGGATGTACCACTGCTATACCTAGTAGACCGAAGAAAAAAAAATAAAAAAAATTGTCAGTTGCATTTTCTGTTGAAATTGAACAATTTTTGGCCTCTTTCACACGGGCGTCATGTGTGTATATGTTAATTGTCTAGAACTTTATAAAGCTTAAATGCTATTCCTTATTTAGTTTTTTCTAAGAATATAAAGCATAGGTTTAAAAAATATACCACTATGTGCTCGTTTCATTTATACTTACCAGCCACTTTGCCATTAAATAATGTTAAGTAATGTGCTAGATTTATAAACATATGCTATCAAAGTGTGGCGACTGGTAATTCTTTTTCGTCTTTACATTTTGATTTTCGAATGGGCACCTCCACAATTGCTGGCGTGGTATGGGCTACATGTGCCGCCATTTGGTTGACACTGAAGGCTTCAGTGCTGCCACAACCAACCAGGCAGCAGTGGCTTGATATAGCCGATGGCTTCCAGGAGAGGGCTCAATTTCCAAATTGTATTAGTGCCCTTGACGAGAAGCACATACGGGTTAAGAAGCCACCGAACTCAGGGTCCCAATACTATAATTATAAGCAGTTTTTCTCTGTAGTTTTGTTGGCCTTGGCTGACACAAACTACAGGTTTATAATTGTAGATATTGGGTCCTATGGAAGTTTTGCAGATGCTCGCATCTTCAGGGCTTCCAGAATGGGTCGCTGGCTTCAGTCCAACCAACTGGACGTACCACAGCCAGCAAACCTTCCTGGCTCTACTGGGCCACCAGCGCCTTATGTGGTTGTAGGGGACGAGGGATTTGCCCTTTCTAGCCACCTGATGCGTCCTTATCCTCGACGCGGTTTGGATGCCAAGAAGCGCAATTTTAATTATCGGTTAAGTAGAGCCAGAACGTTTGTGAAGTGCACATTCGGCATTTTTTCAAATAAATGGCGGGTTTTCCAGTCGGCAATACAGCTGGCACCACAAAATGTCAATGTGGTCATCAAGGCGTGTGTAGTGCTGCATAACTATATACGCACCTATGAGGCCACACCTGATGAAGACGCCCAAGTCTACAGTACACAATCAGCAAGAGAGACTTTACTACTTGGACGATCTAGATCTGCTGGACTGAGAGTGCGGGTATTATTTTCTGATTATTTTATGTCCCCTTTCGGTTCTTTTGCTTTTCAGCAGTAGTCCTCTATTCATGGACTTTTGTGTTTGCCAGTATATTTTCCTAACCAGGATGGTTTGAGTTTAGTTTAGTATATTCATTTTTTAGTTAGGGACTCGCAAGATAATGAGGACCCTTGACGTGGGTTGCAAGCTTACATATTTTGCATACACATAGTTTATTCAACACAGTATGTGAAATATGTACTAATACCTAATTTTTATATATATATTGGAAATTAGTTTACCAAAGGAATGCATGTTTTTGAAATTCAAAATTAGTCAAGTATAATAGGTGGGTCTCATTCTCATTAGTAACCAAATATGAGTATATGTGTAATAGCGATTAAAATCCGTTAGAAAAATTGTTTATATTGTGTACTTTGAGTAAATTTTGGTATGTCTTACATGTTATGTATATATGGTAATAAAGCATGATGTCCATAAATCTGTTTGCTAAACATTTTAATCTAGGACCTAAAAATCCTATACATTAATGTGTGTTTACTGATTGTGATTTAATTTTTTTTAATTTATGGCAATTTACACAAAGCATACATCTATATTGTATTGTGTATGTTGCTGAAACATAAACACAAATGTGAACAATTATAAACTTGAAAAATAAAAGTGTTTTATTGCACACTATATTGAAATATACTCTGGCTTTTCTAAATAAAATACTCAGTAAACCCCAAAAAATTATAAATTAACATAACGCTTTGATGGCGACGAGGGTCCCTGATAATGAGGTCCTGAAATTTGTTGCTGGGAAGGGGGCCCAGAGTATTGGCTAGGCCCAGGTTGACTGAATGAGGGTCCCTGATAAAGAGGTCCAGTGAATTGTTGCTGGGAAGGGGGCCCAGAGTATTGGCTTGGCCCAGGTTGACTGGACGATGGGTCCTGCAGACTATAACTGTGTTCCCCCTGATACTGGGGCACATATGGCGCAATTGGTGGCCCATACTGATCCCTTTGGGGAGGAAAGTGTTGGGGGCCCTGTGAGGGCTGACTTCCTGGGGGGTGGTGGGGGACAAACATGTTCCCATGACAGCGCAGGCTTTCCAGCGCATCAAACATTTCAGTAGACTCTTGTGGGCGATTTGCTACCTCCAGAACGATTTCAAGAGCAGTTTGCATTCTCAAAACTCGATCTGGATGTAGCTGACGCATAAAATGGGCAAACATGTCATGATGATCCTCCTGCCGTGCTCTAGATAAATAATCTAGAACTTGCATATAAATGTTGGATTTGGCAGGAGGCATTGCCCGTCGTCTGGCCCTACTGGGTAGAGACAGAGGGGGGGGGGGGGGTCGGCACCAGATGCTGCAGGAGGCCTGGATGGTGCTGTGCTTGGTCCAGCTCCACTATCATGCTGTGCTGATGTGGTGTCCTCCTCATATGCACTTGAATGGTGCGGGGCCAGACTCATCACCTTCATCCTCTAGGTTGTCCTCAGTTCTAAAAAAATAAATAAAAATATGTTGTAATTTCACTACTTTATTTATATTATAAGTACAGATGTAGCAGGAATAACACACACACTCTTTAACTTGAATGTCTATAATCATCATGTTATCTTTAAGTAAAATGCATAGAAAAGCTATTGCATAATGCATTTATTAGCATTTAGTTAACATCACTTGTCTCAAAAAGCATGTGTGTTTACCCTGCTACATCTGTAACCTAGATGTCCATACCATAAATACAACTCCTATGACCAATTCAGTATCAGTAAAATGGACTTACGGACACAGATCCATGACATCACGCAGGAACATCAGTTGCTCCCGGAAAAGATAGGGCCTTTTCTTGGGGGGACCAGCCCTGCTCCGTCCAAGCTGTTTCATTTCTTTGCGGAACTGGTCACGGCAGCTCCGCCAACGATTCTTGACCTCTTCAACTGGTAATACAAAGGCATGAAAGGAACAGGTATAAATTTCAAAATCTAGACATAAAAAATAGTAAAAGAAGGCCTATAAACTAGGAATACTAACGTACAACTACGACTATATACTAGGAACACTAATGTATAACTAGGACTATATACTAGGAATACTAACGTATAACTAGGACTATATACTGGGAACACTAACGTATAACTACGACTATATACTAGGAACACTAACGTATAACTACGACTATATACTAGGAACACTAACGTATAACTACGACTATATACTGGGAACACTAACGTATAACTACGACTATATACTAGGAACACTAACTTATAACTATGACTATATACTAGGAATACTAACGTATAACTAGGACTATATACTGGGAACACTAACGTATAACTACGACTATATACTAGGAACACTAACGTATAACTACGACTATATACTAGGAACACTAACGTATAACTACGACTATATACTGGGAACACTAACGTATAACTACGACTATATACTAGGAACACTAACTTATAACTATGACTATATACTAGGAATACTAACGTTTAACTACGACTATACTGTATACTAGGAACACTAACGTATAACTACGACTATATACTAGGGATTACCGAAAGGCTCAAACATGTATACATTGTGTACTTACTTAAATTCTTTCGACTTTGGCCTTTTGTCTTTTCCCAGATTGGGGCAAAAAGATCCTGGGTAACCTCCACCCAGGCACGTCCTTTTTATAACGGTCCTGGTACTCCCCAGACCGAAGATCCCAGATGCAGGGCCTCTCCTGCACCAGGACAATGAGCTTTTCCACGTCCATTACGCGTGGTGTTTTGGGCATTTTCCTCTCTTTTGGGCTCCGCAAGATCTGAAAAGTTGATGCTGCCAACTTTCTCCCTCTTGGTTCCTGTCTTCAAATCCCATGAGTGTCGCTAAGTTACTTGCGTGAAAAAACGCAACGCAGTACATCCAGATGCAATGCGTTTTTAACGCAGCCCCATTCACTTCTATGGGGCCTGTGTTGCGTGAAAAACGCAGAGTATAGACCCTGCTGCGATTTTCACACAACGCAGAAGTGATGCGTGAAAAACAACGCTCATGTGCACAGCCCCATATAAATGATGGGTCAGGATTCAGTGCGGATGCAATGCGTTCAACCCAAGGGGCCTTTGGGTGTGAAGTACTACTGCTATACCTAGAAGACAGGTTAAAAAAAATAATTTAGTTTCATTTTCTGGTGAAATTCACCAATTTTTGGGTGTGACATACCACTGCTATACCTAGCAGACGGGTAAAAAAAAAATCTAAAATTTGTCTGTTACATTTTCGGGTGAAATTCTAAATTTTTTGGGTGTGATGTACCACTGCTATACCTAGTTGCATAGTTGACAGGGAATAAAATTTAATAAATTCTTCATTAATTAATGCACGCCACATCCTTTCATTCAATGCTTAAACTTTAAAAAGTTGTCCTATGTTTATGCTTTAATAATTTGTCCCATAATTCCACTCTATAATTTTAAATTTAAAAAAATGAATCCTCCCTTGGATGTGGTCTCTCTTTCTCAGGCTCCCTCTCTGCCACCCATGATCACCATGGTAGGCGCATAAAAGAACATTAAAAGTTGATAGAGCAGATATCAAATTGGATTGTGAACATCACGGGGACGTGCAACATGGTGGGGCAGTAAGTGTGCACACGCCTACACGAACTGACAGGGGTCAGCCCCTGCAACTTCTGGGTCTCCAAATTGGGCACATGGCCTAAGCTTGCCTTTTACCCCTTGGAGTTGCTGACCTGCCCTGCAGCCAGTGTATTGTCAGAACGTGTGTTTAGCACGACTGGAGGGGGGTTATCACAGGTTATATTTCCCAATGTTTTGGGGTGTACCCTGATTTAAAAAAATATAAATTAATTTAAAATCAAAAAGCAGTGTAGACTACCTCCTCATCCTCCTCCACCGCCGATTCCACCTACACCGCCACATCCACCGCCTCCTCAACCTCCTACTCCCTTTGGACCTCGTCCCTATGGACCTTAGACCATTTCCCTATCCACATTGTTTGCAGAGCACTTGCCATGCTCTTAACCACATTTTGATGCCATTTGCAGCCCTCTTGCCCTTTCCATGACATTTTTACAGCCATTTAGTGCTTAAATGTTCGGGTTCGGGTTTGGGGTCAGGTTTGGATCAAGTTCGGGTCCTGAACAGAACTTGATCCAAACCTGACTTCAATGGGGTTTGGGTTATAACAGAACTTTTTTCTGAAGTTCTGCCGAACCCGTCGAACCCGAACATCCAGGTGTCCATTCAACTGTAATTGTGGGGTGACAGTCACCAATTTTTGGCTGTGATATACCCCTGCTCTACCTAGTTGACAGGTTAATAAATTTCAAAAAAATTTATTCTTGTGTGACATTTTACCATTTTTGCCATGAATAAACCCCTGCTCTGCATAGGTGACAGGGAATTAAATTTTTAAAATTCATCTTTAATTGGCCCTTTCATTTGATCCTTCCGCTTTAATAACTTGTCCCACATTTCAGCTTGATCACATTGCAGCCATTGACCTCCCTTGGATTTGGTATCCCTTTCTCATGCTCCCTCTCCGGCATGGAACCCTGATTCGCCGATAACCGTGATCAACATGGTAGGTGCAGAAAAGAACATCGAAGGTTGATAGAGAAGATATCCAATTGGATCGTGGACGTCACGGGGACATGCGATCAGGCAGAAGTTATCTAGCGTTAACAAAGAGGCAGCAGGGCCTCTCCTGTCTAAGGTTTCCCAATCCAAAATACCCCAGTGACATTCCCTATAATTAATAATCAATCCAATACCAGGGCTTAAGAGTCCTGTATTGTTATTTATCGTCACTACCTCCCCAAGTCAGGAGTGGGCAATTGCCGCATGCCCCCTCCTTTACTTGGAAGTTTCGGCTTCAAAAATTTGTCCCATATTTCAGCTTGATCACATTGCAGCCATTGACCTCCCTTGGATTTGGTATTCCTTTCTCACGCTCCCTCTCCGGCATGGAACCCTGATTCGCCGCTAACCGTGATCAACATGGTAGGGGCAGAAAAAAACATTGACAGTTGATAATATATCCAATTGGATCCTGGACATCATGGGGACGTGCGACATGGTGGAGCAGTATGTGTGCACACGCCTACGTACTGACTGATGGGTCTACCCCCTTCAACTTCTGCGTCTCCAAATTAGGCATATGGCCTGAGCTTGCCCTTTGCGCCTTGGAGGTGCTGGCCTGCCCTGCAGCCAGTGTATTGTCTGAACGTTTGTTTAGCACGGCTGGAGGGGGTTATAACAGGTTATATTTCCCAATGTTTTGGGGTGTACCCTAATTTAAACAAAAAAATATAAAAAAATAAAACCAAACAAAAAGCAGTGTAGGCTACCTCCTCATCCTCCACCGCCACTTCCACCTCAACGGCCACATCCACCACCTCCTCAACCTCTTACACCACGTATTTTATGTTATTTAAAGTCATTTCCCTATCCACATTTGTTTGCAGAGCACTTGCCATGCTCTTAACCACATTACCCTCTAGCCCTTTCCATGACTTTTTTACAGCCATTTTAGTGCTCAAAAGTTTGAGTCCCAGTTGACTTCAATGGGGTTTGGGTTCGGGGTCAAGATCAGGTCAAGTTCGGGTCCCGAACTCGAACTTTTTTGTGAAGTTCGGCCGAACATGTCGAACCCGAACATCCAGGTGTCCACTCAACTGTACTCCTGTGCACTGCGAGTTCTGCCTGCTTCTCCTCCCTATCTGCTGCTCCTTCTCTTCCTCTAAACTACCTCCTTTTCCTCTCGTGGGCACCCACGTGACATCCATCGACACGTCATCATCGTCACCTTCCACACCACTGACATTAGAGATCTCGGAGTAGGCAGCAACAGCAGAGACCACCCTCCTTGGGCTGGTCTGGGTACTGTCGTCAGACCGCTGGGTGGCGGCCATTGCTACCTCCTTTTCCTCATCCGATGCCAATAATGGCTGGGGAAGTCTGGGAATGGATGTGAAAATAATTCCTCTGACTCGAGTGGAGGGGTTATGGTGGTGGTGGTGTTGTCTTTGGGGGTGCACACAGCAGTGAGTGAGGAGGGTGCAGATACAGAGGATGAGTAGGGTGCAGAAGCAGAAGTCTGAGTGAGCCACTCAGACAACTCTGGTGCATTCTTTGATGTAATCGCACGCACCTTCTCCAACTTCCCACTTAGGCTACGGGCTGGTGCACCTGCTCAACCCCTACCACCCCTGCACAGATCAGAGCACACACAGACAGCAGCATGATGTTCACAGGCAGGCCAGGACATAACCAAAGACTTGACGAAGATGCATCGGACATTGCAGACGAATACGACGTTGATGAACAATCAGGCTGAGCACACGAATCCGAGCAGAAGTACAGTCACACAGCGGGCCGCAAACAGAGGTCTGCAATGCACGGGCACTGGCTGTGTGCATTCCGTGCTGCAGATAAGGACCCAGTGACTTCAATGGGTCCGCAAGATACGGTCAAAGATAGGACATGTCTTATCTTTTGCAGTGCAGAGGCCTGGACCTGAAGGCCCACGGAAGCACTTTGTAGTGATTCCATGAGCCTCTGATCCCTGCCACCACTCCATAAAAGATAGGAAATGTCCTATCTCTGGCTGTATCTTGGGGATCGCAGACCCTTTTTTAAGACAATGGGTCCACAGCAGGAGTGCACGCCGCCAGCGCCCGTATATTGCAGACACGGAGTCCTTACTTTCGCATGCATGAGCCCTTATTCACACATCATTGTTCGGTCAGCGATTCTCATCAGTGATTTTAAGCCAAAACCAGGTGCGGCTCTAAACACAGAACAGGTGCAGATCTTTCCCTTATACCCTATTTCTGTGGAGGCTCCAATCCTGATCTGACCACCTGATGTTCAGACCAGAGAGACACACAGACCAGAGAGACATTAACCTTTACATGAACAAACACAGGGAGCATATAAGTCACAGGGAAACGTTCAAACGGAATTAATAGAAACTTAACTCTGAGAGGCATAACAACAAAAAATCTGCAATTTAGATTTTTCTTTCATTACGCCGTTCACCATAGGAGTTCCAGCATTTTCAGATTGGCAATGCCAGTAATGTTGATATTTTTTATTGTTTACTTATTTTTATTTGTAAAATGAGGAAAGGTGGTGATTGGAAATTTTCTATTCATTTTGTGCTTTTTTTATATTTTTTAAGACTTTTGGAATAGTCTATGAAATATTACTGGCCCATATTTACTAGTGTCAGTGCACCTAGACAACTCTCATACATTGTGCTATCATTTGGCACAATTTGGTGCAAACTGGAACTATCTGGCACTTTTTGGTGCATCTTGTTCTTGAGAAATCAACTGAGCCTGAGTGTGGCTTACAAGAAATGGGTGTGGCTTTGTTGGAAAGCGGTGTGGCCTAATAGTCAACATTTCAAGCCAAAATTCTGTTGGAAAACTCTATCTGAAAATAAGCCTCAACTAGCAGTTGAGATAGAGTTAAACAAAGTTTTCCAATTTCCGATTTTCTTTAAACTGTATAAGGCAACTTTTATATTGGTTGGCTAATATGTGTATTTTACGAATATTCGCTGTATTGCTATAACTTAGATTTTAGAATATTACGAATATTCTAAAATACGAAGTTATAGCAATATATCGAATATTCGTAAAATACACATAATTTAGCTAATATAGTGCTATAATCTTTTTTTTATAAATGCAAAAACACAAAATGCAATCGCACTCTGCAACCAGCAATCTGCCCTGCCTCTATGCTGGATGTTGAATAAGGCATTGGTGTACATTTTGGCCAAAGCGTAATAAGCCACTCACCACATCAAGGTCGCCTTAATGAGTGGTCCCTAACACTAGTTCCTACCTTTTATGGGCCATGACAGCCACACAAAGTCCAGGGAGCACAGGTACAGCATGCACGCCAAGCACACTCTGCTTTTAACCCCGTCCGGTGCCATTACAGCTTTAATCGGATCCAGGGATGCAAGTACCAACATGCATGCTGAGCCCCCTATATACTTCTCCTGGAGCCCAATGGCTACTGGTAGGTGCTATATAAGCAGACTCAGTTTTATACTGACTTTAACACCAGCCTCCAGGGCATACTAACTGGTCAGGTGTGCATGACGGCATGGAGATCGCCACGCCTCCAATATATACTACAAAGAAAAAATATGGGGGATTCAGCACGCACAACCCCTAGCAGGTGCAGATTGCTATGGCGAAATACAGATACAAACGCAAAAACACAAAATGCAATCGCACTCTGCAACCAGCACTCTGCCCTGCCTTTATGCTGGATGTTGAATAAGGCATTGGTGTACATTTTGGCCAAATCGTAATAAGCCACTCACCACGTCAAGGTCGCCTTAATGAGTGGTCCCTAACACTAGTTCCTACCTGTTATGGGCCATGACAGCCACACAAAGTCCAGGGAGCGCAGGTACAGCATGCACGCCAAGGTCGCCTTGGTCGCAAAGGTCACTCTGCTTTTAACCCCGTCTGGTGCCATTACAGCTTTCATCGGATCCAGGGATGCAAGTACCAACAGGCTGGTTTTAAAGTCAGTATTAAACTGAGTCTGCTTATATAGCACCTACCAGTAGCCATTTGGCTCCAGGAGAAGTATATAGTGGGCTCAACATGCATGTTGGTACTTGCATCCCTGGATCCGATGAAAGATGTAATGGCACCGGATGGGGTTAAAAGCAGAGTGTGTTTGACGTGCATGCTGTACCTGCGCTCCCTGGACTTTGTGTGGCTGTCATGGCCCATAAAAGGTAGGAACTAGTGTTAGGGACCACTCATTAAGGCGACCTTGATGTGGTGAGTAGCTTATTACGCTTTGGCCAAAATGTACACCAATGCCTTATTCAACATCCAGCATAAAGGCAGGGCAGAGTGCTGGTTGCAGAGTGCGATTGCATTTTGTGTTTTTGCGTTTGTATCTGTATTTCGCCATAGCAATCTGCACCTGCTAGGGGTTGTGCGGGCAGAATCCCCCATATTTAATCTTTTTTTATAAAATTTGACACTATTAAAAAAAAATACTACAGCATTATTTTAGCTAAATTGCAGTCTATATGTGTATATTACGAATATTTGCTATATTGCTATAACTTAGATTTTTTTGATTACAAATATTCGAAAAAACTAAGTTACAGCAATATAGCGAATATTTGTAATATACACATATAGACTGCAATTTAACTAATATAGTGCTGTAGTATTTTTTTTTAATAGTGTCGATTTTTTCTAAAAATGAAGTTCAGAAGAGACAAAAAAAAATTGACTATAAAAAAAGATTATAGCACTATATTAGCTAAATTGCAGTCTATGTGTGTATTTTATGAATATTTGCTATATTGCAATAACTTTGTTTTTTCGAATATTCGTAATATTCTAAAAATCTAAGTTATAGCAATATAGCAAATATTCGTAATATACACATATAGACTGCAATTTAGCTAATATAGTGCTGTACATAAAGAGGAAAATTATAAATTAGTAATGAGAATCTGATTTATAATTTCCCTCTTTATGTAGGATAGTTTAGTTTATGCGACAAATATGCAATTACATATGCGAGTGAATCGGGTCGCATAAGGGCTGTATGCTATTGGGATGGCTTGGTCGAATAGACGAAGATAGAGAATATAGCTCTATATTCGACAATTCTACCAAGCCAACCCATTAGTGATAGTAGTAATTTTTACTATCACAAAATCTGTGATACTAAATTACTAGCACTAATTTAGTGATATTACAGTAAATTACTAATATGACTAATAGGTTCAGATGGAAAAAAAAGAATATTCGGTATAACAAATATATTTTAATATATTCGAAATATTCGCAAATTTACGAAGTTGTAATATTCGTACGAATATTTCGCTATTCGAATATTCACGCTCATCCCTAGTCCAGACTTGATAAAGTTCATCGGTTTTACTTTAATAAACTTGCATCCAGACAATAGCTGCTGGCTCCAGCAGATTCTGTGGTACAGTGGCAGGTGAATCTGAACACTTGGCTTTATCTCTCTGCTGTGCTAAACTCTGGCTTCAGTCTGTTTACTTGACTTTATGACAGTTCTAGTAATTTTGAGTGGGGTGCCTTTTTCTCAGTCCATGAACTACAAGTAGTCATGGTGCTTTCCAAGCTTGGGAGAAGGGTGAGCCCCTTACTGCATCATGTTGCCTCATCTTCCAACTCTCAATTCCCAACTACAGCTTCTGCAACACTTCCCTTGGTAGGAACGACTAGCCCACTTCTGCCCAAAAGGGGGAAAATGGAATGGTAAGTCCTATTCTATCTAAAGATCTCTCTCTCTGTCAGATACACTGCCACAAGCTGGACAACCAGGCACAGTGCATGCAATACAATATATAAGTTACATAGAAATGTTATGAATGCACAATATAAAAGGACCTGGAATCAAATACACAAATGACATTACAGGTTAGCCATTAGAAACAGTAGCAGGGTGTAGGAATAGTAGTTGATCACTCTGGGGTACTACATGGCAACAACAAAGGACCTCAGAGAATGACCCCACAGGACTTCAGAAGAAGAGTTGTAGATGTTCATCAGGCTGGAAAAGGTTACGAAACCATCTCTAAAGAGTTTTGACTCCATCAATCCACAGTCAAACAGATTATATACAAATGGAGGAAATTTAACACCAATATTACCCTGCACAGGAGTGGTCGACCAACAGAGATCACACCAAGAGCAATGCATCAATATTTGAGACAGCACACCAAATGATCTTAAAAAAACTAGTATTTTTATTGATTTATCAACATCAGTGGTACATGTTATAGCAATGTTTCGGGCCCAATTTTGGTGCCCTTTATCAAGCTATAAGATAAATAAATAAAGATACATTGTGAAAAATATAATCTCCTTAAAGGTAATATACAACAATTACACGATTGTCAGAGCAAAAAAGGGTTAATCTACAAGATTTTCATGATTATCAAAGAAATAGAGAAAGGGGGATAAGAGGAAAATTAGAGAAAAAAAGGAGACAGAGAGAGAGAGAGAAAGACACGAGCAGATCACATCTCTACTACACTATTCTTAACATGATTGGAGGGTTTTGGAGAGAAGACATGAGCAGATCACTTCTCTGCTATAATATTTTTACATGTTAGACAATTATGGCAAATCATAGCAGATGGTTAGTACCAACATTTGGATTGACATAGATGCGCTGAACCAACACAAGACAACCTGTCTATATAATATAACATAACATTTCCATACATGTTAGAAATAGCATACATGCGTATGGTCCAGATGCTTATGATTAAAGGACATAGAACATTAGAGCAAAGTTGTCAGGAGACACATGTAATAAAACATATGTAATAGAAACAAAGAAGACATTTCTGATAGTAGGATCCGGGTCTCAAAATGTAAGACCACGTCCTCCATTCTGCAGACGCTCTATAACACTTAAGGGCACATAAAAAAGGTATGGTACATATACTGTAGCTCCTAACAATTTGTGAACAAATATCTAAAAATATAGAAGCAAATTACATGAGTAATACATAAATTAGGTCTCACGGTGTGCATGGTGCATAGCGCACGGCGTGTGTTTAAATAGGACGAGAGCCTTAGTTGAAACCGCCAAGTTCCGGTGTGTGCTCCGCCCAGAAGGGGCGTGTATAAAAGCTAGGCTATATCCCTATGGCAGGACTTGCCAAATCGCTGCACCTTGTAGCTAGCGCCTGCGCATTGGCGTCCGAAGGGCAAGCGCATGCGCGTTGGCGTCCAGAAAGTTCTGACGCCATTTTTAAACCTGGTTAGCAGTAGGTTAGCAGTTAACCAGCGGCACTTTACGGCTCGCGCATGTGAACTGGCTTTCGGTAATGTCATCACTTCGTTGTATTAGAGTACAATGTGCTAAAACAAAGTG
Organism: Bufo gargarizans; assembly: GCF_014858855.1. Taxonomy (NCBI): domain Eukaryota; kingdom Metazoa; phylum Chordata; class Amphibia; order Anura; family Bufonidae; genus Bufo; species Bufo gargarizans. The sequence continues at coordinate 673,304,551 of NC_058081.1, forward strand.
GCATTACTCGATGTTTTAAACCATCATTAAGAAGAAAATGGTATCATATGTGATAATAACAATCTCAATCCAATTGTCCCGTACATGTTAATTACATTTCATATGACACTACTGTAGAGACCAAGGGCAGAGGCCAAAGAACAGAAAGGAACAAGAAGTAATACAGTGGGGTGATCACCGGAGGTTGATATTAGGACCAATTAATACCATATCCTGATGGTATCATTTAAGGACCTATCTAGTGCTTCTCGGGTGTCCCCACCCGGTACTAGACATAGTCGTGGTCCTATGGAAGAAAAGAAAGAAAACATGTTTAGTGATATATATATATATATATATATATATATACACACACAAAATAACATGCAATACATTAAATAACATACAATACATTGTATATATTTAAAGGAACCAATATTATTTATTCAAGACAGTGCCACCTGGACCAACGGTACCCAGGCGTCGAATCCATTGCATCTCCTTCGTATGGAGTATTTCCTCCCGGTTACCCCCTCTTCTTAGTGCTGGCACCCAGTCTATAACTTGAAAACAAAGCTGGCTGGGGTGTGTTTGTACTCATGAAAGTGTTGTACTAGTGGAGCATCTTTTTTATTTGTCCGTATATTGGACTTATGCTGACTAATTCGATCTTTAATCTTTTGTGTTGTCTCGCCAACATAGCCCAACCCGCAAGGGCATTTAATTAAATAGATGACAAAACTAGAAGTGCAGCAAAAATGTTCCCTAATGGTATATTGTTTCCCTGATGAGGGGTGGGTAAATGTTTTGCCGTTGATGACATTGCTGCATTGAGAACAGCCTAAGCAGAGAAAGGTGCCATCCTTTGCAGGACATATGAATGAAACCACGCACTCTCAAAGTAGTATGCAAAGGTAGATTTAATTTTAATGTTCCTTAATACCATACAGGTATGTATCTCAGGAATTTAATAAAAAAGATTACTTCGAAATAAAACCTTTATCAAATCATCGCTGATGAAAGGAGAAGTGGGTGTCTGAGCAGTGGCGTCCCACGTGGAGGATGCTAGACTGGGGAAGAGGTCTAGCGTCCTCCACGTGGGACACCACCGCTCAGACACGCACTTCTTTCTTCAGTGATGATTTGATAAAGGTCTATCTGACCGAAACAAGCAATCTCAACCTTAAATGCTTCATCACATGGAGATTTGTTCATATTTTAATATTTTTTTACTTTTTTCTTATTTCGAAGTAATCTTTTTAATTAAATTCCAGGGATACATACCTGTATGGTATTAAGGAACATTTAAATAAAATCTACCTTTGCATACTACCTTGAGAGTGTGTGGTTTTATTCATATTGACTATATTTGGGTCTCACCCTTATACCACTGCACCTCTCCCCAAAGGAGTGAATCTTCCATCTTTTCTAATCCAGGGGATACACATCATGGGGCCCTCCCACATGTAGTATCCTTTACTATCCAGTTGGATAACATGTGAGGTCCCTGAGTATGCGCCTGACCGACTGTCTACCATAAGTACATAATCTCTTTTTATCTGTTTTTTACCACTCATCTAATCTGTACCAGCCCCCTGAAGAACCCAAATTGGGGGAAAGGCGTTGGGTAAATATGTGTTTTAGGTCCCTCGTGGTAGGGGCAGCTAGGGCTCATCAGGCCTAGGCACGAGGACGGTGAAATCCCACCATCAGGGGTTGTCTTCGTGCTGAGGCTACAGTAGGGTCGTGTAGGGAGAAAATAAGACCCAACACCCCTGCCACACCCGCCTCTTGGCCATTGTCCCTTACTTCATGTTTTGTTTTGATTTGTTTTGGTAACATTTTTTTGTATTCAACGATTACGTATTTTAGGAATTGAGTTAATTAAAATCTAATGTTTTTAGGGGTCTGTTTTTTTCATAGTAATTACTTCATTTCGTTTGGACACCATTACTATTTTTTATATCCTTATTTTGTACACTTCTTTTTGGATATTTTTACCAGTTTGATAAGTATTGAGCTATAATGGGTGTTTATAAGGTCAGGATATCAGAAATAAGAGCTACACATGAGCAGTTGCAACGTGCCGTCCCCCAGGGCCAATTGTGTCCCAGGTTTTTAGGAATGCCAAGTGGTGATGCAGCATTACTAGTTTGTGTTTCACGGTGCTCCTACCTGAACACCGTCGCTCCGCACCAACAAAAGGGGGAGTTAACAGTTGGTGGAGAATAATCCAAGTCTATACTTTCTAAATTTCAACAGCTTTACTTGAATAAACATGCATCCAGATAACAATTGAACTTTCTCTTTGCTCCAGCAGGCTTTGGGGGTCAGCTCGGACACTTTGCTTTCTTTCTCTGATGAGCTCATGTCTGGCTTCGGTCTGTTTACTGGACTTTATGACAGTTCTGGTACCTTTAACTGGGGTTGATCTACTCATAATTCTCAATAAACTGCAAGGAGTTCAGGTGATTTGCAACTTGCTTACCCTGGAAGACTCACTGTGCCATGCCTGGTCCCTTTGGACTTTAAAACTCAACTCTCCAGCTTCCTGCAACTCCTCCCTTGCTAGGGAACAGAACTAGCCTACTTCTTCCCAAAAGGGAGAGAATGGAAAGTTCCATTCTATCTAAAGATCTGTCTCTGCCAGAAAAACTGCCATCTTCTGAAGAACCAGGCACAGTACATGAACATAACAGTACATACATTACATAGGCATGTTATTAAGGCACAATATAAAAGGACCTGGAATTAAATACACAGATTACATTATTTGTTAGCCAATAAAGCCAGCAGCAGGATGTAGGAAAGGTAGTGCCCGCTCTGAGGTACTACATAGTTAGATGACAGGATTCAAACAAAACACAATGTGATAGCCTGCAAACAGACTGATTTTTAACCCCGGTATCTCAGAACTGGCTGAAAATTTACAATAAAGACTTATTGAAAAAATCTTAAGCCCAAAATTAATAAAGTGCATTCATAAAAAAATGTCCCAAAGATGTCCCTAGCCTTTACGTTGCCAAATTCTAGACAACATGTCCACATTTACCTGTCACCGCTGGCCCTGGGAGAGATCTTAGACGTTCAAATAGATGGAAGACTCAGGAGTCTATCTGACAGATCTCTCTTGTTTTCGTTGTTGCTGATAGGTTTCCACCCCTTCGCAGATGCTGCTCATTATCAGTCAAGTGGCTCTTTATATGTTCCGCCTCTCACTTACTTGCGGCTGATAGCTCTTCTGCGGAGTGCTCTGCTTGTGTGGTGGTTCTCCTGTTCCAGTTTCATCCCAAGCTAAGTCCTTTCCCTTTTCTTGGTGTGTCTGTCCGACTAGGCCTCAGGGAGACACTAGCAAATTCAGTTTGGAAGGAGCTGGTTGCCTCTTTCCCGGTTCCCTAAGCTAAGGGTCTGGTGCAGTGTTTCAGCAGTTTCAGGTTCCTGTGCATGTGCATTTTTACCATTGAGATTTGCACATGTTGTTAGCAGGTTAGGGTGAGTATCAGGGAATGCTAGGAGGTGACCTCTTTAATCCCTAGGTTTGGGGCCTATTCTGTTGTTGTTTTGTTGTGGTTCCCTTTGGTTGTGTTTCCTTCCCTGTACTTCCAGTGACATTACCATTATCTCCTTACACTTTTGGTATATTTTGAAGAATTTTAACTTCAGTTGTCTATAGCAACTGTACATTCAACTACACTCTTTACAGCCATCATCCGTTGAATCAACCACCAGAGAAGTTAGACAATTATCCTAACTCTACATGAAGTTATGAAAAATATGGGGGGTCCATGGATCAAACTGTGCTCTACTGTGCTCTGGGATCGAGACTGAGCATTTTGTTATCCCTGTATAAAATTGAAAACTCGGTTATATACCTGGGATTTAGAAAATTATAGAATTATAAAGAATATAAAGTTACTTTAAAAAATACTGATAAATGATTCTCTATTCTTGGAAAATCCACTTAAAAATGTTACCCTTCTAGCCATATAATAAACATCCCATTGAAGTTGAACTTTTCAGGTGTTTGCCTTTATTACAAATGGTTACTCATGCCCGGCTCATAACTTTTTCACTTTTTGTAACAAGTTTATGTCAGACCCCCACAGTGGATACCAAATGGCTGAACATGTTTTCTGAATAAACCATCTGGCAGAACGAGAATCACAGCTTTGTACAGCTTAAGCACAGCAGGTTTCAAATGCACAAGCTGTGAAAAAACGGCATATACAATGAATAATGTTAGCCTGTGTCCATGTTACTTTATGGGACACAAAGAAAACAACATTCAATGGTCAAATTTTCATGTAATATAATTTATCTTGAAAATTCTGTTGCTACGAAGCAGATATTAAAACAATGTCACTTGAACAGATTTGATTTAGGGCTACTCCTAAGGGCATTATCTAAGAAACCCCCAGTTGTCACCCTTTAACCCTTGTACAGGGATCTGGACTCCACTGCATGGGAAACACTAGGCAGCTACTTTTTGGTGTAGTCCCTGTTCAAGAGACACCGGTGTGGAGCACCAAGAGATCAGGCAAAAAAATCAGGATAGATCTCAAAATCCAGCGAGTCAGTACACTAGCAGACAAACATATTGCTCAGGCATCTTCCCTCAGTGGAAGGTGACTTAAGTACCATAAATTGACCAGCCATAGGCTGGGAAAGATAAATGTGCATGTGCTGGCCCTTTATGGGCTAGATGGAGTCTGTGCAACTATCTGCCAGCATGAAATGTTCCTCAGCATGCATGGAGGTTAACAGAGCAGCACTACTTTAGCGACCAGGCCTGCCGGATAGGAGAGTGGGTATGAGCCCAGGAGTGATGGAGCAGGTGAGAAAAGTTCCCACCGAATGAAATGGAGTGGAGAACACAGACTGCCACCATAACAACTAGATTGAAATCCGACAACTGGGAACCAAACAGATCCTCTTCACCCACACAAATTGGGAGTGGTCAGTTAATGCATATTTCTTTCTGTTATTCTGTCATGTGTCATTTTAGAATCTGGATGGCCTATAAATTAGTCTTAGACTTTAACAGCTGTCTGCTTAAAGGTGGCGATTACAGTTGAGCGGACACCTGGATGTTCGGGTTCAACGGGTTTAGCCGAACATCACAAAAAAGTTCGAGTTCGGGACCCGAACTTGACCCCGAACCCGAACCCTATTGAAGTCAATGGGGACCCGAACTTTTGAGCACTAAAATGGCTGTAAAAAAGTCATGGGAAGGGCTAGAGGGCTGCAAATGCCAGCAAAATGTGGTTAAGAGCATGGCAAGTGCTTGGCAAACAAATGTGGATAGGGAAATGAATTAAAATAACAAAGTACGTAAAAAAAATATAATAATCTTGATCTAGGAGGTTGAGGAGGCAGTGGATGTGGCAGTGGAGGAGGTAGCCTACACTGCTTTTTGGTTTTAATATTATTATTTTTATTTTTTTTGTTTAAATTAGGGTACACCCCAAAACATTGGGAAATATAACCTGTGATAAACCCCTTCAGCCGTGCTAAACAAATGTTCAGTCAATACACTGAGTGCAGGGCAGGCCAGCACCTCCAAGGCATAAAGGCAAGCTCAGGCCATGTGGCCAATTTGGAGATCCAGAAGTTGCAGGGGGCAGAACCATCAGTCAGTTCATGTAGGCATGTGCACACATACTGCCCCACAATGTTGCATGTGCCTGTGATGTTCACGATCTATCTGGATATCTTCTCTATCAACTTTCGATGTTCTTTTCTGCGCCTACCATGTTGATCACGGTTAGCGGTGACTCAGGGCTCCACGTCGGAGAGGGAGTGTGAGAAAGGGATACCACATCCAAGGCAGGTTAATGGCTGCAATGTGATGAGGGCGAAAATGAGGGAGAAGTTATTGAAGCAGAAGCATCCAAGTAAATGAGGGGGCGTGCGGCAATTACCCACTCCCGACTCGTGGAGGTAGTGACGATAAATAACAATACAGGACTCTTAAGATGCCCTGTTATTGGAATGATTAATAAAAAATTATAGGGAATGTCACTGGGGTATTTAGGATTTGGAAACGTTAGACAGGAGAGGCCCTGCTGCAGCTTTGTTGACTCTAGATAACTTCTGCCTGATCGCACGTCCTCGTGACGTCCACTATCCATTTGGATATCTTCTCTATCAACTTTCGATGTTTTTTTCTGCGCCTACCATGTTGATCACGCAGAGGGAGCGTGAGAAAGAGATACCACATCCAAGAGAGGTTAATGGATGAAATTAAATGTTGATCGAGCGGAATAGTGGAACAAATTATTGAAGCTGAAATTTACAAGTAAAGGAGGTGGTACGCGTCAATTAAAGAAGAATTTTTGAAATTGAATTCCCTGTCACCTATGCAGAGCAGGAGTTTGTATATGGTAAAATTGGTAAAATGTCACCTGATAATGTAACAGACGATTTTTAGAAATTTATGTCCCAGTCACCTATGCAGAGAAGGGGTTTAATCACGGCAAACATGTTCAAATGTCACCCAAGAATGTAACAGACGCTTTTGCTCCCTGCTTCCTCTTTTGCTGTGCTGATGCTGTGCCGGGGTCTAATCCTCCACCCACTCTTTACCCCTGCCCTCCTTGTCGGTCTGCATACTGCACAAAGCCGCAGCAGTTGGAGTCTGTGTGTTGTCATCATCAGAGACGTGCTGCGGATGTCCTCATCCTGAAACATAAGCGGTTGGACATCAGTGCACTCAATCTCTTCCACTTCTGGTGCAGGGCTATGTGGATAGCCCACAGAAACCCTGCCAGCAGAGTCATCAAAAAGCATAACAGACTGCTGCATGACTTGGGGCTCAGACTGCTTGCCTGATTTGGAAGGGGGTAGGTGCCTACTCTGATCTTTAAGCAGGGGACTGGGTGGTAGACAATGCGAATGAACTGTAGGCACCGTCAGCCCCCCAATCTACTATAGTCTGTACTTGTTCTGGCCTCACCTGATTCGTAGTGTCCTAAATGCAGTGTAGGCCGCAAATGTACTTTCTAGCGCAACAGACGAATAAGTGAAATGTATTTCCTTTTCCACTATGTAGAGCAGGGGTATATCACTGCCAGAAATTGGTGAATTTCACCAAAAAATGTAACAGACAAATTAGTGAAATTTGTTTACCTGTCTATTAGGTAGAGCAGTGGTATATTACAGCCAAAAATTGGTGAATTTCACCCAAAAATGTAGCAGGCAAATTAGCGAAATTTGTTTACCTGTCTACTAAATATAGCAGTGGAATATTACAGCCAAAAACTTTTGAATTTCACCCAAAAAAGTAACAGACAAATTAGTGAAATGTGTTTACGTACCTGTCTACTAGGTATAGCAGTGGTGTATTACAGCCAAAAATTGGTGAATTTCACACAAAAATGTAACAAATTTGTGAAATTTGTTTACCTGTCTACTAGGTATAGCAGTGGTATATTACAGCCAAAAACTAGTGAATTTCAGCTGAAAATGTAACAGACAAATTAGTGAAATTTGTTTACCTGTCTACTGGGTAGAGCAGGGGTATATCCCACCCAAACATTGGTGCATTTCACCCAAAAATGTAAATTAGTGAAATGACATAAAATAAAGTAAAATACGTACAAATAAAAAAATATTAATCTTGATTTATGAGGTGAGGGTTCCATATGTAGTAGTTTTTGTTTTTATTTTCTATTTTATTTTTTTTAAATAAGGGAATACCCCATAAGAGTGGGAAATATCAAAATAGAACAATGAGCAATTGCGCTGTAGTATAACAATGGCTGGGTAAGGCCGGTATACATGTCTATTCTGCACAAAGTACGGACAAGTCCTGTGGGATCCATGCCTGGTTCATTTTAATAAATGCAACAGGTGGTTGCGCTTGTCTGTGATAAAGACACGTTCAGACAATGCACTGGCTGCAGGGCAGGCCAGCACTTCCAAAGCATTAAGGGCAAGCTCAGGCCATATGCCCAATTTGGAGACCCAGAAGTTGAAGGGGGCAGACCCATAATTCAGTATGTGTAGGCGTGTTGGTGAAATGCTGCCTCCTGCTAAGACATTCCATATCAGCTAGTGGTGCTGGTTGTTGTGGCGTGCTGACAAAGCATTTCCACAATCCAGCCATGCTAACCCTGCCTTCTGAAGTGCTGGCGGTGCCCCAGCTGCGTTGGTGACCTCTTCCTCCTCCTGTGCATGGAAGGGATGGCTCACCTGGAAAAGTAGTGGCGGCTGGGCACGACGTTCTGTGGGACAGCCACCGCCATAAGGCTTTTTAAAACTCTCCGTCTCTACCAGATGGAATGACAGCATTTCAAAGGCCAGGAATTTTTTAATGCTTGCATTCAGGGCCAGGGATCACGGGTGGGTAGGGGGGTACTTCCTCTTCTGCTCTAGTGTTTGGGAGATGGAGAGCTGAACGCTTCCGTGGGACATTGTGGAGATACTTGGTGACCCAGGTGGTGGTGTTGCTGGCAGATCCTTTGTTTGCAGGGTGGCAAGTGGCACTGTCACTCCAGAGGTGGATGAAGAGGCCTCGACTGCAGCAGAAGAGGAAGCAGGAGGAGCCAGAGACCTTTCTTGGTTTTTGAGGTGTCTACTCCACTGCAGCTCGTGCTTTGCACTTAGATGCCTGGTCATGCAGGTTGTGCTCAGGTTGAGAACGTTTATGCCTATCTTCAGGCTCTGATTGCACAGCGTGCAAACCACTCGTGTCTTGTCATCAGCACATTGTCTAAAGAACTGTCACGCCAGGGAACTCCTTGGAGCTTGCTTTGGTGTGCTCGGTCCCTTGCTGCGTTGGGCAGTAGCAGGCGTACTGTTTAGGGGACGGCCGCTCCACTTTTGCACCCTGCTCCCTCTTCTGCTGTGTTGGTGGCTCTGTTCGACCATCGCCTCTTCCTCCAAACTACACAGGTCACTTGCATGACCTTAATTCAATGTGGGGTCGAGAACCTCATCGTCCTCCACATTATCTTCCACCCAGTCTTCACCCCTGCCCTTCTTGTCGGTCTGCACACTACCAAAAGCCACAGCAGATCGACCACATCCTCTCCCTGCAACAGGAGCTCCACCAGCAGCACCATGACCGGGGCCACGTCCCTTATTCGACGCTCCCCTTATTCTCCGCAAATTTAAGATCTTGCCCAAAATGGGTGTTTTTTTAATAACAGAATATAAAAGCAGTATCTAATGTGTGTATTTCACACTGACAGATGCAGCAAAAACTGCAAATTTAGTATTTGCCCAAAATGGAAGTTTTTTTAAATAACAGAATATAACAGCAGTATCTAACGTGTGTATTTCACACTGACAGATGCAGCAAAGGCTGCAAATTTAGTATTTTGCCAAAATTTAGTGTTTTTTTAAACCCAGAATATTATTGCATTATTTCTAGCTTGTATCTCACACTGACAGATGCAGCCAAGGCTCAAAATTTATTATTTGGGCCAAAATGGGTGTTTTTAAAAACCCTAAATATTATTGCAGTATTTCTAGCTTGTATGTCACACTAATAAATGCAGCATAGGCCCCAGATGTAGGATATTGCCAAAAAAAAATATTTTTTTAAACCCAGAAAATTATTGAAGTATTTCAAGCTTGTCTTTCACACTGACAGATGTTGCAAAGGCCCCAGATATAGGATATCGTCAAAAATCTGTGGTTTTTTTTAAACCCAGAATATTATTGCAGTATTTTAAGCTTGTATCTCACACTGACAGATGCAGCAATGCTGCAATTTTAGTATTTTGCCCAAAATGGGTGTTTTTTTAATAACAGAATATAACACCATTATCTAACGCGTGTGTTTCACACTGACAGATGCAGCATAGGCCCCAGATGTAGGGTATTGCCAAAAATTTTAGTTTTTTTAAACCCAGAAAATTATTGCAGTATTTCAAGCTTGTATCTCACACTGACAGATGCAGCCAAGGGCCACAAATTTAGTATTTGGCCCAAAATGGGTGTTTTTTTTTAAACCCAGAATATTATTGCAGTATTTTAAGCTTGTATTTGAATGTCACAAATGCACATATGCTGTGCTGGTGCACTGAGCTTGCATAAAATGGCCGCCGCCGCCCACCTAACTAAAAGACGGATAAAATGTTTTCTTCTGTGTCACTGGGCTCAGGGCAGAGTAAAAAGATTGTGCACTGCACCCACAAAACTAAATCTATGTAGATCGCTGAGTTAGCAAGCACTTCAGATTAAAGATTCTTTCCTATTCTCTCCCTCACAGCAGCAGCATCCTATCCCTACACTAATCAGAGCAGAGTGACATGCAGCGCTACGTGACTCCAGCTTCCGTGTGACATTGTGTAGATGCTTGGTGACCCAGGTGGTGGTGTTGCTGGCAGATCCTCTGTTTGCGGGGTGGCAGGTGCCACTGTCACTCCAGAGGTGGGGGAAGAGGCAGACACTGCAGCAGAAGAGGAAGCTGGAGGAGCCAGAGACCTTTCTTGGTTTTTGAGGTGTCTACTCAACTGCAGCTCGTGCTTTGCACTTAGATGCCTGGTCATGCAGGTTATGCTCAGGTTGAAAATGTTTATGCCTCGCTTCAGGCTCTGATTGCACAGCGTGCAAACCACTCGTGTCTTGTTGTCAGCGCATTGTCTAAAGAACTGCCACACGAGGGAACTCCTTGGAGCTTTGGTGTGCTTGGTCCCTTGCTGCGTTGGGCAGTAGCAGGCGTACTGTCTAGAGGACGGCTGCTCCGCTTTTGCACCCTGCTCCCTCTTCTGCTGTGTTGGTGGCTCTGTGCGACCACCGCCTCTTCCTCCGAACTACACAGGGCAGGATAAAAAGATTGTGCACTGCACCCACAAAACTAAATCTACGTAGATCACTCAGTTAACAAGCACTTCAGATTAAAGATTCTTTCCTATTCTCTCCCTCACAGCAGCAGCATCCTATCCCTACACTAATGAGAGCAGAGTGACGTACAGCGCTACGTGACTCCAGCTTATATAGAGGCTGGGTCACATGCTGCACTGGACAATCACAGCCATGCCATTAGTAGGCATGGTTGTGATGGCTTCTAAGGGCACAAGAGTAAAATGCTTGTTGATTGGCTGCTCTGCAGCCTTTCAAAAAGCGCCATTAAATAGCCGAACACCAAACCCGAACCCAAACTTTTACTGAAAAGTTTGGGTTCAGGTCCGGGGTCCAAAAATCCTAAAGTTCAGCCCTAGTGCCGATACACATAAGAGACAGTCTGCTGAATCCACCAATGTCAGCAAGCCTGGCTGACTACATTATGTGTATAGGGGGTGTGCTGACTCCCCCCAACATCAGATTTAGGGGAAAGAAGGACCATGCTTTTAGATTTTAACACATTTGATCCTTTGTTCTCAGGGTAGATAAGATGACGCCATGCAGGATTGAACTGAAGGGAGCCAAAAGAAGATTTCAACCAACTATTTTGTCCTCTCTTTCCTGTCTACTGTGCTTTATGAAATAAACATATGTATGGGGGAATTGGGAGAGACAACTACAGAACACTCAACTAATGTTTATGGTCAGATTTAAAAGGTTTGACTGTGATTTTGATAGTCTATCCTCAGGATAGGTCATCAATATCTGATCTTGGGGCCTTCTGGTGAGTTCTGGGGCCTGCAGGTCAGGCCCATTGACTGGGAATGAGCTGCGCTTAGGCCATGTTAGACCTTTGGTCTAACCTTAGGACATGTTAGAGCTATAAACGTGGCATTGCTGCCTAGAAAGAAGCCACAATTCTCACTGGAGTGCTGCTGTCTCTTCAAACAGCTGATTGGGGGTGCCACCACCGATCTGATATTGGTGACCTATACTGAGGATAGGCCACCGATACCAAAATTCTAGAAACCTCTTTAAGGCGTTTACCTAGCATAGAAAGCAAAGACTATGTTGCCATTTCCTTTTCAATAGAGGTCCAGCTGCATGGCTAGCACTGAGGCTACTACACTGATTTTTCTTGAACAGTGCTTCTAACCACCTGCTATGCAAGGAACTAGAACAGAGGCCCATTCACATGAACAGAGCAGTGCTCTAGTCCTTCACATAATGGATATCTGAGAGTGTCTTGGTGCAAGAGAATTATTCAATGGCCCTCTGCCCTTTTGTTTTAGAGATTGTGGGGGTCCCAAAGATTGAACCCCTTCTCCTGAGAATTTACAATTTTTCTTAGTGATATGCCATAATATTCTAAAATGAGAACAACCCGTTAATCTTGAAATGAAGGAAACTTTTATCAATATACTTCCTATGCACAAGAATATCCAATTCATAGTAACGTTCTCTTTGACACTCACACAATATTGTAGATAGACGGTACAACTCTCCATGTGCAGGACAAGAATTTTATTTCATGTAATATCACGCTGGTAATTCCTGTATTTTGATATGCACCCTGCTGAGATTTAGGTTACATGCTGCTTTTCTATTGTATCATGCTGTATGAAAAGTGGAGAGGATATCTGCTCTGTCAGTCTCATAGGGAAGTCAGTGTCCCGCTAACCAGTTCTTTTCATGTTATACATATGCATTATATATATTTTTTTTTTTCATTTCGAAGGTTTAGTTGTCCATAAAGGAGTTATATGAGTGTGACAGCGCTCGACATGGATCAACAGATATATTCCTCTATTCATGTTCTACAGCAGTCATTATTTTCTAAGAAAAAGCATATGGGGCTGTGAACATGAGCGGAAAGTGTCATTTTAAGAGGATCTGTCTGTCTGGTTTACATTATTTTCTGGATCATTTATTTCTTATAACTCTGTGCTGTACAGTTCCTTTTTTATTCTTCGTAGAAATTCATGACTAAATTGACAACTTGGTGTTACCATTCCCATTGTCAAAGAGGTTTTGAGATAGACTATGCAAGGATACCCCCCTCCCCCAGCAACTGGCAATGCCTAATTGTCATTTTCAGGGATAAATAGTAAAGAAACAACACAACCTAGAGTTGTAAAGAAAGATGCCCCAGAATCATCATGGGGAAAAGAAATAGCTACTAAAACTAAAACAGGAGCATTGACAGAGACAATAAACTTGTGCAGCTCCAGGTAATGTATTATTGTCTGTAAGGAATTGTTTCAGGTTTGGTGGAGAGAAATTAGAGTCGTGTTGCAAAGTAGAAAATTGTCCTAACACCATATCTGATCACTGGGATTTGCTGGAGCCATTTATTTTTAACCATTGTGTATTATTTAGCCCATTTTGGTTCTACTAGCCAGTCTAATGAGTAGTAAAGTCTATGCCAGTTTGGTGGTGAAGGTCCATGACCTGGGGCTTTCCTTAAAGAGTCAGTACACATAAGAGAGAAGTTGTGAAAGCCACTAAATTCAGCAGTAGTGACCAACTATCATGTGTATGGAGATGTCTGACTCCCTGAAAGATGATATCAGGGAAAAGATGCGCTGGATATGTTGAATCTTAATTTCCAATCCTTTTGTCCTCCAGGGAGTTAAGCCACCGCCAGAGATGAAAACATGCATGTTCTTCTGAGGGTTGGGGAGAACAGCTGTCGGTCATACATCTGTTGAAGGTATATTTAGACCAGTGTTTCCCAATCAGATTTCCCTGACACTTACTGTAGTTTAAAGTTTGTTGTCAGAAGGCGTCAAGGAATTAGGTAAAGGAATGCCAAACACAAATGCATGGTATGAAGTGGACAAAAATATTCAGTTTGGGCCATTTGAAAGGTTTTTCTAATCTTGAAAAGACCCTGTCTCACATGAAATTGGCCCACAATCAGCTGGAACGGGTTCATTTTCTAAAGTGGACTATGTATTATATTACATATGCTGGGGAGGAAACGGAGTGGAGGCTTAGGGTGGTTATAGCTCTGGCAGCAACAATTTATCACAGTGGCTATCCTCTTGCTAGGGCCAGGGCAGTGACATTAGGGCGCACCCTTTCTCCTGGTTCCAGGCCTTCTGCCTGATGGTAGTTGCAGTGTCCATGATGGCGAGTGTGTGTATGGGTGCGAGGTAGCGTGTGGAGTGACTGGCATATGGTGCAGGAGTCAGTAACCAGGCAAGAGGCAAAAAAATAAACATCTCTCTTTACTCAAGTGCAAAATAGGAGTTGTAGTTCATCCAGTTATAGAAAACATAGTTCCAACTGTACACAGTACAATTCTCTCCCAGATAACAATGTATATGTAACGGATCTCCTGGCACCCCGACCGGGTACCTCCATCGATGGATGCTCCTAGTGCTTCCCGAGGGCTCCAAGCACTCAACTTGACACCATAACCACCACAGACCCCACGAACCGCCGCAGCTTGGTTGGGGTCTCACCGTCCTCCACCCACGCTGGACCCAAGACCGGGCTTCAGCTTCCAGTGGGGGAACCTCTCCTAAATCCAGAGAGCAGGAACCATGAACCCACACAAGATCCTCCCCTCTGCCTGTGATACAATTACCTCACACTGGGTTGATGCAATCATCACAGGCAGGAGAATACACAATAGTCTTCTATCCTGGAGACAATCGAGACGTAATTCAATTATCTCTCAGGACAAAGGGACATCACCAATACATACAGAGAGACAATGGAACAGACCTCACTACTCAACATATACAATGTCCCACTCTTTACAATACACATAGACATTTAACATCCCAAAATGGCACGAATTAGACCAGGGGTTCAAGTTAGTACAAGTCCCTTTTTGAACAAAGGAGGCCTGGCTGATGAGAGGGCCCGTAATCCAGGGGCAGGAGGCGGGCAAACAGCCCCCTCCAAAACACTGTGGCGAAGTGGCTTTCGCCACAGTATAGATTTAGGAAAGGATGGGAGTTGTAGCCCTCTTTCCTCTCTAACCTGCTAAAGTGTCTTCCAAAATAACCTATGGCAGGAAATAGCACTTGTGCAATAGTGTCCACTGCAGCATACAGAGTTTTAGTGATACAGCTGGCAAAATTGTGTCCAGGTCCACTTAACAGTACCCCTCACAGCAGTAAAGTCTTAGCAGATTTTGATAGCAGATTACTTTACTGAATCTGCAATGAGCAGGACCGTGGTACAGTTACACATACGCCAAATTATGCAGTGGGTCCGGATATGGGTATAGAAGTCTATAGTTTTTGTTTGTGACGCCAATTGCAGCGTGCACAGGGTACAGGGCCCTTTAAGGTGTTGCAACTCACGTACCAGGTTAGGAATGCCAGAGTGATGTAATGTCTCTGTGTGATAGTGGCAATAGTGTCAACGGTGTCTCCTACCTTGGTACGGCTGGACTCCTGGATCCTGGCTCACTTGCAATAAATGAGTGTGTTGCTAGTAGGAGTAATTGAGGAACTTGGTAGTAATGAATGAGATCCAGGCTTGAAAAGTAATTCAACTTGTCTTTACTGGAGGCAGCATTAATCCACATGAAATACAGCAATAGTCTTGGGTCCCAGCAGGTATTGGCAATGTATGGCAGGGATTAATATCTCTTCTGCTTCTATCATGCGCCTGGAGCTCTCTTACAGGATTAGTCGTCCGCTTATGGCTCTGTAATATGTGTCAGGAATCTGTATCTTCTGCTGTGTCTATCTTCTGCTGTGTATGGGACTGACTAGCTGAGGAGGAATTTGGCTTCTCCTGGTCTCTGGATGGTACTCACAGTTAGCTCAAAGGGAATGGCTCTTCCTGGAGTTCTGGAGGTGGCTGCTTGCTTGTCACCAGTTGAGGCTGAAGGCTCAGACTGGGAATGGTGATCTTTGGTCTCAACCAAGACACGATCCCTGGGTTGGGATCCCTAGAACTGGGAGCTCCTACCAGCACAGCCTTCCCCTAGCCGGTGTAGCTGGCACACTAACTGAACTTCCTTCTCTCCCCATGAGGCAGGATATGGGCGAGCCCACTCTGCTCAAAGAGGGGGGAGCTAAACTGGAATGTACTATTCCAGTCTAGATATGCTAAACTGAACTAAGGTCCTGCTGACACATTGCTGCCACCTGCTGGTGAACATGGAAAATTACAGCAATGACATTTAACAGGCTTAGAAAATGCACATTTGTGAGGAATATTACATAAAATTACATTAGATCACAAGGCACATGTTACCAACAAATAGTAGTGGGGAAAAGAGTTTAGTAACATAACTCTGGGATGTTACAACTCCAATGCTCAGCCATGCAGATTCTAGGTTCTCGAGTTCTCTTCTTTGTCTCTCTCCTTCTCTCTTTCTGTCTATCAAGGAGAGGTGAGTCTCTGTAGCTTTCTGGGCCTGAGAAAAGGGAGCACACGGCAACAGCTTTCTCTCTCTTAACTCTAAACTCACTAACTAAGCTGGGAGCGGATTCTGGATCCCCATCCAACCTCCTAAAAGGGCCGAGCCAGGATTATTAACTGGGTACACAATTCATGACAATATATAACAGTATATTATGTAACAATACATTAAGTAACAAACTATTTGCAGATACCCCCTGCTCTGGGGTACTGCACATAGCTCCCATGTAATGCACCAATGGACACAGTATGCGAGAATAAGACCCCCTTATATTACATATGCTCTTGTAGACCACATTGAAAACGGTTGTCTTCATAAGGCAATGCTTTAGTACTTTCTCTGCCCTGATATTGATCAAGATAAGTGAACATTGGTCGATTTGGCTCTACAATATGCATTATATGGCAATGTAGATAAGACAGGGCACCTCCTGGTGAAGTACTGCTAAATAAATCACACAAGATGCAGCGGTTAAGCGCTTACCAAAACAGGCTATGGTATCTTGGGCACAAATCCGGGATCGGTGTAAGATTGAATGGGAGTGACAGCTGCTTCCAACCATTTAGGATATCTAAAATGGGACACAATATGGAAAAAGTGAGAAAAAAATGGTTTATGGGGTGCTTATCACTTTTATTGAAACATATAAAAACAAGTATACATTAAAGACTAGCTAGCACTGACGCGTTTCAAAGGGGGACCCCTTCTTCACCAGGCACTTGATCAACTTCATTAAGTGCCTGATGAAGAAGAAGTTCCCTTATCGAAAAGAGTCACCCCTAGCTAGGTTTTATGTATATTTTTTATGTTTTAATAAAAACACAATTTAAGTGATCAGCAACTCGTAAACCAGTTTTTTGTTCACTTTTTCCAATTATTATATAAAAGGAAAAGCAATTCCCTGCTGCTTGTAACATTTCTAAATTACGTTATAATTTTTTTTTTAACATCCTTTGTACCTTTGAACATGTTTTAAATACGTTTAAAGCATACATTGCTCACAACTGGTACTTTCACACTAGCGTTTTTTGTTTTCCGGTATTGAGTTCCATCACAGGGGCTGAAAAACGGAAAAAAACAGATCAGTTTTATCCTAATGCATTCTGAATGGAGAGCATTCCGTTAAGTATGGATCAGGATGCATCAGTTCAGTCCCTCTTACCTTTTTTGGCCGGAGAAAATACCGCAGTCGGCTGCAGCTTTCTCTCCAGCCAAAAATCCTGAACACTTGCCGGAATGCCGGATCCGGCATTCATTTCCTTTGAAATGTATTCATTCCGGATCCGGCCCCAAGTGTTCTGGCAAAACGGATCCGGTTTTGCGGTCTGCGCATGCGCAGACCTTTAAAAATGGGGGGGGGGGAAATACCGGAATTGCAATGCATTTGTGAGACGGATCCGGATATTTTTTTCTTTCTGTAGCTTCTCAGCCCCTTGGATCTGCGTGCGCTGTCTGTTTGATGTACGGAGTTTGAAGATTGACAGCTTACACTGAGCCTAGTAACCGACACAGAATAAACATTACAGATCTGCTGTGGGTACAACCCAGCCCCTGACCCCGATACAAACAACAAACCTATTCAAGCGAGCTCTGCTGATTTGGCGCTCTCGTGTCAACAAATAACAGTCTATTCTAGCTGACTATTTAACAAGAGGTCGCCACTGTGAACCCTTCAACACTCAGCAACTGGGAGCAGCATAAAACATTGTGATGCCACGGTCCTCCAGCCTAATGACATTCATAGGGAGGATTTTTATTAATGAATGTGGATTATAACAGAAATTAGGAAACGATTCAAAGAGTTTTCATGTTTGTATCTTGGATAAAAACACAGAATGTGCCCCACCGAGGCAGACACAGGACATCAGGTATGTTGGGGAATTTGGTATGGGAATGCTTTTAACCCCTTAAAGAGGTTTTCCTAGAGTTGGTTGGTTTTTGAGTAGGCCCCCTTGCTTGTGAAACCCATGGAAAGAATCATACTGATCTGCTCCCTGGCACTCCAGTCCGGTGCCTTGGCTCTGTTTTGCCATCTTCCAGGTTTCCAGCTTGTTCACTTCCCACCTTGGTCTGCATGGGGCGACTAGGGCTGCTGCTTCTAATGATTGGTCTCAGATGTGACATGTCCCCAAGTGGCATGGGAACTGGAAGATCACCAAACTGAATCAGCAGGTAGTAGGTTAGCATGATTCTTTCCTAAGGTACCACCCTCTAGGGGGTCTACTTAAAGAGAGAAATCCTGTTTGGGCCAAATGACTAGACACTTTAAGCACTTTTGTGCATGTGGTGTTTTTTTGGTGTCATTATTTCTGGGCTACCAAAATAACTATTGCACCTCTTTTTTAGACATTTTTTTCTTTTTTTAGTTTTTGTCTAAAAAGTAAAAAATTGCCATTTTCAATTTATAGTTTTTTTAAATTGCCACCAAAATAATGTTTATTTTGATCCATTGTTTGATACATAATTGTAGGGAATTACTCACGAGGCTGATATCTGAAGTCAGTGTTGCTTGAGGCTGTGTTGGTGTACTTTGTACCAAATCAAGCAGCTCATATTGTTTGTAGTTGTTTGTTAAACATGGGGCCTCTTTAAACTTAACACTTTTGTCTAAGGGCTCTTTCACACTTGCGTTGTTCTTTTCTGGCATAGAGTTCTGTCGTCAGGGCTCTATGCAGGAAAAATCCTGATCAGGATTATCCCCATAAATTCTGAATGGAGAGAAATCCGTTCAAGATGCATCGGGATGTCTTCAGTTGAGGACCGGAACGTTTTTTGGCCGGAGAAAATACCGCAGCATGCTGCGCTTTTTGCTCCGGCCAAAAATCCTGAACACTTGCCGCAAGGCCGGATCCGGAATTAATGCCCATTGAAAGGCATTAATCCGGATCCGGCCTTAAGCTAAACGTCGTTTTGGCGCATTACCGGATCTGACGTTTAGCTTTTTATGAATGGTTACCATGGCTGCCAGGACGCTAAAGTCCTGTTTGCTATGGTAAAGTGTAGTGGGGAGCGGGGGAGCAGCATACTTACCGTCCGTGCGGCTCCCGGGGCGCTTCAGAGTGACGTCAGGGCGCCCCACGCACATGGATGACTGATCGCATGGATCACGTCATCCATGCGCATGGGACGCTCTGACGTAATTCTGGAGCGCCCCGGGAGCCGCACAGACGGTAAGTATACTGCTCCCCCGCTCCCCACTACTACTATGGCAACCAGGACTTTAATAGCGTCCTGGCTGCCATAGTAACACTGAACGCATTTTGAAGACTGATCCGTCTTCAGATGCTTTCAGTTCACTTGCGTTTTTCCAGATCCGGCATGTAATTCCGGCAAATGGAGTACACGACGGATCCGGACAACGCAAGTGTGAAAGAGCCCTAATAAAGGTACTTCAGTTTTTCTAGGCAACCCCCTACTGGAGTGAGTTTGTGACCTATTTTGCAATTTTTTGAAGTGATAAATCTGGAGTGACACTCATTACAGACCTCCTTTCCCACCTACTTTTCAAAACTGGAGTACCGTAAGTGGTGTAAAAATGCCATGCATTTTCCACACAAAAAGCCAAAAGAATTGTAAAAGCCCAATTCTGTGACTTTTTGAAGGCAAAATTCTGGACTGCATGACGTGATAAATTCATCCAACAATATATACAATCTAAGGTAAATGTGGTGGTAAGGGCAACTGCTTGGGTTTTTATTTTATTTTTCACGTTTCAATTTATGTTTGTACACAAATTTCCCCATGAGGTTATAAAAGACCACTGTCACGGCCACGGTTATGGTCGTGACTCCTTGGGAGCCGCATAGAGTTGCCCGCGGTTGTGGTTGTTGTGTCAACCGCAGCTGAGGCATAATGTAGTTGGCCTCAGTGCGGTTGCCGCGGACAACAGCTTTGTGTGCGGTTCCCGGGGAGTTGTGTGCGTGTGTGGATGCACTTTGTTTGTATGTCTGGTGTGCACTTGTTGTTTTGGTGCGCACGGACATCTTCCTCTCACTGTGGCTGCCCGTGGCAGCGTCTGGTATGTTGTACATGTGGTGGCAGTGTCCTGGCCTTCGGGCTGTCTTTCTGGACGGCTGCCACCCATGTCGTTGCCAGCGGCAACAGCCACAGTGTGATCTGTTGGACACTTCCCCTGTCTGTGACTTTCCCTTCTGTGGTGCTGGAAGGGTTAACTCCCCTCCCAGTGTGTGAGTGATGTCACTGGGTGTGTCTGTCCGGTGGGTGTGGCCATTTAGCCCTATAAAGCCTGTGTCTGGAGCACTGCTCAGTAGGTTGCTTTCAGTCATGCTTGGCTGAAGCAGCCGCCTGTGGATTCCATCCTTCTTGTAAGGGCCACCCTTCCGGTCATAAGATTCCTTTCCCTGATGTATGGTTGATGTCTTATCTCTTTGGTTTCTGTGCAGCTTATGGATCTGGATCCCTGTGTCCACAGGGATCCAGTCAGCAAGGCTGTGGCAGGTAGGTGGAACTAGTTAGTTCACCTGCCATATCCATAAGACTGTTGGTGTTCCCCCTTTCCTGGCTACTCGGCCCGTGAGACCCCTGTTCCTCCGTGTCCAGTAGGAACAGGCCGTCTTACCCTGACTCCTAGCTAGGGACCGGACGGAGGGTAAGTCAGGGCTCCTAGGTTCCGGCGCATGGGTCCTCCTACCTTTAAGGTCGGCCCATGTAGATAGGAGTTAGGGTCAGATTAGGGACGCTATAGGAGGTGACCAGCTCCCTAATTCTGTTGCCCTGGCCGAGCAGCAACCGGACATCAGCTGGCATCGCACGGCTGAGGATTTTCCCTATCCTCAGCCGTGACAACCACTGGGGGTATTCACACTTTACCCTACCTTACAATCTACAAGGAAAAGGGAAATAGATAGTACTGTAGGTGAGGGTACAAGCTGTTCATATGGTAGTGTGGTGGAGACAGGATTATTACAGGCTGGTATCCAGTTTGGATGTGTTCAGATGGGAGTGAGGTAGGTTTTAAGTTTGGATATGTTTGGGTAGTAAGTTCCAGAGTCTCTCTCCTTAACCAATAATCATGTACATGTACGTGATCAGAGTTAAGGGGATGCGGGTGCCAACATTGCTAACACGCCGTCATGTAACACCTCAGATGCCACTGGCAGTAGCAACTGCAGAGGGAGGGGGGCCCTCTGCCTTCTGATCCTTTGCCATGACAGCCTAGAGTCTTATAGAGGTTTCCAGGCTTGTTTTGGCTAACTGCCCAAAAAGTCGCGCCCAAAGCATGGCCTTGGCAGGCAGTCTTTCAGAATGCCATTGACTGCAATAGTATTCTATTGCGATCTATGGGACAAGCGATCAGAACACATCCACTTTGCTTGGTCGTATCACTCTGATTGAAACTCATTTGTGAGATATAAATGATACTCACTCATTAGAAGTGTGACTAGCGCTTTTCCATCTCTTTTTTCTTTATATACAATTGTAGCCTTAATAATTTATAATTCTAAGACCGATGAACTGATTGCTATCCCAAGCTGTGCAACGTTTCGGGGGTCACGCCCCCTTACTACTGTGTGCTTGTGGGATAAAACCAGACGCTTTAAATACGAGCTGTTTCCATCATCATCATTAGACATTTGCATATACAGCCAGGTCCATAAATATTGGGACATCAACACAATTCTAACATTTTGGGCTCTATACACCACCACAATGGATTTGAAATGAAACGAACAAGATGTGCTTTACCTGCAGACTGTCAGCTTTAATTTGAGGGTATTTACATCCAAATCAGGTGAACGGTGTAGGAATTACAACAGTTTGCATCTGTGTCTGTGACCAAAAGTAATTGGACAGAATAATAATCATAAATCAAACTTTCACTTTTTAATACTTGGTTGCAAATCCTTTGTAGTCAATTACAGCCTGAAGTCTGGACCGCATAGACATCACCAGACGCTGGGTTTCATCCCTGATGATGCCGTGCCAGGCCTCTACTGCAACTGTCTTCAGTTCCTGTTTGTTCTTGGAGCATTTTCCTTTCCGTTTTGTCTTCAGCAAGTGAAATGCATGCTCAATCGGATTCAGGTCAGGTTACTGACTTGGCCATTGCATAACATTCCACTTCTTTCCCTTAAAAAACTTTTTGGTTGCTTTTGCAGTATGCTTTGGGTCATTGTCCATCTGCGCTGAAAAGCGCCATCCAATGAGTTCTGAAGCATTTGGCTGAATATGAGCAGATAATATTGCCCGAAACACTTCAGAATTCATCCTGCTGCTTTTGTCAGCAGTGACATCATCACTAAATACAAGAGAACCAGTTCCATTGGCAGCCATACATGCCCACGCCATGACACTACCACCACCATGCTTCACTGATGAGGTGGTATGCTTAGGATCATGAGGAGTTCCTTTCCTTCTCCATACTCTTCTCTTCCCATCACTCTGGTACAAGTTGATCTTGGTCTCATCTGTCCATAGGATGTTGTTCCAAAACTGTGAAGGCTTTTTTAGATGTCGTTTGGCAAACTCTAATCTGGCCTTCCTGTTTTTGAGGCTTACCAAGTGTCACGAGGGTATCGAGAACCACGCCTGACTCCGTTATACCCGGGGTCAGGAAGTCGCAGCGGTTGGCTGCACGCTCTATTTAAGATAGGGCTGTTTTCCTTATGGTAGCTTTCTGGGTTTGCTTTGCAAACCCTTTTGGCTCACTCAGGGATCCGTAGCTCCTTCTCCTCAGCTGTTCCTTGTCCAGCACTCCCAAACCTCCTTATATTCCTCTCTCACACTTCTCTGGTTGCCAGAGATAGAGCTTCCTGCCTGGACATCTATCCTGACCCACTGGAGCTGTGTTGCTGCGTTCTCTGACTGTTGATTCAGAACGCTACCCTCCGGATCCCTGTTGGACCTTTGTGGACAGTTGTTGTCGTCCACCTGGGTGTTTGTGTTTTGTCTGTGTTTGTCTGTCCTCTCCCTGGTGTTTCCCTCTTAGTGCAGTGGTGAGGACTAGCGATCCCACCGGCCCGTTCACTATCTAGGGCTCATTTCAGGGAAAGCCAGGGTTTAGGCACGTGATCGCCGCACGGGTGAGGAACCCGTCTAGGGACGTCAGGGCAGTCAGGTGCCAGCCGCAAGGTGAGTTAGGGGTCACCACCTTTCCCTCTCCCTTAGGCAGGGCTTTCCCTGTTTTCCTCCCTGTGCGTGACACCGGTCATTACATTATCTCTGGCCCTTATTTTGTGTAGGTACTGAACGGATCCGATCATAATAATGCAGACGGAGGCTCCGTTCAGAACGGATCCGTCTGCATTATATTGGCATATAAAAGCTAAGTGTGAAAATAGCCTCGGACGGATCCGTCCAGACTTTCAATGTAAAGTCAATGGGGGACGGATCCGCTTGAAGATTGAGCCATATTGTGGCATCTTCAAACGGATCCGTCCCCATTGACTTACATTGTAAGTCTGGACGGATCCGCACGCCTCCGCACGGCCAGGCGGACACCCGAACGCTGCAAGCAGCGTTCAGCTGTCCGCCTGTCCGTGCGGAGGCGAGCGGAGCGGAGGCTGAACGCCGCCAGACTGATGCAGTCTGAGCGGATCCGCATCCATTCAGACTGCATCAGGGCTGGACGGAAGCGTTCGGGTCCGCTCGTGAGCCCCTTCAAACGGAGCTCACGAGCGGATAGCCGAACGCTAGTGTGAAAGTAGCCTAAGATTGAAAAATGTGTCTTCGCCGTTCAGGAAATACAATTCCTGGGTTACTTTTTTATCTGCTTCAGGTTTCCGTATGGATCCTAGGAAGGTCCAGGCAATTTTAGATTGGGATCTTCCTGAGAACCTCAAAGCACTACAACGGTTCTTGGGCTTCGCGAATTTCTATAGGAAATTCATTAAAAATTATTCACTTATTGTAAAACCGCTTACTGACATGACTAGGAAGGGGACTGATTTTTCTAAATGGTCTGACGCCGCTAAAGTTGCTTTTTCCTCTCTAAAAGAGAGGTTTACCTCAGCACCTGTACTAGTCCAACCTGATGTCTCTCAGCCTTTTATTGTTGAAGTCGATGCGTCAGAGGTGGGAGTGGGGGCGGTGCTGTCTCAGGGTCCGTCTCCTGGCAAATGGCGTCCTTGTGCTTTCTTTTCAAAAAAACTATCTGCAGCAGAAAAGAACTACGATATTGGCAATAGGGAACTATTAGCTATTAAACTTGCGTTTGAGGAGTGGCGCCACTTCTTAGAGGCTCACTGTGATTACGGACCACAAAAATCTCCTGTACCTCGAATCAGCTAAGCGTCTCACCCCTAGACAGGCTAGGTGGTCGCTATTTTTTTACCAGGTTTAACTTTGTCATTACCTATCGTCCTGGGGCAAAGAACACCAAGGCTGATGCACTATCTCGTTGTTTCCCTGGAGGGGGTAATGTGAGTGATCCGGTGCCCATTCTACAAAGAGGAGCGGTTGTCTCTGCGGTACACTCTGTTTTGGAGGGGAAGGTGTTAGAGGCCCAGGGGGACACCCCGGTCTCTTGCCCCTCAGAGAAATTGTTTGTACCGTTGAACCTACGTTTCGAATTATTAAAGGAACATCATAATTCGGCACTTGCTGGGCACCCGGGTAGTAAAGCAACCTTGGAGCTATTGTCTCGTCGTTTTTGGTGGCCAAGGTTGCGTCAGGATGTATTGGATTTTGTGTCTTCTTGTTCTACCTGTGCGCGCGCAAAAGTTTCACATACACGTCCTGCAGGGTCTCTATTACCACTCGTCATTCCCAATAGACCGTGGACACATCTGTCAATGGATTTTATCACTGACTTTGTCTGCGGGTAAAACAGTGTTTTTGGTAGTAGTGGACAGGTTTAGCAAAATGGTACACTTCATTGCGTTACCCGCACTACCTAATGCTAAGACTCTTGCTCAGGTATTCGTCAGTGAAATCGTGAAGCTTCACGGGGTCCCCTCCGATGTTGTTTCGGATCGGGGTACCCAGTTTATTTCTAAATTTTGGAAAGCTTTTTGTTCCCGTTTGGGGGTACACTTGTCCTTTTCCTCAGCTTTCCATCCTCAGTCGAATGGACAGACTGAGCGAACCAACCAAAACCTTGAGACATATCTAAGATGTTTTGTGTCTGAAAACCAAGAGTTGTGGTCATCATATTTACCGTTAGCTGAGTTTGCCATAAATAATCGTCGTCAGGAATCCACTGGCAAGTCACCATTTCTTGGTGCATATGGTTTTCATCCCCAATTCTGTACTTTCAAAGAGGGGGGGTCTTCTGGGGTTCCCGAAGAGGAACGTTTTTCGTCATCTCTTTCATCGGTATGGCAGAAGGTGCAAGCTAACTTGAAAAATATGGGAGGTAAATACAAATGCATGGCTGATAAGAGACGGTCGCCAGGTCCGGACCTAGGAGTGAATGACTATGTGTGGTTGTCTACTAGGAATATTAAATTGAAGGTTCCCTCTTGGAAACTGGGTCCTAGGTTTATTGGCCCTTACAAAATTGTAGCCATCATCAACCCCGTGGCTTTTCACCTGGAGTTACCTCAGACTTTTAAAATTCATAATGTTTTTCATAAGTCGTTACTCAAAAAATATGTTCCACCTCTAGAACCATCACCGCTGCCACCCCCTCCTGTTGTCGTGGATGGTAATCTAGAATTTCAGATATCCAAAATTGTTAATTCTCGTCGGGTCCGCCGCTCTCTTCAATATCTGGTGCATTGGAGAGGTTACGGTCCCGAGGAAAGAATGTGGGTTCCTGCGTCTGAGGTAAACGCAGACAGGTTAGTTCGGGTTTTTCATGCCTCTCATCCTGAGAGACCTGGTCCTGAGTGTCCGGAGGCCCCTCGTAGAGAGGGGGGTACTGTCACGAGGGTATCGAGAACCACACCTGACTCCGTTATACCCGGGGTCAGGAAGTCGCAGCGGTTGGCTGCACGCTCTATTTAAGATAGGGCTGTTTTCCTTATGGTAGCTTTCTGGGTTTGCTTTGCAAACCCTTTTGGCTCACTCAGGGATCCGTAGCTCCTTCTCCTCAGCTGTTCCTTGTTCAGCACTCCCAAACCTCCTTATATTCCTCTCTCACACTTCTCTGGTTGCCAGAGATAGAGCTTCCTGCCTGGACATCTATCCTGACCCACTGGAGCTGTGTTGCTGCGTTCTCTGACTGTTGATTCAGAACGCTACCCTCCGGATCCCTGTTGGACCTTTGTGGACAGTTGTTGTCGTCCACCTGGGTGTTTGTGTTTTGTCTGTGTTTGTCTGTCCTCTCCCTGGTGTTTCCCTCTTAGTGCAGTGGTGAGGACTAGCGATCCCACCGGCCCGTTCACTAT